>NC_034176.2:26536207-27176207 GCF_002021735.2 Oncorhynchus kisutch | reverse complement strand
AAAACCCTAAATATATTTTTTTTGCAACTGAGCACAAATGCATTATCTGGTTACATCAGAGGGAAGCATGCAGGAGGTGCACTGCAGTCTATGATTGCATGTCACTCAGTCTAATTCCAGGCATGTAGGAACAAGCTCCACAGAAACACGATGTCTTAATAAGACATTTTCATATTGCACACATCTCACCCTACATTGGTCTGACTGAAAACCACATTTTAGATGACTGACAGGAATTCAAGATAATCCATTCTCAATACTGTACATAGGGCTGGCTAAAAATGCTCCTATACTGAAATCAAATCAAATCAAATTTATTTATATAGCCCTTCGTACATCAGCTGATATCTCAAAGTGCTGTACAGAAACCCAGCCTAAAACCCCAAACAGCAAGCAATGCAGGTGTAGAAGCACGGTGGCTAGGAAAAACTCCCTAGAAAGGCCAATACCTAGGAAGAAACCTAGAGAGGAACCAGGCTATGTGGGGTGGCCAGTCCTCTTCTGGCTGTGCCGGGTGGAGATTATAACAGAACATGGCCAAGATGTTCAAATGTTCATAAATGACCAGCATGGTCGAATAATAATAAGGCAGAACAGTTGAAACTGGAGCAGCAGCACAGTCAGGTGGAAGTTGAAACTGGAGCAGCAGCATGGCCAGGTGGACTGGGGACAGCAAGGAGTCATCATGTCAGGTAGTCCTGGGGCATGGTCCTAGGGCTCAGGTCAGTTGAAACTGGAACAGCAGCATGGCCAGGTGGACTGGGGACAGCAAGGAGTCATCATGTCAGGTAGTCCTGGGGCATGGTCCTAGGGCTCAGGTCCTCCGAGAGAGAGAAAGAAAGAGAGAAGGAGAGAATTAGAGAACGCACACTTAGATTCACACAGGACACCGAATAGGACAGGAGAAGTACTCCAGATATAACAAACTGACCCCAGCCCCCCGACACATAAACTACTGCAGCATAAATACTGGAAGACACTCCCTACTGTAATATACTGAACAAAAATATAAATGCAACATGCAACAATTTCAACAGTTTTACTGCGTTACAGTTCATATAACGAAATCAGTCAATTGGAAAAAAAGGATTAGGCCCTATTCTACGGATTACACATGACTGGGCAGGGGTGCAGCAATGGGTGGGCCTGGGAGGGCATAGGCCAGGCCCAGATAATCATAATGAGTTTTTCCCCCACAAAAGGGCTTTATTACAGACAGAAATATTCCTCAGTTTGACCAGCTATCCAGGTGGCTGGTCTCAAGACGATCCCCCAGGTGAAGAAGCCAGATGTGGAGGTCCTGGGCTGGTGTGGTTACACATGGTCTTTGGTTGTGAGTCTGGTTGGACGTACTGCCAAATTCTCTAAAACAACATTTGTGGTGGCTTATGGTAGAGAAATAGCGATTAAATTATCTGGCAACAGCTCTGGTTGACATTCCTGCAGTCAGTATCCCTCAAAACTGCACGCTCCCTCCAAACTTAAGACATCTGTGGCATTGTGTTGTGTGACAAAAATTCACATTTTAGTGGCCTTTTATTGTTCACAGCACAAGGTGCACCTGTGTAATGATCATGCTGTTTAATCAGCTTCTTGATATACCACAACTGTCAGCTGGATGGATTATCTTGGCAAATGAGAAATGCTCACGAACAGGGATGTAAACAAATTTGTGCACAAAATTGGAGAGTAATAAGCTTTCTGTGCGTATGGAAAATTATTAATTCACCGCATGAAACATGGGACCTGGGACACTTTACATGTTTCATTTATATTTTTGTTCAGTATACTTGGAGTATGCTAGTGTCCTACGGTCAAGTGTTCCTAATTAAAGTATTTATCGCAAGGTCTGAGGACGTGAAGTACTTTAGCTTTGTTTAGGGCCAGATGTTTAGGGCGCACAATTGTAGGCCGTCATTGTAAATAAGAATTTGTTCTTAACTGACTTGCCCAGTTAAATAAAGGTTCAATAAAAATAAAAATAAATGTTGAGGTGCATGTGACACCTCTGTTTTAACACCCCAGATATAATGATACTGATGATTGAGAGGGGCAGCAACCCCTGGAGCCAAGCCTATGCAGCCTTCCATCATCATCTAACCTGGACAGTGGGAGTAAGATCTCCAACATTATTTCAATCATCAGACAACATGCTGCTTACAAGCGGGAGAGGAGTTTAATTAGATTAAATTGGATCTGAGATTTAATTATGATCCCCCTACCTTGTCTCAAACCTCATCAGCCGTACAAGGTACATTAGATAATATGGGGCAGTCTTTTATGCCAGCATCTGGGAGTCCACACTCTTTTAGATGTGTGATCATCTGCCAGTCATTTACCTGATTACTTTAGGCTCACACAGCCAGGCCCTTCTCTGGTCCTGCAGCTGGGAAACCAGGGAATGGTTCCTGTGTAGAGAACAGGTGGATGGAGAGCTTTTCCCACAGCCAAGATGATAGTGACCAGGCCTGTGTAGTTAAAAACACAAAAGGACCTCTCAGATACAGTTTCCCAAAAGGAAACATCAAATGCATTTGTGAGACTCATAAATCCATTTAATATTACTGTATATTGGTCAAATGACTTTACCACATCAATGAAATGCATATGATCTTCTCATTCAATTAGCTACAGTATATGCTGTCCCAGACTATAAAATCCAGCAAATCTAGAGGCCCTGTCTATTTCCGTGAGAAACATTTTATTTAACATGGTAAATGTAGTTCAGTTAATGAATCAAAACATACATTCTTGCAGTGCAATAACATAAATTTTGACCCAGTTTTGATTGAATAGAACCAGTGTAAATCCTTCAGTTTCATTTATGTCCTTCTCTGTTTGCCAAAGTTGACAGAAGGCAGGAGGGAGCATACATGCACTGTAGCCCAAAGGCTGGCAGATGGCGATATTGAGTCGTTTCATCTTATCGTCCAAACACTTTATATGCAGCCTGCAATACACTTGTATCCCTTGTAACTGGATGTCATTCCCCTCAGAAATAGAAGGTGGTCTGAAAACGCTAGTTTTGGATAACTTGAGTTAGTGCAGTCCTCCATTTTAAAGAGGGCCTACTGAGGCCAGAGGAGCAGAAAGGCTTGATTGTGTGTTTTTGTGGAGCATGTTAGCCCAAAGGCTGGCAGATGGCGATATTGAGTCATTTCATCTTAGTGATATCCCCCGTGGACCAGTTCTCACCTAAAACATTCTCTATTCAGGCTGCAAATGCTTTGATTTAATGGCAAGAAGGTGAAATTGAAATTATCCATACTTTCTTTATGGAACACAATTTTTTTTTTCACTCTCGCCATTAAATAAAGTTGAGGAAATTGAAGCATTTGCAGCCTGAATGGAGAATGTTTTAGGGGAGAATTGGTCCACAGGGGATACGACTGTATTACCGGCTGCATACAATGCGTTTGGACGGTAAGATGAAACGACTCAATATCGCCATCTGCCAGCTGGAGTAACATCCAGTTCTGGTTTAACTTAGTCTCCTTGAGGAAATTAGTTCTAGGCCCAAGCGAAGTTTCATTGCTTCCAAATAAATCTCACTAAATAGAGTATCCAAGTTCCTGGTCTTGTGGAGTCCTCTTTTAGTTTTCAGATAAGGAGAAGATAGTTGCAAAGAGAGAGAGACATTCTTTGAGGGAAATTACACATGCTCTTTTCAGTGAATCATCCATATTGTTTACACTTTCAGGCAAACAGATAATCAAAATGTGGGAATTGTGAAAATAGTAATATTGTGAATGAGATGAGTTGACCCTATCTGTAAAAGGCTTTGAAATCATGACAAAAATACATATAATCTAATGTAAATTCAAATGTAGTGCAAACATTACCCTTTGATCTCTGTTTTTTAAGTTCATATGACATAGGTAGCAAAGTTGTATTGTTGTTCAGCAATATGTTGATTATTCTCAGTTCAAGAGTAGATTTGTACCCATTACAAGCCAGTTTTCATGAACTTGTTTCCCACATCAAAGAGCGAGCTATTCTCCCATTCAAGCTGACACATTAAAGCATATCCAAAAGGAATGAGAAACACTTTTAGCATTCCTCTAGTTCCCCCAATGCCACATAGGGTTTTCATTAGCTCACTCACTGGCAAACCTGAGACAGCATAAACTTTTTAGATAAGTCTCACAAAATCTGGCAAAGAAACAATCATATATAGGCCGCCATGATTAGCTATGATAATCTGTGTGCCATCTGTAATGTATCAGCTCACTTAAGACAAATTATTCTTTATTTTCCATGGCACCCACAAAACATTGCAATTGGAACATTGCCTTTTGCCCTGAATATCTGCCCATATCGTCCAATGGCCAAAGGACCACAAGAACATGAGGTGTTCTCGCATATATGTTGTTGTAAGTCACACAAACACAACACAACGTGAAAGGACATTCTTGTCACTGAGGGTTAACGGCTCATTTGGCCTGGTTAACCAGGATGACATTCACCCCCCACTCTCACCTCTCCCCCCTAGTGGAGTGTGGCATCAGCTGCAATGAGCTCCAGATGTGGCCTGGCACCCCTCCAGTCACGCCACTGGATGTAGTTTGAGGGCCGCAATGGAAACACCGCCCACCAGCCGGGCCCAATGAAAGTTCCTCAGACTCCAGTGTGTGGTTTCTTTCATGTATCCATATTTACACTAAGCCTGTTGGGAGAGAAAAGCGGAGCAGGGCAGAGAATGACAGAAGACCAATAGGTAGGGTCAGGATAAAAGGAAAGAAAGGGGAGGCAGGAATAAGAACCAAAAACAAAACTAAATGTGGACTATACATGAAGCAGAGAGGAAGGGCATGAAGGGTGAGACTAGAGATTGGGGATGGTGAAGGTGGTGTTCCAGAGTGAGAGAGAAAGTGAGGTTCACATAAGGAAAGTCATGAGCTGAGATCTAATCAGCCTGAACAGACAGCAGACAGAGCAGAGGCATAATGTTTAGCCTCCCACACTTCACAGCTGATACTCTAAACCATTTATTTGGCTAATTATTCATAGGAAAGGGTGTTGGCCAAGTAGCTACTGTCCAGAACATATAAGATGATATTTTTCCTCTGGTGTGCGTAACCACAAAAGCTATAGACTTGATCCAATAAAAGATCTATTGTCAAGATAATAAATCCATTAATTTACACATTATCCAAGTTTTATACAGCAAAATTGAACAGACATTTTTCTTTAAAATGCTTCTCATTAAATATATAATTTATTTGTTGTCAAACTAAAGCCACATCATTTTCTTGATTAATCCTCTTTTTGTGAGGCTGA
Organism: Oncorhynchus kisutch; assembly: GCF_002021735.2. Classification (NCBI taxonomy): domain Eukaryota; kingdom Metazoa; phylum Chordata; class Actinopteri; order Salmoniformes; family Salmonidae; genus Oncorhynchus; species Oncorhynchus kisutch. Next base: position 27,170,927 of record NC_034176.2, on the reverse strand, counting down.
CACTACTTCCTTTGTCCATGGAAAATCCTAGGCTGTCTTTAATGCAGCTGAAGAATTAGTTCTTCCTCACAACACGATCATACACAAAGGTTGCTGGATCGAATCCCCGAGCTGACAAGGTAAAAATCTGTTGTTCTGCCCCTGAGCAAGGAAGTTACCCCATTGTTCCCCGAGCGCCGAAGATGTGGATGTTGAATAAGGCAGCCCCCTGCACCTCTCTGATTCAGTTGTACAACTGACTAGGCATTCCCCTTTCAGTCTCACACCATGGTAAATGTGCTCGCACCATATGGAAAGCCTCTTTTCAGTTTCACAAAGTTCTATGAAAAACAGAAGTACAAGAAGCAAACTACTGCCAGATTTATTCTTGACCCCATCATCAGTTTTCCAGTACATCTTTTTCACAGACGTGAAATTGCTCTATGGCTCAAAGCAGCTAATACAGACAAACAGGCGTCTGCTACTGCAGTTATCCAAGAGCCATCCAGACCTCGTAAATTCAGGGCCAGGTTGTCAGGATCAGCATGCCATGTAGTGATGTAAAGTACTTAAGTAAAAGTACTTTAAATTACTACTTAAATACATGTTTGGGGTATCATTATTTTACTTTACTATTTATATTTTTGGCAACTTTTACTTTACTACATCCCTAAAGAAAATAATGTACTTTTTACTCCATACATTTTTCCTGACACTCAAAAGTACTTGTTACATTTTGACAGGAAAATGGTCCAATTCACACACTTATCGAGAGAACATCCCTGGTCAGAGAACATCCCACTGCCTCTGATTTGGCGTACTCGCTAAACACAAATGCTTTGTTTGTAAATTGTGTGTTGGAGTGTGCCCCTGGCTATCTGTCAATAAAAAAAACTTGAAAATTGTGCCGTCTGGTTTGCTCAATATAAGGATTTTTTTGATACTTAAATACATTTTAGCAATTCCATTTACTTTTGATACTTAAGTATATTTAAAACCAAATACTTGTGAATTTTTACTCAAGCAGTATTTTACTGGGTGACTTTCACTTTTATTTGAGTCATTTTCTATTAAGGTATCTATACTTTTACTCAAGTATGGCAATTGAGTACTTTTTCCCAACACTGATGCCATAGCACTCTGTGAACATTCAAAAATAGCTAGTTCACAAAGTAAACCAATTGCTGGTAGACTTGCTTCCCCTGCTGGTTGACAAAAAACTACACCTGATAAAATCAATCTCATGCCAGGCAGTTTAGGTGGGGACCTCAAGAAAACAAATACAGAACAGCTGCACAAAAGTGAATGTCTCACTGATAAGCTGCTAGTAAACCAGGTGGCTAATGTGTTGAGCTCGATGTTCCAGTGTTATTGTGGGTGTTCAAGGAGCTCCTTCAACAGTCCATCTGGTGCTAGCTGGTAAGGTACCTAGGACTTGTTTGCATGGCTCCAGAGGGAGGGACAGCACTGGAAAAGCAGTCTACATACCTCTTCTTGGCCCTACTCTGCAGCCTGCTCCATTTGTCAACACACAAAAGACACACCATTGTGTGTAATATAATTACAGTATTGCCTTACAACAAATGTTGCACTTATTGTTTTTGAATTGCAGTTTTCGTGTTGCATGATCGCGGTCCTGTGTGGCTCAGTTGGTAGAGCACAGTGCTTGCAACACCAGGGTTGAGGGTTTGATTCCCATGGGTGACCAGTACAGAAATGCATGCACTCACTAATGTAAGTTGCTAAAGGACTAAAATGTATTAATTTCTTTTTTTGACTAGTACTGAACCTTATGTAATGGAGAGGATCCATCATAATCACATAGCTGGGGATCTGCCCCATGGTGACGCAACAGCTGGATGTCCACAGTAGGCCGATCGGTGAAGAGGAGTGGCCCCACCTGGCGTCTGAGGGTTGGCACATGCCCCACCCCACAGAAGGAACTTACATACAGACTCATGCCGACTGCGACTGGCAATGTCCTGAAATAAAATCACAATACAATACAATACAATACCACTGATAGTTAGGAGGATCAGTTCAACTCATTCCTGTGTTATAAAAATATCATAGGTTACAATGATCATGATCATTGATCATGAGCCTAGGAAGCCACATCCTCACCAGAGCAGTGTAATTAGCTGAATATCTTAGGTTAGGTTCTGTACCCTTCTGGATAAGTGATTTGACCTGCTCCAAGTCTCCATCCATTGCAGCAGACCAGTTACCTGTAAAATCACTCACATTTCAGTCACTACAGCAGGGACGATCTTCAGGTCTAGTAAGAGGCCCAGGTTCCCGACTTGCAATTCCGAGTTGGATGACCGTTCAAAACATATTTTCTCAGTTGGAGCATGTTTTTTCCAAGTTCCCAGTTGTCTTGAACTACCTGAAGTCTGAGATTTCCCAGTTACGACTTTTGAGTTGTTTTGAGCGCAGCAGAAGTCATGCTGGTTTGACAGCATGGCCAATGTTGAATGTTTATCCTTTTAAGCTTGGAAAAGAGACCCTTAAACCCAGACTTGGACAACACAAGTCCACTAAATAGCATGCTGGTGATTGCTTTGCAATACTTGCAGTTAGCCACTGTTTCTTTCCAAACCACTCATTGTTGAATTTGCGATTTCCAACTTGTAGTGTAATATTTGTCCAATGAGCACTGATAAGTTTTATCTATAATTTCTCTTCATTATTTATCTTCATATGACAAAAATTGAACAGGATTTGCCAGTGTATTGTCAACTTGATTCATGATGAAAGTATAATGTTAACATGATCAATCCAATCAAAGCTACTGTATATACAGTGGGGCAAAAAAGTATTTAGTCAGCCACCAATTGTGCATATTCTCCCACTTAAAAATATGAGAGAGGCCTGTAATTTTCATCATAGGTACACCAACTATGGCAGACAAAATGAGAAAAAAAAATCCAGAAAAATCACACTGTTGCTGGTATTTTGGCCCATTCCTCCATGCAGATCTCCTCTAGAGCAGTGATGTTTTGGGGCTGTTGCTTGGCAACACGGACTTTCAACTCTCTCCAAAGATTTTCTATGGGGTTGAGATCTGGAGACTGGCTAGGCCACTCCAGGACCTTGAAATGCTTCTTACGAAGCCACTCCTTCATTGCCCGTGCGGTGTGTTTGGGATCATTGTCATGCTGAAAGACCCAGCCACGTTTCATCTTCAATGCCCTTGCTGATGGAAGGAGGTTTTCACTCAAAATCTCACGATACCTGGCCCCATTAGTTCTTTCCTTTACACGGATTAGTCGTCCTGGTCCCTTTGCAGAAAAACAGCCCCAAAGCATGATGTTTCCACCCCCATGCTTCACAGTAGGTATGGTGTTCTTTGGATGCAACTCAGCATTCTTTGTCTTCCAAACACGACAAGTTGAGTTTTTACCAAAAAGTTATATTTTGGTTTCATCTGACCATATGACATTCTCCCAATCTTCTTCTGGATCATCCAAATGCTCTCTAGCAAACTTCAGACAGGCCTGGACATATACTGGCTTCAGCAGGGGGACACGTCTGGCACTGCAGGATTTGAGTCCCTGGTGGCGTAGTGTGTTACTGATGGTAGGCTTTGTTACTTTGGTCCCAGCTCTCTGCAGGTCTTCACTAGGTCCCCCCATGTGGTTCTGAGATTTTTGTTCACTGTTCTTGTGATCATTTTGAACCCACGAGGTGAGATCTTGCGTGGAGCCCCAGATCGAGGGAGATTATCAGTGGTCTTGTATGTCTTCCATTTCCTAATAATTTCTCCCACAGTTGATTTCTTCAAACCAAGCTGCTTACCTATTGCAGATTCAGTCTTCCCAGCCTGGTGCAGGTCTACAATTTTGTTTCTGGTGTCCTTTGACAGCTCTTTGGTCTTGGCCATAGTGGAGTTTGGAGTGTGACTGAGGTTGTGGACAGGTGTCTTTTATACTGATAACAAGTTCAAACAGGTGCCATTAATACAGTCCTCCCGTAGTGGAGGACAGAGGAGCCTCTTAAAGAAGAAGTTACAGGTCTGTGAGAGTGAGAAATCTTGCTTGTTTGTAGGTGACCAAATTTTCCACCATAATTTGCAAATAAATTCATAAAAAATCCTACAATGTGATTTTCTGGATTTTTTTTCTCATTTTGTCTGTCATAGTTGAAGTGTACCGATGATGAAAATTACAGGCCTCTCATCTTTTTAAGTGGGAGAACTTGCACAATTGGTGGCTGACTAAATACTTTTTTGCCCCACTGTACAACGTGATTTGACATAATTTGATCTGTGGCCAATGACTTTGAGCCTTGTTGGATGGGCACTTCTAATGTAACTCTATGGCATCACCCAAGGGCTTGGATTTTCAAGCTCTACCCGTAGATTTTGTGGTGACATAGTTTCCCAATGAGTGACAGAACATTGAGGCAATCATGGAGCAGCTAGAGAACATTACCAAACCCTACGTTCCGTATTTTCCACTGGCTGCTACACCACAACAGAGAGCACTGAGCTAGGCTAAAACACCTGAATTTTGGAGCTGCGTTACTCAAGAAAGCAAAAAAAGAGACCCAAGTTGTATGTGGCTTTATTAACTCAATGCTAAATTTTTTTTTACATTGTTTGCAAATTGATATGTGGGGCTCTGCCCCATCTGCCTTGAATGATGGGTCACTATTGGCTGCTGCATTTGCCTATAGGCTATCTCTGAGTTCTTTGCTCTTATTTCTTTAGCCGCCAATGTATCACAGTGTATAAATGTGTCCATATGGCAGAAGCTAGTGCTCTCCTCATAGTTTAATTTAAACTTTTAGATTTGTATAATTTTACTTCAGATTTGTATGATTAACCACGTGACAATGATTTTGAGAAACAAAAACGTTATTATTGAAATGAAACTGTTCCACGAAAATGCGCATATATAAATCATAACTGGCAGATCGGTAGAAATGGTTGGATAAAGTGCAAGCTTCCCCAAGCTTGAAACTCACAAGATGCCTTTGGTCTTTACAATTCCAACCATTTAAAAATGTGTGAACGGGCAAGCCGTGCAAACATTGGAGGTCCATTGAAAAAAGGGCCCATCTATGGAAATCAAATGCCCATCCAACTGATTTGTTCTGGCACCGGGTTTTCATTACACTTCTATTTGTGTTGTATAAAAATCTAATCAACGTTTATTTGTATTTATTAAGGATCCCCATTCGGCTCGATCCTAGGCCCCACACTCTTCTCAATTTACATCTCTCACCCATTTATATGCATATGATACAGTCTTATACTCTGCTGGCCCCTCCCTGGATTTTGTGTTAAACACTTTTCAACAAAGCTTTCTCTGCCCTTAACCCTGTTCTGAACACCTGCAAAACAAAGGTAATGTGGTTTGGTAAGAAGAATGCCCCTCTCCCCACTGGTGTGATTACTACCTCTGAGGGTTTAGAGCTTGAGGTAGTCACCTCATACAAGTACTTGGGAGTGTGGCTAGACGGTACTGTCCTTCTCTCAGCACATATCAAAGCTGCAGGCTAAGGTTAAATCTAGACTTGGTTTCGTAATCGCTCCTCTTTCACCCCAGCTGCCAAACTAACCAATTCAGATGACCATCCTACCCATGCTAGATTACAGAGTCACATTCTGTTAAAGGTCCCCAAAGCACACACATCCCTGGGTCGCTCCTCTTTTCAGTTCGCTGCAGCTAGTGACTGGAACAATAATAATAACAACAATAATGTTTGTACCATGTTTGGTGCTACCATGCTGTGTTGTCATGTGTTGCTGCCATGCCATGTTGTGGTCTTAGGTCTCCCTTCATGTAGGGTTGTGGTCTCTCTTGTCATGTGTGTTTTGTCCTATATTTTTAATCCCAGCCCCCGTCCCTGCAGGAGGCCTTTTGGTAGGCCGTCATTGTGAATAAGAATTTCTTCTTATTAACTGACTTGCCAATATTAAATAAAGGTTAAAAAAATATAATAATAATGATTTTTTTAATGCTACTCTTCCTGGGGTCCCGCAGCAGTTATATACAATTGAAAATATCATGACATTACATTTCATAACACTTTACACAATACATTAAGTGTGTTCCCTCAGGCCACTACTCTACAATACATATCCATGTGTAGGTATATGTAGAGTGCTTGTTTTATCATGTGTACAGTATGTCTGTGCTTGTGTGTGTGTCTATTCACAGTCCCTGCTGTTCCATAAGGTGTATGTTTATCTGTTTACTAAATCTGATTCTACTGCTTGCATCACTTACCTGATGTGGAATAGAGTTACATGTAGCAATGGCTCTATATAGTACTGTGCACCTCCCGTTGTCTGTTCTTGACTTGGGGATTGTGAAGAGAACTTTGGTGGCATGTCTTGTGGTGTCCGAGCTGTGTGTACCGAAGTATAATTACACACATTTCATAAGTGTCAAAGGCTTTTATTGACAATTACATGAAGTTGATGCAAAGAGTCAATATTTGCAGTGTTTGACCCTTCTTTTTCCAAGACCTCTGCAATCCACCCTGGCATGCTGTCAATTAACTTCTGGGCCACATCCTGACTGTTGGCAGCCCATTCTTGCATAATCAATGCTTGGAGTTTGTCAGAATTTGTGGGTTTTCGTTTGTCTACCCGCCTCTTGAGGATTGACCACAAGTTCTCAATAGGATTAAGGTCTGGGGAGTTTCCTGGCCATAGACCCAAAATATTGATGTTTTGTTCCCCGAGCCACTTAGTTATCACTTTTGCCTTATGGCAAGTTGTTCCATCATGCTGGAAAAGGCATTGTTTGTCACCAAACTGTACCTGGATGATTGGGAGGAGTTGCTCTAGGAGGATGTGTTGGTACCATTCTTTATTCATGGCTGTGTTTTTAGGCAACATTGTGAGTGAGCCCACTCCCTTGGCTGAGAATTAACCCCACACATGAATGGTCTCAGGATGCTTTACTGTTGGCATGACACAGGACTGATGGTAGAGCTCACCTTGTCTTCTCCGGACAAGCTTTTTTTCCGGATGCCCCAAACAATCGGAAAGGGGATTCATCAGAGAAAATGACTTTACCCCAGTCCTCAGCAGTCCAATCCCTGTACCTTTTGCAGAATATCAGTCTGTCCCTGATGTTTTTCCTGGAGAGAAGTGGCTTCTTTGCTGCTCTTCTTGACACTAGGTCATCCTCCAAAGGTCTTTGCCTCACTGTGCGTGCAGATGCACTCACACCTGCCTGCTGCCATTCCTGAGCAAGCTCTGTACTGGTGGTGCCCCGATCCCGCAGCTGAATCAACTTTAGGAGACGCTCCTGGCGCTTGCTGGACATTCTTGGGCGCCCTGAAGCCTTCGACACAACAATTGAACCTCTCTCCTTGAAGTTCTTGATGATCCGATAGCTAGGAAGTTTAACACAAATGGTATATATTTACAACAGAAACTATTTAGCTCCAAACAACAAGTAATTTCTTCTAAGGAGGTAAAATAGGCAGGAGAGAAAAACAGATTGATGATCAGAATGGAAATTACAGACTGCCTGAGGCCCTGCCTGGCCAGGTATTACCCTATGTCCCTGGAAAGAAAGCTGCTGATTGGCTAATAAAATTATGATGATTGTCGTGACCTTATTCCAATAGGAAAACCAACGCTTGGCATTGCGCATAGTGATTTTAGACTTGTGTGCGGCTGCTCGGACACGGAAACCCATTTCATGAAGTTCCCAACAGTTCTTGTACTTACATTGCTTCCAGATGCAGTTTGGAGCTCGGGGGTGAGTGTTGCAACCGAGGTCAGATGTTTACGCACTACGTGCTTCAGCACTCAGCAGTCCCGTTCTGTGAGCTTGTGTGGCCTACCACTTTGCAGCTGAGCTGCTGTTGCTCCTAGATGTTTCCACTCCACAATAACAACACTTAAAGTTGCCCGGGGCATCTCTAGCAGGGCAGAAAGGTGGCATCCTATGACGGTGCCACGTTGAAAGTCACTTCACTCTTCAGTAAAGCCATTCTACTGCAAATGTTCTATGGAGATTGCATGGCTTTTTTTTCTTTCTGTCAGCGAGGGCTGCCTACAAAAAAAACTAAATTAAAAATATAGTTTACAATTTGGATAAAACCTTGAGAGAAAAAAACACATCAATGAAGAAAGTAACTATGAACACAATTTCCATTTATTTTCAACTTATAGCCTCTTGAAAGGAAACTGCCCTATTTGCAAAATAGTAAATGTCACTCACAAATTCCCTTAGCCTGTACATTTTGGCATGAGGTGAGACATCACAGCCAAACAAACTCCATCTTCAGCTATCTGTAGAATTGTCATTTAGCTAGAATTTACTATGCAACTATAGGAACATCCCTCCAATCATTGGATAAGCACCAACACAACCTTTAGTGAATAGACCTACTTCCACATTATGAATAGGTAAAATACTTACATTTCCCATGGTTTCAGACAGGCTGCCAGACTGTCTCTTCAATGCTGACAGTAGTTCCACCACCAACCACAGGACATGTTTGTCTTCTATTCGACAAATAGTCAGCCTTACTCTATCTGAGCAGTTAATGTGTCTGAGGTTGTATTGGCTCCTTAGTCCCATCACGTCTGAGGTCACAAAAAAAAGTGGAATTAAAGAATAAAGGATCCACTCAAAAATATATTGCAGAGCAGCACGAAGTATCTCCACTTCAGGAACCCAAAGGGCATTTTAAAAGCCTAAAATTCTTTGGGCATGATTGTGCACTTTTACAGCAGCAACAATTAAATTAATTAGGCACAGGGCATAGACTTATTTTGGAAAGTTAGTGAAAAGATACCATTATTTAATTTGCACAAGTAATTAATTACACAGATAGTAAAAAAAATAATACCAGTAATTTATTGAATTACATTTTTGTAGTTGAGTGCAATAATTATAGACAGGGAAAGAGAAACACACCTATTTAAAGAACTTTCATCCAATAGTTCTTGAATACAATGTTATATCAAACTAAATAACCATTGTTCTTTCAAGGTTCTGATAATGAGGATCGCCACACTCAAGGTGCAATATTCTTTATGATTGCCTTCATTATCATGACAGATGAGTACCTATTGACAGTGAAATAGAGTATAGAGGGAATATTGCATCTCAAAATCTTTCAGCCTCAGCCAGAGAAAATGCTGTCTTTTAACATGCAGACATTGTTCTAAAAGAACTGATGTGAGATTGTAAAAATCACAGTCCAGCAGTGATAACATTTTGCTATCCTAATAACGTTTTGGAAGCACTAGATTTGAAATACATTGTTACAATCACATTTAACTTGGTGTCCTATGAGTGAATAAAACTGAAGTTATTGACCAACACATACCATTTAGACATTTGTGCAAAGCAAAATTAAGACATGACTGAATGAGATGCCCTGTTCATTGGTTGTCGTCTCCTTGAGGGGAGTGTTATACAACTAAGTGCTACACAAGCTTGAACACGACAGTAACACAATTAAAACACACATTCACTGTGATAACTTATCATATTTGGATATGAAGTTCATACAACAAGAGCCAAAAACTACAGTGAAATGCATGCAACTAGATATCAGACAGGGGTAGAAAATAAGGAGGTAGATTCAGAGAGAACACCAAAAACGACAGGCAGCAAGGAAGAAGAGTACATTGCATACTTGAAATTCAGTTGAATACAGGTCAACACCCACAGTCTTATATGAAAAATGAATTCCACAGCAATTGTGTGGTGCAATAACAGCAAATTATTTGCCATTTTCACCATGCTACGGTATGGCTTTGACTTAGAAAATAAACATCCTAATCATAAAGCATATCTGGCACTTTAAGTACATTGATAAGTATGTACAGTCACAATGTCATCTCCCATTTATGCTTTACCACAGTCTTGATTGAGGCCCTTTTTTACTTTCATGCAATTATAGTTTGATAATCTTTGATTTACAGACATTAAATAATCAAGAAAATACACATCTAGAAATCATAAAAATAAGTTAGGATTGAATCCAGATATAATAGTAAACATACATAAAGAACATTCAATATTTTGGTTTTGCTAAATAAAATAAGGAAAGACAGACATTTAAAATATTCCACTACATAACAGAAACGAATAACCCTGGATGTGCTGTAGTGCAAGAGATTTAAAGCTAGTATATCAGGTGGAAGGAATGTGGGATGCCACGGATGTGCATAAAATGCATGTATTGCATAAGGGTCCAGGAAGCTTGATATAGTAGGGGTGGGTGGGATTTGCTGGCATAATAACATCGTAGCCAGGCATTCATGAGATTAACCAGCCTGAATCCAGGTGGGATGTGCAGGGGAGTCATCTAACACTCTGAGACATGTGCAATGCAGTCAGCATCTCTTCAAAAATGGCCCCCTTCACATTGGACCCTCTCAAGTTGGCCTCTTGTAGGTCACAGCCAGACAGATCACAATTCTGTGATGAGTAAAACAAAAAACTGTCAGTATTCTTGGTACTACCCAGTCAGTACTCTTTGCAATAACCTTAGATGTCACAGTAATAAAACTGTAATACTTTTCTTAAAATGGATGCTACTTTATGGTATCTGAAAAAACTTGAACAATTATTATAAGAGTTGTCTGATTCCATTTGTTTCAGATTTACTTGATCATTTAGTCTTAAGTTTAATCCACTTAAATACCTTCTGCTTACCTCAAGATCAGTTCCTGCCAAAGTGGCACCCCGTAGGTTACAATTCTTCAGTTTAGCATTTTTTAGAGTGGCCACACGCAGATTAATTCCAGTCATCTGACTTCCCTCCATGTCAACACCTTTTAGATTGGCACCTAATAAGACATACATTAGACGTTCAACACAAGAGGTTATACAAGTGTTACCAGTTCCATATTTCTCATTCTTCTTATAATACAAATAAATTAAAGTTCACCCTCCAAGTTGGCCTTTAGACCAGATGGGTCTTCAAAATTACATCCTTTGAGAGACGCCCCCTCAGCATTTGAACAGAGCATTTTTACACCCTGCAAGTTAGCACCCTAAAACAGAGAAACAAAATGAGTCCCCTCAAAATACTGTTAATTTTTCAAATGTTGACACGCTGTAACAGGTAGGCTTCACAAGCTAATGAAGGAGCTAATGGGTTTACATCGAGGTTGGCCCCAGAGAGGTCAGCCCGCTCCAGGTTTGAACAGCATAGGTTGGCATGTGTCAGGTTGCAGCGACTCAGGTTGGCCATCTTGAAGTTGATGTAGCGCAAGTCGAGGCGAGAGAGATCAGCACCACTGAAATTAAGTCCCTTTTGGATGGAGACAGGTATTATTTGTCATGGTCACATTTTAGGTACACTGCATCGAATGTTCAGCAGTGCGTTGTCCTTGTGGAAAATGTGGTTTTACCTGACAGCGGAGCTCTGATTTGGTGGGTGTAGCCAGCAGAAACCGAACAAACTCCTTGCGAGAGATGGGAGAGTGGTCCTCAGGTGGCTGGTTATTCTGGAGAAAAGCATGTGGTGACATGGATCAATATGCTGTGACAAAATTAAATGAATCATTTGAAATATGGAGCTTGCTTGTCATCCATAAGGCCATGAATTCATCACCTTTATTGCTACTTCCAACTGATCAGCCAGCTGCTCAATTCCAAAGAATCGAGCCTCTTCCAAAACCCCTGAAAAACAGATTCGATTTACTAATCAGAGCAAATATGTTGTCAAGATTTCATGCTGTAGTCAACATGCACAACTGAAGTGATATCATTCATCTGTGAGCTTTATCGTAGAATAAAGATAATGAAAGTGTCACCTGTAAATGCCATACTTACCAAGTAAATTGATACCTTCATTGATAATGAGCTGGCCATGTCGCAGGTAATTAAGAATAGGCTCAAAGTATTCTGGGCTGCGGTCAATCAGATAAGCTCCCCGTTCATCCTGCTTGTTACCCCATACATCTGCAGAGCAAAGAGCTGATAATTATGGGTAAATCACAACAGAAAAGGTCTCATGTATAAGGTCAGCCGTGTTAGAGGTGACAAACTTCATTGTTTACCCTTCTCCCGGAACATGCGAGCAAGCATGCTCTCTGGCTCCTTGCTGACCAAGGTACTGCTGTAAAAAGAACCATAGTTTGTGAGGAAAAAAAGTGACCAAAGAAAGCAGATTTCAATAATATTAACAGAGATATTCCTATGTGACTTTTGATATTCATAGACCATTGAAACAACTCCTCCATTTCTTACCGTGTGGTGGTGAAGAGACGCCCCCCAATATTAAGGGTCAGCCAATCTGTGTGTGCCCTAGGCAGGCCGTCTGTAGTCCTGACATCAATCTGTGGGTCTAAGATAACATTATTCAGAGGGATAACTCACCACATTCTTCAGAACCAAATGGTTTGAAAAGACTAGGAAAGAATTAGAGGACAAACCCACCAACAAAGGGGTCTCCCTCTGAGACATACAAAACATCATCATCCCTATAATAAAGGGATAGTAGAGAAATTAATATGTATTATTGGCTGGAGTAAGGACATTCCAAAGACATAAAGCTACAAAGTGTTGAAGGAAATGTACACTACCTGATGAGCGCTATGTCATCTATAAGACCACCCTTTCCATTGTATAAATTACAGGCTTTGATTCCCAACTTATTGCTTGCTACAGATAACAGGTCGGCCAAGGTCCCATACACAGCTACAACCTAATGAAGGAAAACAGAGCTATTGTCACAAAACATACTTATTTGGGAAAACCCATTCTATCTTGCTAGCAAACTAAAAGGTAGACTCAGCAATATAACATGACGATACACAGCTGGACGACTGCTTATATAGATGTCAACAACAAAGTTAAAATCTTCCAAGACTGGCACCAGTTCTTCCAAATGTGCCCCTCCCTTAAAACATACCAACAGTGTGACGAGGCAATGGTGGGTGGCAGGTTTAAATGTTGTTTGAAAAACTTGACTTCTGTAAGAAGGAAATGGCCCCATTTTGAATGATGTCATATTGCTGAGTCTACCTGTAATGTAGCCATATAGCTAGCTAGGAAATTAGTTAGTCGATAGCTACGTTTGTTCGTGTTCCCAATGCCAAACAACCTCAGATTAACTAGCTACACAAATGATATGGGCCGCGTAGCATCGATGCAACTAAGCGAGTTTGTTGGGACATTTGTCTGTTACAAACTCGCTTAGTTGCATCGAAGCTTAGGGCCGCATTAACGTTACATTACATAGACAGTCTTACCGTACAGTTAGCTATCGTTAGCCCAATAGCTAAGCTAACTGTACGCACCTTGCCATTTTTGGACGTCCCGTTCACAAAAAGAGTAACTCTTCTCATTCTTTGTAACACGTTTAAATACCAATCCCAGAACAATGAGCCCCAGCAAGACGTTCCAGAGCAGCTCGCTAGCAGATTTGACAGTGGGACGAAACGCAAGAAGAAAACTCCAGCCTACCAATGGAATGGACATATTTCTTAGGGGTTCACAATCAAACCAATCAAATTTTGAAACAGAAAGTAGGTGAGCCAATCAAGGGACAACATTGGGTGTACTCGCTTTAACAAGCCAGTGCGTGCCATCATTCTTGAATATGGTTAAGTATTTATGTCACACGGTTCTTGTATAGCCGGATCCACACCCGCTCAGTCGTATGGAGGTCAATTAGTGTTGAATTTGGTCAACAACAAAAATTTATGAATTATTTGCGATGTGAGATTTATTTGATCAAATAGAACTTTCGTAATGCTTAAGTTGTTAAGAGTGTAGGACACATGACATCCCTGGAACTTTGACATAAAACATTTTATATCGGAGTTGTCACAAGATGGCTATGCATATTCATACAATTATGCTAGTAGCATAGCATCCCCATTGGATACAGCCCTCATCGAATATTTAAAAAATGTTTTTAGTGATCTAATGATTCTCTCTCTTCGCAGGAAAATCTGCAGAGCTGGGATGGTTGTATCTCTTTTATATACACTGCTCAAAAAAATAAAGGGAACACTTAAACAACACAATGTAACTCCAAGTCAATCACACTTCTGTGAAATCAAAGTGTCCACTTAGGAAGCAACACTGATTGACAATACATTTCACATGCTGTTGTGCAAATGGAATAGACAACAGGTGGAAATTATAGGCAATTAGCAAGACACCCCCAATAAAGGAGTGGTTCTGCAGGTGGGGACCACAGACCACTTCTCAATTCCTATGCTTCCTGTCTGATGTTTTGGTCACGTTTGAATGCTGGCGGTGCTTTCACTCTAGTGGTAACATGAGACGGAGTCTACAACCCACACAAGTGGCTCAGGTAGTGCAGCTCATCCAGGATGGCACATCAATGCGAGCTGTGGCAAAAAGGTTTGCTGTGTCTGTCAGCGTAGTGTCCAGAGCATGGAGGCGCTACCAGGAGTACATCAGGAGACGTGGAGGAGGCCGTAGGAGGGCAACAACCCAGCAGCAGGACCGCTACCTCCGCCTTTGTGCAAGGAGGAGCACTGCCAGAGCCCTGCAAAATGACCCCCAGCAGGCCACAAATGTGCATGTGTCTGCTCAAACGGTCAGAAACAGACTCCATGAGGGTGGTATGAGGCCCCGACGTCCACAGGTGGGGGTTGTGCTTACAGCCCAACTCCGTGCAGGACGTTTTTAATTTGCCAGAGAACACCAAGATTGGCAAATTCGCCACTGGCGCCCTGTGCTCTTCACAGATGAAAGCAGGTTCACACTGAGCACATGTGACAGAGTCTGGAGATGCCGTGGAGAACGTTCTGCTGCCTGCAACATCCTCCAGCATAACCGGTTTGGCGGTGGGTCAGTCATGGTGTGGGGTGGCACTTCTTTGGGGGGCCGCAAAGCCCTCCATGTGCTCGCCAGAGGTAGCCTGACTGCCATTAGGTACCGAGATGAGATCCTCAGACCCCTTGTGAGACCATATGCTGGTGCGGTTGGCCATGGGTTCCTCCTAATGCAAGACAATGCTAGACCTCATGTGGCTGGAGTGTGTCAGCAGTTCCTGCAAGAGGAAGGCATTGATGCTATGGACTGGCCCGCCTGTTCCCCAGACCTGAATCCGATTGAGCACATCTGGGACATCATGTCTCGCTCCATCCACCAACGCCACGTTGCACCACAGACTGTCCAGGAGTTGGCGGATGCTTTAGTCCAGGTCTGGGTAGAGATCCCTCAGGAGACCATCCGCCACGTCATCAGGAGCATGCCCAGGTGTTGTAGGTAGGTCAAACAGGCACGTGGAGGCCACACACTACTGAGCCTCATTTTGACTTGTTTTAAGGACATTACAACAAAGTTGGATCAGCCTGTAGTGTGGTTTTCCACTTTAATTTTGAGTGTGACTCCAAATCCAAACCTCCATGGGTTGATACATTTGATTTCCATTGATAATTGTTGTGATTTTGTTGTCAGCACATTCAACTATGTATAGAAAAAATGTATTTAATAATAATATTTCATTCAGATCTAGGATGTGTTATTTTACTGTTCCCTTTATTTTTTTGAGCAGTGTATAACATTCTATTTGTTGCAAGAATTTAGTATAATTTAAATTGAATAAAAACATTTCTGGCGTTGTTTTGTACATCGCAAATCTCCTTCCAACTATTTTGAAACCTCTTGTGGTTGTCCATTTTTTGGTCCTTAAATTAAACTAGCATACATTTTTATTTCGCACAATTTTCTTTTGCCAATTTTGGTATTTAGTGCAGGGCTGACGGACAAGTTCCATACGATCTCTAGAGCAGACATTGTCAGTATATTCATAATATTTGGTGTAACACACCCATGGTAGGTGGTAATTGGAATCCTTGGGACGTCATTACACTTAACCCTACCCCTAATTTAACCCTTTTTAAACCCGTTTTAAATTTCAACCTCAATGGCACAATGTCAGAGTTGGACACCCCAAGGATCCCCTTTTCCACACATAAAATAATCAAAGGTAGTGCAAATGTATATTATTTTGCCATTTTAATCAAAATCTTACATTGTATCAGCATTGCTAATGTATTCAGCATAATAAACAATCACATCCCAGCAGAGTGCACTCATTTATTGTAACTAAATTGACTAAATTAAAGTGCAAGAAACGCTCCAATGTACAACTCAATTAAAAAATATTATTTCAGCAATACTGTTATTAGTGTTAGTATTTGCCTCTAAGAGTTATGCCAGCAGGATATGGTCAAACTGTTACCCTTGAAACTAACACAATACATATTTTGATCTAAAATGAAGTCACTAATACCAATTCTGTTTAGCTTGCAAACATCTGCCAGAAAAAGCATGACAACCGACCCATTGTCATGTCACCTTCGGTCCAGTTTAAAAGTTTAGCAAACCATGCAGGTTTGGAACATGAATTCAATCAGAATATTCTCCATCAGCACAACACTGAAAGTGCTTTTAACTCATGTGGTCCACTAAAGATTTAATGTTTAATTCCCTAACAACATTGATTTAAATGGCACCAGGTGATAAACCGATCAAATATTTTCAATACAATTTACAACAACTTGGGTTTGAAAGTTGAGAAGACACTGATGGACTGTTGAAAGACGCTGATGGATATTCAGACAGTGGGAAATAAAGAACTTTATAACAAGAAGTTCTTAAGGTGTCTTTGCACACTGTTTAATGTGCCACAGTAACAAAACCCAAAAGGTAAAAACACATCTCTTAATTGAATCTATACATCAAAGTAAAGCAGAACGTTCCCCTTCATTGCCATTTAAGTTAAGGATTTTATGATCCATTTCATATGGGGCATAACAAATCGTAGAATAAATTAAAGAATTTGCTTAAATGTTAAAAATAAATAAAGTCCACAATATCAAGAGATGCAACTTAAAGCCTTGTCATTGGGACAGGTTCTGGGTCTGTCTGGTAATGGCTGCCCAACACTTTGCCAGTCCTGGCCAGTGTCCCTGTCATTTGGTGTGTGGAGGGGAGTCTGTAGAAGGCATGCCATAGGGAGCCATGAACTCTCCTTATCAAAGGGGTAATGGGGAAGGGGGTGTAGTTGAGTAGTTGGTGGACTTGAACCAGAGGTTTTTGGGCATAATAGGAGCACCGCCCACCTCTTCAAAAGGTCTTCCGATGGATGGCACGTGCTCGGTCTTCCTCATACTCCTTCTTTGACACCCACATCTTCTTGAAGGTGTCCAGTGACGCAAGGATGGAGCCCCTTCAAGCATGCAACAAGAGAGGATCATAACTCTGGAAACAGAGACTAATCTGTTTAAGTCTCTGGAAACAGAGACTAATCTGGCTGATCACATGATGTTACTTACCCTATCCACGTGGAGTAGAGTCGTTCTTGGGGTGCAGAGATCTAACAAAGAGTAACACGGGGAAATAAATGGACTGTGACACAGCGCAACTAGTTCAGAAATGGATGATAATTGTTGAACCAACATTAAACATTTAATACATTGAAATTGCTGCTCATACATATGTAAACGAGTCCCCAAGGTTAGGGCAGCAAATACCTTTATTTTCACATCTTTGGGTGCCAACTTCTTCACTTCACTTAACAATCGATCACCAAAACCTTAGGGAAAGAAAACATGTAAAACAAGGACAGATGAAGACAATTAGCCAATGCTTAAGGAGTGGAGTGAAACGTTTGTTGTTTGCCAGTCCTCAATATGTAATTGGCGGGAAAGAATTCTAATGAATACCTTTGAGGAGAGTGGAGCCCCCAGAGAGGACAATGTTGGAAAAGAGTGTACGTCGCAGGTCCATGTCTGACTTCTGAATGGCAAAAGCCAGAACCTCGTGTATTCCTTCACTCTCGTCCCCTATCAGGTCTGGACGGAAGAGAAGCTCTGGGGCTCGGAATCGAGCAGGGCCAATCTACACAGAGTATAACAAGCTGTCAATACTTTGGTATAAATACAAAAGTTTACGTGCCATGTCAAAATAGCAATATTGAACAACTTTCAGAACAATGCATGTTGCAAATGCATCTAAAATGACTCACATCCAATGTGCTGCCATCAGGAAGAGTGTACTGTGCCTTCTCCGTCTCCAAGGTTTCATCTTTCTGTGGGTTCAGAGATAGGTAGCATGCTCTCTGCAGAGGTAAACAAGATAAAAGTGACAGATGTCAAGGACAAAGGTTGAATCAACAATCTAAATAACAGGACTGACAGAGTGTCTTGTGAAGATTGTAGGGGTTGTCAAACAAGTTAGTCACAATTTTTGAATTTGGCCCTAATGGAAGATTTCTTCTAGAGGTCGACCGACTAATTAATTAACTTGAAATCGGCCATGGCTTCATAACAATCGGTAATCAGCTTTTTTGGACCTGATTACATTGCAATCCACGAGGAAACTGCGTGGCAAGCTGACCACATGTTATGCGAGTGCAGTGTCAAAAGGACCTTGTGGCTGCAAGGAGCCAAGGTAAGTTGCTAGATAGCATTAAACTTATAAAAAACAAATCTTCACAAAATCACTAGTTAACTACACATGGTTGATGATATTATTAGGTTAACTAGCTTGTTCTCTTGCATTCAGTGCAGAGTCAGGGTATATGCAACATTTGGGCCACACCTGGCTCGTTGCGAACTGTGAACTAATTTGCCAGAATTTTACATAATTATGACATAACATTGAAGGTTGTGCAATGTAACAGCACTATTTAGACTTAGGGTTGCCACCCGTTCAATAAAAAAGGAACGGCTCCGTATTTCACTGAAAGAATAAACGTTTTGTTTTCGAAATGATAGTTTCCAGACTTGACCACATTAATGGCTCGTATTTCTGTGTCTATATTATAATTAAGTCTATGATTTGATATTTGATAGAGCAGTCTGACTGAGCGGTGGTAGGCAGCAGCAGGCTCGTAAGCATTCATTCAAACAGCACTTTACTGACTTTGCCAGCAGCTCTTAGCAATGCTTGAGGCACATCACTGTTTATGACTTCAAGCCTATCAACTCCAGAGATTAGGCTGGCAATACTAAAGTGCCTATAAGAACATCCAATAGTCAAATAAATAGGAAATACAAATGGTAGTGAGAGAAATAGTTGACACGTCATAATTCCTATAACTACAACCTAAAACTTCTTAAAACCTCTTACAGCTACCCCCCTACTTTTTTCAATTTCCACCTGAAGACATACCCAAATCTAACTGCCTGTAGCTCAGGCCCAGGACCAAGGATATGAATATTCTTGGTTTCATTTGAAAGAAAACACTGAAGTTTGTGTAAATGTGAATTGAATGTAGGAGAATAACACAATAGATCTGGTTTAGATAATACAATGAAAAAAAACATGTGTTTTTGTCCTAAATGAACAAGACAAAACAAACATTCAGATAGGATGATGGGGACAATTTCAGTGAAAAACATAAGAGGGCAACAGTACTTGTGCAAAGTTTCAGAATGATAACTTCCAAAATGAGTGTGCTACATGACATTTATCATGAAGTCACCCAGGTGTCCCACACAAGTAGCCCAAATGTACCCAAGTGGCCAAATTGGTGAAGTTATACATTTTGAATGGAATAACTATACACAACATACCAAAATGTTATTTTAACACACCCCCTCCCCCCAGAAAAATTGAGAAAAAACATGAAAAAAAATATATACATTTACAAAATAACACTTTCAATATTTGGAAGACCCTCAGTCCTCTACACAATATTGTGCTGCTGATGCCAGGTGCCATAGCAGTCTCTTTCTGCTGTAAAGCAGAGGGTCACCAAGCATGTGGTGCAGGTGATGGGGGACTTCATTTAGCAAAGAACACGGCGACGCCTCCATGCTGTGCCCTTTTGGCCCTGAGGCACATCCATGCCTGCAGAAATACATTTGGGCAGATGAACACCACTTGTGGCAGGAGCTGGATGAACCAGCTTCAGTGGGGGATGGACACCTTGGCACTGGGGGCTCCCATTCGGAGTCAGTGTTACTGTGAAAGAAAATGTTCAGTTAGAATAGTTTCACATATCAGCCCTGTATCAACAGGTATAATAAACACATATGAGTACAGGGAACATAAGGTTGAATATATTATGACAGACCAGCTAGATCTGTCTATTTTATATTATGACATTTCAGCTAGATCTACTGTCTCTATTATATGATGACAGACCAGCTAGATCTACGGTCTCTATTATATGATGACAGACCAGCTAGATCTACTGTCTCTATTATATTACAACAGACCAGCTGTATCTACTGTCTCCATTTCACTTTGGCCATTGTTGTGGGCCTGCCCTCCCCTCAACAGCCTCAAATAGGCTATTTCATTTCACAAATAATATTTTCTACGGCATTGGCATGAGAAAAACTTACCAGTCCAAAACGATGTCCTTTCTGTTCAAAAAATATTCCTCCATTTGGGAATCGCTAAATGAATCGTCCTCCAACAATACCTGTCTCACTTACCCGATCAATTTCTTCTAAAATTGTGCGTACATCTGTATATCTAGACTTAGATTTAGCTTTCCCTGAGTTAGTCGCCATACTGATTGATATATAAACAGCTGAAGATGCTCTTTACCAAAACAATGCTGTACGTAACATGTGGCTCCTTCCGGTATGAATCTTCAATGGCGAATGAACCTCCTTACACCGGAGTTTACTACATGGGTTGGTCTTCCAACACATAAACAGCCACCAATTGTGCAAGTTCTCCCACTTAAAAAGATTAGAGGCCTGTAATTTTCATCATAGGTACACTTCGACTATGACAGACAAAATGAGAAGAAAAAAAATCCTGAAAATCACATTTTTATGAATCTATTTGCAAATTATGGAGGAAAATAAGTATTTTGGTCACCTACAAACAAGCACGATTTCTGGCTCTCACAGACCTGTAACAACTTCTTTAAGAGGCTCCTCTGTCCTCCACTCGTTACCTGTATTAATGGCACCTGTTTGAACTTGTTATCAGTATAAAAGACACCTGTCCACAACCTCAAACAGTCACACTCCAAACTCCACTATGGCCAAGACCAAAGAGTTGTCAAAGGACACCAGAAACAAAATTGTAGACGTGCACCAGGCTGGGAAGACTGAATCTGCAATAGGTAAGCAGCTTGGTTTGAAGAAATCAACTGTGGGAGCAATTATTAGGAAATGGAAGACATACAAGACCACTGATAATCTCCCTCGATCTGGGGCTCCACACAAGATCTCACCCCGTGGGGTCAAAATGATCACAAATCCCAGAACCACACGGGGGGACCTAGTGAATGACCTGCAGAGAGCTGGGACCAAAGTAACAAAGCCTACCATCAGTAACACACTACGCCGCCAGGGACTCAAATCCTGCAGTGCCAGACGTGTCCCACTGTTTAAGCCAGTACATGTCCAGGCCCGTCTGAAGTTTGCTAGAGAGCATTTGGATGATCCAGAAGATTGGGAGAATGTCATATGGGGTCAGATGAAACCAAAATAGAACTTTTTGGTAAAAACTCAACTCGTCGTGTTTGGAGGACAAAGAATGCTGAGTTGCATCCAAAGAACACCATACCTACTGTGAAGCATGGGGTTGGAAACATCATGCTTTGGGGCTGTTTTTCTGCTAAGGGACCAGGACGACTGATCCGTGTAAAGGAAAGAATGGGTCATGTATCGTGAGATTTTGAGTGAAAACCTCCTTCCATCAGCAAGGCCATTGAAGATGAAACGTGGCTGGGTCTTTCAGCATGACAATGATCCCAAACACACCGCCCGGGCAATGAAGGAGTGGTCCTGGAGTGGCCTAGCCAGTCTCCAGATCTCAACCCCATAGAAAATCTTTGGAGGGAGTTGAAAGTCCGTGTTGCCCAGCAACAGCCCCAAAACGTCACTGCTCTAGAGGAGATCTGCATGGAGGAATGGGCCAAAATACCAGCAACAGTGTGTGAAAACCTTGTGAAGACTTACAGAAAACGTTTGACCTCTGTCATTGCCAACAAAGGGTATATAACAAAGTATTGAGATAAACTTTTGTTATTGACCAAATACCTAGTTTCCACCATAATTTGCAAATGAATTCATTAAAAATCCTACGACGTGATTTTCTGGATTTCTTTTCTCATTTTTTCTGTCATAGTTGAGGTGTACCTATGATAAATTACAGGCCTCATCTTTTTAAGTGGGAGAACTTGCACAATTGGTGGCTGACTAAATACTTTTTTGCCCCACTATACATACACGCACGCTACCAATTAACTGATTTTTGCTTACTGTTTTGTATTGAATGTCTACAGTAGCCACAACAGCACTCTGTAGGGTAGCACCATCGTGTAGCCAAAAGACAGCTAGCTTCCGTCCTCCTCTGGGTACATGGACTTCAATACAAAACACAGGAGGCTCATGGCTCTCACCACCTTCCACAGACTTCCACAGTAATATTGACAACTTCCGGAAGAACGTCCTCCAACCTATCAGAGCTCTTGCAGTATGAACTGACATGTCCACCCAATGAAAGTACTGAAACAGTTTTGAACAAATTCATTTATTAAAAAATAAAGCAAAAGAGAACTTTCGTATTTTTCCCCACTTACTTAGCTAGCAAATGTAGCTAGCTAGCTGGTTTACCCTACTAAAACGCCAGTCTCAAAAAGAGTGATGCAAACTAAACAAAATCAAGATAAACATACCTGGATTTCTCCAATAGTAACTTGTTTGCAAATGTTGGACTAATCATTACACCCTAGACCAGCTAGATGCAGGCAAAAGTGTAGAAGGCGGTATTGAAATGTGTCACTGTCTGTCCATGTGTCACCTCAAATTTCTCTCGACCTGTGTGCAATTAAGTTGTAAACTTTAAATCATAGGCTAGGTTGTAGCAACCCTCATGATGGGTAAAGGAAAATTTACAGTATGTAGTAGACTAAACCTATAAATGTTAAATTGAACGGGGTAAATGGAATATGAATGACAATCATCCAATTTGCTGTAATAGAAATAAGGCCATGGTTACGAGAACAAATAATAATATAATCAACCCTCATCTTAAACTGCACCAACCGCCTCACACACACACACACCTTTAAGTACTGTTAAAACTTCAGGTATTCTCAATCAAATAAAATCAAGTTTATTCGTCACATACACAGATATGCAGATGTTATGACAGGTGCAGCGAAATACTTTTGTTTCTAGCTCAAAGTGCAGTAATTGTTTTGTACCAAGCAATACAAAATAAATAAATTATAAAATAGGAGTGAGGAATATAAATATACACGGAACAAAAATATAAGTGGAACATGGAAAGTGTTGGTCCCATGTTTCATGATCTGAAACAAAAGATCCCAGAAATGTTCAACACACAAAAAGCTTATTTCTCTAAAATATTGTGCACAAATATGTTAACTTCTCTGTTAGTGAGAATTTCTCTTTTGCCAAGACAATCCATCCACCTGACAGGTGTGGCATATCAAGAAGCTGAGTAAACAGCATGATCATTACAAAGGAGCACCTTGTGCATTCTTCCGAAGGCATTGAGGAGCACATCACATCAATAAGTGCATCGATGACCATACCCCAACCAGAAACCATGGATCACAGGCAACATCTGCACTGAGCTAAAGGGTAGAGCTGCCACTTTCAAGGAGCGGGACTCTAAACCGGACGTTTATAAGAAATCCCGCTACGCCCTCTGACGAACCATCAAAACAGGCAAAGCGTTGGCCTGGGGGTAGGTTTATGACAGTCATAAATACCTCTTCCCCTCTTTTTCCTCTCTCTACCCTACTGATGTGACATTTGAAAACCCCTTGGTTTTCAGAATAGAGATTACGGGAACATCAGAAGGTGGGGGGAAATGAACTATATTCTGGTAATCCGACCAATTGAACATATGTGGTGGTACTTAATGAATATGATGTCAGTTCGGTTGTCATCTGAGAAATTCTCATCGATGATATGATGATAAACTAACGTGGAAAGTCTACACAGAGTTATCGGATTCACATGGAATTGTTGTTCAATTTAAATGTTTGAATATAAAATTATTGGTGGATGTCATTCGAAAACATAATGTTAACTTTCACTGCTATGCGGATGAAAACACAGCTGTACATTTCAATGAAACATGGTGAAGCCCCAAAATTGCCCTCGCTGGAAGCATGTGTTTCAGACATAAGGAAGTGGATGGCTGCAAACTTTCCACTTTTAAACTCGGACAAAACAGAGATGCTTGTTCTAGGTCCCAAGAAACAAAGAGATCTTCTGTTGAATCTGACAATTAATCTTAATGGTTGTACAGTCGTCTCAAATAATACTGTGAAGGACCTCGGCATTACTCTGGACCCTGATCTCTCTTTTGACAAACATATCAAGACTGTTTCAAGGACAGCTTTTTTCTATCTACGTAACAGAAATCTGAAACTTTCTGTCCAAAAATTATGCAGAAAAATGTATCCATGCTTTTGTTACTTCTAGGTTAGACTACTGCAATGCTCTACTTTCCAGCTACCCGGATAAAGCACTAAATAAACTCCAGTTAGTGCTAAATACGGCTGGTAGAATCCTGACTAGAAGCAAAAAATGTGATCATATTACTCCAGTGCTAGCCTCCCTACACTGGCTTCCTGTCAAGGCAAGGACTGATTAAGGTTTTACTGCTAACCTACAAAGCATTACATGGGCTTGCTCCTACCTATCTCTCTGATTTGGTACTGCCGTACATACCTACACGTGCGTTACGGTCACAAGACGCAGGCCTCCTAATTGTCCCTAGAATTTCTAAGCAAACAGCTGGAGGCAAGACTTTTTCCTATAGAGCTCCATTTTTATGGAATGGTCCGCCTACCCATGTGAGAGACGCAAACTCGGTCTCAACTTTTAAGTCTTTACTGAAGACTCATCTCTTCAGTGGGTCATATGATTGAGTGTAGTCTGGCCCAGGAGTGTGAAGGTGAACGGAAAGGCGCTGGAGCAACGAACCGCCCTTGCTGTCTCTGCCTGGCCGGTTCCCCTCTTTCCACTGGGATTCTCTGCCTCTAACCCTATTACAGGGGCTGAGTCACTGGCTTACTGGTGTTCTTTCATGCCGTCCCTAGGAGGGGTGCGTCACTTGAGTGGGTTGAGTCACTGATGTGATCTTCTTGTCTGGGTTGGCGCCCCCCCTTGGGTTGTGCCGTGGCGGAGATCTTTGTGGGCTATACTCGGCCTCGTCTCAGGATGGTAAGTTGGTGGTTGAAGATATCCCTCTAGGGGTGTGGGGGCTGTGCTTTGGCAAAGTGGGTGGGCTTATATCCTTCCTGTTTGGCCCTGTCCGGGGGTATCATCAGATGGGGCCACAGTGTCTCCTGACCCCTCCTGTCTCAGCCTCCAGTATTTATGCTGCAGTAGTTTGTGTCGGGGGGCTAGGGTCAGTTTGTTATATCTGGAGTACTTCTCCCGTCTTATCCAGTGTCCTGTGTGAATTTAAGTATGCTCTCTCTAATTCTCTTTCTTTCTCTCGGAGGACCTGAGCCCTAGGATCATGCCTCAGGACAACCTGGCATGATGACTCCTTGCTGTCCCCAGTCCACCTGGCCGTGCTACTGCTCCAGTTTCAACTGTTCTGCCTGCAGCTATGGAATCCTGACCTGTTCACCGGAAGTGCTACCTGTCCCAGACCTATTATTTGACCATGCTGGTCATTTGTGAACATTTGAACATCTTGGCCATGTTTTGTTATAATCTCCAACCCGCACAGCCAGAAGAGGACTGGCCACCCCTCATAGCCTGGTTCCTCTCCAAGTTTCTTCCTAGGTTTTGGCCTTTCTAGGGAGTTTTTCCTAGCCAACGTGCTTCAACACCTGCATTGCTTGCTGTTTGGGGTTTTAGGCTGGGATTCTGTACAGCACTTTGAGATAACAGCTGATGTATGAAGGGCTATATAAATAAATTTGATATCAGAGGAAGGCCCCAAAAAATTGCCAAAGACTCTAGCCACCCTAGTCATGGCCGATCCTTCTCTGCTACCGCACGACAAGCGGTACCGGAGCGTCAAGTCTAGATCCAAAAGGCTTCTTAACAGCTTCTACCCCCAAGCCATAAGACTCCTGAACAGTAAATCAAATGGCTACCCCGATTATTTGAATTGACCCCCCCCACCCCCCATTTTCTTTTTTTACAGCTGCTACTCTGTTTAATATCTATGCAGTCTCTTTACCTCAACCTACATGTACAGTACCAGTCAAAAGTTGGTATACACCTATGCATTCAAGGGTTTTTCTTTATTTTCACTATTTTCTACATTGTAGAATAATAGTGAAGTCATCAAAACACAAACATAATCATGTAGTAACCCCCCAAAAAGTGTTAAACATATCAAAATATATTTTAGATTCGAAAAAGTAGCCACCCTTTGCCTTGACAGCTTTGCACCCTCTTGGCATTCTCTCAACCAGCTTCACCTTGAATGCTTTTCCAACAGTCTTGAAGGAGTTCCCACATATGCTGAGCACTTGTTGGCTGCTTTCCCTTCACTCTGCGGTCCAACTCATCCCAAACCATCTCAATTGGGTTGAGGTCAGGTGATTGTGGAGGCCAGGTCATCTGATGCAGCACTCCATCTCTCCTCCTTGGTCAAATAGCCCTTACACAGCCTGGAGGTGTGTTGGGTCATTGTCCTGTGGAAAAACAACTGATAGTCTCACAAAGCCTGAAATAGATGGGATGGTGTATTGCTGGTGAATGCTGTGGTAGCCATGCTGGTTAAGAGTGCCTTGAATTCTAAATAAATCACAGACAGTGTCACCAGCAAAGCACCCCCACACATCCTCTTCCATGCTTCACAGTGGGAACCACACATCCAGAGATCATCCGTTCGCCTACTCTGCGTCTCACAAATACACGGCAGTTGGAAGTAAAAATCACACCTTTGGATTCAGACCAAAAGGACAATTTCACACGGTCTAATGTCCATTGATCGTGTTTTTGGCCCAAGTAAGTCTTCTTATTGGTGTCCTTTAGTAGTAGTGGTTTCTTTGCAGAATTTCGACCATGATGGCCTGATTTACTCTGAACAGTTGATGTTGAGATGTGTCTGTTACTTTAACTTTGTGAAGCATTTATTTTGCCTGCCATTTCTGAGGCTGGTAACTCTAATGAACTTATCCTCTGCAGCAGAGGTAACTCTGGGTCTTCCATTCATGTGGCGGTCCTCATGAGAGCCAGTTTCATCATAGCGCTTGATGGTTTTTGCGACTGTACTTGAAGAAACTTTCAAAGTTCTTGAAATGTTCCATATCGACTGACCTTCATGTCTTAAAGTAATGATGGACTGTCATTTCTCTTTGCTTATTTGAGGTGTTCTTGCTATAATATGGACTTGGTCTTTTACCAAATAGCGCTATCTTCTGTATACCACCCCTACCGTGTCACAACACAACTGATTGGCTCAAACGCATTAAGGAAAGAAATTCCACTATTTAACTTTTAACAAGGCACACCTGTTAATTGAGATGCCTTCTAGGTGACTACCTCATGAAGCTGGTTGAGAGAATGCCAAGAGTGTACAAAGCTGTCATCAAAGCAAAAGGGTGGCTATTTGAAGAATCTCAAATATATTTTGATTTGTTTAACATATGATTCCATATGTGTCATTTCATAGTTTTGATGTCTTCACTATTATTGTACAATGTAGAAAATAAAACCACCCGAGGGCCAAATTCGGCCGGCAGTTAGGGAACCCTATTCTAGATTGTAGCGGGGTGAACAGGCCGTGGCTTAGGTGGGTAAGCTCCTTGATCTTCCTGTGACACAGAGAGCTGTAGATGTCCTGAAGGGCAGGCAGTGTGCCCCCAGTGATGAGTTGGGCTGACCTCACCACCCTCTGGAGAGCCCTGTGGTTGAGGACGGTGCAATTGCAGTACCAGGCTGTGATACAGCCCAACAGGATGGTGCAGCTGTAGAGGTTTGAGGGTCTTAAAGGTCAGGCCAAATTTCTTCAGCCTCCTGAGATTGAAAAGGTGCTGAACTTAAGGGACAATTCAAGGTTGTGTGCACACGGAGAAACTTTAAGCTTTTGACCTTCTCCATTGCGGCCCAGTCAATGTGGAAGGGGACGTGCTCTCTCTGCTGTTTCCTGTCATCCACAATCAGCTCCTTCGTTTCATTGACCTTGAGGGAGAGGTTATTTCCTGGCACAACTCCACCAGGGATCTCACCTCCTCCATGTAGGCTGTCTCGTCATTGTTGGTAATTAAGCCTACCACGGTTGTGTCGTTGAGTTGATCATTCAGTATGAGACGAGCGTGGCCACGCAGACATGGGTGAACAGGAGGGAGTGTCTGTCTGCCCCAGGTCCGTGTTTCATAGCAAGTGAGTCATACTACAAGACAGGTCGTGGGAGACAATGCTCGGAAATTGATTTTAAATATTGACAAGTGGCAGTTGGGACGTTGAGTGCGCATTGTCAACATGCTCATTTTGGCCAAAACACTTGCAGACTCGAGTGTTGACTATCGAACACAACAGCAAGTGGTTCTCGATAAAGGGGTTAAGGGCCAAGTGTTCGGTTTGAGATTCAGCCCTCTCACTCACACCACTCTTGCATATGCAGCCTACCTTTGAAGCATCTTTTCGAGTAGCATATTCCTCTTCAGTTCTTCCTGTGCCATCCACATATGTGCATTGGTCAAGTTATCAGGTTGCTAGCTAGCAAGGTAACATGACTAGCTAGCTAAACAATGTTTGTTATCAAACCAAAAAAATAGCAGCTCAGGAGTAGTTTAAAACGGCCCATGATATGCACATGAATCTGGGGCAGAAAAAAATAAAAATAGCTCCGGTAATATTGGGAGTAACTTTTACATCATTTTGGTTAGAGGCATAGCAACATAAAGGCGCAAGCATCAACTGTACCATCTTTGCTGTAGCCGTGTTTTCCCTTAAAAAGATCTGTGTGGAAACAGATGCACTTAAAACTTCTAGCGTGGTGACGAAATGGACTCGCAATGAATGGAAGAAAAAAAATGTACGCCGATAAATATGTCACGCGTTATTAACACATCAACTTTGACAGCTCAGAAGATTAAAACTATTCGACTAGAATTGTCACATTTTACCCCATCAAAAACGTAACACAATCTCCCCATCCATACCTCTTTGATAGTCCGCACAACCTCAAACTCAGCTGAAGTGTGGAAGTCATAGCCTTCCTTGCGCAGTAGCAGGCGTAGGTAGCGTGAGACATCCCGCCCAGCAATGTCCACCCGCATGATAGAGTGAGGGATGGCAAAGCCCTCATAGATGGGCACAGCATGGGTTACCCCATCACCAGCATCCAGCACCACTCCTGTTGTCCGCCCTGTGGCATATCTGCAATATCCAAAGAGATATTCAAAACTGTTCCACTGTTTATGCTAATGATTATTACATCATTTTCATCTCTCTACAGTTATTAATGCATTATACATGCCATATTAGCCTGGATTTTCAACCTCTGGAGAATTAATTTTGTAATGTTCTGGTATGTCCAACATTACCCTGGCAAACAAGAGCCAAGATAGCTAGCTACAGAGGACAGACAAACTTACAAGCTTAATACTGCCTGCATGGAGATGAAGAGCGCTGGTACATTGAAGGTCTCAAAGAACACCTCTGCTGCACGCTCACGGTTTTTACTTGGGTTTAAGGGGGCCTCTGTTAAAAGCACAGGATGCTAAAGAACATTAGGAGAGATGGAAAAGAAAGTCAATGCAGTTAAACAGTTAAAAACAAAACCCCACATTAATATTCACCTTTCAAGAAACCCTGAGAAAAAAAATTATAAAATCAAATGTTATTTGTTTCGTACGCCAAATACAACAGGTGTAGACCATACAGTGAAATGCTTAGTTACGTCTCATGATCGAATTAAAAGTACCCAGAATGTGTGTCATAGAAACCAGAAAAAAATACCTCTTCAGAGAAGGTCTGTAGTTGCTCCTTAGAGTACACATATTGCCAGATGCGCTCCATGTCATTCCAGTCCTTAACAATACCATGCTCCATAGGGTACCGCACAGACAGAAGTCCCCTGTGTTCCTACAACCACATGGAGATCAACAGGTGTTGGGAATAATGGCCATAACTATATTATTGTATAAAAATACAGCTTCAGTGTCACAACGGCCTAAATATAAGCATACACCACGAAGCCCATTAGCCTACATTGTGAGTTACACAATAGGGCCGTGGGCATCGGTCTTAGAAACCACTGTAGATACCTCTGCTTTTGGGCCAATGAAGAGATCTCCCTCCAGCGCACCTGCCATCACCCGAACATGCTTTGGACGACCCACACTAAAAGGTAAAGACATGGATTATATTACATACTTTAATTTAATCAAAGCATTTCAGTAAAATACATTACAGTGCCTTGAGAAAATATGAATACCCCTTGACTTATTCTCAAGTCTTGCCATAGATTTTCAATCAGATTTAATACACTGTCTTCTTGGTAAGCAACTCCAGTGGGGATGTGGCCTTGTGTTTGAGGTTATTGTGCTGCTGTATGGTGAATTCATCTCCTAGTGTCTGGTGGAAAGCAGACCAGGTTTTCCTCTAGGATTTTGGCACTGTTTTTTATCCTGAAAAACTCCCGTCTTTAACGATTACAAGCATAACCATAATATGACGCAGCCATCACTATGCATCACTAAATGTTGTATTGGATTTGCCCCAAACATAACACTGCCACATTCTTTGCAGTAAAACTTTAGTGCCTTGTTGCAAACAGGATGCATGTTTTTAATTATTTTTATTCTGTACAGGCTTCCTTTTCTTTCAATTAGGCTAGTTTTGTGGAGTAACTACAATGTTGTTGAGCCATCTTCAGTTCTCCTACCACAGCTATGAAACTAACTGTTTTAAAAAGTCACCATTGGCCTCATGGTGAGATGTCTGGCAACTGAGTTGGGAAGGACGCCTGTATCTTTGTAGGTGACTGGGTGTATTGATACACCATCTAAAGTGTAATTTATAACTTCACCATGCTCAAAGACATTCAACGTCCAATTTTACCAATAGGTGGCCTTCTTTGCAAGGCACAGGGAAACCTCCCTGGTCTTTGCGGTTGAATCTGTGTTTGAAATTCACTACTCGACTGAGGGACATTACAGATAATTGTATGTGTGGTACAGAGATGAGGTAGTCATTCAAAAATCATGTTAAACACTATTATTGCACACAGAGTCCATGCAACTTCGTGTATTATGGGACTTGTTAAAACAATTTTACTCCTGAACTTACTTAGGCTTGACATAACAAAGGGGTTGAATACTTGACTCAAGATATTTCAGCTTTCATTTTAAAATGAATTTGTAAAAATTTCTAAAAACATAATTCCACTTTGACATTAGGGTGAATTTATTGTAGGTAAGCCCAAAAGACAAAAAAAATATACGTTTAATCAATTTTAAATTCAGGCTGTAACAATATGTGGAAAAAGTCAGATGTGAATACTTTCTGAAGGCACTGTAGGTATTTAATATTATAGCGTTGAGATGGCTGAAGGTGTGTGATCTTACTAGTTTGGAAAGCAGTATTTGGGGATCTGGTCTCCTGCAAAACCAGCTTTAACAACACCAGAGCCCTGAAAGAGAAAGTAAGAAAATCCAAATGTGGCCCCTTGCAAGCTAGCTACATAAAATAACTAATTTATTATAGAGGCCGAGGGTGGCTCTGACACCATCTGTTCATCTTGTTTGTATAGTGATGTCATGAGACAGTGCTGAGGGGGAAACACCAGCATGCAGGAATCCTATAAACTACTGTATCAGACCCCAATATCAGAAGTAAAAAATATAATTTTCCTTGTTGTTCATCACAATTATTGTACTCTAATGCTTGAATACGGTCAGTAACACAATGATGCACAAGTAAATTAAGCTTTCTTTAATTTCCCAATGATGCTGATTTCAAGTAGCCTGAAGCGGAAACTGATAATCTAACCTAGATGAGCTAATTATCCACCCAAGATGAACTAATTTCCTCATTCATGTCCCTTCTTTCATTGCTTACGTCTTAATTATAGCTGGCTAGATAGCTAGCTCACCCTGACAAGCAAGATAATAGCGAATGTTTGACTGTGAGCTTTCCCTAGTTAGCATAGGGATGAGGATGGGTCGGGGATGCAACCGTCCATTAGCTAACTGTTAGTTATAGGTTAGCTTGGTTACCACCCACATTCCCTACTGCTATAGTAGATTTTAGCTAGCAAGACTAAATTACTGACTGATGAGCAAAACTAGTCTGAGGCTTCAGCAAATATTTCTCTCTCTGGCTTTAGCTAATTTACCTCATCTACACAGAACAAAAATATAAACGCAACAATTGTTGGTCCCATGTTTCATGAGCTGAAATAAAAGACCCCAGAAATGTTCCATATGCACAAAAAAACTAATTTTGCTTACAATTGCAACAAATTTGTTTACATCCCTGTCAGTGAGAATTTCTAATTTGCCGAGATAATTCATCCACCTGACATGTGTGGCATATCAAGAAGCTGATTAAACAGAATGATCATTGCATATGTAGGTGCACCTTGTGCTGGGGACAATAAAAGGCCACTAAAATGTAGAGTAGTCACACAACACAATGTTACAAATGTTTCAAGTTTTGAGTGAGGATGCAATTGGCATGCTGACTGCAGGAATGTCCACCAGAGCTGTTGCCAGATAATTCAACGTTAATTTCTCTACCACAAGCTTTCTCTAACGTAATTTTAGAGAATTTTCAGTATGTCCAACCGGCCTCACAACCACGTGTAACCACGCCAGCCCAGGGCCTCCACATCCAGCTTCTTAAACTGCGAGATCGTCTTGAGACCAGCCACCCGGACAGCTGATGAAACTGTGGGTTTGCACAACCTAAGGGAAGCTCATCGTCCTCACAAGGGTCTTGTCCTGAATGCAGTTTGGCATTGTGACTGACTTCGGTGGGCAAATGCTCACCTTCGACTGTTACTGGCATGCTGGAGAAGTGTGCTCTTAGCAGATTAATCGTAGTTTCAACTGTACCGGGCAGATGGCAGAGTGTATGGCATCGTGTGGGCGAGCGGTTTGCGGATGTCAACATTGTGAACAGAGTGCCCCATGGTGGCGTTGGGGTTATGGTATGGGCAGACAAACTACGGACAATGAATACGATTGCATTTTCTCGACAGCAATATACCGTGACGAGATCCTGAGGCCCATTGTTGTGCCATTCATCTGCCGCCATCACCTCATGTTTCAGCCTGATAATGCTTGGCCCCATGTCGTAAGGATCTGTACACAATTGCTGGAAGCTGAAAATGTCCCAGTTCTTCCATGGCCTGCATACTCACCAAACATGTCACCCATTGAGCAAGTTTGGCATGCTCTGGATCGATATGTACAACAGCTTGCTCCAGTTCCCGCCAATATCCAGAAACTTCATTCAGCCATTGTAGAGGAGTGGGACAACATTCCACAGGCCACAAACAGCCTGATCAACTCTGCGAAGGAGATGTGTTGCTTAGGCAAACGGTGGTCACACCAGATACTGACAGGTATTCTAATCCACACCCCTATTTTTCTGTTTTGTTTAAGGTATCTGTGACAAACAGATGCAAATCTGTATTCCAAGTAATGTGAAATCCATAGATTAGGGTCTACTGAATTTATTTCAATTGACTGATTTTCTTATATGCACTAACTCAGTAAAATCTTTGAAATTGTTGCATGTTACGTTTATATTTATTTAACTAGCAAATGAAATTGTTTGCAAAAGATAACCGTGTTTTCCCCTACTAACACTGACTTTGCTGATACTAACGTTAGTTTATTGAGGTAAATGTAGCTACTTAGCTAAATTATAGTACTACAGTAGCTATATGACTGAAATATGTGGTTGTCCCACCCATCCACTAAAACCCACCTGGCTAGCTTTAGTTATCTAATGAATGGACTAATTGTAGCGGTGGCTACATCGTTCGGGATTAAGAGTACGGATAATATAACTAGCCATTTGATAAGAGCATCTGCTAAATCACTAAAATGTCAATGTAACGTTAGCTAGTGTACGTTAAACAGCTTGCTAGCTAGTTAACGGGTATAAACAAGACAGCAACCACATTGAACCGCAGACTAACGTTAGCGAGTGATGCATTTATTTTTTACTAAGGTCAGTTACAAATTA
Source organism: Oncorhynchus kisutch (assembly GCF_002021735.2). Classification (NCBI taxonomy): domain Eukaryota; kingdom Metazoa; phylum Chordata; class Actinopteri; order Salmoniformes; family Salmonidae; genus Oncorhynchus; species Oncorhynchus kisutch. Next base: position 27,136,882 of record NC_034176.2, on the reverse strand, counting down.
TGTTTGCGAGCTAGCTAACGTTAACCACTTACATTATCAATCACCACAGGCTGATTTGCTATTATATCGTAGGACTCCATGGTGATACAACGAGCTATCCACTCTTTATTGAATCCTGTTTTCCTAGCTAGACCGTAATATCGTCTGTTGGTGGAAAAGCGCAACGCTGAAGAAAGAACATGTACGTATAGAGCTTCTCAACTATAATAGCTAATCGACGTACAGTCGAAGACTACGTACAGCCCCATAAGCCAATCGCAAGCCATTGCAAGTGAAACGTTGACGTTGACGTTGACGCTACAAAGGAACGTACGGCCACAACGTTGCAAAACTTTGAAAAACATTTTTGGTCTGAGTAACTTCTTTTAGATAGACTGTGACCAGACGTTCTTATTATTATACACTTCAAAATATTAAAGGAAGGTCAGCTCTTTGTACATCACGTTACTAGAATTTATGTTAATAGATTAGTTAGGCCTAACTCAAAATGTAAATGTGTTCAAACCATGCAATTACCAGTTATGACTGACACAATAACATTTTTATTTTATCTGATATCTCCATACAAATTGAAAAAAATCTGTGACAAATCTGCAAAAACGTATGTTTCGATTAGGCTACAGCACCACCAGATGGCACTGAAATAACGTGGAATGTGGGACTTTACAATTAGGATAGTGTCTTCCCACAGTTACTGTAGAGTGCCATTCTTTCTTCTGGCAACATAAGCAAGACTACAAATGGGATGTTTCACTTTTCTTACTTGCAGATGTATCATTCAGGCCACTATGTTGTCAAACAATATAAGCCTACTTTGAGAATTTAGAGGATAGTATTAAGAACTGTAAGAAACATTAGCTAAAACAGGCTATATTAAGAATCTAAATGGCATTGGTTATGCTCTTTTAGTCTGACTGACAGATTCAATTTACTTTACATAAGTTATTATTTCTACTCTCCACATTTTGCATGGACCAATGCACTCGACCTGCTTTTCCTTTCAACCACTTCATGTAAAAAGGAATGAGATGGATCTAATTTTCTCTGTGATTATACAGCCAGCCACCAGAGCAGTTAGTACAGTAAGAGAGAGTATCTGTATCCTTTGGTGGGCACCCTATCACTAATGAGATGTCTGCTAAACCAATCTCAAGACTTTCACACAGACAGAAATGTCCTTGTCTGAAACTTCTTTCTTCATGTTATGGTGTTTTAACACCATCTACAGTGGGAGAATGTAACCTCGTCTCGATGACACTACCAACAATGTGTAAATTAACCTTGGCCTAGAGATAATTGTTTTCCCCCAGAACGCTTTGTAACAATTTTACTTTACCACCCACCTTGAGAGGTGGCATGCCCCTAATGATTTATGAAAGGGTACCGGTGTCCAGATCTAACTTTCAATTAATCACTAGTAAAACATGCTATCTTCTAAATGTTTTATCCTACAAATTGATAACATTACAGGAGGATGATCTTCTGCCCTCTGATAACTTTGTCAAGTCTTCAAGCTCAACAGAGAGATATGTGGAAGAACAGTAGAGGTATGAAGATCACTGTCATCACTGGAGACAGTTGATCTTAAAAGTGCAGCAGCTTGGACTGGCTTCTCTGTCAGAGAGGGTCCAATGAGAGAGGAGATAGACAGTGCTCTTCAGCAACAAGGCAACCCACTGGAAGCCCTGTGGAAGCAATAAATAGGCAACCACAGCAGCATTTCAAGGTCTACCTCTCAGTCCTACTCTCATGATTAAAGAGGGAAAGGCCAGATGGAGAGGCCACAGATTAAATATAAAGGCAAACATTGACAATGCACTTTACCAATAAGATTAGATAATATTACGACAAAAGTTGTTGTAATTCACCTGTTTATTTTATTTACTCGATGTGTGTATTATTTCTCATTATGGTGAGAAACATTATCAGTATAAAAAAGTGTTTGTGTTGAAAGCACAGGTGGCACCCAGTGTTGTTACCAGCAGACCTTCTAGAGTTGGAAACATCACCAATAGACAGCAGCACCACATAAATTAATCAGCAAGGTTGCAGGGCTTTGTAAATTCATGCTTGGTTTACTCTGCATGGGAAACTGAGAAAATATAATAAAGATGAGAAAATAGGAGCGTTGTATAGACCGAGAGTGGCGAGGTGCTGTGGCACAATGGTTGGCAATCAGGTTGTGATTTCTGTAATTTCATGTTCCTGTTTTCCTGATCAGTTACAGGGGGGTAGGGATCCATACAAGGTACGTAAATGAAGGCCAAGACCCGCACAGTCAAATGCCATCCGTGTGGGGAAATGAGACTCATCAAGTGGCAGCTGCTTTCAACTGTCATTACCCCTTATACACAGCACAAAGAGACAAGACAATTTTGACTAAAATATGAGATTTATTAAGATATTGTGTTTACAAAGACACAGATGAGTCGTTCTGCTATAGCATAATCTTGAGATGAGTGTGAGGATCTCTGAAAAATATTTCTGTGGCAAAGGTTATCTTACAAATGTCCTTGTGTTCCAGTAGTCATAACAGATCTATTGGCCACACTTTTCCCCAAGCAACTAAAGCTATCAGAGCAACCAGGGCATAAGGGCATCAGGAAATGCCTAATAAAAAATATATGGCATTAGGACAATTCAAAAGCAACATGGAGGAACTGGTAAATATGGACTGAGCCAATATGTGAGTATGGCCCCAGGTGACTGTTTCAATGCAGGTACACGTTCTTGCATGTCTAATACCAGGGTTAGAATTCAAGAGGCAGAGCTGCTTTATATGACCTATTCAACTGCCAAGAACAAAAAGGAATACACTACAAATCCCTCTATTTTTCTTCCACAGAAGTGAGGTTACACACAGGCCAATGTGACTTTGTTCTGTGACCACAGGAGGTATTGGTGGGAATTCATTAACATTTGAACCAATGGCATTTGACTGGGTGATCCCTGCTGTTTCAGACTAAGGATGGGTGGACTAGTGCAGACTTCCTACATCCCAATCCTCATGTGTTTACGAATATGTTGTGTACCTGCTCCAATAAGGAAAAGGGACAGTGTGGTTTTGTTTCATCACTTTACTTGGGTTCAAAATACCCACATAACCCTATAATTTAACATACACACACTTGCCATAACTATTCTTGACAGTCCACAGAAAACATCATCAGCTGAGCAAACTGTTTACAGGGCAAATGCAGATTCGGCTTATTTGGAAGTATCTATATTGGCCCCAACAGGATAAGTGATAAGAAAAGTAAACCCATGAATTGATACAGATTTCTGTTTCTGGGAGAAAATATGTGACTCTTGAAAAAGAATGTCAAACTCAACCCTGTAATCATATCTCACTGAAGAACACAGAATGTGACCGCTTTCTCATCTGTGAATAATGAACAACTTATTAATTAGCTTTTTTACAGCATATGTTGTCTCATAAGTATTGTATAAGTGAGGGATTGATAGTGAGAGAGGTAAGGGGGAGGAATAGAATGCTTGAGAATCTGACATTTTTATTCTTGACTGTATTTGTGTGTTTGGTGAGTGAGTGAGTGACAGGGAGTGGAAACAGAATAGAAAAAGATACCAAATAAGAATCAATAAACAAATTAGAAATGGATACAGTATAGTTTTGTGACAGTTTTACTGCTTGGCTACAAATGGTCATTAACACACTATACATGTTTATTTTCATCTATTTGGAAGACACTTATCTATAGCACCCTGCAAAAAGTGAAAACAATAAGTTTGGGTGGATCTTTCAGTTTCATTAGAGTCAACCTTTAATATAAATATTTTCACATACAGATCTCAACCATTTCCCATTGGTAGTGATATTGATTTTACAGGTATGGGTCACACAGTCTTACTTCAACATTGTCTGCTCATGTTTAAGAACATAAACACTTTCCCTTTGGGGTGTGGATAGCATTTACTAGACTGCTGTAAAACCAGGGTTGCAATTTAAGGTAGTAGAAAATGTGAGTGCACCACAAAATCAAATGTATTATTTTGTGAAAGATTCACTCTAAATCATAATGAAATAGATTGGGGAAAGGAGAAAATGCTGACAGACATTGCTTTGATATATCTAAGGGCACCTACAGAAAAGAAGAAAGAAAAACATGAAATGCAATAAAATACAACTTTTTTTATTTATCTTCTGTAAAGCTACTGTAACATCTTTTGGCATTCTAACTTTTTTCTTGATAAAGATTAACCCTGCAGAAAGGAATACATAGAATGTACAAAACTTTATCTGGCTTATAAAAGCTCATCGCTAACTACCCAGTAAACAGAGAACTTTCTTCAGACATTGGATAAAAATTAAGCAGAGCCATACATTTAAATATATGTATCTGACAAAATTTGAATTATCCAAATTTATGACCTCAAATTATTAAAACATCCTAGAAATGTTCTGAGATTTATATATTTTTAAGAAAAGGCAGCCAGCTTACAAATGTTTAGAGAAAACCTGGCATGATATTTGCAAATACTTACTGTATATGGCATACTGAACTTTATTTGACCTGCAAAAGGAAATATTGCACACATTCATGAATGAGTTACAGTTTGGTCATATTGGATAATCATTCTTGTAACTGCCAAATGGAATGGCTGAAAATGTGTTTACAAGAATAGACTAGAGGGTAAACAGATGGAATGATTTATTCCCATTTATATTATAAACCAATTATCCCACATTGCAATACAAGAGGCATATCAGGTACCATACACACCACACAGGGCTAAACTACACACCAGATCTATTACTGTACATACAAAGACTCAGTGGACCTCAGTGAGAGAGCAAGGATATACAGTAGGATATTATTCCATGTGCTGCTGTCAGAGTACAGAGTGTATTCATTTACTGCCCCTTCTATTTTGTTATATGGCCCTAGATGTATGGTTGCTGCATGGCACATTTTATTATCAAAGTCAGCCACTAGCACAGTAATATATTTGGCAGTAAACATTGGTGGGTACAAAACATGTCTGTGACAGGTACTGTGCTTTAAATCACTAGTTTTCAATGTCAGTCCTTGTCAAAGTTTTGTTTCAATACAAATTCCATAACTTTATTCTGTCATGGGTCTGTTTACAAACAAACCAGTTATGAGGATTTTATTGACATGGTGTGATCTTAGCCAAGTCATTTGCCGGTGTAAAGATCACATGATTCCTATCTATGAAGAAAATCATTAACACATGCTTTTGGAGAACTATCCCTTTAAACCCACATCAATATCATGAATGAACCATTGGAAGTGGTTAGCACTTGGCATCCCTTAACATGCATATTCCATGAGTCTCTGCATGAGGGAAGGAATTGCACAAAGGAGGGTTGAAAGGATAGCGAATTCTATAAAAACACAATTATAGCAGTAGCTATCCATGATCCAGGATTAACAGGAGTAAGATGTGAGAAAAGGACCATCTGAAAATCTCACATTATTCAAACATGACTTTGTGAGTGGAACCCAAGAGGAGTTGAAGGTCAATTTAAAAGTCCTTCAATTATAGTCGATTTTAAAGACTTTTGTGCTGCCATGCAAGTTTGACTATCATGACAACACATTTGGCTACAATCTATAGCAGTGGTACTCAAACCTTTCAAGCAGGAACCCTCTTTTTCTGGCCAGATTATCTTTCTGGCCAAATTATCCAGAAATTATCCTGGCCAAATTATCTTTCTCAAAAAATATATATATATATTCCATTTAGCAGGTGCTTTTATCCAAAGCGTGCATACATTTTGTCCTATAAATTAATCGTACGTTTTTGTTGCATTTTTTTTTTATCCCGCGACCCCACCTCAACTTTGAATGTTACTGCTCTGTAGAGACCCAAATAATACATTGCAATATTATGTTGGTGTTAAGCACATCTTTTACTCCACAGTGCTTGCAGTGAAGAAGACCTTTGCACCGTCATAAAATCATCGACTTCCTCTATGGTGTAAAAACACATACCTAATTGAAAACACTGTAAAATGACTGTTGGGGCACAGTGTTCTCTTACTTTCACATTTCTCTCCATTCCCACTGAAGAGGTCAACCATTGATTGCTAAGAAACAAAACATTGACATGTGAATCATTTGAACAACCCCTGTCAACCCTTGCTCCAGCAAAAATCTCAGCAAGACAATCTTCAATGCATGGTCAAGACAATGACAAGTTCTATACTTTCGCTCTCCATGTCTGAATGGGTTGGGACTATACATTCATGCTGATCGATCCTTTGCTCAAGATCGACCCCTTAGTGACCTCTGTGCTGACAATAGAGAGAGGGAAGCTCTCATAACTCTCTGGTGCCCCCCAGCAGCGGCAGCGGTATAGGGTAGATTTGAGCTCTTTCTGGAAGTTACTGTTGAGAAAGCCATAGATGATGGGGTTGACACAAGTAGAGGCCATGGCTGTGAGGTGGCAGGCAGAGAAGATGATGTCATGCTGGCAGGATGGTATGGCCTGGTGATTCCAGTCAAACACGGTGTTGAAGATGTTGAGCGGGAGCCAGCAGAGGGCAAACACTGCCACGATGGAGGCCAACATGGCATTGATCCTCTTTGACCCCTTGGCCTTCTTCTGGCGGTTGTCCCTGGTTCGCTCCACCATGTATTTTCTCCGTCTGAGACGCAGGAAGATGCGCAAGTAGCAGACCAGGATGAGGATGAGGGGAAGGCAGTACTGGAAGAGCAGCAGGGAGGTGGTGTAGGCCAGTCGTTTGTGCTCTGAGGGCCACCGCTCCATACAGATGAAGTGGTCCGTGAAGGGATTGAAGGGGAGGCTAATGTTCTGGAAAGGACTGTTGGTGAGAACGTTGAAGGAGAGGAAAGGCAGAGAGATGAAGCAGGCCACCATCCAGGTGATGGCTACAGCCAGGTAGGAGTGGCCCACAACAGGCTTCCATCCAGTGGGGTGGATGATGAGTTGGTGGCGCTCCATGGCTATGAGGACCAGGGAGAAGACAGAGACTGTGACAGAGATGCACTGGACAAAGGGTGTGACCTTACAGAGTGCCTCCCCCAAGATCCAGCGATCCATTAGGGTGTAGATGATGGTGACCGGCAGGCACACGATGCACATGAGGATGTCAGAAATTGACAGGTTGGCGATGAATATGTTGGTGACATTCCTCATCTCCTTCTGCCGTGTGATGACAAACACCAGGCAGATGTTACCGATAAGGCCCACCCCAATCAGTGCGCTGTAGGCAACTATCAGGAAGGTTGTGCCACTCATGGAGGTGGGGCACTCGTCTGTGTCGCCCCATGGCATCTCTTTCCACCAGGCGTGATGACTACTATTGTTCATATGGGACATCTCAATGATAGAAGTCAGAACTTATTTTGTAGACTGGGATCCAGAAGTATTAGTATGGTGTTTCCCTCCACTTCAATATGATATACTATCTAATGTGTCTTTATTGTATGTTTGAGTTTGCTGGGGTTTTCATCATACCAGTATTCTTATTAATGGCTGGAACATTGATTGCAGTCTTTGTTTGCTGTCTGAAAGAGAAAACAACACTTATAAGATGACATCTTTCACTGAGCTGATTTCCCAAATGTGAATGCAGTTATTTAATAAACCCAGGATAAATAAAGGACTTGTCTTTGCAACCATGTTAACTCCTGCTCTGAAAATAGCTGGAAGCAGGAAAATACTCTACTTTCGGATCCACTTTAGGTAGTGTGTTTTTGGAGTAAAACAATCTTGAAATGTAATGTAATCTTTGCTTTCTATAACATAGGTTCAATGGGTTCCACTTTGGTGGACACACAATATACTCTGAAATAAATTTAAAAATAAGATAGTAAGTGACTAGATATGCCTACACATTTTAAATTGGTCAAAACAAAACTTAGCCTTGGCTATCACTGCAGTATTCATTAATCTTTGTTAAGGATCTTGAGACGCTTGTGTAAGCACTGAAATTCGATTTATTAGAGTAGACTATTGCAAACCAGAGGAGAATGAATGATGAGAGAGCTTCAAGAGGCGGTGACTGAAAAACATGCAAATGTATCCGCCTGTCTACTTGAGTACTAGCATTCATAACTAACGATGTATTAACACCATATCATCAAGCAAACAGCATGGATGAACGCTGAAATGTGTTACCATCAAAAGGCCTCATGATATCATTTTGACTCCCCATACCAAAGACAACCCGTTCCAGCACATTTCCATGACAATAACCATGTCAATGACATGCCATCCGAATGAAACATGAGAAGGTACTTAATGTCAAGGACAGAATCCTGCTGGGCCACCTCAACTGGGTAGCATACACAATGGATATATTTCTTCCTCTCTCACAATCCAAGAGCTAGATGTCTCCTGTGCGGAAAATTACTCCCCTTCTTTACTCTGTGTCTGACTATGACCTCAAGCGTACCACAAAGATTGTGATAGCTTGAGGAGTCATCTGTCAAAGGGTCAGCTGTACTACAGCATAGGTACTGGTACAGTATCCATTGACATATGTATTTAACCCACTGCCACCTCCTGACTAATATGTGATGTGCAATATGACTGGACTCCAATTCCAAGGATGAAGAAAGACTTGAGGTGCAGGAAATAGGAAGGGGGAAAGGGGGAGCGGACGTCAAGAGAAGGAAGCAGCACTGATTAATAGGATGTTTAGCCCAAGGCTACAACATCGCTCCTGAGAGCAATTGGATAGGATTAAATGAATGTCTTGGGAACTAGTGAATGTCTTGGGAACTAGCAATTCAGGATAAGATCAGCATTCCATTCCAAAGACAACCCATGTTCTTTAACTGCAACAATTTCAATTTCAGTCAAAGCACAGCAAACTCTTGAGTTGAGATGAAATAACACATGGTCATTATTATTACCCCCATCATCATTGACACTATTGTTATAGGGTGTAATTTCCCATTCACCCATTGTGCATAAATGCACCTTTGAGATGATAAATTCAATATTTCTCATGTTTTTGCATCTACCTTTGATGGACCACAACAGATTTATATTCAGTGAGTAATGAAGTGATCTTTTCTTCTAAATGAAGTAGCCTCCAGGTTCTTAGGATGATTATTATCACTTAGTTCAAGGCCCTATGTGATTATAAGCTAGAGACAGGTCTCTGTCTAATCAAACTTGAATAAACCACTTCTGCCTGGCGCTTAACCAGGGTTGTTTCTAATGATTATGTTGACAGTCACACTGCAGATTCTGTGATGATATAGACCTAATCAAAACATAATTACCAAATGGATGGTGGTTCATGTAGGATTATTTATGTGTCTGAACTTTATGTACAAAACCCCAAGGCTCATTACATCAATGGTACAGATGATCTAATGTAGAGCTTGTGATCTAGAGGGAACAGTTTATCAAATAAACAAACAATGCAATTGAATGGGCTAATAAAAGTTAGGCATACAGTACATCTGGTCACAAAATGTGCTACAAGAATCAATATGACTGGAATCAATTCAATGATGTGCTAGACTATAACATAGCATGCTGTTAATGCCCCAGAATCAGATTTAAACCCATTAGGCCTATACTGTACAAAACAACTTAACTGTTTCACACATGTTTATCTACATCATTAACTACTTATTAGCCTACTTAGTCATCTTTAGTATGTGAAACACAAGGCTTCCAAAACGTTAAGCAATTGGCAATATTCAAGACAGTTAAGACACTATCAAATGTATTATATGGACATATTGAGACACTTCCAGCAACAATGTATTGAATTTGCCACCACATGAAGTCATACATACAGTCCCTTAAATGTGTGTTGAAGCTTTAAATTGGCATTATCTCAACTCTATGTTATTATATCCTGGTTATAGGTACCCAAAGAGATCTCATTGAACTAAAGCAAATATAGACAAGGGGTAATGAGGGGTGTCATGATACAAATTAAGTTTATCTTAACATGTATGCAGAGTGAGTTAGCATAAATATACATAGTTTATCCTCTCATTGAACATCAATAGTGAATATTGTTTTTGAAGCATTAGTTAAAAAGCAGTAGTTCAGAAATTAATGATCGTTGTCACAATGTTTCCTAGTGTAATATAGCCCAACAAATATAATAGGCTATATTCTAAATGGCATTATGCCAAAAAGAATATTAAAATTCTGTCTGTATAGCTTTAGCATATGTTTTTTTTTAATTATACCTAATAATTACACCGAATGTGAGAATAAAAGAAAAGACGGATTCTTACCCGCTTCGCTCAACGTTTTTCTACATTTCACTGAGTTTTTCGTTGCTATTGACTATTCGAGAGCTAAGGTTCCGTCTCATCTACCAAATGATGCAGACGCACGAGGAACGCTCTTCCCCCGCCTGAAACGATGAGAGACTCCCGCCGGTAGTTCGAGCCTCGGTGGTCATACAGGTCTTCCGTTCAAGCGAACAACCACATGAGTAATGAGGCTAAAACAACGTTCTCTCTCGTAAGCCTACTCCGGTCATTAAATGAATTATTAAGCGACAACTTATTGAGATCAACAAGTTCCCGTTTTGAACATTGAAGCCACAAACATTGTGACAGTATAATAAATCATCATTGCCTAATTTAGCAACCAATTAAATGCAACAAAGGGCTTCAACATCATATAGCCTATAATAGCTAGCGTAGCCTATCCCATGATAAAGGCGCTTATTCCTTCAACTACACATCTGCTGCCCACAGCTGGAGAATACCATCTGAATCCCCAATTAAAGGTCCCTTACTTTGCCCATCCCTTCGTTTAATTATTAATTATTACACAATTACAATGCTATGAAAATAAATGTATAATTCATTGCCTATTATTCTACGTTTGCCGTTATTTTCTCACCCTTTTCCGAACTTCACACTAAAGGTCAGGTCTGCTGCAGTAATCAATATTTGGAACCAAATCTCCACAGAAGATATTTTATCAAGCATGCACAGGAAGGTAGGAGGTGGCTTGCCGGCATCAAGCATAAAACCTGTAGCATACTTCCCTCTCGAAACAGTTCGCGCATATAACAACATTTTGTGACGTTTTTGTTCGTTTTCTTCTTGAAGCCAGTCAAAGTTCAGCAGCCGAAGTCTATTGCTGCGTTCAAATGGTAGTCGGAACTAGAAAACTCTGACTTTTTTGATATGCTAAATCGTTGAATGAGGCAGCTTGATTAACTACAATCGAAAATGTCCCAGTTTTCTAGTTTCGACGAGCCAGTGAACTCGGCATCAAGCATAAAGCCTGTAGCATGCTTCCCCCTCGATGATTGCTCAACAGTACTTCTCCTAGTAGAAGTGAAACTATTGCTAGTTTCATGTGCTAGTCAGAACTCGGAAATGTACGACTTGCTAATTGGTTGTATTTATACACCTGCCGTGTTTTTATTGAACTAGGGATACCAGTTAAGAACACATTTGTATTTACAATGACCGCCTACCCTGGCTAAATCCTAAATCCTAAACTGGACCAATTGTGCGCTGCACTACAGTATGGGACTCCCAATCTCGGCCGGTTGTGATACAGAGCCATTGACCGCTGGGCCACTCCGGAGCCGAACCAATTATCAAATTGGGAATTTCTGAGTTTCCTTGTTCCGACTAGCACATGAACGCGGCATATATACTGGATTCTTCAATGAAGTGTTTGACGTCATTCAACAATAGACGACTAGTTTTCATGCACATTCTTTCACTTGAGAAATACTGCACCAGTTAGCTAGATGTAAAATTGTGCACATAAGCCTTCCAAAAGGTTTGGTTCGGCTGGCGCCTAGCTGATCTCTGCAAGGAGAACCGAACGAGACCGCAAAGCCTACTCCTTTAAAATACCTTAGCTTGAAAAACGAGAAAAAGTGGCAATAGTTTGTCCATCTTGAGACACCGTAATAAAATAAAATCAAGGTTTATTTATATAGCACATTTCAGACACAATGTGCTTCACATTTCACATAAAAACAATGAAAAAAGAAACAAAAATATTTTGGCAGCAGACACTGAAAATATATGGTCTGAAGCTGTTTTTCAGGAGGCTAGTATACAGTATATACACAACAAAATGAAAGCATCTAGCAGCACCCACCTGTAGCACGCGCTCCAGCAGGTATATCTCACTAGTCACCCCCAAAGCCAATTCTTCCTTTGGCCGCCTCTCCTTCCAGTTCTCTGCTGCAAATGACTGGAACGAACTGCAAAAATCACAAAAGCTGGAGACTCTTACCTCCCTCACTAGCTTTAAGCACCAGCTGTCAGAGCAGCTCACAGATCACTGCACCTGTACATAGCTCATCTGTAAATAGCCCATCCAATCTACCTAATCCCCATACTGTATTTATTTATTTATCTTGCTCCTTTGCACCCCAGTATCACTATTTGCACTTTCATCTTCTGCACATTCTACCATTCCAGTATTTAATTGCTATATTGTAATTACTTCGCCACCATGGCCTATTTATTGCCTTACCTCTCTTATCCTACCTCATTTGCACATGCTGTATATAGACTTTTTTGTACGTAATTATTAATTGTATGTTTGTTTATTCCATGTGTAACTCTGTGTTGTTGTTTGTGTCGAACTGCTTTGCTTTATCTTGGCCAAGTCGCAGTTGCAAATGACAACTTGTTCTCAACTAGCCTACCTGGTTAAATAAAGGTGAAATATATATATATATTTTAAATCATGTCATTTGCCTGATGTCAATCAATATGGATGAGTAGCGATGTGTCATATGAACATTTTAGTCTCCTCTTTCAAAACTAAGCAACAACATGGATATATGGTGAATAAGTTAAAGGGAAAAAAGTGTAGGCCATCACACTCAACTGGTGAAAGTAGTCACATCCCATGCAGACAGGAATTCTGACCTCTCTGTTTCCATAGCATAGCTGACTATTGCCCCCCCCCCCCCCCCAAATCGACCAGTTTCCCTGTGTTTTTCCAAAGGTCAATTAAACTGGTAAGAAAATATTACAGATTGGCATTCCTCCTCAATGCAAAAAATGTAGGAAGCTAGGTTAGAATTTGAGAATCACAGCTACCATGCCCACCGGTGTCAAACTGTGTGTTTCACATCCTTCCTAATTGAAACAGCATCCCAAGACATGATGACAGATCCTACAGGCTTTCACAAAGAAAACTATTTAATTGAGATTTTGCACTTGATGAGCCAGAAGATGACAGGTTCTTACTGTCCCCACGCACTTCCCCTAGAGAGGGATGTGAAGAGAAGGAAGACCTGAATGAGTCAGATTTCGACTGACTGTGCTTGAAAACCAGACAGACAGAACATCTAAAATTAACACACAGCATGGTGTTCCTATGGAGCGTGGATGCAGGTTTGAACTTCCTGAACAATTAGGTAATACACACATTTACATTTAGGTTCCTGTTTTAGAACTGCTGTTTTCACAGGTACAAAGTAAAAAATCTGCACAATATTTTTAATATTTAGGATTTTATAGTGGCCAAACAGATTATTTTATTTGACCATTTGGAAGAGAGTGAGTGTGCATGCTCCTTTGCTGAGAGAAAGCAGAGGGACAATTTTTTTAACCTTTATTTAACTAGGCAAGTCAGTTAAGAACAAATTCTTAATTTCAATGACGGCCTAGGAACAGTGGGTTAACTGCCTGTTCAGGGGCAGAATGACAGATTTGTACCTTGTCAGCTCAGGGATATGAACTTGCAACCTTTCGATTACTAGTCCAATGCTCTAACCACTAGACTACCCTGCCGCCCCAATCTCACACCAGTAACTCAAATGCCCATCCCTACATCCACACTATTTTTAACTGGCCTTGCTGTGAGGAAAGACAGACATGAAGGAACATTATTTCAGAATGAATCAAATATACTCTACCGTTCAAAAGTTTGGGGTCACTTAGAAATGTCCTTGTTTTTGAAAGAAAAGCTAAACATTTTTCCATTAAAATAACATCAAATCGATCTGAAGTACTGTGTAGACATTGATAATGTTGTAAATGACTATTGTAGATACTGCAGATTTTTTATGGAATATCTACATAGGCGTACAGAGACCCATTATCAGCAACCATCACTCCTGTGTTCCAATGGCATGTTGTGTTACCTAATCCAAGTTTATCATTTTAAAATGCCAATTGAGCATTAGAAAACCCTTTTGCAATTATCCAGCATCCCGGAGTCGCCTCTTCACTGTTGATTTTGAGACTGGTGTTCTTTAAAAAACAAAGACATTTCTAAGGGACACCAAACTTTTGAACGGTAGTGTATGTTTTTCTGGGTGAAGGTCATAGTCTGAAATAGTGACTACAGTTGAAGTCGAAAGTTTACATACACCTTAGACAAATACATTTAAACTCAGTTTTGCACAATTCCTGACATTTAATCCTAGTAAAAGTTCTCTGTTTTAGGTCAGATAGGATCACCACTTTATTTTAAGAATGTGAAATGTCAGAAAAATCGTAGAGAGAACGATTTATTTCAGGTTTTATTTCGTTCATCACATTCCCAGTGGGTCAGAAGTTTACATAGACTCAATTAGTATTTGGTAGCATTGCCTTTAAATTGTTTAACTTGAGTCAAACGTTTCGGGTACCCTTCCACAAGCTTCCCACAATAAGTTGGGGGAATTTTGTCCCATTCCTCCTGACAGAGCTGATGTAACTGAGTCAGGTTTGTGGGCCTCCTTGCTCGCACACGCTTTTTCAGTTCTGCCCACAAATTTTCTATAGGATTGAGGTCAGGGCTTTGTGATATGGCCACTCCAATACCTTGACTTTGTTGTCCTTAAGCCATTTTGCCACAACTTTGGAAGTATGCTTGGGGGTCATTGTCCATTTGGAAGACCCATTTAGAACCAAGCTTTAACTTTCTAACTGATGTTTTGAGATGTTGCTTCAATATATCCACATAATGTTCCTTCTTCATAATGCCATCTGTATTGTGAAGTGCACCAGTCCCTCCTGCAGCAAAGCACCCCCACAACATGATGCTGCCACCCCCGTGCTTCACAGTTTGGATGGTGTTCTTCGGCTTGCAAGCCTCCCCCTTTTTCCTCCAAACATAACAATGGTCATTATGGCCAAACAGTTCTATTTGTTTCATCAGACCAGATGATATTTCTCCAAAATGTACGATCTTTGGCCGCATGTGCAGTTGCAAACTGTAGCCTGTCTTTTTTTTATGGCAGTTTTGGAGCAGTTGCTTCTTCCTTGCTGAGTGGTCTTTCAGGTTATATCGATACAGGACTCGTTATACTGTGGATATAGTTGCTTTTGTACTTGTTTCCTCCAGAATCTTCACAAGGTCCTTTGCTGTTGTTCTAGGATTGATTTGCACTTTTTCGCACAAAAGTATGTTCATCTCTACGAGACAGAACGCATCTCCTTCCTGAGCGGTATGACGGCTGCATGGTCCCATGGTGTTTATACTGGCGCACTATTGTTAGTACAGATGAACATGGTACCTTCAGGCGTTTGGAAATTGCTCCCAAGAATGAACCAGACTTGTGGAGGTCTACAATTTTTTTTCTGAGGTCTTGGCTGATTTCTTTTGATTTTCCCATGATGTCAAGCAAAGAGGCACTGAGTTTGAAGGTAGGCCTTGAAATACATCCACAGGTACACATTCAATTACTCAAATTATTAGTCTATCAGAAGCTTCTAAAGCCATGGCATTATTTTCTGGAATTTTCCAAGCTGTTTAAAGGCACAGTCAACTTAGAGAATGTACCCTTCTGACCTATTGGAATTGTGATACAGTGAATTAAGTGAAATAATCTGTCTGTAAACAATTGTTGGATAAATGACTTGTGTCATGCACAAAGTAGATGTCCTAACCGAATTGCCAAAACTATAGTTTGTTAACAAGAAATTTGTGGAGTGGTTGAGAAACAAGTTTTAATGACGCCAACCAAAGTGTATGTAAACTTCTGACTTCAACTGTATATGTACCATTCTCTAAAAGCACGTCTTCACAGGGTGAGAGAACATTGACACATTGAAGATTCATGTTCAATGTGATGTTAGGACACAATCCACTTCTAATCCACAAAATACTAAGGTGGATCTGGAATTTATCATGCAGAAGTTGAAAAAGGAAATACAGTCTGTTTTCAACTCAGTTATCAACTGATCTGAAATGAAAGGGGGAATGGTATCCTTCATATTACAATCTCAGCCTCAGTATCAGCATGTCCAAGTAGCTAATAATACTGACAATTAGATAAGGACAACTGTATTCTGTCTTCTGTAATGGTTAGAAAGGGAAGGACAGGAGAAGGGTGGATATTCTTTGAAATTCTGAAACATAGAAAAGGGAGTCATTTGAAACCATTAAATGATCAAATACTGCAAGTAGGTTTTTGTACAGAGAAACATTCATATATCTATGAAAAAGACAAGGTTATGTTATACAGTGCATTTGGAAAGTATTCAGTTCAGACCCCTTGACTTTTTCCACATTTTGTTACGCTACAGCCTTATTCTAAAATTGATTAGGAATTTTTCCCCTCATCAATCTACACAAGATACCCCATAATGACAAAGCCAAAACAGGTTTTAGACATTTTTGCAAATGTATTTAAAATTAAAAACTGAAATATCACATTTACATTGGTGGAGTAATGCAGAGATGGTTGTCCTTCTGTAAGGTTCTCCCATCTCCACAGAGGAACTCTGGAGCTCTGTCAGATTGACCATCGGGTTTTTGGTCACCTCCCTGACCAAGGCCCTTCTCCCCCGATTGCCCAGTTTGGCCGGGCGGCCAGCTCTAGAAAGAGTCTTGGTGGTTCCAAACTTCTTCTATTTAAGAATGATGGAGGCCTCTGTGTTCTTGGGGACCTTAAATGCTGCAGAAATGTTTTAGTACCCTTCCCCAGATCTGTTCCTCGACATAATCCTGTCTTGGAGCTCTACAGACAATTCCTTCGACCTCATGGCCTGGTTTTTGCTCTGACATGCACTGTCAACTGTGGGACCTTATATAGACAGGTGTGTGCCTTTATAAATCATGTCCAATCAATTGAATGTTCACAGCTGGACATCTCATGGATGATCAATGAAAACAGGATGCACCTGAGCTCAATTTCGAGTCTCATAGCAAAGTGTCTGAAAAAGTATGCAAATAAAGTATTTCTGTTTTTTATTTTTAATACATTTGCAAAAAATCCTAGAAACCTGTTTTCACTTAGTCGTTATGAGGTATCGTGTGTAGGTTGATGAGGACATTTTTTTATTTCATCCATTTTAGAATAAGGCTGTAACCAATTGTGACAAATGTGGAAAAAGTCAAGGGGTCTGAATACTATCCGAAAGGCACTGTAGACAATATGTAACAACCTGCCCAGTTGATCATCAACTTTATGTTAATTGTCATTGATAAAGTATTTTAAGTGGTGATACGTAAATGTGTTCAGATCTTTTTAGCACACAGAACCAACGGTTCTAGAACAAATAATCTCTCTAGGAATGAGGTGATATTAGGGGGAGACACCTATTACATAAACAAGTAGTTGGACATAGTCTTTTGTGGGGAAAATGGTTGAGATTCTTTATGTGTCACTGGCAGTGTAAATCAATAAGTATCTCTGCCCCATGGACAGTAAATTGCATCTTAGCTTAACGCTAAGATACCCATAACTCACGCTGCTTTCTGACAGATCACTGTACTGTAATATCCCAGTATGCTTGTTTATCCTTGATTTATCTGTCTTGAGACTGTGAAGACCTGCCCTGCTATTTATCTTCAAGACCACTCATTGTCCATAAGGGCTGAATTATTTGGTTATCATTAGATGCCTCCTTACTGGTACAGTGGTTCTTCCTTTAAAAGATTTGAGCTTATGCCGCGACCATTTGTGGTAGATGGTGGCAGATTGTGGTAAATTGCATCATTCTGGCAACAATGGCTAACACTTAAATAACGTTCCATAGACTTTTGCGGCACTCCGCAAGCTGTGCTGCAGTACGCCGCAACTTTTAAAGGAAGAACCACTTTATTGTTTACTTTTAAAATACTGTAGCGATCCTCGCTATGTGAGCCACGTTACAATTTCCACCAAGTGGGTTCACCCTATTGGTGCAATGCATAGGGTGTTTGCCTTTGTTTGTGTTTGTGCCTCACGGCCGCCATCCCACTTCTGACACCAGTGTAGCGAACGGCAGGGCAGGGAAGAAAACCTGGGATGCTGACGTGAAAGGCAAACACCCTATGCATTGCCTGGACGTGTGAGGAAGCTGAGTAGGCCTGGACGTGTTAGGGAGCATCCTGTTTGGAGGGGGCAGTGGAGTGACCCCTTGCTATTTGAGCCAAATTACAATTCCCAACAAGTGGGGTAATCCTATTGACCCGATGCATCGTGTGTTAGCCTTTCACACCAGCGACCCTGGTTCGCTGCTCTGCTGTTTGCTACAGTACATGTAACATATATGAATGTGGAGTAATTGACTATCCCCATATCAGTTATAAGACAGCAAATAGCAGTCTGTCACCTAGGTATTCATGATCGAAAGACATGTTGTAACATGTTGACATGTTCAGTTCTCATTCATCAGTTCTCCAAAGACTGCTCTCATTTAAAGTCAGGGTGTCACCCAGAATCAATATGCTCTTAAAATGAATGCTTTCTGAGCTATAACAAGTTGACCAGTGTGGAGAGAATATTAGAGGTATTGGTAGGTACTAGGCATTCTCCACTGCTACAACCCTGTCCTTAGTCTAATTCTTCACTCCATCTCTCACCCATGCCAATTATGTCCCAAAACGATTTATATTGAGGAATGATCGGCATAATATTCAATATCCCCCTGAAACAGCAGTCCCACACATGAACCACAGTTGAAATAAGCCTTGACACCAACGCTGGGACACAATCCTATAACTCCCATGAGGCTGTAAATTACCCTGCCCTAGAATGGAGGCCACAATGCCTCTGGCTCTGAGGGATGACAAATAGCCCCTTCCATCCAACAGATCACACTTAACATTGAGCTCACCCTGATGCTGCTTTGTTCCAATCGGCTTTTATGGAACACCTGAGATGTATTTTTCTAATTACTCCTCATGATAAGCATTTTTTATTTTTTATTTATCTAAGCAAGTCAGTTAAGAACAAATTCTTATTTTCAATGACAGCCTAGGAACAGTGGGTTAACTGCCTGTTCAGGGGCAGAACGACAGATTTGTACCTTGTCAGCTCGGGGATTTGAACTTGCAACCTTCCGGTTACTAGTCCAACGCTCTAATCACTAGGCTACCCTGCCGCCCCATGATAAGCATGAAATAAAAACAAGAATAAAATGTATTTTAGCATTGGAGGGTCTAACTAACTGTATTGGCTAGAAGAATCAGGAGACAGTCAAGTATGCCAGGGCTGGACATCCAGTATCTAAAATCAAGTTAAGACCCTTCTTTCCCACTCTAAACCCCAGTGTTTCCATGACCAGGTGGCTTAGAACAGGACAACTCAACCCGTCATGATCTTCCTGAAGCATCTGGACAACCCTCCATGAACTCCGCATGATCCCTGCATCTTTACAATATATAGCCTGGGGAGTTAATGTAAACAACGGTATTATTCGAATTTATGATATGAAATTAAAATTAACAATGTTGCTTTCATTGTAGTGGAGCAGTAATCCTTTGATCACAACACAAATACAACATAAATGTTGTAAATATCACACAAATAATGTAGTTTTGCAGCCTTGCATCATTGTGCCTCCTACTGTATACATAAAGTAACACAATGAGGAACAAAGGTGAGGGGAAAAGAACAAAAAGCAACACAAAATATTAGCATAGTAAACCGTTTTTTAGTTGCACTGGTGTAATATAGGGCCCTTTAAGGCTGACATTTTGTTTAGCTGTAATTGAATAAAATGTTCAGAGCCCATGGTATTGAGGGGAGCGGGGGAGAGATGGGGGGAGAGAGAGAGGGAAGAGAGCGAGAGATAAAGAGGGAGAGAAAGAGAGCGCACAAACTGCAATAGGGTTTATTAAAAAACAATTACATTAGCTGAATTAAAGGTATAATCCATCTACCATGCATAAGATCTACTGATTGTACAGAACTAATTCATATTAATGTTCCAAATCTCCTTCCTGTTCTTCTTCGAAAGCTATATAAGTATTCCATGCAGTTCCAGACAAATCAAGTTTCATCCACAGTTCAGTGGATCAGTGGAAACCATCTGGCCTCGTAGTTGGTCATATAGGCTTCATCTGCAGTTCATTTTTATTTTATTTAACTGGGCAAGTCAGTTAAGAACAAATTCTTATTTTCCAATAACGGCTTACCCCGGCCAAAACCTCCTTTCCCCCGGACAACACTGGGCCAATTGTGCACCATCCTATGGGATCGAATCAGGGTCTGTAGTGACACCTCTAACACTGAGATGCAGTGCCATAGACCACTGCACTACTCAGGAGCCCCTAGCAGTTCAGTGGATGTAATGGCTATCTGTAATATAATTGTCTACTTTATGTTCAATAGACAGATTTTATGCTTTAAATAGGTAATGTTTATAGCAAAAAGTAACACCACCAACACCAAATTGAGGTGTTGAATTTCACATCTGAAAATAGAACACTTATTGGGGAAAAAGGATTGGCAGAATGCAGATGGCAGCATCCAGTATGATGGAGCAGAAATTGACAAGTTAATAGTGATCCTCAGCAGCCTAGTTTAATTTTCAGGCCATACCCACTGACACATGGCAGATATGACCAGCTGGTTGCTGAGGTTCCTGGGCACAGTAATAGCCAAATTAAGAGCTTATTCAATTTAGCACCTGATGATTTGAAAGAAGTCATCTGTCTAATTTCATCATAAGCCTCATTGTTAGTCTGTACCAGAGCACAGGCTTGAAAGCAGGGAATAATTGTTAATGGTTACATTGGCAATGAGATTACTGGTGCAAAAATAATGAATGACTTTGTACATGCTCAATGAGCAGAAACATGCAACAGAAAAAGAAGAGATTAGTCCAAATAGGATTTGGGGGTATTATTGCTGTATAAAACAATCAAATCGAGAAAGCATTACAGACAGGGTTTAGGAGGTACGTTTAGAATGGAAGGCCTTTAGAATGGCCACCAGGACCGGAAAACATTGTCTTTACAGTTTCCCTGACTCCACCCCGTTTTGTACCTTTTACTCTGCAGACAGATGCAGAGCCAGAGTCCAAATCCCTTTCAGACTGTTACTGTAGAACAGGGCAGTGTTGCTGGCTGCATGCAGGCAGCCCTCAGTAATTCATTTAACACTTCCACTGGGGAATGTAATTTTTCTGCCACCACACATGGGCCCTACATGCAGAAATGCACTAAAGGGGAACTCATCAGCAAGGACATTGTCACGCCCTGGCCATAGAGATGCTTTTATTCTCTATTTTGGTTAGGCCAGGGTGTGACTAGGATGGGCATTCTATGTTCCTTTTTCTATGTTTTTGTATTTCTTTGTTTTTGGCCGGGTATGGTTCTCAATCAGGGACAGCTGTCCATCGTTGTCTCTGATTGAGAACCATACTTAGGTAGCTCTTGCCCACATGGGTTTTGTAGGTAGTTGCTTTCTGTTTTTGTGTCTGTACCAGACAGAACTGTTTCCGTTGTTGTTTTGTTCATCAGTGTTCAGTTCCATTAATAAAAGGATGAACACGTACCACGCTGCACCTTGGTCCTCACCTTCTTCCACCAACAGCCGTGACACCCATACTACATCACCTGTCTCTAAGGGAAGAAATAAACTGTTTGTGCGTTCTTGCATTCAATGGCTCTGAAATGTTCTGGCCTTGAAAGCAGGGAATAATTGTTAATGGTTACATTGGCATCTGCTACTGACCTCTAAGCTAACCGAAGTGCTGTGTTATTTTTATCGTTTGGAGCCTGTGAGCTGCCATAATACTGTATGCTGGCTTTTGTCACAAACTCTTAGGTCAAACATTTTAAATGGTAATGTTTACAATATTTACTTGAACTGACTGAATTTAGTAAAAAGAGAAGTAATTCCAATACTATAAACATGTAACAAAAAACTGTAATATGACAGTTATTTTTCAAACATATCTTAGCTATTTCCAGAAGAATACCCTGTGATAAACACAAGTTGCTTTTACACAGAATGATTTATGACAATGACAAATGTAGCAAGTGCATCTGTTCAAATCATTACTGATACGACCCAATAAAAGTGGAGGAAAAACCCACTGTTTATCACTTGGAGAGAGAGAATTATATATCACTTGAAGAAAGCCAGCTGAGACTGACAGTAGGCTTCATCAAACACGGGGCCTTTGAGCTATTGTATTATAGGATCTCGCTGTGGAGGAGAATTGATCGTACATTCGTAATCACTGAGCAGCCAAAGAAAAATGGCAGCTGCCAGGATCATACTTCAGTCTCTACCCAACCATTCCTCTGATTTACACCACCACAGAGAACAAAGTTGGTTCATTGTAAAGCATATTGGGATCTGTTAATTCGTTCCAATTATTCCATTCTGTGAAACAGATCTAATAAAAAATATTCCAAACAAATTATCACTAGACTAGGCCTATTTGCCAAAATTAGTAATACCGGGTCCTTAGCCCCAGGGAGCCACTTGGGGGCTATACAGCGCTCCTGTGTAAAAGGCAGACTAGTTGACATGGAAACCATCTCTGTAACATGAGTGTGAATGGCAGTGCTGGTACCCACCTGTCCTGTGCTAATCAGTTGTATTGTCCACAGGGTTGCAAGTTCCGCAGACCTCAGTCATGTACTGAAGTATAGTAGCACCATGTTGAAGAGGGGAGCACGGTTGGTTCACCCGCATTTCAACAAGCCTTAGTGATAAGCCTCATTACTTTCTATTGTAGTTCTACCTAGCAGCTGATGCTGAAGACTCCTCTACTATTCTCTCCAGAACTCGTAAAGGCTTGAGGACCTTATTTTAGTGATTCATTACTATTTTGACAGACAATCATCGTGTCAAATTAATAGATCCTTTTCTTTGCATGCCGACAGTAGTTGCTTGTTATGAATAGATTAATTCTTCGGTGCGTTTTCTCAGACACAGATTAATCCTAGTCCTGTAAAAAGCAAGCTCAATAGAGAATCTCCATTGAAAATCCTTTTTAGTCCTGGTTTATGCTTAATCTGTGTCCAGGATACTAGTGTTTGGACTACTCTCATGAATGACTTTACTAGGCATGATGTGGTCCAACAACAACAAACAACCTATCCACATTCTCACATGTCAAATAAAACAACAAGACGAGGGAGAAGAAAAAACATGTGATAACATTACAGTGCTCTCCTCAGTCTAGTACTCTGATTACTTTATTTTGCTCAAGTGTTTGATTCAACCATGCTAGGACCAATGTCAAAAGGAATTATTCAATCACCACTTGTGAGGAAGGCAGATATATCTAGTGGAGCTGCATCAGCTTCACCTTTCAGTTTCAATGCAATCAGCGTAACATAATTTATTAATGTGACATGGGTTTTTGTGGGCCAGCTCAAGCCATCTAGAATATAGGAACAACATCTACCACATTGCCTTTGGGTCTGTTAGATGGAATTTGGGTTGACAGGAAACTTTGCCCTCTGTTACTTCTGGCCTCTCTTCCTGCAACTATAGACAGTGACGCAGAACACTGTGTCAAGCTTTTACAGTGAGAGGACAAGAGGTGAGAAGGAAAAGGATGAAATGAGATAGAGAACCAACCAGTGTGCTGATAGGATTAAAGACCACCAACAATTGAAGCCCACCAACGTGCATGGTGTTGTAAGGCACTGTGCAAAAGTATACAAATAAAAATAATATCTAGCCTTCTTAGATTTTTTTATGTAATCAGGTGTCATTATTAATCATAGTCATAACTGTTTACATACAGTGCCTTCAGAAGGTATTGATAACCCTTGACGTATTCCAAAATGTGTTGTGTTACAGCCTAAATTTAAAATGGATTCAATAATTTTTTTCTCACCCATCTACACACAATAACCCATAATGACAAAGTGAAAACATGTTTAGACATTTTTGCACATTTATTGAAAATGAAATACATAAATATCTCAGATACATAAGTATTCACAACACTGAGTCAATACTTTGTAGAAGCAGCTTTTGCAGCAATTACAGCTGTGAGTCTTTCTGGGTAAGTATCTAAGAGCTTTTCACACCTGGATTGTGCAACATTTGTCATTATTCTATTCAAATTCTTCAAGCTCTGTCAAATTGATCATTGTTAGACAACCATTTTCAGGTCTTGCCATAGATCTTCAAGTAGATTTAAGTCAAAACTGTAACTCGGCCACTCAGGTAAATTCACTGTCTTCTTGGTAAGCAACTCCAGTGTAAATTTGGCCTTGTGTTTGAGGTTACTGTCCTGCTGAAAGGTGAATTAATCTCCCAGTGTCTGGTGGAAAGCAGACTGAACCAGGTTTTCCTTTAGGATTTTGCCTGTGCTTAGCTCCATTCGGTTCATTGTCTTTCTTCCTTCTTTTCACTCTGTCATTTAGGTTAGTATTGTAGAGTAACTACAATGTTGTTGATCCATCCTCAGTGTTCTCCTATCACAGCTATTAAACTCTTTAGCTGTTATGCGTCATGGTGAAATCCCTGAGCTGTTTCCTTCCTCTCAGGCAACTGAATCAGGAAGGATGCCTGTATTTTTGTCGTGACTGGGTGTATTAATACACCATCCAAAGTGTAATTAATAACTTCACCATGCTCAAAGGAATATTCAATGTCTACCTTTTTATCTTTCCCCATCTACCAATAGGTACCCTTCTCTGCGAGGCTTTGGAAAACCTTCCTTGTCTTTGTGGTTTAATCTGTGCTGCAAATTCACTGCTTGGCTGAGGGACCTTCAGATAATTGTATGTGTGGCGTACAGAGATGAGGTAGGCATTCAAAAATTATGTTAAACATTATTATTGCACACAGAGTGAGTCCATGCAATTTATGTGACTTATTTAGGCAAGCCATAACAAAGGGCTTGGATATTGACTCAAGACATTTACGTTTTTTATTAATTTATAAAAATGTCTAAAAGGATAATTCTACTTTGACTTTATGGGATATTGTGTATAGGCCAGTGATTAAAACGTCTAAATGTAATCATTTTAAATTCAGGCTGTAACACAACAAAATGTGAAAATAGTCACAGGGTGTGAATACTTTCTGAATGCACTGTATTAGTATCTGTGCTTTCTGATAAAGCAAACCTTTGGACTTCCACTCATCTTTGTAAACCATAGAGCGAATTCAGAGGTTGAACATTATCAGCCAACATTTCACAATCAGTATAAAAAAATACATTATATAAAAATACATGAAATACATCAGTATGAAAAATACATTATAATGTCTCTTTGTGAAACAGAATTTGTTATATTTTCCCTGCAATATAACCTGGAAATTGACACACAGATGAACAGATTACAATTGCCTCATGTTGACAAAATCATGTACCCTTCTGTCATTGGTGATTTTGTTCCTGATTGAACAATTGTTTAATTTTACCAGTGTACTACTTACTCTCTCTAATAGCACCAAGTACTTGACACAAGGGTAGGACAGAGTATAAATCATGTCTGGTAAAGCAATGTCAGAATCAAGACCATGGAAACAGCATGAAGAGAATAGTAATCCAATTTATAAGAGCTGTGATTACATTGATACATGCTTAAACTAAGTATAACGTAAATATAGGGATGTGTGCTGAAGAAAGAAACATCCCAGATGAGGACTTTGTTTGAGGGTTAGAAGTAAGTGATGATGGTTAATGCTTAATGCCATATCAGTTTTAGTGGATTATGTATGTCTTACATGTCAGAAATGATGTATGCAAATGGTAGCTTCCCCAGAAGATGAATGAGAATGTAAAACCAAAGCAATAATACAGAGGCCTTGATAGAACAGGACAAGCAGCCTCAGAAAAACTCTTTATGACATAACAACTGATAATGTCTAAACAGTTTGGGAAGATGTTTCTGAAATTAAAAGTATTTATTTCCATTTGTGATCCAACATACAGTATGATTAATACATGCAGTATTGAGATTGACAGAACCTTTAACTCTGTGGGAACTTGATGAGATCTCAAGGGATAGATATAACCTGGACCCATGAAGATGTAAAATAGAAAAGGTAACTTCTGGCTTGAATCCTATGGAGATAGCTGGGAACATTGGTATTATAGCACAATAAAACATGAAGGTGAATATCATTTGACATATAAAGTTGCCAGGTTGATTACAGTCCAAAGAACAGTCAGACTGGTGGGAATTTGTCCTTTGGTCTGACGAGTCCATATTTGAGAGTTTTGGTTCCAACCGCCATGTCTTTGTGAGACGCAGAGTAGGTGAACGGATGATCTCCCCGCATGAGTGGTTCCCACATGAAGCATGAAAGAGGAGGTGTGATGGTGTGGGTGTGCATTGTTGGTAACACTGTGGGCGATTTACTTAGAATTCAAAGCACACTTAACCAACATGGCTACCATAGCATTCTGCAGCGATAAGCCATCCCATCTGGTTTGCGCTTAGTGGGACTATAATTTGTTTTTCAACAGGACAATGACCCAACACACCTGCATGCTGTGTAAGGGCTATTTGACCAAGGACATTGATGGAGAGCTGCATCAGATGACCTGGTCTCTACAATCACCCAACCTCAACCCACTTGAATTGGACCGCAGAGTGAAGGAAAAGCAGCCAACAAGTGCTCAGCACTCCTTCAAGACGGTTGGAAAAGCATTCCAGGTGAAGCTGGTTGGGAGAATGCCAAGAGTGTGCAATGCTGTCATCAAGGCAAAGGATGGCAACTTTGAAGAATCTAAAATATATTTTGATTTGTTTAACCCTTTTTTGGTTACTACATGATTCCATATGTGCTATTTCATAGCTTTGATTTCTTCACTATTATTATACAATGTAGAAAATAGTCAAAATAAAGTTTTTTTTTTTGAAAGAGTAGGTGTGTCCAAACTTTTGAATGGTACTGTATATATGTATATCTTTCTGTTTACATTTTCATGTAAATGGGGAGAATCTCTCTCAAAAAGAGAGCCATTGTCATGAAAATGGTTGATGGTCAGGACTTTTGAGGAAAGAGCGTCCTCTTCTGGTCAGTAAACTAATGGTGATACATTACATTTATTCCGCATCTGCCACATGCGCATACAACTCCCTGCAAGAAGTACATTTCCTGACAGTTTATTCCAGAGAAAATTGTAGACTACCACAAATTGTGTCACTTAATTTACATTTTATACAAGTCTAGTCACCACAACATAATATACCCTGTCCACATCTGACAGTCTCCCCTCCTCAGTTTCTTTCACAGCATTAGCCCGAATCACTGTGAAATCCAGCACAATAGGCAGGCTATGCATAATTTCTATAAAACAAACATTTATGATGGTCATGCTTTATCATGCACTGACTGCACGCTCAGAAATAATATTGTACACAGAAATGACCTCACACAAAATGGCCTTATATAAATACTGAAAGCAAATGGCTGGCTAGGTAGCTATATTGTTGACTGGTTTGCTGCTACTTATTTTTCTAACAACATTGTTAAAGTGGGAATATTACTTCCGCTTCAAAAAATCGAAAGTGAAACGTCAGCTAGCTGAAACAACCTAGCTATTATTCAATCGACTTGAAAATGCAAACTGATATTAGCCAATACAAACATATTTTCACGATTTCTCTAATATCATCTAAATCAATAAATCATAGCACGTTTTTGGGCTCATTCGGTCATAGTAGAATCCTGTCGAAAAAATATGTACAAAACACAATGTATTCTTCAATCTTTTACTACAGTTGGCTAAATCAGGGTCACACAGAGTGCTTCTTGGTAGTCTTTCTTGGTAAAAAATAAAAAAATCTACTTTGAAACAAAAGTATACACCTCACACACGTGGTTATGGGCTTAAACAAAAGAAGGCACCTGTACTTGTGTCAGATATAGAGTTTAAATGTATTTAATGTGGAGTTTGCATCGCAATATTACACTTTATATACATCACAGGAGACTGAAATATAACAAAACCGTTTAACATAGAAACACTGGATTGTTTTGTTTTTTAAGAATAGTTATTCATTCATTATGGAATTATTAACAATATTAATAACGTTCCACCAATGAGGCCACTAGAGGGCGATGTTGGTCATTTTAATGCAGAAACTACACATACGTTGAACATGATACTGTTGCTGCTTCCTGTTGTCATTGCTTTTTGATTCATGGCTGAGTGTCAAAACACTGGTTTTAGATGTCCAAATTCATATTCCATATGCTGAAATAAGTTGTTCTATTTTGAAGACCAATACTGTAATGAAACAGCAGGGAGCAGGTCTCGAATCCTCGACCTTCTAGCCCGAGGTCAGGCGCGCTATCGACTCTGCCGCAAAAGCATGCTCGAACGGCAGAGTTTATAAACCCAGGGTCGTTACACTACTCCCTCCTTTCGTTACAATACATACAAGTTACACACTCGTGTCACGCTTGTATTCAGATTACTTGTATTTTGCTAAATTAGTATATTCTAAACTGCACACGCACCAATATTTACCAAGTGGTCACTCAAGACTGGAATTGATTAGCTTGTTCTACTGTAATAAATAACTTGCGTAAATGAAACCCTCACATCGATATTGTATTGAAATCAATGGAACTGGGACATGAACCGTTTGCGCTCTTCTAACAGACAAACGTAAAATAACTTCGGTATACTACGTGTTTGTCGATAGACGACAAGCTGCCTTAGCCATATATCAAATTATGTCTCTAGACTGTGAGAAAATTCCTTGGGTAGATGTCATAACGAAACGCAACACCTTTTTGACTGGATAATTTCAACAAATCCCCACCGCACATCGGTTTCTAAGTAGAGACAGGGGTTGGCTTTCATTTGAATGATAGTTTAGCTAAAGACAGTAGAGTATGAAGATAGGCAGAAACTGGTTCTCCAAATAGAAATCCCCGATCACCCTTGTAGGCCATGTCACCGCGACCTTGGCTAGCTAAGATCATGCGCAGAAACACGTCATCGGGTCTAACGGTAGTTACGCGCAGAACTGCGCATGTGCATGCGTTCAGGTAAAGGCATGCCTTTAACATAAAGTCGTTTTTGACAAAAATGAAAATGTGTCAGTTTGTCACTTTCAGGAGGTTGGAGTAATAACATGTTTAACTACTAAAGACATTGGCTCGAATCTAGGTTGTGCCTTTAGATTTCGAGAAAATTAACAACTAAGGAATAATTTTTCACTTCACTCATTGACTTCTCTAACCTCAAACCCCAGCCTGGTTTGCTTGGTCTGCTTTGCAAGCGTTCTCTGAAGTCTCATGACGTAATAAAACAATTCCAATAAAAAACTATAGATAAGCTAAGAGATGGGTGGGGTGAAAGGTGGCAGATCTACAGAGGTGTTTGTCAGACAATGAAACATCCCGAAAATTGGTCTTCTCACGAACACGTCTGGTCTGTGGCTTACAAACAGTTTGGCCTACTATTATGACCCATTTATAGAAAGTTGAGACTCTCACGAACATGATGGTGTTCTGCGTTGCGTCACGGGACTTGTCTGAAGTCAGTACAGCCGATCTACCAACTTTTGCCTGTCACTAATATGACCCCTCTATGGAAATGTGAGTCTCTCATGAACATGTACGCCCACACGGATGACCACAAGGATGTCCACAAGCCTCACAAGACGAGTCTGAACGTAGCTGGGTATCAGTTTAAAAAAATGAATGCAAGTACAGTGAGGCAAAAAAGTATTTAGTCAGCCACCATTTGTGCAAGTTCTCCCACTTAAAAAGATTAGAGGCCTGTAATTTTCATCATAGATACACTTCAACTATGACAGACAAAATGAGAAAAAAAATCCAGAAAATCACATTGTAGGATTTTTAATGAATTTATTTGCAAATTATGGTGGAAAATAAGTATTTGGTCAATCACAAAAGTTTATCTCAATACTTTGTTATATATCCTTTGCTGGCAATGACAGAGGTCAAACGTTTTCTGTAAGTCTTCACAAGGTTTTCACACACTGTTGCTGGTATTTTGGCCCATTCCTCCATGTAGATCTCCTCTAGAGCAGTGATGTTTTGGGGCTGTTGCTGGGCAACACAGACTTTCAACTCCTTCCAAAGATTTTCTATAGGGTTGAGATCTGGAGACTGGCTAGGCCACTCCAGGACCTTGAAATGCTTCTTACGAAGCCACTCCTTCGTTGCCCGGGCGGTGTGTTTGGGATCATTGTCATGCTGATGTAACGGATGTGAAACGGCTAGCTTAGTTAGCGGTGCGCGCTAAATAGCGTTTCAATCGGTGACGTCACTTGCTCTGAGACCTTGAAGTAGTGGTTCCCCTTGCTCTGCAAGGGCCGCGGCTTTTGTGGAGCGATGGGTAACGATACTTTGTGGGTGACTGTTGATGATGTGTGCAGAGGGTCCCTGGTTCGTGCCTGGGTATGGGCGAGGGGACGGTCTAAAGTTATACTGTTACACTGAAAGACCCAGCCATGTTTAATCTTCAAAGCCCTTGCTGATGGTAGGTTTGAGTCCCTGGTGGCGTAGTGTGTTACTGATGGTAGGCTTTGTTACTTTGGTCCCAGCTCTCTGCAGGTCATTCACTAGGTCCCCCGTGTGGTTCTGGGATTTTTGCTCACCGTTCTTGTGATCATTTTGACCCCACGGGGTGAGATCTTGCGTGGAGCCCCAGATCGAGGGAGATTATCAGTGGTCTTGTATGTCTTCCATTTCCTAATAATTGCTCTCACAGTTGATTTCTTCAAACCAAGCTGCTTACCTATTGCAGATTCAGTCTTCCCAGCCTGGTGCAGGTCTACAATTTTGTTTCTGGTGTCCTTTGACAGCTCTTTGGTCTTGGCCATAGTGGAGTTTGGAGTGTGACTGTTTGAGGTTGTGGACAGGTGTCTTTTATACTGATAACAAGTTCAAACAGGTGCCATTAATACAGGTAACGAGTGGAGGACAGAGGAGCCTCTTAAAGAAGAAGTTACAGGTCTGTGAAAGCCAGAAATCTTGCTTGTTTGTAGGTGACCAAATACTTTTTTTCCACCATAATTTGCAAATAAATTCATTAAAAATCCTACAATGTGATTTTCTGGATTTTTTTCTCATTTTGTCTGTCCTAGTTGAAGTGTACCTATGATGAAAATTACAGGCCTCTCTCATCTTTTTAAGTGGGAGAACTTGCACAATTGTACTTCCGGCGCCGACAGAGATGGCCGCCTCGCTTCGCGTTCCTAGGAAACTATGCAGTTTTTTGTTTTTTTACGTGTTATTTCTTACATTGGTACCCCAGGTCATCTTAGGTTTCATTACATACAGTCGAGAAGAACTACTGAACATAAGAGCAGCGTCAACTCACCATCAGTACGACCAAGAATATGATTTTCGCGAAGCGGACCCTGTGTTCTGCCTTTCACCCAGGACAACGGAATGGATCCCAGCCGGCGACCCCAAAAAACGACTTCGAAAAAGGGGAAAACGAAGCGGTCTTCTGGTCAGACTCCGGAGACGGGCACATCGTGCACCACTCCCTAGCATTCTCCTCGCCAATGTCCAGTCTCTTGACAACAAGGTTGATGAAATCCGAGCAAGGGTAGCATTCCAGAGGGACATCAGAGACTGTAACGTTCTTTGCTTCACAGAAACATGGCTCACTGGAGAGACGCTATCGGAGACGGTGCAGCCAGCTGGTTTCTCCACGCATCGCGCCGACAGAAACAAACATCTTTCTAGTAAGAAGAGGGGCATGGGCGTATGCTTTATGGTTAACGGGACGTGGTGTGGCCAAAACAACATACAGGAACTCAAGTCCTTCTGTTCACCTGATTTAGAATTCCTCACAATCAAATGTAGACCGCATTATCTACCAAGGGAATTCTCTTCGATTATAATCACAGCCGTATATATTCCCCCCCAAGCAGACACATCGATGGCTCTGAACGAACTTTATTTGACTCTTTGTAAACTGGAATCCATATATCCGAAGGCTGCATTCATTGTAGCTGGGGATTTTAACAAGGCTAATCTGAAAACAAGACTCCCTAAATTTTATCAGCATATCGATTGCGCAACCAGGGCGGGAAAAACCTTGGATCATTGCTATTCCAACTTCCGCAACGCATATAAGGCCCTACCCCGCCCTCCTTTCGGAAAAGCTGACCACGACTCCATTTTGTTGATCCCTGCCTACAGACAGAAACTAAAACAAGAAGCTCCCGCACTGAGGTCTGTTCAACGCTGGTCCGACCAATCTGATTCCACACTCCAAGACTGCTTCCATCACGTGGACTGGGATATGTTCCGTATTGCGTCAGACGACAACATTGACGAATACGCTGATTCGGTGTGCGAGTTCATTAGAACTGCGTTGAAGATGTTGTTCCCATAGCAACGATTAAAACATTCCCAAACCAGAAACCGTGGATTGATGGCAGCATTCGCGTGAAACTGAAAGCGCGAACCACTGCTTTTAATCAGGACAAGGTGACTGGAAACATGACCGAATACAAACAGTGTAACTATTCCCTCCGCAAGGCAATCAAACAAGCTAAGCGTCAGTATAGAGACAAAGTAGAATCTCAATTCAACGGCTCAGACACAAGAGGTATGTGGCAGGGTCTACAGTCAATCACGGATTACAAAAAGAAAACCAGCACTGTCACGGACCAGGATGTCTTGCTCCCAGGCAGACTAAATAACTTTTTTGCCCGCTTTGAGGACAATACAGTGCCACTGACACTGCCCGCAACTAAAACATGCGGCCTCTCCTTCACTGCAGCCGACATGAGGAAAACATTTAAACGTGTCAACCCTCGCAAGGCTGCAGGCCCAGACGGCATCCCCAGCCGCGCCCTCAGGGCATGCGCAGACCAGCTGGCTGGTGTGTTTACGGACATATTCAATCAATCCCTATCCCAGTCTGTTGTTCCCACATGCTTCAAGAGGGCCACCATTGTTCCTGTTCCCAAGAAAGCTAAGGTAACTGAGCTAAACGAATACGGCCCCGTAGCACTCACTTCCGTCATCATGAAGTGCTTTGAGAGACTAGTCAAGGACCATATCACCTCCACCCTACCTGACACCCTAGACCCACTCCAATTTGCTTACCGCCCAAATAGGTCCACAGACGATGCAATCTCAACCACACTGCACACTGCCCTAACCCATCTGGACAAGAGGAATACCTATGTGAGAATGCTGTTCATCGACTACAGCTCGGCATTTAACACCATAGTGCCCTCCAAGCTCGTCATCAAGCTCGAGACCCTGGGTCTCGACCCCGCCCTGTGCAACTGGGTACTGGACTTCCTGACGGGCCGCCCCCAGGTGGTGAGGGTAGGCAACAACATCTCCACCCCGCTGATCCTCAACACTGGGGCCCCACAAGGGTGCGTTCTGAGCCCTCTCCTGTACTCCCTGTTCACCCACGACTGCGTGGCCACGCACGCCTCCAACTCAATCATCAAGTTTGCGGACGACACAACAGTGGTAGGCTTGATTACCAACAACGACGAGACGGCCTACAGGGAGGAGGTGAGGGCCCTCGGAGTGTGGTGTCAGGAAAATAACCTCACACTCAACGTCAACAAAACTAAGGAGATGATTGTGGACTTCAGGAAACAGCAGAGGGAACACCCCCCTATCCACATCGATGGAACAGTAGTGGAGAGGGTAGTAAGTTTTAAGTTCCTCGGCGTACACATCACAGACAAACTGAATTGGTCCACCCACACAGACAGCATCATGAAGAAGGCGCAGCAGCGCCTCTTCAACCTCAGGAGGCTGAAGAAATTCGGCTTGTCACCAAAAGCACTCACAAACTTCTACAGATGCACAATCGAGAGCATCCTGTCAGGCTGTATCACCGCCTGGTACGGCAACTGCTCCGCCCACAACCGTAAGGCTCTCCAGAGGGTAGTGAGGTCTGCACAACGCATCACCGGGGGCAAACTACCTGCCCTCCAGGACACCTACACCACCCGATGTCACAGGAAGGTCATAAAGATCATCAAGGACAGCAACCACCCGAGCCACTGCCTGTTCACCCCGCTATCATCCAGAAGGCGAGGTCAGTACAGGTGCATCAAAGCTGGGACCGAGAGACTGAAAAACAGCTTCTATCTCAAGGCCATCAGACTGTTAAACAGCCACCACTAACATTGAGTGGCTGCTGCCAACACACTGACTCAACTCCAGCCACTTTAATGGGAATTGATGGGAATTGATGTAAAATATATCACTAGCCACTTTAAACAATGCTACCTAATATAATGTTTACATACCCTACATTATTCATCTCATATGTATACGTATATACTGTACTCTATATCATCTACTGCATCCTTATGTAATACATGTATCACTAGCCACTTTAACTATGCCACTTTGTTTACATACTCATCTCATATGTATATACTGCACTCAATACCATCTACTATATCTTGCCTATGCCGCTCTGTACCATCACTCATTCATATATCTTTATGTACATATTCTTATCCCCTTACACTTGTGTCTATAAGGTAGTAGTTTTGGAATTGTTAGCTAGATTACTTGTTGGTTATTACTGCATTGTCGGAACTAGAAGCACAAGCATTTCGCTACACTCGCACTAACATCTGCTAACCATGTGTATGTGACAAATAAAATTTGATTTGATTTGATTTGACTAAATACTTTTTTGCCCCACTGTATATATTGAGATAGTTTAGTGCCTAAAATAAGGGGTTAAATACGTCCAATATATATTTTGATATATATATATACACTGGAACAAATTTTTACAGTAAAAACGCACAGTAATTCCCTGTGTTATCCATTAACAACATAATATTGTAGACTGCAATGCATCTTGGGTCGCTGAACGATTACAGTTTTTAACAGTAAAAGTTACAGTAAATGTCACATAAACAAAATACAGGCATGATGATTTACAGCTCATAATGGTTAGTCCTGCCCATTGGATTATGGGATTGCGCGGTCGTTTCAGGTGAATTCTTGTACAAGACCTCTACACTGAAGCAGCCATCAGGTGTGTTAAAACTTCTCTAGGATAGGCGGCAGCATTTAGTTATTTTGGATGAAAAGCATGCCCAATTTCAGCTGCCTGCTACTCATCCCCAGAAGATAAGATATGCATATTATTAGTAGATTTGGATAGAAAACACTCGAAAGTTTCTAAAACTGTTTGAATCGTGTCTGTGAGTATAACAGAACTTGTGTAGCAGGCGAACCCCGATGACAAACCATTTAGATAATTTTTTTTATGTCACCCTTTTCAATGAGGTTTCATTGGGATTCCAGATTTCTAAGGGACTTGATTGCAGTTCCTACCGCTTCCACTGGACGTCACCAGTCTTTAGAAATGTGTTGAGGTTATTCCTTTGTGTAATGAAGAAGAACGGCCATCTTGAACGAGTGTCACATCATGTGTACTGTTTGATAGAGTCGCAAGACAAAGCATGCTTGAGTTTGTTGTCTTCCTGTATTGAACACAGATCATCCTGTCTTCAATTTGATCGATCGTTTACTTTTAAAAATTCCTAAAGTTGTATTAAAGGTAGTTTGAAATGTTTTGGCAAAGTTTACAGGTAACTTTTGAGATATTTTGTCGTCACGATGCGCAAGTTGGAGCCGGTGTTTTTCTGGATCAAACGCGCCAAATAAATAGACATTTTAGACAGAATTAATCGAACAAAAGGACCATTTGTGATGTTTATGGCACACATTGGAGTGCCAATAGAAGAAGCTCATCAAAGGAAAAGCATGATTTATATTTTAATTTCTGCATTTTGTGTCGCGCCTGCAGGGTTGAAATGTTTTCTCTCTTTTGTTTACTATGGTGCTATGTTCAGATAATAGCATCGTTTGCTTTCGCCGAAATGCCTTTTTGAAATCTGACATGTTGGCTGGATTCACAACACGTGTAGCTTTAATTTGTTATCTTACATGTATGATTTCAGGAAAGTTAGATTTTTATAGGAATTTATTTGAATTTGGCGCTCTGCATTTTCTCTGGCTTTTGGCCAAGTGGGACGCTAACGTCCCACATATCCCAGAGAGGTTTTAAATCATATTTTACATTCAACAGCCATACAACGAGAAGACAATTTCTCACAAAGTTACGGCTCCCAATGAAAAATAGCCAACAGAATCACATAGCCCACTGTAAAGAATTGGCCATTTGGGTACATCATGCTTTCCACATACCCGGGCAGTCTCGTGATGGAAGTGAACATCTGCAATTGCGGTCAGTAGGCCACATGAAATTTGGTGAAATTTGACAGAACATTTTGCATCGGGAACCCATGTATCAGTTTGAAAATGTGAAGTGTCTTTGCGAGCCTTCAGTCGAAAACTGTTGCAATTAATAGTTTATTACATGTTATGTTTCCCCCACCCAAAATGTATGCGAGGTAATAGCTAGCAGTGCCCTCTCTTAGCTAAATATTGGAACGTTGTTTGAATCAAGATGGAATAGATTCTAGATGTATTTTCGTTATGTCAGTTATGGCTTGATGGTTCAAATGTGTAATCAATCTGTCTGTCCGTTGGTGAGCTAGCTGCATTATAGCTGTCATTTGAGGTGAATTTAGGTGAACTATTCTCAGCCACAAATGTTAGCTTTCTATTCTGAATTCTTTATATAACTTCCATTTTTGGGATTTGGATTTTAGAAATAAGTACAGGCTACTGCAGCTTGAACTGAGACAGCTGATTTTTTAAATGATTTTTTATTATCCAGAATCAACCTTACACAGTTAAAATGTTTCAGTGCAAATCGTGTATGCATGAATCTAATACAGAAGTATCATTCGTACAGCACATGAAACTTATGGGTGCATAAAAATGCACCCAATTGCTCTTTTAGTTGTGGCATGCCCAAATGCTCCCATGCATTCAGGCAATTTACTGCCTTTAAGTCTCCCTTATACAGAGACCACAAGGGATATTAAAAGTATGTGAAAAGTCCTCAATTTCAACCAGCAGACAAAATGTTGACTTGCCCAATAGACATTTGTCAGTTCAGATGTTTACATTTGACAGAATTATTTCTCATTTGAAGGATAATTTGCAAGTGGGCAGAGAAATTAGTTGCCCTTTTATGGGATGTGAAAAAACATATGCTGTTAAATCTACATTTGCGTCTCATATATCCAGAATACACTAAAACAGCTCGGTCAAACATGCAAATGAGAGAGTGTTGGAAACACAAACTGAAAATGTTACTGACACCCTTGGTGTGTCTACAGATAATGACTTTTCCGAGGACCTAGAAGCAGGCGGCCCCTTTGACAGTGTTGATGAAGCTCTTTAAAAAAAAAATCTTACACCTTTTTATTTAAAACTTCAGGCAAAGTTATTGTTACCTGTCTCTGTTATTCTGTCTATTATTGAAGAATTTCAAGATATTCATGACCTTGGTCAATCACATCTTCTTTCAAAGCTCAAGGAGAGGTTGAGTGTACTTGGCATTCCGGAGAATGATATAAAAAATGAAATCGAAGAGCTCCAAAGGAGGATCTTCTCAAGGCCTGTAATGGTTCTTTACAAACAGATCAGCGTTATAAGACTATCTTTAAAAACACTTTCAACTATGTTGAACCTGTGCCCTTGTATTTAGGCACTAATGAATCTGGGAAAGAGTGCTTTGCCCAGTATGTCCCTATAAATAAAGCACTTGGTGAATGGAAATTGCACAACTTTAAGAATCTATGTGGGACTCTAGCAGAGACACCAACTGTTCCAAGCCTATTTAAGTGCTGGCAGTTTATTCAGGTAGAAAAGGGAACACATTTTTATGTCAGTGATTACAACAAGAAGAATCTGACAACACAGTTGTTTCAAATGATATCTCTGTCAAATGCACAATGTACAGAAAGGGAATGTATGTTGTGATCGGGAAAGACGAGGATGGATTGCAAATGGGTGAGATTAAGTTGATGCTGGTCCATTGCTCCATTTTGTTTTAGAGTTGCAGTAGGCTGTGCAGCTAGTTGATTTGGGTATTTCCTGCCTTACAGGAGTAGCCCAGGACTCAAAATTGATCTGCATTAAGCATGAAGACCTTTTTGATTATTACCCCTTAGTAGAGTACAAGTTATTTGTCAAATCAATGATGATCCTTCATCATTCTTTCACTTTGTTGTAGAGCCATGACAGCGCTAGGAGATCAGATAAGAGAGGCAGTATTGTCAGTACCTACCAGATTTGCCTGAGTAGACACTTTCATCTCTCCCGGACAAGCTAGCAAGTGTGGGAGTAGAGGGAAAGCCAGACCTTCAATTTCTTTAAGAAGAAGACCTATAAGAGCACATCAGACCAATACAATGTCGGAAGCTGCTAAATGCATGGAGATTTGAAGATATTACATTTTACTAAAATATTTACAAGTACTGTACAGTTCAGAGGACATGTTTGGAATTGTATTACTTTAGATTTCTGAGTTGAGCAACTATTTTACTTCCAGGACCATCAAAGAGTGACACAGCTGGTACCATCAAGGATATATCAACATTTGAGTCATCAAGCCCTTCCCCTTCACAGTCATCCTCCACATCCAGCACAACCCGGTCAACAACCAGTATGACCGGTACCGTAGACCTGGACATCTGGCCGGAGAACTTCACTGACCCTTGGGACAAGATGTCCATGCACCTGAGATCAGCCATCGCCAAAGGCAAACAGCCAACACTGGGAGAACGAAGAGAGATGGTGAGAATTTCAGTAGATGCAATGAGAGTTATTGAGCTTAAGCTGACCAGAGCAGATTGCCGTACAATAGCCAAGTGTCACGCCCTGGCCATAGAGAGGCTTTTTATTCTCTATTTTGGTTAGGCCAGGGTTTGACTAGGGTGGGCATTCTATGTCCTCTTTTCTATGTTTTGTATTTCTATGTCTTGGCCTGGTATGGTTCTCAATCAGGGACAGCTGTCTATCGTTGTCTCTGCTTGAGAACCATACTTAGGTACCCTTTTCCCCCCCACCTGTTTTGTGGGAAGTTAACTTTGTCTTTGTTCAGGGCACAATAGCGCAAAGCTTCACGGTTTGGTTTATGGTCTTCATTTGTCGGCGTCATTTTGAATAAAGAAAAAATGTACGCTTACCATGCTGCACCTTGGTCTAGTCCTTCAGCCAGCCGTGACAGAACTTCCCACCACCAACGGACCAAGCAGCATGGTAAGGTGGACTCCTGGACGGCAAGGGAGTCTACACATTGGAGGAGATCCTGGCGGGAAGGGATCACCTTCCAAGGGAACAGGTGGAGGCAGCTAGGAGAGCAGAGGCAGCCGGAGAAAGGAACCAGCGGTAGGTGGGAACATATTATTGTTATTATCTATGCGTAGTCACTTTAATAACTCTACCTACATGTACATATTACCTCAACACTGGTGCCCCACACATTGACTCTTTACCGGTACCCCCTGTATATAGCCCTGCTATTGTTATTTACTGCTGCAGCGGGGCAGCAGCGTAGCCTAGTGGTTAGAGTGTTGGACTAGTAACTGGAAGGTTGCGAGTTCAAACCCCCGAGCTGACATGGTACAAATCTGTCGTTCTGCCCCTGAACAGGTAGTTAACCCACTGTTCCCTGGCCGTCATTGAAAATAAGAATGTGTTCTTAACTGACTTGCCTGGTTAAAAAATATAAAAAAAATATGTATTTTCTTAATTCAGGGCTTGTAAGTAAGCATTTCACTGTAAGGTGTTTTATTCAGTGATTGTGACAAATAACATTTGATTTGAATGAGTAGGTGTGTCCAAACTTTTGACTGGAACTGTATGTTGTTTATATTAATGATATATTTTTTGTTTAAAAAAAAATATTCGCAAAGGTAGTGCTCTGGGCCTTTAATAGTCCTGTATTGGCAGAACAATAAAGCAGTCTGCATGACCCCCACCCCCAAACTACTTCCAGCAGCTATGGCCCCTTAGGAAAGAGGTAGGATCATCATGTCATAAATACAATGTCAAAGATAAAACCTCTAAGTATGTACTCTCATTGTCCACAAGAGGGTACTAGATATTCACTGATTTGTTTGTCAGTCTCCATCGAGGTATTGTGGAAGAAGAGGGCATTTCTGAGAAACCTTCCTTTGAGATCAAACAACAACATAAACAACAAGTTGGACCAGTTCACCATTTGTTAGAATAATCTAATAATTTGGCCTGATTTTTTTTATGTTGTGCCGAACCTATCCTTGAATACAAGTCTAGTTTTTCCTCTAGGTGTATGCACACGCCAGAGCAGTCTTGGATTACAAGAGGTAGGTCACTTGTGGGTGGCAGGGGAATGGCATACCTGAGGGAGACATACTGTTATGACCCTTAGCGCAACTAGTGGGCAGCGTGTGCAGGTGGAGCAGGAAAGGCATGGCTGCTGTCAATGGACGAGTCTGTCATTGGAGGCAGCAATGATGAGTGTGGGTATCACCACAACATTCTCAAGGTACTGTACCGCCACTTATCAATGGTACTCAAAGTGAAGTGACTGAGCAACAGTTTGTAATGTATCAAAGGCTTGAGATGTAAGATGTAATGTACTAAGTTAATGGGCTCTTTTCCAGATGGCTTGCTACAGCCCAGCGGCAAACTCTTGGTCTGTGATGAGACCTCTACCAGCTGGTCACGGGGAGCCCAGCGTGGCAGTGCTCAGCAACTGCATCTATAGACTAGGTGGGTGCTCTTACCACAAGGGCAACCATATAAAATACCTGCATGTGTACAACACAGAGGCAGTCCTCTAGGAGAGCGCAACAGCTTTTGAGGACAGCATCTCCAGCCTGGCAGACTGTGTGGTGCTCCTCTCCCGTGCTGTGATTGGTCAGGCAAAGAAGTGGAGCAGCATATCAAGGCATCCTGGGAGCAGGTTGCTTTTGACAACTCCCTGAAAACTGACTGAATGATGTGGTCCTGGCTGTGTATGAGGAGACTAGAGGTGTTCAGAGGGGGCATTGAAATGGATCTGAGGGGAATCTGTTATTTGTTTAATCTTTTATGTTGCAAGCAATGCTGAAGGAATTATTGTGGTGGTTTCCTAGCTTGTTTGATACAGTGGTGATGACCCCTTTGAGTGCCTCTGAACCAAAGTGTAAACCAAGGCCTTTTGCCTCTTTCTGTTGTGTTGTTGCTCCAACATCTGTACATCTGCCCTAACTTTGACCTGAAGACATGTTACTGCGTATGTCTGCTAGATTGACAGACAAGGTAACTTTACCACTTTGGTCTATCACTGGCGTCCCCCCCTTTATTTTATACAGCGAGAAGAAGGATCCCTTCAGGAACACTTCCAAAGACTCAACTAGTTTTGACTCAACAAAATCTTTCACAGCTCTTTAAGGTAACATGACACCCAGCTCAAGTGATGCACAGAAGGGTATTATTGGCTATGCAATAATTGAATGAAGAGCTATACTCGAAAGTTATCACTATTTAAACATATACAGTACCAGTCAAAAGTTTGGACACACCTACTCATTCAAGGGGTTTTCTTAATTTTTTTGCTATTTTCTACATTGTAGTGAAGACATCAACTATGAAATAACACATATGGAATCATGTAGTAGCCAAAAAAGTGTTAAACAAATCTAAATCTATTTTATATTTGAGAATCTTCAAAGTAGCCACCCTTTGCCTTGATGACAGCTTTGCAGCTTCCCCTGAAATGCTTTTCCAACAGTCTTGAAGGAGTTCCCACATATGCTGAGCACTTGTTGGCTGCTTTTCCTTCACTCTGCGGTCCAACTCATCCCAAACCATCTCAATTGGGTTGAGGTTGGGTGATTGTGGAGGCCAGGTCATCTGATGCAGCACTCTATCACTTTCCTTCTTGGTCAAATAGCCCTTACTCAGCCTGGAGGTTTGTTGGGTCGTTGTCCTGTTGAAAAACAAATGATAGTCCCACTAAGCGCAAACCAGATGGGATGACGTATCGCTGCAGAATGCTGTGGTAGACATGCTGGTTAAGTGTGCCTTGAATTCTAAAGAAAATCACAGACTGTGTCACCAGCAAATCACCCCCACACCTCCTCCTCCATGCTTCACGGTGGTCCCACTAAGCGCAAACCAGATGGGATGACGTATCGCAGCAGAATGCTGTGGTAGCCATGCTGGTTAAGTGTGCCTTAAATTCTGAAACACACATTCGGAGATCATCTGTTCACCTACTCTGCGTCTCACAAAGACACGGCGGTTGGACCAAAGGACAGATTTCCACCGGTCTGATGTCCATTGCTTGTGTTTCTTGGCCCAGTCATGTCTCTTCTTCTTATTGGTGTCCTTTAGTAGTGGTTTCTTTGCAGTAATTCAACCATGAAGGCCTGATTCACACAGTCTCGTCTGAACAGTTGATGTTGAGATGTGTCTGTTACTTGAACTCGGTGAAGCCTGCAATTTCTGAGGCTGGTAACTCTAATGAACTTTTCCTCTGCGGCAGAGGTAACTCTGGGTCTTCCTTTCCTGTGACGGTCCCCATGAGATCCAGTTTCATCATAGCTCTTGATGGTTTTTGCAACTGCACTTGAAGAAACTTCTTAAAATGTTCCTTATTAAGTGACCTTCATGTCTTAAAGTAATGATGGACTGTCATTTCTCTTTGCTCATTTGAGCTGTTCTTGCCATAATATGGACTTGGTCTTTTACCAAATAGTGCTATCTTCTGTATTACCAACTCTACCTTGTCACAACAAAACTGATTGGCTCAAATGCATTAAGGAAAGAAATTCCACAAATTAACTTTTAACAAGGCACGCCTGTTAATTGAAATGCATTCCAGGTGACTACCTCATGAAGCTGGTTGAGAGAATGCGAAGAGTGTGCAAAGCTGTCATCAAGGACAATAGTGGTGTCACACCCTGACCATAGTTTGCTTTGTATGTTTCTGTTTTGTTTGGTCAGGGTGTGATCTGAGCGGGCATTCTATGTTGGAT
The DNA here is from genome assembly GCF_002021735.2 of Oncorhynchus kisutch. Lineage (NCBI taxonomy): Eukaryota > Metazoa > Chordata > Actinopteri > Salmoniformes > Salmonidae > Oncorhynchus > Oncorhynchus kisutch. The sequence goes on along the minus strand of NC_034176.2, from coordinate 27,093,940 downwards.
GTCTAGTTTGTCTGTTTCTGTGTTTGGCCTGATATGGTTCTCAATCAGAGGCAGGTGTTAGTCATTGTCTCTGATTGGGAGCCATATTTAGGTAGCCTGTTTTGTCATTGTGGGTTGTGGGTGATTGTCTATGTTAGTTGCTTGTGTCAGCACAGTTCTCATTATAGCTTCACGGTCGTGATTCGTTTATTGTTTTGTATAGTTTGTATTTAGTGTTCAGTGCTTTCTTTAATAAAAAAAATCACCATGAACACATACCACGCTGCATTTAGGTCCGCTCCTTACGACGATCGTGACAAGTGGCTACTTGACTAAAAACACCAATATATTCACTGACACCACTGGCCACCTGGGGAATAATGAAGACATATATCCCATATTTAGCATTGTCAAAGAGAGCTGAGGCCTATACACACTTTAGAGTGCAAGTTGATTTAGAGCTCTTTGCTTGTCCATTATCAGAGCTATTAAAATGCTGAAATTGCCCAGTGGTGATGTCTTGAGTTTATGCAGAGTTGGATGTGAGTGTCTTGGGGGTTGTTACATAAGAGACGTGTTTGTGCTCTGCTTTGCTCTCTCTGTTAATTCCAGTCTGAGCTCTGTCCTGTCCTATTGAAGGGCCTGTCTCAGTGTTAAAGGCTGTCTGTTTATTAAGTAATTAGGCTGGTGAGGAAGGTTGGGAGAGAACTGAGGCTGCAGCTCTGCACTTGAGAAGGGTCCTGCTGACCATTTGACATCTCCCATCTGTCAGGGGAGGGAGTGGTCCGGGCCCAAGTCCCACCCCCAGAACATCACACTCCTCAACCGTCAGTTTACGTTCATGCATGATCCATGGCGGTTCATTGATACCTGTTTGGCTGTAGAAATAGGCACAGTATTTATATGTAGTCCTATAAGACTGTAGTGCCCTATCAGTTCTTAACTTAAGACACAGTGCCTGTCACGTTCGTCGTATAGAGGAGACCAAGGCGCAGCATGATATGAATACAAACTCTTTAATAAAACAAAGAAACACTAAACAAACGAACAAAATAACAAAAACGAACATGACGCTATATAAACCGAGTGCTGACACAGGCAACTACACATAGACAATAACCCACAAAATAAGGCTACCTAAATATGGTCCCCAATCAGAGAACCAATCTAGGCAACCATAGACATATAAACACCTAGACTAGGCAAACCCCTAGACAATACAAAACTACACAAACCACCCTTGTCACACCCTGGCCTAACCAAATAATAAAGAAAACAAAGCTATCTAATGTCAGGGCGTGACAGTGCCTTCGGAAAGTATTCAGACCCTTTGACGTATCACACATTTTGTTACAGCCGAATTCTAAAACTGATGAAATAAAATACTTGTCAGCAAACTAAACTATACCCCATAAGTTTTTGCAAATGTATTAAAAAACAGAAATCTTATTTACATAAGTATTCAGACCCTTTGCTATGAGACTTGAAATTGAGCTCAAGTGCATCCTGTTTCCATTGATCATCCTTGAGATGTTTCTACAACTTCATTGAAGTCCACCTGTGGTAAATTCAATTGATTGGGCATGATTTGTAAAGGCACACACCTGTCTATATACAGTCCCACACTTCAAGTGCATCTCAGAGCAAAAACCAAGCCATTAGGTCGAAGGAATTGTCCGTAGACCGCCGAGACAGAATTGTGTCGAGGCACAGATCTGGGGGAGGGTACCAAAAAATATATGCAGCATTTAAGGTCCCCAAGGGCACAGTGGCCTCCATCATTCTTAAATGGAAGAAGTTTGGAACCACCAAGACTCTTCCTAAATCTGGCCCGTTTGACAAACTGAGCAATCGGGGGAGAAGGGCCTTGGTCAGGAAGGTGACCAAGAAGCAGATGGTCACTGACAGAGCTCCAGAGTTCCTTTGTGGAGATGGGAGAACCTTCCAGAAGGACAACCATCTCTGTAGCACCCCACCAATCAGGACTTTATGGTAGAGTGGACAGATGGAAATTTAACACACCTGCTCCCCATTCACACCTGAGACCTTGTAACACTAACGAGTCACATGACACCGGGGAGCTAATTGGGCCCAATTTGGACATTTTCACTAAGGGGTGTACTCACTTTTGTTGCCAGCGGTTTAGACATTAATGGCTGTGTGTTGAGTTATTTTGAGGGGACAGCAAATTTATACTGTTATACAAGCTGTACACTCACTACTTTACATTGTAGCAAAGTGTCATTTCTTCAGTGTTGTCACATGAAAAGATATACTCATATTTACAAAAATGTGAGGGGTGTGCTCACTTTTGTGATATACTGTATGTTGCTTGCTGCTCTGTGATATTTGTTGTAAAATGAGAACTGGGAGAGTAATTGTTTGCTTAGATTTGAGTCATAGTTATGCCACACTAGTTCACTCAGCTTTCTACTTTGCACACCCAGTGAACTTTACCGTGAATCCAAGTTCACATCTGATGATGATAGTCTGGTTATTGAACCAACAACATTGTATTTTGGCATCCAAGTTCATTGTAATCAATTTTGAGAATTGAGGCATTCTAAAATCAGTATTAGTTTCTAATTCTGGTAGCTGTGCATACGTGTGCAAATGTCTGTGGGACCTCTGTCTTCTTGGTTTGGGGACTTTTGATAGCCATGTCCGGTCCTGACAAAAAAACAGGATATGGGGAATTAGGCAGCGGGGGGGAGACTGTATTGTCCTCAGTCAGCCATAGCCCAAACCATTTCCCACCCTCAAGTACCAACAGTCTGCTGACTCAGCGACTCCTAGAATGAAGGATAGGGAATGGAATATGCTTCTGGAGCATCTCTACTATGCAGACCAGCTTCAGACCAGAGAATATTAGCTCAAATAGATGTGTTACAGTGATCTTCTCTACCACCACATCAAGTAATCAGTAATGCCTGGGGTGAATCTCTCCAGTGACATGACTCACTGGGATGGGAGAACATATATTTTCCTCCTGACACCCACACTGTCAGATAAGGTAAACAAGATGTGCATCATGCATGCATCAGCTGGGTGGAGTGAGTATCCATAAAAGGAGGAGGGTGGGAGAAAGGGAGGCAAAGATTTGTCCCACTAATATCCCAATGAGCCTACTAATGAATTGAGCTGACTAAAAGCCCTTGACAGCATTGTCCCTGGAGGATGACTCCCACCCTCCCTCCCCAGCTTTATGGCAGTCATTAGCAGCTGACATCCTTGAAGAGGGGCCATCAGGCTACTCTGTGCTCGCTGCTGTGAAAGGGAGACAACTGCCCCCCATTTTCATGCTCTTTAACGCTCGTTCAGAGGGAGAAAGATGGCCATGGCATGTTTTATTAGTGGGAAAACATCAGCAGGGAAAGTCACTCCCCTGGCCAGAGGCACAATACTACAGGGTCTTTAAGGCATGCTGGGCCAAAGGAAACTAGAGTGTGGTCCTCGTTACATTAGGTAAACAAAGGGAAAATACAAACACTTCTGTAGGCTCTGGGGATCTTCAAAAGTGCAGAGACAGATCTATTGTAATGAGTACATAGATGTGAAAAAGGTTATGGGGCGTTGATCAAGTTACTGATCCATCCTTAATTTACATTCTATCAACCTGGCCTTGCATTAGGAAGTCATAGATTGTGACCTCAATTTTACACCAGCAATAATCAAATCCGAGAGGATTGAACTCAGGAAACAGCCGGCGGTAAAGTGTTAACTATTAGTCTTCTACCCTGATATCACAACAAGTAAAATTAATCAAGGCCTGGATTCAATTCAAGGTGTGTTATAGCGCAGCGCACTACTTCTAAAAGGTAATTTACGCTTGAGCCGACATGCGTAGCATTTACCATGAATGCTATTTCAAGAACATTGGAGGAAATACCTTTAAAATGCACCGTGTCTGCTGTTTAGTGTCCTGCGCTATAATTAAGCAATATGTCCCGAGGGGGTGAGGTATATGGCCAATATACCACGTCTAAGGGCTGTTCTTAGCCGTGGTATATTGGCAATATACCATAAACCCCTGAGGTGCCTTATTGCTATTTAAACTGGTTACCAATGCAATTAGAGCAGTAAATATACGTTGTCATATCCGTGGTATTGGGTCTGATATATATACTAAATAGACAAAAGTATGTGGACACCTCTTCAAATTAGTGGATTCGCCTATTTCAGTCACACCAATTGCTGACAAGTGTATACAATAGAGCACACAGCTATGCAATCTCCATAGAGAAACATTGGCAGTAGAATGGCCATTACTGAAGAGCGCAGTGACTTTCAACGGGGCACCGTCATAGGATGCCACCTTTCCAACAAGTCCGTTCATCAAATTTCTGCCCTGCTAGAGCTCTCCCGGTAAACTGTAAGTGCTGCTATTGTAAAGTGCCTAGGAGCAACAACGGCTCAGCCGCGAAGTGATAGGCCACACAAGAGCACAGACCGCTGAGTGCTGAAGCATGTAGCGAGTAAAAATCGTTTGCCGGATGCCAGGAGAATGCTACCTGCCCGAATGCATAGTGCCAACTGCAAAGTTTGGTGGAGGAGGAATAATGGTCTGGGTCTGTTTTTCATGGTTCGGGCCCCTTAGTTCCAGTGAAGGGAAATCTTAATGCTACAGCATAAACAATTTTGTGCTTCCAACTTTGTGGCAACAGTTTGGGGAAGGCCCTTTCCTGTTTCAGCATGTAAATGCCCCCGTAAACAAAGTAAGGTCCATACAGAAATGGTTTTTCGAGATCGATGTGGAGGAACTTGACTGGCCTGCACAGAGCCCTGACCTCAACCCCATCCAACACCTTTGGGATGAATTGGAATGCCTACTGTGAGCCAGTCCTAATTGCCCAACATCAGTACCTGACCTCACTAATGATCTTGTGGCTGAATGGAAGCAAGTCCCAGCAGCAATGTTCCAACATCTAGTGGAAAGCCTTCCCAGAAGAGTGGAGGCTGTTATAGCAACTCCATATGAATGCCCATTATTTTGGAATAAGATGTTCAACAAGCAGGTGTCCACATACGTTTGGTCATGTAGTGTACCACGGCTGTCGACTCACCCAGTTTATAATGCTCCTTCGATTGAATCCCGCCACCAAGTAAATTAATACTTTAGCTTTGAAAAAAACCTGTGGAAAAACACATGTAACTTGTTGATTCTTTAATTACATACAGCTCACATTACAATCTCATTAAAGCAATTTATTACACACAAAATGTATATTTTTCGACAAAAACATTTGAATAAATGAAATCAAAACTAAATAAATAGACAATTCAACAATAAACATATAATTGGGTAGGAACATATTCATTTTTCAGGCCTAAAGCCAGCTGTGATTTCAGACGAGTCAACAGCACTACTCTGGTAGTCATTCTAAAGCATATTGTCTCTGTTCCACTCCATTATAATTTTTGCTTGCTGATGTTTCTTCAGACACAGGTCCTTCTCCCTCAGCCTCAGCATGCAGTAGCATGGCCATGAGCTCTGGGTGTGATGCTGGACTTGGGACAGACCTCTAGGGGAAACACAGGTATGACAGCATAGTAGCATTTATGAGGTCTCACTGAGTCACCTGTGAGACTGCAGTCCTTCTCTTTTGGGAGAAATTGTGAGGAAATGGTTCACCAGCATGAGTAGGAGAAGAGTGGGTACTGGCTCCACTCAGCCACGTTGCCATGGTGAGATCCGTGGTGCACAGCCGGGGTACTGTAGTCAGTGGGCAGGTGGTGAGGGGGAGGGTACTGGGTATGGCTGGGGCCGCTCCACTGGCCCAGGGTCTGCTCTGTGCCATAAGGGCTGTAGATGTGGTGGCTGAGGACCCCTGGCTTGCCTGCTTGGGCCATGTTGAGCACACCTGTGTAGTCCGGATGATGTCCTGCAAGGGGCTGCGGGCCACAGGGAGATGGTCTAATCTCATGAACAGAGGGCTTGGGGGCCTCATGCTCTGGGACTGTGGCTACATCAGGGACTCTGGACGCAAAGCTGGCCTGTCCAGAACCGCCATTGCTGCTGCCCAGGTTGGAGGAGGGAGATGGAGACCTCCCGTATTTATGGAACCTGAAAACAGAGAAGGCAGGGTGGTGGTCAGTGTTGTCTGCTTTGATGACAATGTGGCAGTGAGTTTTCCTTCCTACAGGCAGCAGGATGAACATTACTGAGATAGGCAGCATGCTGTGGTGCCTACCTGTTTGGTTGGTATGAAGCTGGGTCTGGTACTAGCTGCTCTGCATTGTACATGTCCCTGATGCCGGGTCCAGGGGGTGTGTCTGTCTGGCCGTGGTGTCCATGCTCCCTCTCAGGCCCCCAAGGGGAGTAGTGCTCCTCTTTCACCACTTCCTCCTCTTTTCTCTCAGTGAGTTCTGCCCGCTCTCCTTCGTATCCCTCATATGATGACATGTGTAAGCCTGCAAAACATACATGACATCAGACCCACTGAGCCCAGAGAATAACAACCTCTACATGAAGGGATGAGTAGTTTGGTCACTAAACTAACTGGTGAAAGCCAATACTTGAAGGGCTGTCCTCATATGAGTCTTTGCTTAGACAATCCATCTCCTTTGTTTTTTTCTCTGTTGAGGCTGGGATTCTGTTAGCATGCCTGCAGAGAAAAATACAACAGGATCATTAGTACACATATTCAAGGCAAGCAGAAAATGTGAAATAGAAAAGTAATGATAAACAATTCTAGCTACTTTTTTGTATTAGTTCCTTCGTCTCGGAAGCCTTTCGCAAATGGGTTGTGGTCAATCTTCAGCTTTGTTATCTAGGGGAAAAATAGTTTTAAACATATAAAATAAAGGGTAGTGCCCTGCTGTGCCAGTGACTGCAGTGAGACTGACCTTAGTGTTCTGGTAAGCGGTGACCGAGGTGAAGGTGGTCTCAGAGAAGGTGAAGGTCTGGAAGACACTCCAGCATACACTGTACATGTCGTCTGCCTGGACAATGTGGAAGCGCGGCTGATAGCAGTGCATGGAATGCAAAATGATCTGAAAGAGAGAGATGCACAGTTAGTTTAGTCACTGGAACAAAGACAACAGTTAATGTCATCAAAGTAAAATAATTTGCCAATGCTCTATAGAGTAAGTCATATATTTATATATATATAGATATATATATATATACAGTGGGGCAAAAAAGTATTTAGTCAGCCACCAATTGTGCAAGTTCTCCCACTTAAAAAGATGAGAGAGGCCTGTAATTTTCATCATAGGTACACTTCAACTATGACAGACAAAATGAGAAAAAAAAATCCAGAAAATCACATTGTAGGATTTTTTATGAATTTATTTGCAAATTATGGTGGAAAATAAGTATTTGGTCAATAACAAAAGTTTCTCAATACTTTGTTATACCCTTTGTTGGCAATGACAGAGGTCAAACGTTTTCTGTTTCTGTTTCAAACGTTTTCTGTTTCAAAGTCTTCACAAGGTTTTCACACACTGTTACTGGTATTTTGGCCCATTCCTCCATGCAGATCTCCTCTAGAGCAGTGATGTTTTGGGGCTGATGCTGGGCAACACGGACTTCCAACTCCCTCCAAAGATTTTCTATGGGGTTGAGATCTGGAGACTGGCTAGGCCACTCCAGGACCTTGAAATGCTTCTTACGAAGCCACTCATTCGTTGCCCGGGCGGTGTGTTTGGGATCATTGTCATGCTGAAAGACCCAGCCACGTTTCATCTTCAATGCCCTTGCTGATGGAAGGAGGTTTTCACTCAAAATCTCACGATACATGGCCCCATTAATTCTTTCCTTTACACGGATCAGTCGTCCTGGTCCCTTTGCAGAAAAACAGCCCCAAAGCATGATGTTTCCACCCCCATGCTTCACAGTAGGTATGGTGTTCTTTGGATGCAACTCAGCATTCTTTGTCCTCCAAACACGACGAGTTGAGTTTTTACCAAAAAGTTCTATTTTGGTTTCATCTGACCATATGACATTCTCCCAATCTTCTTCTGGATCATCCAAATGATCTCTAGCAAACTTCAGACGGGCCTGGACATGTACTGGCTTAAGCAGGGGGACACGTCTGGCACTGCAGGATTTGAGTCCCTGGCGGCGTAGTGTGTTACTGATGGTAGGCTTTGTTACTTTGGTCCCAACTCTCTGCAGGTCATTCACTAGGTCCCCCCGTGTGGTTCTGGGAATTTTGCTCACCGTTCTTGTGATAATTTTGACCCCACGGGGGGAGATCTTGCGTGAAGCCCCAGATCGAGGGAGATTATCAGTGGTCTTGTATGTCTTCCATTTCCTAATAATTGCTCCCACAGTTGATTTCTTCAAACCAAGCTGCTTACCTATTGCAGATTCAGTCTTCCCAGCCTGGTGCAGGTCTACAATTTTGTTTCTGGTGTCCTTTGACAGCTCTTTGGTCTTGGCCATAGTGGAGTTTGGAGTGTGACTGTTTGAGGTTGTGGACAGGTCTTTTATACTGATAACAAGTTCAAACAGGTGCCATTAATACAGGTAACGAGTGGAGGACAGAGAAGCCTCTTAAAGAAGATGTTACAGAAATCTTGCTTGTTTGTAGGTGACCAAATACTTATTTTCCACCATAATTTACAAATAAATTCATAAAAAATCCTACAATGTGATTTTCTGGATTTTTTCTCTAATTTTATCTGTCATAGTTGAAGTGTACCTATGATGAAAATTACAGGCCCCTCTCATCTTTTTAAGTGGGAGAACTTGCACAATTGGTGGCTGACTAAAAACTTTTTTGCCCCACTGTATGTATGTATGTATGTATGTATGCATGTATGTATGTATATATATATATATATAATAAAATAAATAAATACATATATATATTTATATTTATATATATATTTATTATTATATATATAATATTATTATTATTATAATAATTATTATTCTTACATGGCCATGTTGGTCCAGAGTGTTGTTGGTGAGCTTGAGCTTGAGGAAGGACACTGACTGTTTCATCCAGTGGCTCCCAGGGGCCGGAGAGTCTGGGTGCAGGTACGTACGACAAGGAGGCTGCGGCTCCGCCTTCCCAGTCACTTCCCATTTCTCCTTATTCCACTGGAAGGAGACAGAAGTAAACAGCTTAACATAAAGTTCATCTGTCATTTAAAAGGGGGCAGGGGTGATTTTCAGAGGATCCCTGTCTAACCTTGAGGCTAAAAGAGAGTGATACTTTCAGTTGCACCACCCACAGAGGCAAACAGCAGGGGATATAACAGGAAGAGATCATGCCCTTTGATGACCAATGTCAGAGGGGTGATTAGCAAAGACTGGAGTGTAGCTGGGTCTCATCTGACAATTGGAGAACATCTATTGCTAATGTTTGCTACTGTCACAATTGTTTGATACAAGCCAGGGATGTGTCATTTCTAAATGAAAATTCTTCCTGATTTCAATGATTTTGCTCATATGAAAGGCAATGGATATGTATTCAAGTGTAAACATGCAAAAGGTTGTTGTTACCTTATACCTGAAACCATCCACAGGTACCATGTCAACCAACAAGATGTACTTGGAACATGGAATTAGTCCAGAAAGGTTGATTTTACAGTGTGGAAACATTCTCCTGCAAAATTCAAGAATAATTGTTACAGTCCACAGAAAGTGCAATTTCTTGAAGCATTGTGAATCAAGTACAATTGATAATGGCAGATAGAGTTTGAAGTTATCTTACCTGCCTGGTTTAGTGATAATCATCTCTGTTCCTATTTCATGGAAGGACTTCCAGAGTTCTGGGTTCTCCAGAGTCATCTTGATGTTGCCTTGGCGATAAGCATCGGTACCACCGGGAATAGACGACGACGGAGTACTAAAGTTGGACTTCATGTCTAGGATGTAGAAACAATTATTAAGAACCAGGCAAAAGCTCAAACTGATGGAGGACTATCTGACCAAGATAAGAACTGAATAGGCTGTGATAGAGGAATATTTCACATACACAGACTACTGATATAGACAATGAGAGCTTATGCCTTGTGTGATGTCCATTGGGAATCCAAGGTAGGTTTGACAAAAAAAGAGCTTGAGGATCAACACTCACCTCTGATGGACTGCATTCTTCAGACGAGTTGGTGGAACAAGGAGAGGTGCGCCAAAAATATAATGTATCAGAAAACTGTTTTAATGCTTTCCAAAATAGAAACCACAGTTAACAGTCCCTCCTCCTTGGTGCTGCACATCGGTCTTGAGCTTTCAGCATATTCCACTGGTGCCAGAAGCATATATTGAGTGGTCGTAGGTCCAATGGTGTTTGAACAGCAATCACTTGGGGCTCTCTAAAACTGTTGAACTGGAGGATGGGGTCTCTGACTTTTAAGGGGAGCCCAGGAGTGGGAGTGGCCTGAAGAGCCATTCCCAGGCTTTGAAGTGGCACAACGATGAGTCAATGTCCCACTATGATTGGAGGGTTGTGGAAATCAAAGGAACTTAACAGAGCCTTGATACCGTCCCCACAGGAAGGGGGACAGAGGAAAAGCATCTTTATTAACTGCTAAGAGACTTTAAAACAAATATGGATGGGCTTTCCCACTGGAGAACAGGGCCTACAGCGGCACCAAAATCTGTGTAATTGTCATTTACACAGATGTAACCACACACAGAAAGCCTATTTAGTGTCCTCATGCAATGTGGTAAAATAACCATAATATATTTACAAAGAACATAAATTATGCAATGTGGTAAAATAGCCATAATAGCTAATAAGAGCTCGGAGAGGATCCATTTCAAACTTGATCAACCCTCACAACATATAACATTTGAATCACAATTCTTAATAGTTTTTTTTGCCAAACAACACTTTGCTTGCTATACTGCTGAGGAATGAGGCTGGAGAAATGTAACCATTCTAAAATTCATAGATGGAGCTATTTATGCAAGGAGTGACAGTCTATGAGATCAACATGATCGTTTTGAACATATTTTGAATCTATATTTATTTTCAAAGAACATTGTTAACAAACAATGGTGTAATCTTATATTTTGGGTTTCGATATGATAAAACAGGTTGAGGCAAGTTCTATTATTCAAGAATGAATGGGTATATAAAGTTGAAGTCGGAAGTTTACATACACCTTAGCCAAATACATTTAAACTCAGTTTTTCACAATTCCTGACATTTCATCATAGTAAAAATTCCCCGTTTTAGGTCAGTTAGGATCACCACTTTATTTTAAGAATATGAAATGTCAGAATAATAGTAGAGGGAATTATTTATTTCAGCTTTTACTTCTGTCATCACATTCCCAGTGAAGTATACATACACTCAATTAGTATTTGGTAGCATTGCCTTTACATTGTTTAACTTGGGTCAAACATTTTGGGTAGCCTTCCACAAGCTTCCCACAATAAATTGGGTGAATTTTGACCCATTCCTGCAGACAGAGCTGGTGTAACTGAGTCAAACTTTTTCAGTTCGGCCCACAAATTTTCTACAGGCTTGAGGTCAGGGCTTTGTGATGGCCACTCCAATACCTTGACTTGGTCGCAAATGGGTCTTCCAAATGGACAAAGCTTTAGCTTCCTGACTGATGTCTTGAGATGTTGCTTCAATATATCCACATAATTTCCCTTCCTCACGATGCCATCTATTTTGTGAAGTGCGCCAGCCCCTCCTGCAGCAAAGCATCCCCACAAAATGATGCTGCCACCTCTGTGCTTCATGTTTGGGATGGTGTTCTTCAGCTTGCAAGCCTCCCCCTTTTTCCTCCAAACATAATGATGGTCATTATGGCCAAACAGTTGTAATTTGGTTTCATCAGACCAGAGGACATTTCTCCAAAAAGTACGATCTTTGTCCCCATGTGCAGTTGTAAACCGTAGTCTGGCTTTTTTATGGCAGTTCTGGAGCAGTGGCTTCTTCCTTGCTGAGCGGCCTTTCAGGTTATGTCGATATAGGACTTGTTTTTACTGTGGATATAGACACTTTTGTACCTGTTTCCTCCAGTATCTTCACATGGTCCTTTGCTGTTGTTCTGGGATTGATTGGCACTTTTTGCACCAAAGCACATTCATCTCTAGGAGACAGAACGCGTCTCCTTCCTGAGCGGTATGGCGGCTGCGTGGTCCCATGGTTTTTATTCCCTCTGTACTATTGTTTGTACAGATGAATGTGGTACCTTCAGGCGTCCTGAAATTACTCCAAAGGATGTAGCAGACTTGTGGAGGTCCACACTTTTTTGGATGATTTCTTTTGAATTTCCCATGATGTCAAGCAAAGAGGCACTGAGTTTGAAGGTAGGCCTTGAAATACATTCACAGGTACACCTCCAACTGATTCAAATTATGTCAATTAGCCTACCAGAAGCTTCTAAAGCCATGACATCATTTTCTGGAATTTTCCAAGCTGTTTAAAGGCACAGTCAACTTAGTGTATGTAAACTTCTGACCCACTGGAATTGTGATACAGTGAGTTATAAGTGAAATAATCTGTCTATAAGCAATTGTTGGAAAAATGACTTGTGTCATGCACAAAGTAGATGTCCTAACCGACTTCCCAAAACTATAGTTTGTTAACAAGAAATTTGTGGAGTGGTTGAAAATCAAGTTTTAATGACTCCAACCTAAGTGTATGTAAACTTCTGTCTTCAACTGTATTATTGATTGAAATTACCATTGAACAGCAGTAACTATTGCCGATTGTCCCTTTACATTTTTTCAATGATGATCAAAATGAGGTTTGCTGAATGAACAACATACATCACTTTCCCCAACAATAAAATTAAAGAAATGATATACGATTTTGATTCATTCTTACACTACTAAACTACACAGGTCATATATGATATATTGGTTGAATCAATGACTTCATCTTGACCAAACATGGTCTCTGGCATATCCAATTCTCTAATCCGAGAAAGTGAGGAGTGTGTGAGGGACCAATAAACCCATAATGGTGTGATAACTTACATTAATACCCGTATCTTTCTCTAGGTGAGTCTAACCTGGGGGTGGCCAGGTTGGGTGTTGGGGTTGCAGGCAGTGCCTTGGGGGTTGTGTATTGGGGTGTCTAGAGAGGACAATGCTCCAATAGATAATCTCATTAGGGAAGTTTCCCCTGCAGGCCCAAGTTTCTCCATGCGGAAAGGCACTGTATGGGCCAGCAATTAACAATCAGTTAGCACCACAGGCAAGACACCACAGACTGAAAGAGACAGAGGGAGAGAGAGATAAAGACCGGGCAAAACCTCCCTGCCAATCCGAAGGAGCCCTCCCTCCCACAATCATCATCGTCCATAGGCTAGATGTCTCCTCCTCTATCCACCTCTGTTACCATAGGCTAAACAAATGCTAAACTTGAAATGGAAAACCATTCACAGCACTTCAGCAGTTCCTCCATGGATCATCTCCACTTCCTCTGGCACTTAAAAGTACCTCAAATACCCTCAATAGATCTAAAAACTTTATTCAGGTAGTTCGAATTTAGAAATAATGTCTCTCACTCAGCTTTGTCTGACAAAACCAGGAAGTTTTCAAACAATCCCTATACAATTAGTCAGTATCTTTCATTGTATGCTTATGTGTACATATTGAATACAGTACCTCCAGTGGTAGCATTGCATGTTCCAAGTTTCCATAGTATTATTGTGATGTCTATTGTCTTTGTAATTTGCTCCCGTGAATATCTAACATTTCCTTTGCAAATGGCTGTATCAAACCAGGAAACATCCATCTAATGGAACAGCAGTTGAACAGGCCTCAGGAGAGGTTTTACAACTAGAAAGCTTGGCCTGTGAGGATATTGACTGGCTAGTTTAAAGAGCCCGTGTTGAGTCGACGTATATTACTCCCATTACTCCAACAGACCCACTCAGAGAACAGTATTGGATTTTCACACCACATGTTCTAACATTAATTCGAAAAGGCTATTCTGGAGAAAAGAAATACATATATGCAGTGTGCATAATGGTTCCACCAATCTCCCTGCAGAGACGACCAGCCTGCTAGCAGCACTATGAGCTTTAGGAAGTGTGATGTGGTTTCATTCTCCTGATATGTGAAACCAATTGTTGCTGAGGAGTTATTAAATCACAGATTCAGTGTTACTCTCCACACCTTGCACTTGTGAGGGAAGATGCATATTCCCAGGGCTACTTGAGCCGGCTCCCCCTCGTAAGCTTTCCAGCAGGGGCTTACTACCAGTCGCACAGCATCAGTCCCCTCAGAGCCATGTCATGGGATATCAAAACAAGGAGGGCACAGCTCTTTGTGATTACAAGAGTGTGACTATTTCAGGAAATGGAGAAAGGACATATTTTGATGTTGAATCGTTTTAAGTCGTCACTGTTGAAAGGCTTAGAGCAGAGATGGGCAACTGGTGGCTCGCGGGCAAAAGGCCCTCGGATGAATTCTCTCCCAACCACAAAATAAATGAGTGGGCCCCTCATGAAAAGTTCATTATGTTTTGTGGCCCCCATCAAAGTTGCCCATCTCTGGCTTACAGGGAAGTCTAATGTGAGCATGTCAATGTCAGAGCTAAGGTGTACATTTCAGCAGCGGCAGTGGCAATCCCATTACGCAGTGAAGATGGAGGTGACAGGTGTGATAGCCAGGCCACTGTATGTGGCAGAAGACACAGGCCAGAGTCAGGGTGGCAGGTCTACTGTTATATTTTACAGCTGCTGCCGTCTGCTTTATTTAGACTTGGGCAACACATCAGGGGAATTGCGGCCTTGACGATAATGACTGAGTTAAGAACTGGTGAAGCTAACTATAATCACACCATGAAGTGACCCAAAGAGTCATCAATCAATCTCTATGAATTATTTCAGTCAACACTGTTTGTCATATCTACAACCCAGTGCTTCAAAGTATATTCCCAACATACCAATATATGAACTCTCTCGACACTGGATGTAATAAAGCTGGTGAAAGTGATACCATTGCCAGGGGTGGCAGGTAGCCTAGTGGTTAGAGTGTTGGGCCAGTAACTGAAAGGTTGCTAGATCGAATCCCCGAGCTGACAAGGTAAAAATCTGTCGTTCTGCCCCTGAACAAGGCAGTTAACCCACTGTTCCTAGGCAGTCATTGTAAATAAGAATTTGTTCTTAACTGACTTGCCTAGTTAAATGAAAAATAAAATAAATACATTGCCAAAGCTGACATGGCATAGAGATTAAGGGATGCCAAACACTAGATTTACAGTATTTAAAAATTAACTTAGTTGCTCAATTTGTGTCAATAGTGTAGCTAATGTGTCCTGACTGTTCTCCCACACAGATGAGTCTACTAGGGCACATCCTCCCTGCAAAGCATTTGCCCACAGTGGAGTCTATGGCGGGTCCGCTGTCCAGGCCCCCGTGTCTGCTCACTGATCACCTTTACCACTGATGCTCTACCTCCCAGGTGTCAGTCTCTAGATCCCCTTGTGCTCAATTGTTAACAGCTGCCAATACACAGCCGGGCCGATGGATCAGACGGCTCTCCTCCAGCCCAATAAAGAGCCCCTGCAGTAGGCCGATAAGAAATCTCACACCTTTGGCCCACATTAGCTATGCAGCATGCCCTTTTGATGCCTTAATTGGTCACTTTGATGGGTTTGTATAGGTAGCAGTCGCTGGCTGAAGACAGCCTGATGTCAGTGGCGCTCCAAGCCCTTTGCCTTCTGGTACATAACCTCAAACATGGGAAAGACTCATACTTGTCATGAGAAATGGTTAAACCTGACAATAGAGACATTCCATAGTTATTTTGTGGTTGTTAGCTGACCATTTAATCTCAAGTGCTGTAAATCATGTTTTAGCTATAAACAATGACACAGTGCATAACTACAGTGTTTTCAGAAAGTATTCCCACTCCTTGACTTTTTACAGCCTGAATTTAAAATAGATTAAATTGAGATGTTGTGTCACTGGCCTTCACAAAATGACAAAAGTAGAATTATGTTTTGACACATTTTTACAAATGAATTCAAAATTATAAGCTGAAATGTCTTGAGTCAGTAAGTATTCAACCAATAAATAAGTTCAGCAGTAAAAATGTGCTGAACAACAAGTCACATAATAAGTTGCAATAATAGTGTTTAACATTATTTTTTCAATCCGGAATCCAAGATGGCGTAGCAGTCAGACATCTTTGTCCTGTCGTGTCCCTTGTATATATCGTTTTTTACATATTTTAAATAAATATGTGATAATCGAAAACTTCAACAAGCATTTCTCAACGGCTGGCCATGCCTTCCTCCTGGCTACTCCAACCTCGGCCAACAGCTCCACCCCCACCGCAGCTACTCGCCCACGCCTCCAGAGCTTCTCCTTTACCCAAATCCAGATAGCAGATGTTCTGAAAGAGCTGCAAAACCTGGACCCATACAAATCAGCTGGGCTTGACAATCTGGACCCTCTATTTCTGAAACTGTCTGCCGCCATTGTCGCAACCCCTATTACCAGCCTGTTCAACCTCTCCTTCGTATCATCTGAGATCCCCAAGGATTGGAAAGCTGCCGCAGTCATCCCCCTCTTCAAAAGGGTAGACACCCTGGACCCAAACCGTTACAGACCTATATCCATTCTACCCTGCCTATCTAAGGTCTTCGAAAGCCAAGTCAACAAACAGATCACTGACCATCTCGAATCCCACCGTACCTTCTCCGCAGTGCAATCCGGTTTCCGAGCTGGTCACGGGTGCACCTCAGCCACGCTCAAGGTACTAAACGATATCATAACCGCCATCGATAAAAGACAGTACTGTGCAGCCGTCTTCATCGACCTGACCAAGGCTTTCGAATCACCTTATTCTTATCGGCAGACTCAGTAGCCTCGGTTTTTCTAATGACTGCCTTGCCTGGTTCACCAACTACTTTGCAGACAGAGTTCAGTGTGTCAAATCGGTGGGCATGTTGTCCGGTCCTCTGGCAGTCTCTAGTTGGGTTCACAGGGTTCAATTATCGGGCCAACTCTTTTCTCTGTATATATCAATGATGTTGCTCTTGCTGCGGGCGATTCCCTGATCCACCTCTACGCAGACGACACCATTCTGTATACAGTGGGGCAAAAAAGTATTTAATCAGCCACCAATTGTGCAAGTTCTCCCACTTAAAAAGATGAGAGAGGCCTGTAATTTTCATCATAGGTACACTTCAACTATGACAGACAAAATTAGAAAAAAAATCCAGAAAATCACATTGTAGGATTCTTAAATGAATTTATTTGCACATTATGGTGGAAAATAAGTATTTGGTCACCTACAAACAAGCAAGATTTCTGGCTCTCACAGACCTGTAACTTCTTCTTTAAGAGGCTCCTCTGTCCTCCACTCGTTACCTGTATTAATGGCACCTGTTTGAACTTGTTATCAGTATAAAAGACACCTGTCCCCAACCTCAAACAGTCACACTCCAAACTCCACTATGGCCAAGACTAAAGAGCTGTCAAAGGACACCAGAAACAAAATTGTAGACCTGCACCAGGCTGGGAAGACTGAATCTGCAATAGGTGAGCAGCTTGGTTTGAAGAAATCAACTGTGGGAGCAATTATTAGGAAATGGAAGACATACAAGACCACTGATAATCTCCCTTGATCTGGGGCTCCTCGCAAGATCTCACCCCGTGGGGTCAAAATGATCACAAGAACGGTGAGCAAAAATCCCAGGACCACACGGGGGGACCTAGTGAATGACCTGCAGAGAGCTGGGACCAAAGTAACAAAGCCTACCATCAGTAACACACTACGCCACCAGGGACTCAAATCCTGCAGTGCCAGACGTGTCCCCCTGCTTAAGCCAGTATATGTCCAGGCCTGTCTGAAGTTTGCTAGAGAGCATTTGGATGATCCAGAAGAAGATTGGGAGAATGTCATTGTTAGAGGAAATTATGGTTGAAATGACTAATTATGTATACATTCCAATCAGAACTGACTAGTCCAAATGCTATAATGTACTGTACATGTGAATTTTCTCTCTTGCTCCCAGTCCCAATTGTATATAATGTAGTCAGGAGTTTAGTAACAATGAAGGTCTGTTCCTTAGTTCATTCAGTTGTACAATCTCCAGGTGGCAGGAACGGCCCATCTCCAGACTGTCTAGAATGTTGAATTATACTGACTGGCCTTGACGTCGTGCTGATAACGCGAAGGCTCGAGAGCTAGAGGGCCCCTCTACTTGTGAAATAGATAGAATGTTTAGAAAACGCTGACGTCATTTTCAGTTTATAACCTGTGGAAATATGTGTATGTGGTTAGTACTCTCTTGAAATAAACGCTGTTTACCTGGCTTTTAAGACTGGTCTCGATCTACTTCATGCATAATTAATGAACTTACACCTCATTAATGAACTAGAGCGAGTGCGAATTTGATTTTGGCTATAAAATATATAGGAATTTATCAGTCATATGGTCAGATGAAACCAAAATATTACTTTTTGGTAAAAACTCAACTCAGCGTGTTTGGAGGACAAAGAATGCTTTGGGGCTGTGTTTCTGCAAAGGGACCAGGATGACTGATCCGTGTAAAGGAAAGAATGAATGGGGCCATGTATCGTGAGATTTTGAGTGAAAACCTCCTTCCATCAGCAAGGGCATTGAAGATGAAACGTGGCTGGGTCTTTCAGCATGACAATGATCCCAAACACACTGCCCGGGCAACGAAGGAGTGGCTTCGTAAGAAGCATTTCAAGGTCCTGGAGTGGCCTAGCCAGTCTCCAGATCTCAACCCCATAGAAAATCTTTGGAGGGAGTTGAAAGTCCATGTTGCCCAGCAACAGCCCCAAAACATCACTGCTCTAGAGGAGATCTGCATGGAGGAATGGGCCAAAATACCAGCAAACGTGTGTGAAAACCTTGTGAAGACTTACAGAAAACGTTTGACCTCTGTCATTGCCAACAAAGAATATATAACAAAGTATTGAGATAAACTTTTGTTATTGACCAAATACTTATTTTCCACCATAATTTGCAAATAAATTCATTAAAAATCCTACAATGTGATTTTCTGATTTTTTCCCCCTCATTTTGTCTGTCATAGTTGAAGTGGACCTATGATGAAAATTACAGGCCTCTCTCATCTTTTTAAGTGGGAGAACTGGCACAATTGGTGGCTGACTAAATACTTTTTTGCCCCACTGTACTTCTGGTCCTTCCTTGGACACTGTGCTATCTAACCTCCATACGAGCTTCAATGCCATTCAACACTCCTTCCGTGGCCTCCAACTGCATGCTTTTCAACCATTCGCTGCCTGCACCCGCACGCCCGACTAGCATCACCACCCTGGATGGTTCCGACCTAGAATATGTGGACATCTATAAGTACCTAGGTGTCTGGCTAGACTGCAAACTCTCCTTCCAGACTCATATCAAACATCTTCAATCCAAAATCAAATCTAGAGTCGGCTTTCTATTTCGCAACAAAGCCTCCTTCACTCACGCTGCCAAACTTAACCTAGTAAAACTGACTATCCTACCGATCCTCGACTTTGGCGATGTCATCTACAAAATAGCTTCCAATACTCTACTCAGCAAACTG
Source organism: Oncorhynchus kisutch (assembly GCF_002021735.2). Classification (NCBI taxonomy): domain Eukaryota; kingdom Metazoa; phylum Chordata; class Actinopteri; order Salmoniformes; family Salmonidae; genus Oncorhynchus; species Oncorhynchus kisutch. The sequence continues at coordinate 27,074,516 of NC_034176.2, read as the reverse complement.
GATGCAGTTTATCACAGTGCCATCCGTTTTGTTACTAAAGCACCTTATACCACTGCGACCTATATGCTCTAGTCGGCTGGCCCTCGCTACATGTTCGTCGCCAGACCCACTGGCTCCAGGTCATCTACAAGTCTATGCTAGGTAAAGCTCCGCTTTATCTCAATTCACTGGTCACGATGGCAACACCCACCCGTAGCACGCGCTCCAGCAGGTGTATCTCACTGATCATCCCTAAAGCAAAAACCTAATTTGGCCGCCTTTCCTTCCAGTTCTCTGCTGCCTGCGACTGGAACAAATTGCAAAAATCTCTGAAGTTGGAGACTTTTATCTCCCTCACCAACTTTAAACATCTGCTATCTGAGCAGCTAACCAATCACTGCAGCTGTACATAGTCCATCGGTATATAGCCCACCCAATTTACCTACCTCATCCCCATACTGTTTTTATTTAATTTACTTTTCTGCTCTTTTGCACACCAGTATCTCTACCTGCACATGTTCATCTGATCATTTATCAATGGAATTATTCACTCCTATGGCCTATTTATTGCCTACCTCCTCATGCCTTTTGCACACAATCTTCTTTTTTTCTACTATGTTATTGACTTGTTTATTGTTTACTCCATGTGTAACTCTGTGTTGTTGTCTGTTCACACTGCTATGCTTTATCTTGACCAGGTCGCAGTTGCAAATGAGAACTTGTACATTTTGGATGGGGTATCAATACATCAAGTCACTATAAAGATACAGGTGCTCTTCCCAACTCAATTGCTGGAGAGAAAGGAAACCGCTCAGGGATTTAACAATGAGGAAAATGGTGACTTTAAAACAGTTACAAAGTTGAATGGCTGCGATAGGAAAAAACTGAGGATGGATCCACAATACTAACCTAAATGACAGATTGAAAAGAAGGAAGCCTGTACAGAATACAAATATTCCAAAACATGCAACAAGGCACTAAAGTAAAACTGCAAAAAATATGGCAAAGAAATGTACTTTATATACTTTTTCACCAACTTGTCAGAGCGTGTGTGTTAAGTTCTAAGGGAATTACAGCTGTAATCACTGCCAAAGGTTCTTCGATAAAGTATTGAATCAGGAGTGAATACTTACGTAAATGAGACGTTTCTGTATTTCATTTTCAATAAATTTGCAAAAATTTCTACAAACATGTTTTCACTCTGTCATTATGGGGTATTGTGTGTAGATCAGTAATATGTATATACTTTTTTGTTTTACTTAATCCATGCTGAATTCAGGCTGTAACAACAAAATGTGGAATAAGTCAAGGGGTATGAATACTTCATGACTGCACTGTATGATGTTCCTAATCAGTACATCTTAAAGATGATTGCACAATAAGAACACAGGATAAATTATGATTGATCTAGTGACAACACTCCCTTTTTCCTCTGCAAAACACACGAAAATATGAAATCAGTGTGAATTCCCTCAACTAGAAAATGTGGAGTCAGTGAAGCTCTTCAGGATTTGTTTCAAATGTAATGTTTTGGTAAACTACATTTTCATTCTATGGCTGAACATAGATAATATAGGTACAGTTTAAGTCGGAAGTTAACATACACCGTAGCCAAATACAATTAAACTCCATTTAAATTTTTTCATTACAATTCTAGTAAAAATTCCCTGTCTTTCCTGACATTCAATCATAGTAAAAATTCCCTGTCTTAGGTCTGTTAGGATCACCACTTTTATTAAGAATGTGAAATGTCACAATAAAAGTAGAGAGAATGATTTATTTCAGCTTTTATTTCTTTCATCACATTCCCAGTGGGTCAGAAGTTTACATACACTCAATTATTATTTGGTAGCATTGCCTTTAAATTGTTTAACTTGGGTCAAACGTTTTGGGTAGCCTTCCACAATAAATTGGGTGAATTTTGGCCCATTCCCCCTGACAGAGCTGGTGTAACTGAGTCAGATTTGCAGGCCTCCTTGCACACGCTTTTTCAGTTCTGCCCACAAATGTTCTATAGGATTGAGGTCATGGCTTTGTGATGGTCACTCCAATACCTAGACTTTGTTGTCCTTAAGCCATTTTGCCACAACTTTGGAAGTATGCTAGGGGTCATTGTCCATTTGGAAGACCCATTTGTGACCAAGCTTTAACTTCCTGACTGATGTCTTGAGATGTTGCTTCAATAGATCCACAATTTTCCTACCTCATGATGCCATCTATTTTGTGAAGTACACCAGTCCATCCTGCAGCAAAGCACCCCACAACATGATCCTGCCACCCCAGTCCTTCACGGTTGGGATGGTGTTCTTCGGCTTGCAAGCCTCCCTCTTTTCCTCCAAACATAACAATAGTCATTATGGCCAAACAGTTCTATTTTTGTTTCATCAGACCAGAGGACATTTCTCCAAAAATGTACAATCTTTGTCCCCATGTGCAGTTGCAAACCGTAGTCTGGCTTTTTTATGGCGGTTTTGGAGCAGTGGCTTCTTCCTTGATGAGCGGCCTTTCAGGTTATGTCGTTATAGGACTCGTTTTACTGTGGATATCAATACTTTTGTACCTGTTTCCTCCAGCATCTTCACAAGGTCCTTTACTGTTGTTCTGGCATTGATTTACACTTTTTGCACCAAAGTATGTTTATCTCTAGGAGACAGAATGCATCTCCTTCCTGAGCGGTACGACAGCTGCGTGGTCCCATGGTGTTTATACTTGCGTACGATTGTTTGTACAGATTAACGTGGTACCTTCAGGCGTTCGGAAATTGCCCCAAGGATGAAGCAGACTTGTGGAGGATGATTTATTTAGATTTTCCCATAATGTTAACATTACTTGTGTCATGCACAAAGTAGATGTCCTAACAGTCTTTCCAAAACTATAGTTTGCTAACAAGAAATGTGTGTAGTGGTTGAAAAACAAGTTAATGACTCCAACCTAAGTGTATGTAAACTTCCAACTTCAACTGTAGGCACTTAACTTATTCCTGCTGACAGACAGAGGTTGAAACACTGAAGAAAGAAATCACTTACCAACCCCCTCTGCCTGATCAAGGCATGGAGAAGACAGATCTCACTATTTCAAGGGATGGGGAGCACACATTTGGTCCACCTCATAACAAAACTCAAATGTAGCTTTCCTTGCAAAGGGGTAAATGACAAATTCACAGCACTTTATAAGAAACTTCTGGAAGTTATCCCACCGTGTCTGGGACTTCACACAAGTGTGCAAGCTCTGACTAAAATATCAGAGCGGGACAAGGTGTCGTCTCAACATGACTGATACACAGGGGACATGTTGGCAGAAACATGGACACTTTGCCACAGATCGTTTTGTTTAGGCGAAACTTGACTTGAGATTGTAGACCGAGACATTGAGCTGGTCTTGCTAACGGATTGAAACTATATACAGCCATTGCAACAAATACATTACCATTATAGCTGCCGGGGATTGAAGTTCAAACTCAACTTAAATATGGAAATAAACAGAACATTTCAGTTCAAAACACCAAGGAATGAAAATATGTATTAAAGAAATTGAATGGGATCTTAAGCACTTACAAATTTCAAAAATATTGTACGAATTAGAATTCATAACATATGATATATGAATTGGATAACGTTGTACACGATTGGGCACAATTTTCAGGGACCCGTTTTGGCTTGTGAGGGCTACTTTCAAAACTACTGGCTGAAATTATACAGCCAGTATAATTAAAGAGCATCAAGACCAGATAAAAGCCTATCACGTATATATTTGGTTTGTGACATCTTTAATGTGGCAAGTTAATATGTAAAGAACAACAACTCCCCAGCCTGTGCCAAGGTTTAAGGAAGAAAAACCTCTCAGCCATTATACATTCCCATAAGAAGCTCAACAGCAGAAATACAAAACAGTATTTTACACCAAAAAATACAAACATCCATTTACAGGTAGGTAGTCAGTCAAGCAAGACTTGTTCAGGCGATGTCCTTTACAATTATTTCTTCATAATTTCTTCCTTTTTTAAAAAGTCTTCTAAAGACAATTTACAAGAAACATATGGTAAATATCCTTTTTATAGAAACAATCTGTAAAAAAAAAAAAAAAAACATTCTGTCGTCCTCTGAGTTGACATAGAATTTAAACATATTTACCAAGGCATTTTCTCTGAATTAGGAACATCCACACTTGACCCCAATGGTAAATAAACACCCGGACCACGTAAGAGTTGCTTCATTTGAGAATATGTTTTAAATGTGATATGTACAAAAGCTAATTCAGACTAATCCAAACCATCACTTTGTCTATTATTCTGAGCAATGCTGGTGACAGGACCTCTTCCTGGTAAAGAAGGGTCCTCCAAGCTACAAATCCCCAGAGAAACAAAAGGACAAAATCAAACAAGACTTGATAGAATACAGTTGAGTACAAAAATAGAACATGAACAAGAGACAAATCAAAGACATCCCACTTGGAAGTGTCAACATATCCAATCTGCTACAGGTTATTAGGCTTTGGAGAAGTAGGGTCCTCAACATTGCTTTAGGAGCCCTATATAAAACTCTGGTTTGCAGTCCTCATTAAATCTTATAGTGTCCATGAAAATGCAGGTCACATACAAATGTGGATTTCTTGCCGTTCAGATTCTTATATCAACGTGTATGGATAGAAGTTGGCTGGCACCTGTGATATGTTGCCATGGCACATTTCATTGTGTTGAAGCACCTCAGTGTGGGATGTTGCATTCCAACAAGGATTTAGCTGCAGTTGAAACATACAGTAAAAGCAGGCCAAATTCTAGTCCCCATTACGTGTGAAAGATGTATAAATCACAGCCAATGATGCCAACTGCATTGCATGCGAAGAATGTGTCTACATAGCAACAATCCACTACCAATTCTGACCATTTAACTTACAGTAAGCGTAGATCATCATTCTACACCTTTTCCCATTTTCATGTGAAAGACTATGGAGAGCTTGGTTAGCTGACAGGTGTGATAAGTGTAAATGGCACTTAGCAAAATTATTGTTAAACGAAAAACATCCCCAGTCATCCAGTGTCAAGAGCAGAACATTGCGCATTTGCACATTTTCACTTCAAGAGCTTTTTTCCATTAAGACAGCTTGAAATTACAAGATAGACCAACTGCACCAACACAGAGACACTAGCTGTAGTGACATGTACCATTCCATCGTTTCAAGACAAGGGAGGAAGTGGAGGGGCTTGATGGTAGTCAGGTCTAGCTCCAAGGAGTGGCCTGGGTTTGTTCAGTCTTGTAGCAGTGGCTCAGATGTCCATGTAATCATCCTCCTCATCCCCATCGTCTGATTCACTCTCCAGAGAGGACTCCTGGCTGGAGGTCTCCTGCACCTCCAGGGCCGGCTGGCTCAGCGTCTCCTTCTTCACTGTGGCCGCCGACTGGGAGGACAGGATCACGTTCTGCACAAGAACAGGAGCAGAGAAAAGCAGGGTTTAGTTTCACTGACAGACAGAGTGAGAAGACGGAAGGTTGCCAGAAAGATAGATAGGATAGAGAGAGAAATAGATAGGATAGCGAGAGAGCGATATATACATAGGATAGGGAGAGAGAGAGATAAATAGATAGGAGAGAGCGATAAGATATAGATATATAGGAGAGATAAATAGATAGGATAGGGAGAGAGAGATAAATAGATAGGAGAGAGCGATAAGATATAGATATATAGGAGAGATGAATAGATAGGATAGCTAGAGAGCAATACATAGATAGGATAGGGAGAGAGAGATATATAAATAGATATATAGGAGAGAGAAAAATAGATAAGAGAAAGGGAGAGAGAGAGAGCACCTTGAGTCTCTGCTTGGTTTCCTCTGAAATACTTCCTTTGGGGGAGAGCAGGGTGGGAGTAGGCGGGGTGACGGTGATCTCCGGGGGGAACTTGGTGACGGTGGAGGGGATGAAGAGCTTTGGCATGTTGGGGGGGATGCGTGAGCGGATACGACTAGGGTCCGAAATCTTGGACTGCTCACTGCTGCCATATAGCTGCTGGTCTAAACAACAGAGGAGGTAGAGACAGATGGGACAGAGGAACATTATGATAACTTCTCACATGGATCCGCCCCTTAATGGAATTCTTACTTGGTAATTCCTGGTTGTAAATGTTCTTACCTGAGCAAGGTTGTGTGGCACTACAGGAAGCAGGCTCGTCATGGTACCAGCCTGCAGCCTCCTGCCCTGGGGACACAGTGGCCAACTTCATTTGTTGGCAAAGATGAGACTCCTGCTGTCTGTAGGACAGTCCCTCTGGGGGCTCCTCACGTTCCTCTGGAGAAATACAACCACATCACCTGTCACAATCCATACAGCATTCAAAACACATACACCAGCACAGTGAAGAAAGACAAGATGGCAGGCTCTCACTCATACTTCTGGGGTTGACAGTATAACCCATTTCAGACTGATTCAGTATGCAGTGCACTATACTATAGCAACAATGTTTGCAATGACCAACATTAACATGAGCTTACTGGAAGACACATTTCATTTTTAATACACAGACAAACAAAGCCACTGATTTCAAACAGTGCTCCAGGCTGCCATAACAGATCCCACAACGAAAGCTGGAGGAAAATAGGAAATACGAGGGAAAGTAATGCCTCAGCCTGCCTGCGAGATCCTCATGTAGCATCGTTCAGTAGCGCTCGCAGCCCTGCCAGCATATACAATCATCCACTCTCTCCCTCTCCCTCTCTCTCTCTCTCTCTACCCGACCTCTTCATTCAGGTTGCCTGGGAAACCATTAGTAGATTTCAGTGTCGAGCTTCCTGATGCTGAGCATTGATCTCCTAAACCTCACACCTCACGTGTGCTCACTCATGTGGATGATACCCTCCTTAAATATTCAATGTACTCAACAATCAGGACGGTAAACTGAAGAGACTTGACACGATCGTGTCATAAGGAAACACTGCATCATCAGGAGAACAGTGGTCCCGGGTTAAAGACATATCATTATTTCAAACACTTCCATCTGTAAGTGTCAGATATACTATGTACTAGGGAGACATTAGTGACTTACTAAACTAGAAATTCAATATTCAACCAGGTCATGATGTACAGAAGTTACATAACACAGCTCTGGGTGGGCAAGTGTGCCCCTTGCTGGCTGGCTATCTAATTACACAGAGACAAACAGAGAGCGAAAGAAACAGAGCGAGGGAGAAAAGCTCTGACAGTTTAATCTGTCCTCCTCCACTAGAGAAGCAGGTACAAAGCAGGGAATCATCAACTGCAGATACAACACAGTGAAAAAAAAAAAACAGTTTGTAGCTAACTTACTGTGGCTGTTACAAATCTATTCACGTTACAATATATTCTCCAAAGAGAATGAAATGCTTGATGGACTTATCCTCTTTGTAGCAGCATATTTTAAACACTTTTTTTATCAGACCAGTGTAACAGGCAGTGTTACTGTTGTGTTTTATGAAATGTACTGCAAGAGGAGGGAGGAAAGAAACTGACCTGTTTGGGGGTGGAAGGCCATAGTTGAAGCAGGGTGGATAGGCAGGGGGGCTCTCCTATGCTGGGGCTGACAATGCTCGTGGGAGCCGCTGGCTGGAGGTCTGGGCACCTTGCCAAGGGGCTCGTACTGGAGTTTGGCTTGGCTATCCTGGACAGATGGGGGGTGGCAGGCAGCGTGACTGAGCAGGACCGGGGTGGGCAGAGAGGCAGGGAAGAAGATGTCGCGGTGCTCCTTGGAGTACTTAGGTGTTGTCGGGGCATCACTGGCAGACTGATAAAGATAAAGACAGAGTGGCAGTAAGGAGGAGGAGCCTGACGGAGTGCCCATCTGCAGTAGAATCTTCTTTCCCCTGTACATAGAACCGCAGTAGAAACAGTTTGAGTCATTATAACCAACACCATCACACTGTTCACACAAAAAAAAAGACCTTCATTACAATTACACTGACTTAACACTAGAGCGGTGTCCTGTGGAGGTCTCAGGGGGTCTGAGGCTTACTTTTCTGTGTGGAACCTGTAGTGTGTGGAGGCAGACTGGGCAAGCATGCAGGCCGCTGCAGGGGGATCTGCCACCACAGGAACACAACTCCAGGACTCCACCCCCCGACCCTACCTGCCACTCTCCCATGTGTGTTTATGAGGACTACTCATAAACACAAGACCTGCACACAAACAACCTGTGACAAGAGCCACCCTGCTCCCACAGCTGCTGTCATGGCAACCGGAAGAACACAGCCAATGGAAAATGGCATGAATACAGTTTCCGTTCGGTGTTCCCTCAAATAGGAAAGCTTTAGACTGAATGCCAGGGACACATTGGATAGCTGGGAAGGAGGAATTCGAGGCAGGGCACTGATAATGATATACAGCAGTAGTAAAGCTAATCAAATGAAGGTAAGAAGTCAGAGGGTCAGTGTAATTTCATCTCACTTTAAAGATTCAAACCAAATGAATGCACAAGATGGAGTATAGATGATTTTCTATAATCTTATCATGACTCATGTCCAGGTTAAAGTTGGAATCCATTGCGGTGAAACTGAAACGTCCATTTGCTATATTACAATAACAAAGATATTACTTCAAACACCGAACGCGGTTTTATTCTCTCTGACATCATTTCATGCAAGATAGAAGAGGATGTACTAAGACTTGTTTCATTTATTACTTTGCCGAATGTTCATCTCCTTTTCAAAAACAAAACAAAAACAATAACAAATGTGCCTGGAGGGCGATCACTGGCACAGTTTCACCTTTCGCAGATCTCAGCTTTAAGGTAACATGACTATCAGGTTGGCACACAACACAAGGTTAGTCTGGATCAGTCAACTGATCTACCAATAACATAGCTCACTTGGTATTTTTCTCAGAATCCCACTGCAGGGATTTATAGTCAAATCCTGCTCCGAGTTGTTTATTACGAGGCTCCATGAGGGATTCACACAGGCTTCAACAAACCAACCAACCAAACCTCCAGCTGCAACAGACCCACATCTCAGCTCAACACAGACCAACAGCAGCTCCTACAGGGTTCCATTGCTAGCTTTGAAGCTTCTTATATCATGAATTATACATAAAAGGAACACAATAAAGACCCTTTGCTCTGGGAATAAGTACCTGAGAGCACTGCAGCAGACTCTTCCGTGTAGCCTAGTTGTTGTTTCCACCATTCATTGAGTATCATATCAAGACTGCTTACAGCCAGGCTGGTTTCAAAGTGGGTGGTCCCTTCTGCAATTACTGAGATGGGGTTTAACTTTTTATGGCTGCAGGGGCAGTAATGAGTAGCTTGGATGAAAGGGGGCCCATTGTAAACAGCCAGCTCCTCAGTCTCAGTTGCTAATATAGCATATTATTATTAGTATTGGAAAGAAAACACTCTAAAGTTTCCAAAAATGTCAAAATATTGTCTGTGAGTATAACAGAACTGACATTGCAGGCAAAACCCTGAGGAAAATCAAAACAGGAACAGCTTCTATTTTGAAAACTCCATGTTCCATAGCCTCCCTTTGCTGGATTTAAAGGGATATGAACCAGATTCATTTTCCTATCGCTTCCTCAAGGTGTCAACAGTCTTCAGACATAGTTTCAGGCTTTTATTTTGAAAAATTAGCCAGAACGATAACATCGCGTCAAGTGGTCACATGACTTTTGCTCGCGCAACAGAGTTTGGATAGGTATTGCTTTTCCCTCTCCTACTGTGAAAGACATTTGCGGTTGATATATTATCGATAATATATTTTAAAAACAACCTGAGGATTGATTATAAAAAACGTTTGACATTTTTCTGTGGACATAATGGAAACTATTTGGAATATTTGTCTGCGTTGTCGTGACCGCTCTTTCCTGTGGATTTCTGAACATAACGACAAACAAACTGAGGTATTTTGGATATAAAAATAATCTTTATGGAACAAAAGGAACATTTGTTGTGTAACTGGGAGTCTCGTGAGTGAAAACATCCGAAGATCAAAGGTAAACGATTAATTTGATTGCTTTTCTGATTTGTGACCAAGCTTCCTGACGCTAAATGTACTTAATTTGTCGTGCGATCGATAAACTTACAAACGCTTGGATTGCTTTCGCTGTAAAGCATAATTTCAAAATCTGACAAGACAGGTGGATTAACAAATGGCTAAACTGTGTTTTCCTATATTGCACTTGTGATTTCATGAATATAAATATTTGTAGTAATATTTATTCAATGTAGCGCTATGCTATTCAGCAGTTGTTGGTGATAGGGAGATTGCAGCCATAACAAGTTAAAAATCAGTTCTGTGTATGTCATCTCCTATTCTGATAATATTTGAATTAAATTATTGCCTCTCCAAGTTATCGTTACTCCAAATAACTTAGTTCAAGGGCTGGCATTGTTTCTTTGAGACCTGAAGCTCCATATTCTTCGACTTTGGCAGGTGGCACTGAAGTCTTTGAGATGTGACTCGACTTCTTGGTAAGGAGGACAGAGTGCAAATGAGACCAAGGCCGCCCACAAAATGTTGCACTTTAGTCCCAAGTAAATGGATGGGTGAAACAGCAAGATATTAAAATGAATCCTGTCAATACACGACCATCAGATCATCCCACCCACATGAGTAACAACCAGGCCCCTGCAGGGGAGTTGCTTAGCCTTATGCCAACCTCCTCTTTCCAGGTGTCAGCTCTGTCTCAAAGTCCACATAGCCCAGCAGTACAATAACTTCGATACATTAACAATGGCAACTCATTATAATTGAGGGTCTAGATATAAACTCATTATTTTCAGGCTCTGTAAAATGTAATCCCTATACACAAGAGAGGGCTCACAGTGGGCTCAATCGGTTTGGTGGTTAGGCTACGTTGTATGAATCTTCTGTCTCCATTCACAGGTGTGACTCAGTCATCTAGATTTGTGCACCTGAGAAAGCATAAAGTGTGTAGGTGGCAGGGAGCAGAGGATCACCCCAAACACAGTCATTTTCTGCTCTGCTATATTAGCCCCATATACATTGTCTTCAGAAAGTATTTATACCCCATTACTTATTCCACATTTTGTTTTGATACAGCCTGAATTCAAAATGGATTGCTTAAAAAAATACATACAGTGCCTTGCGAAAGTATTCAGCCCCCTTGAACTTTGCGACCTTTTGCCACATTTCAGGCTTCAAACATAAAGATATAAAAATGTATTTTTTTGTGAAGAATCAACAACAAGTGGGACACAATCATGAAGTGGAACGACATTTATTGGATATTTCAAACTTTTTTAACAAATCAAAAACTGAAAAATTGGGCGTGCAAAATTATTCAGCCCCCTTACGTTAATACTTTGTAGCGCCACCTTTTGCTGCGATTACAGCTGTAAGTCGCTTGGGGTATGTCTCTATCAGCTTTGCACATCGAGAGACTGACATTTTTTCCCATTCCTCCTTGCAAAACAGCTCGAGCTCAGTGAGGTTGGATGGAGAGCATTTGTGAACAGCAGTTCAGTTCTTTCCACAGATTCTAGATTGGATTCAGGTCTGGACTTTGACTTGGCCATTCTAACACCTGGATATGTTTATTTTTGAACCATTCCATTGTAGATTTTGCTTTATGTTTTGGATCATTGTCTTGTTGGAAGACAAATCTCCGTCCCAGTCTCAGGTCTTTTGCAGACTCCATCAGGTTTTCTTCCAGAATGGTCTTGTATTTTGCTCAATCCATCTTCCCATCAATTTTAACCATCTTCCCTGTCCCTGCTGAAGAAAAGCAGGCCCAAACCATGATGCTGCTACCACCATGTTTGACAGTGGAGATGGTGTGTTCAGGGTGATGAGCTGTGTTGCTTTTACGCCAAACATAACATTTTGCATTGTTGCCAAAAGGTTCAATTTTGGTTTCATCTGACCAGAGCACCTTCTTCCACATGTTTGGTGTGTCTCCCAGGTGGCTTGTGGCAAACTTTAAACAACACTTTTTATGGATATCTTTAAGAAATGGCTTTCTTCTTGCCACTCTTCCACAAAGGCCAGATTTGTGCAATATACGACTGATTGTTGTCCTATGGACAGAGTCTCCCACCTCAGCTGTAGATCTCTACAGTTCATCCAGAGTGATCATGGGACTCTTGGCTGCATCTCTGATCAGTCTTCTCCTTGTATGAGCTGAAAGTTTAGAGGGACGGCGAGGTCTTGGTAGATTTGAGGTGGTCTGATACTCCTTCCATTTCAATATTATCGCTTGCACAGTGCTCCTTGGGATGTTTAAAGCTTGGGAAATCTTTTTGTATCCAAATCCGGCTTTAAACTTCTTCACAACAGTATCTCGGACCTGCCTGGTGTGTTCCTTGTTCTTCATGATGCTCTCTGCGCTTTTAACGGACCTCTGAGACTATCACAGTGCAGGTGCATTTATACGGAGACTTGATTACACACAGGTGGATTGTATTTATCATCATTAGTCATTTAGGTCAACATTGGATCATTCAGAGATCCTCACTGAACTTCTGGAGAGAGTTTGCTGCACTGAAAGTAAAGGGGCTGAATAATTTTGCACGCCCAATTCTTCAGTTTTTGATTTGTTAAAAAAGTTTGAAATATCCAATAAATGTCGTTCCACTTCATGATTGTGTCCCACTTGTTGTTGATTCTTCACAAAAAAATACAGTTTTATATCTTTATGTTTGAAGCCTGAAATGTGGCAAAAGGTCGCAAAGTTCAAGGGGGCCGAATACTTTCGCAAGGCACTGTATATCTACACATATAATACCCCATAATGACAAAGTGAAAACATGTTTTAGAAATGTTTGCAAAAATGAAATACAGAATCTTCACAATACAGAATCAGCCAATACAATATGTTAAAATCACCTTTGTCATCGATTGCAGCTTTGAGTCTTTCTGGGTAAGTCTAAGAGCATTCCACACCTGGATTGTACATAATTAAAATTCTTCAAGCTCTGTTAAGTTGGTTGTTGATCATTGCTAGACATCCATTTTCAAGTCTTGCCATTGATTTTCAAGCCAATTTAAGTCAAAACTGTAACTTCGCCACTTAGGAACATTCAATGTCGTCTTGGTAAGCACCTCTAGTGTATATTTGGCCTTGTGTTTTCCTCTAGGATGTTGCCTGTGCTTAGCTCTATTCCGTTTATTTTTATCCTAAAGAACTCCCTAGTCCTTGTCAATGACAAGCATACCCATAACATGATGCAGCCACCACCATGCTTGAAAATATGATGAGTGACACACCGTGACATGTTGTGTTTGCCCCAAACATAACATTTTGTATTCAGGACATAATTTCTTTGGCACATTTTTTAGCAGTTTTACTTTAGTGCCTTATTGCAAACCAGATGTATGTTTCAGAATGTTTATTCTGTACAGGCTTCTTCTTTTCAATCTGTCATTTAGGTTAGTATTGTGGATTATCTCCAATGTTGTTGATCCATCCTCAGATTTCAACTATCACAGCCAAACCATTCGCCTCACTGTGAAATCCCTCTCCGGCAACGGAGTTACGAAGGGTTCCTGTGTCTTTGCAGTGACTAGGTGTATTGATACACCATCCAAAGTGTAATTAATAACGTCACCAATCTAAATTGAATCCATTTTAAATTCAGGCTCTAACAAAATGTGGAAAAAGTCCAGGGGTCTACTTTCTGAAGGCACTGGGCCTTACAAATAAAACCACTAGAATAGTAACTAGACCTTGAATAGAAACAACAATGTCAACTAAATCTAAAACATGGATTAGTGAGAAAAATCACATGGGAAACCTAGATGTGGTGTGATCAATGGGACACACTGATGACAACTGGCCACATGCACACTGTTATGAAACCATCCTGCTTGGATCCAGCATCAAAGTCTTATCTACATTATGACTTATGATGCACACGTACACAGAGCCTTTATAAGGCCATGATCACAACCCTTATCTGTATAAATTTGGCTAAATAACTGTAAATTGTGAGCTATAGTAGCCTACCCATCGTTTTCTCCCTTTAGTATGCCGTACTGTGGTTTACATTACTGAGACAACAGGATGAGAGACCCTAGCCGGATGGGGAGGCAGTGGGATGGGGGCTCAGTTACTACCCACAGATGAGGCAGAATAACTGATGATTTTTATAAAGAATGTGAGAGATAAACACAAAGCTCAGCTGCAATGATTATAGGTTAGAGTGAGCATCACACAACAAAGCTATTATAACGGGCTTTTTCCCCAGTTTCACATTCAATATCACTAGCATTTTAATTTTAATTTGACTGTGTCTCGCGTCTCTGCATATGGCTGCAGAATAAACTTGTGCTAAATTCACCATTTAGAATTCAAAATGTACCATTTCCTTTCATGTGCAAATAAGCAATGCTGCACATATCAATGGTAATACTCAGTTCAAACCAATAACAAGTTCTGCAACCACTGTGTGAAGACAGAGGACAAAAGGGAACATTCTCACTGCACCTGGGGTTATTTTAAGCACAGGCAGGATGGTGCAGAGAAGAAAGCCCTGGGATTTACCCAGCAAGAACACAGCTCATCTTACTACAGACAGACACGGCATGTTAATAGCTCACACCGTCTCACGTGCTCTATGGAAGAGAGAAGAATGTCAGTCCATTAGGAAACTAAAAACTATGATCTAGTTGACAGATTCTGCAGCCAGTCACTGCTGTGTTGTCCACCCATGGCGCTCTGCAGGCTTCACAAGCTAACAGCACAGCACCCAAATAAGGGCAAACAGAACTAGCACAACTCCCCAGCAGACAGTTCAGCTAGTCATTTCCCTCAGTTAGGCAACAGAGCGAAACAAGGCTGCAGTGAATGGGTCCAAACAGCGGTCGCCTTATTGTGTCAATAAATAACCTTTACTATAACAACTGAGACCCTCAATCTAAAAGGACTGTCTTTCCTATACAGTCAGAGACACTAGCAGTCAGACATTAAGTAGAGTGTATTATTTGGCATTCGAGTAATTGAAACTCAATTGACACATACAGTGCATTCGGAAAGTATTCAGACCCCTTGACTTTTTCCACATTTTGTTAGGTTACAGCTTATTCTAAAATTAATTAAATAAATAATTTCCCTCATCAAATCTCCACACAATACCCCATAATGACAAATTGAAAACAGGTTTTTAGAAACGTTTGCAAATCTATATAAAAAATAAAATAAATAAATACCTTATTTACATAAGTATTCAGACCCTTTGCTATAAGACTCGAAATAGAGCTCAGGCGCATCTTGTTTCCCATTGACCAACCTTGAAATATTTGGAGTCCAGCTGTGGTAAATTCAATTGATTGGACATAATTTGGAAAGGCACACACCTGTCTATAAGATTCCACAATTGATAGTGTATGTATGTCAGAGCAAAAACCAATTTCGAAGGAATTGTCCGTAGAGCTCTGAGACAGGATTGTGTCGAGGCACAGATCTGGTGAAGGACAAAAAAAAAAAAGACAAAAAAAGGTACTCCACATTGAAGGTCCCCAGAACACAGAGGCCTCCATCATTCTTAAATTAAAGAAGTTTGGCACCACCAAGACTCTTCCTAGAGCTGGACGCCCGGCCAAACTGAGCAATCGGGGGTGAAGGGCCTTGGTCAGGGAGGAGACCAAGAACTCGATGGTCACTCTGACAGAGCTCCAGAGTTTCTCTGTGGAGATGGGAGAACCTTCCGGAAGGACAACCATCTCTGCAGCACTCCACCAATCAGGCATTTACGGTATAGTGGCCAGACGGAAGCCACTCCTCAGTAAAAGGCACATGACATCCCGCTTGGAGTTTGCCAAAAGGCACCTAAAGGACTCTCAGACCAGCAGAAACAAGATTCTCCGGTCTGATGAAACCACGATTGAACTCTTTGGCCTGAATGCAAAGAGTCACGTCTGGGAGGAAACCTGGCACCATCCCTACGGTAAAACATGGTGGTGGCAGCATCATGCAGTGGGGATGTTTTTCAGCAGCAGGGACTGGGTGACTAGTCAGGATACGGAACAAAGTACGGAGAGATCATTGATGAAAACCTGCTTCAGAGCGCTCAGGACCTCAGACTGGGGCGAAGGTTCACTTTCCAACAGGACAACGACCCTAAGCACACAGCCAAGACAACGCAGGAGTGGCTTCGGGACAAGACGCTGAATGTCCTTGAGTGGCCCAGCCAGAGCCCGGACTGCGGGATGTTGGCCTTCTGATAAACTTGGATTGGAACACAGGAGTGATGGTTGCTGATAATGGGCCTCTGTACGCCTACGTAGATATTCCATTAAAAATACAGATCTGTTTCCAGCTACAATAGTCATTTACAACATTGTCTCCACTGTATTTCTGATCAATTTGATATTATTTTAAATGGACAAAAATGTGATTTTCTTTCAAAAACAAGGAAATGTCTAAGTGACCCCAAACATTTGAATGAGAGTGTATATATCTTTTATACATTTGCAAAGATTTGTGTGTAGATGAATGTGGAAAAAGTCAAGGGGTCAAAATACTTTCTGAATGCACTGTACAATGTAGTTGCAAATGGGTGCTTTGAACACAATGGAAAGTGGTTAAAAGTGGTTAAAAGATAAGTTACCTTAGGGGAAAATAGTGAAATGACAATGTGTAGTGCAAACAGAGTAGAGGAACAGACATGCTATAACATCAAGAAATAAACAAACATGGATCAAAATGGATAACGTATCTATTCAAAGCGGTTTGTTCCCAGAAAGGAAAGAGGAAGTGACACAACAGAATGTGTCATGATTAACAATCATTGCTTTTCCAGTATTTAGTGAGTAGAGTACAGTATCATTCCCACAGGCCACCTATCCATGGCTGACAAGTTTCAAGTAGTACGGGGGAATTATTTAGATCTAGCTTAACATCTCGCGGATGGGGAAGACAAGAAGCAATCAACCTCAAGTTTTACTTGAATTGTGGGACCACACATCCCTCGAATAGCTTCAATCAAATCCCAGATACATTGAAGAGAAGCCCTGGCAGTGGAAGAACTTTCCAGTCAGATGAGCGGATGAAACAAATAAGAATATGATATCTGGATAATCTGGGGTAGATCAATTACTGACCAGTGCTTTGATTCAACTGGGATCATGGGATATATGGACATATTGAATGTTTACATTTGTGAGTGTTGTGTTTGTATGGGGTCCATGTAGATGTAGAGTATATGCATGAAATATGCATGGCGTGTGTGCGTGGGCCAGGTCATCCTCCTACCTGTCGTTGTGCTGACGTGGCCATCTGTATCTGGCAGAACTTCACTGCTTGGTCCAGCGCCACATCCTCGTCCACCTGTCCACACCATGAGAGAAGAGAACAGAGACGATCAGAGCAGAACACATTCTTACACCGTTCATACAGCCACGTTAGCACCAATGATTCAGCTCCGGATGGCTAACACATAGCAAAGGGCTTTAGTGTTTCCACTAAGCGCCACCTAAACAGCTGGTAATGTACATATTTTTGGCCAACTACTTATTTAACTTCATAAATGATCTAGGTTTCTTGTTGCTGTTTTGATGAACTGCCTGGTACGGTACATTGACTGTTGCAATGCAAATGAGCTATGTTGCGGTTTGTGAATTAATGCTTTGATATTGACCTGCACTATCTCTCTCAAAAGGGAATAACGGGAAGCAAGTTTGTATAACCTGCTTTTTGAGACTTTGTGTGGATTACAGTGCATTCGGAAAGCATTCAGACCCCTTGAATTATTCCACATTTTGTTACGTTACAGCCTTATTCTAAAACTGATTCAATTGTTTTTTCCCTCTCATCAATCTACACATAATACCCCAAAATGACAAAGCGATAACAGGTTTTTAGAAATGTTAGCAAATGTATTTAAAACGAAACTGAATAATCACATTTACATAAGTAGCCTTTAATATTTTGCTCAGTAAAGATTGTCAGATGGCTCCATATGCTTTGCTAATCAAATCACCCAGTTAATTAGTCTGCATGCACACCAGGGGAGAACGACTGCCCCCTCTCATTGAAGCAACAAAGTTCAAGGCTGACTCCGGTACTGCAGGCATTGTTTTTCCGATAACAGGACACCCCATTATTGTGAATGGGAAAATGGCAATCTTCGTGGTCCATCTTTGTGTAAATAAATACATATTTTGAAGACAATCATGGTACAAATAATTGTTTGTATTACCGGCAATGCCCCTGGACCCCTTTAGACAGCCCTGGAAATACCCTGGCTGAATACTTTTTATTTATTTGGCTGGCTACTCCATGTACTTAAGGAAAACACCGTAGTAATAGGAGAAAGTGGCCCTCATTAGGCCTCTCTCTGTGGAGGCTGTCTGCTCTCTGTCTGTCAGTCAGTAGATGTGTGCCTCTGTTTATTTTATTTAACTAGGCAATTTAGTTAAGAACAAATTCTTATTTACAATGACGGCCTACCCCGGCCAAACCCGGACGACGCTCTGCCAATTGTGCGCCGCACTATGGGACTCCCAATCACGGCCGGATGTGATACAGTCTGGATTCTAACCAAGGACTGTAGTGGCGACTCTTGCACTGAGATGCAGTGCCTTAGACCACTGTGCTCTGTGTGTGGAAGTCAGGAAGCTGATGCTGCTGCACATGGAGTAGCACAAATGACGGAGTACTAATGGAGTAGCACACATGAAAGTAAGCCTCCATGTTCACATATCTCTCAAACAAGCTACTTTATTATGTGGTGTTAAAAACATTTTGGTTCTGCATTGACGAACTACTGAAAGAGCTACTTCCTGTGCTTGGCACTCCTATATTGAACATAATAAATGGCTTCTGGATGTGTACCAAACTCAGATGCCATTGTGGGGCCCCAGTGTTGAGGATCAGCGAAGTGGAGGTGTTGTTTCCTACCTTCACCAGCTGGGGGTGGCTGTCAGGAAGTCCATGACTCAGTTACACTGGGCAGGGTTCAGACCCAAGGCCCTGAGCTTAATGATGAGCTTGGAGGATACTATGGTGTTGAATGCTGGGCTATAGTAAATGAAGACCATTGAAGAGCATTTTTACATAGGTATTCCTCTGTTGATCTATTGGGGCGGTAAGCAAACTGAAATGGGTCTAGGGTGTCAGGTAAGATAGAGGTGATATGATCGTTAACTAGATTCTCAAAACACTTCATGACAGAAGTGAGTGCTATGGGGCAATAGTAATTTAGTTCAGTTCCCTTTGCTTTCTTGGGTACAGGAACAATAGTGGACATCTTGAAGTAAGTGGGGACAGCAGACTGGGATTGGGAGAGATTGAATATGTCCGTAAACGCTTCAGCCAGCTGGTCTGCGCATGCTCCGAGGACGCAACTAGGGATGCCGTCTGGGCCGGCATCCTTGCGAGGGTTAACAAGCTAAAATGTCATACTCACGTCGGCCACGGAGAAGCAGAGTCCACAGTCCTTGGTAGCGGGCAAAAAAGGTGTTTAGCTTGTCCTGAAGCAAGACGTTGGTGTCCGTGATGTGGATGGTTTTCCCTTTGAAGTCCGTGATTGTCTATAGACCCTGCCACATACATCTCATGTCTGAGCCGTTGAATTGCGACTCCACTTTGTCTCCATACCAACGTTTTGCCTGTTTGATTGCCTTAGGGAGGGAATAACTACACTGTTTGTATTCGGCCATATTCCCAGTCACCTTGCCATGGTCAAATGCGGTGGTTCGCGCTTTCAGTTTTGTGCAAATGCAGTCATCTATCCACTGGTTCTGGTTAGGGTAGGTTTTAATAGTCATAGTGGGTACAACATCTCCTATACACTTTCGGATATACTCAGTCACCGTATCTGTCAATGTAATTCTTAAGAGGCTACCCGGAACATATTCCTGTCCAAATATCAAAACAATCTTGAAGTTTGGATTCTGACTGGTCAGTCGAGCATTGAATAGTCCTTAGCATGGATACTTCCTGTTTGAGTTTCTGCCTATAGGCAGGGAGGAGCAAAACGGAGTCGTGATCAGATTTGCCGAAGAGAGGGCGGGGGAAGGCCTTGTAGGCATTTCGAAAAGCTGAGTAGCAGTGGTCTAATGTTCTCAGAGCGAGTGCTACAGCAGTGTTGATAGAACTTCGGTAGCGTTTTCGTCACATTTGCTTTGTTAAAATCCCCAGCTACAATAATGCGGCCGCAGTATATGTGGTTTCCAGTTTGCATAAAGTCCAGTGCAGTTCTTTGTGGGCTGTTGTGGTATCGGCTTGAGGGGGAATATACATGGCTGTGAGTATAACCGAAGAGAATTATCTTGGGAGTTAATATGGTCAGCATTTGATTGTGAGTTGTTCTAGGTTACAATCACACCATTAGTAGTTAATCATGAGGGGAATGAACAAAGGATCCAATTCAGGAAAGTCGTACTCCCAGTCGTGATGTTGGCGAGTTACCGCCACTTTGATATCCAAAAGTTATGTCTGGCTGTATGTAATAGCACAAAACATTTCCTGGCCTAATAATGTAAGAAATTATACAAAAAAAGACACAAAAAAATACTGCAAAGTTGCTTAGGAGCTGGAAGCAGAGCTGCCCTATCTGTGAGCGCCATCTAACGACCACTATTGTTTTCATTATATATTCTACCTCTTGGTGATGTCCCTCGGAAACACAATGTCAACTTTCACTGCTATGCGGACGACACACAGCTGTACATTTCAATAAAACATGGTGAAGCCCCAAAATTGGCATCACTGGAAGCCTGTGTTTAAGGAAGTGGATGGCGGCAAATGTTTCACTTTTAAACATAGATGCTAGATCTAGGACCCAAGAAACAAAGAGATCCCATTACATGGGCTTGCTCCTACTTATCTCTCCGATTTGGTCCTGCTGTACATACCTTCACGTACCATACGGTCACAAGACACATGCCTCCTTATTGTCCCTTGAATTTCTAAGCAAACAGCTGGAGGCACGGCTTTCTCCTATAGAGCAACATTTTTATGGAATGGTCTGCCTAGCCATGTGAGAGACGGAGACTATGTCTCGACCTTTAAGTCTTTACTGAAGACTCATCTCTTCAATAGGTCCTATGATTGAGTGTAGTCTGGCCCAGGGATGCAAAGGTGAACAGCAAGGCACTGGAGCAACGAACCACCCTTGCTGTATCTGCCTGGCCTGCTCCCCTCTCCCCACTGGGATCCTCTGCCTCTGACCCTATTACGGGGGCTGAGTCACTGGCTGACTAGTGCTCTTCGATGCCGTCCTTAAGAGGGGTGTGTCACTTGAGTGGGTTGAGTCACTGACGTGATCTTCCAGCCCGGTTTTCCGCTCGAGGTGTGGAGGAGAACTTTGTGGTCTATACTCAGCCTTGTCTCAGGGTAGTAAATTGGTGGTCTGTTGATATCGTTCCAGTGATGTGAGGGATGTGCTTTGGCAAAGTGGGTGGGATTATATCCTGCCTGGTTGGCCCTGTCTGGGAGTATCGTCAGACGGGGCCACAGTGTCCACCCTGTCTCAGCCTCCAGTATCTATGCTGCAATAGTCTATGTGCCGGGGGGATAGGGTCAGTCTGTTATATCTGGTGTAATTATCCTGTCTATTCTGGTGTCCTGTGTCAATTTAAGTATGCTCCCTCTAAATATTCTCTCACACCCTCCCTTCCCAGAGGACCTGAGCCCTAGGACCGTGCCTCAGGACTACCTGGCCTGATGACTCCTGGCTGTCCTCAGCCCACCTGGTTGTGCTGCTGCTCCAGTTTTAACTGTTCTGCCTGCAGTTATGGAACCCTGACCTGTTCACTGGACATGCTACCTTGTCCCCGACCTGCTGTTTCGACTCTCTCTACTGTCTCGACCTCTGAATGCTTGGCTATCAACATGCACTTTCACCAAATCAAATCAAATTTATTTATATAGCCCTTCGTACATCAGCTGATATCTCAAAGTGCTGTACAGAAACCCAGCCTAAAACCCCAAACAGCAAGCAATGCAGGTGTAGAAGCACGGTGGCTAGGAAAAACTCCCTAGAAAGGCCAATACCTAGGAAGAAACCTAGAGAGGAACCAGGCTATGTGGGGTGGCCAGTCCTTCCACCCTGTGAAGTTCATCATAACTTATTTTACCTGTAGCCTAATAAACTGCATGGTTTCCCAAGTCGTAGTGGGAGGTCCACACACCATATCACCATACCACACACCATTCACCATACCACACACTATATCACCATACCACACACCATACCACACACCATATCACCATACCACACACCATATCACACACCATATCACCATACCACACACCATATCACACACCATACCACTCCAAGTTTACATCAATAAAGCTCTTAAAAGCTGTTTCCGCCTCCATTTCTCGCATAATTCATTTTTAAAGACAGATAAAGAACACACCATGTCGAAATTATCAAATTATCTGTTGGAATTTATAAAATTGTACCGAAACTTCCTACTTCCATCATAGCTGTCGTGAATTGTTTTATTTTATACGTTATGACTTTACTCGCATAAAGACAGTGGATGGAAACGTGGTTTGTTGCATAACATTGTATGGAAGCAAATCCCAGCCAAAACTCTTAGCACATTTTCCAATGGTTTCATTTTTATTAACTTGCAAAATAGTATCCGTCATTGTGTCTGTGAAGAGCGATAAAGAAGAGACACTGAAATAAATAGGGCGAGGGATGTAGTAGCTAGCCATCTCCCTCTCTTTAGCCTAGTAGTGTCCTTTCTAGCCTCTGTTGCCTCCCACTCCAGCTCTGTGGCTTGACACAACCAATGACATGCCAGGTTCCCCACTGTCTGCATTGATCACTAGATCTATGCTTCTAGAGAGAGGCTGATGAGAGCTGTGCTCAAACAACACCCTCAATGCCAGCCAACGCTTTAGTTCAATCCCAGCTCCCACTTTTCTACCTATCAGGAGAAGCTGGCTCAGATGCAATACGCAAAGTAACTCATTCCTCTTATTATTTGATCAGTTCCGCTATGCGTCACGTAAGAAATGATTAAATTAAATCAACTTAACATGACATTCAGGTTTGGGGATGGTACAGTAGCATTACTGCAATAGAATTGTCCCTTTCTGATCAGTATCAATCCAACTGAATCTTAAGAACTAGTCGGATACCTGCTATTTTATACAACAAAGTGTGAGTTCTAGGTAACATGAATACAAACTGAATCAGAAGTAACATTTTGGCTTCGGAGTCAGAGTATGTGGCCAAAATCACGAGACTGAGTCTACAAGCAGTGCCAGTGCACTAGAAAGTGTCCCAATCACAATTCACAAAAATCATAAGTAAATAAAATGCTCAAACTTCACCTTCAAAACAGCCAATTGCTGTCTTAGAAAAACAGGAAACCGGTAATTTAGTCAGTCAGCAATAAAACTGTTATCTGCTGGTAAGATGGAAGTAATAAAATGGGCCGTTCCGTCTGTCTAAAGCCATTACTGGACCACGTAATACATAAGACCTGTCATTGGAAACATAATTTTGTGTCTCGCAATTATCAAATCCACAACTACTGCAGAATAAGACATTTTGAATAATTGTTAATAAAATCACTTTGCACGGTTCCTTATTAGCTAGGTAAATCATGTGTAGCCTAATCCATGCAATTGCGCTAATCATCATTTACAGCTCATAACTAATTATAAGCTTAGGAATCCACATATCTCAGAGATCTAATTTGTTTTCATGAGAGAGAAAAAAATCAAATCTATTCTTTTTCTCTCATGAAAACACCATTTAAATGTCAAATCAAATCAAATTTTATTTGTCACATACACATGGTTAGCAGATGTTAATGCGAGTGTAGCGAAATGCTTGTGCTTCTAGTTCCGACAATGCAGTAATAACCAAAGTGTAATCTAACCTAACAATTCCACAACTACTACCTTATACACACAAGAGTAAAGGGAAAAAATAATATGTACATAAAGATGTATGAATGAGTGATGGTACAGAACAGAATAGGCAAGATGCAGTAGATGGTATCGAGTACAGTATATACATATGAGATGAGTAATGTAGGGTATGTAAACATTATATTAAGTGGCATTGTTTAAAGTGGCTAGTGATACATTTTTTACATCAATTTCCATTATTAAAGTGAGCTGGAGTTGAGTCAGTATGTTGCAGCAGCCACTCAATGTTAGTGGTGGCTGTTTAACAGTCTGATGGCCTTGAGATAGAAGCTGTTTTTCAGTCTCTCGGTCCCTGCTTTGATGCAGCTGTACTGATCTCGCCTTCTGAATGATAGCGGGGTGAACAGGCAGTGGCTCGGGTGGTTGATGTCCTTGATGATCTTTATGGCCTTCCTGTGACATAGGGTGGTGTAGGTATCCTGGAGGGCAGGTGGTTTGCCCCTGGTGATGCGTTGTGCAGACCTCACTACCCTCCGGAGAGCCTTACGGTGTGGGCGGAGCAGTTGCCGTACCAGGCGGTGAACACAGCCCGACAGGATGCTCTCGATTGTGCATCTGTAAAAGTTTGTGAGTGCTTTTGGTGACAAGCCAAATTTCTTCAGCCTCCTGAGGTTGAAGAGGCGCTGCTGCGCCTTCTTCACGATGCTGTCTGTGTGGGTGGACCAATTCAGTTTGTCTGTGATGTGTACGCCGAGGAACTTAAAAATTACTACCCTCTCCACTACTGTCCCGTCGATGTGGATAGGGGGGTGCTCCCTCTGCTGTTTCCTGAAGTCCACGATCATCTCCTTTGTTTTGTTGACGTCGAGTGTGAGGTTATTTTCCTGACACCACACTCCGAGGGCCCTCACCTCCTTCCTGTAGGCCGTCTCATCGTTGTTGGTAATCAAGCCTACCACTGTAGTGTCGTCCGCAAACTTGATGATTGAGTTGGCCACGCAGTCATGGGTGAACAGGGAGTACAGGAGAGGGCTCAGAACGCACCCTTTTGGGGCCCCAGTGTTGAGGATCAGCGGGGTGGAGATGTTGTTACCTACGTCAGGAAGTCCAGTACCCAGTTGCACAGGGCGGGGTCGAGACCCAGGGTCGACGAGTTTGGAGGGTACTATAGTGTTAAATGCTGAGCTGTAGTCGATGAACAGCATTCTCACATAGGTATTCCTCTTGTCCAGATGGGTTAGGGCAGTGTGCAGTGTGGTTGCGATTGCGTTGTCTGTGGACCTATTGGGGCGTTAAGCAAATTGGAGTGGGTCTAGGGTGTCAGGTAGGGTGGAGGTGATATGGTCCTTGACTAGTCTCTCAAAGCACTTCATGATGACGGAAGTGAGTGCTACGGGGCGGTAGTAGTTTAGCTCAGTTACCTTAGCTTTCTTGGGAACAGGAACAATGGTGGCCCTCTTGAAGCATGTGGGGACAGCAGACTGGGATAAGGATTGATTGAATATGTTCATAAACACACCAGCCAGCTGTTCTGCGCATGCTCTGAGGACGCGGCTGGAGATGCCGTCTGGGCCTGCAGCCTTGCGAGGGTTAACACGTTTAAATGTTTTACTCAAGTCGGCTGTAGTGAAGGAGAGTCCGCAGGTTTTGGTAGCGGGCCGTGTCAGTGGCACTGTATTGTCCTCAAAGCGAGCAAAGAAGTTATTTAGTCTGTCTGGGAGCAAGACATCCTGGTCCGCGACGGGGCTGGTTTTCTTTTTGTAATCCGTGGTTGACTGTAGACCCTGCCACATACGTCTCATGTCTGAGCCGTTGAATTGCAACTCTACTTTGTCTCTATACCGAGGCTTAGCTTGTTTGATTGCCTTGCGGAGGGAATAGCTACACTGTTTGTATTCGGTCATGTTTCCGGTCAAATGTATGATGAGATGTGTGGATTCCTAAGCTTATAATTAGTTATGAGCTGTAAATATTAATGGTACCATTTGTGTTAGTTAATATCTGTAGGACTGTGAAGATGATTATGATTAGCGCAATTGCATGGATTAGGCTACACATGATCTATTTGTGTTATCTGGCTCCTTACAACACTTTTTGATGGCACCTCCACGGTGTTAGCACTAAAGCTGTGTGAACAGGGAAAGTCCCCCCGTGTTTCAGGTCTCATTGCTAAATCATTCTCAAGAGGGATTTCCCAAACCCATTTCCTTTTACAGTTAGTGCATATTACATTGCATTACATGACACAGTTATAAATAATGTTTTGATGGGAGAGAGAAAATGGCAGTAAACATGTAAATAGGGAATCAATAAGTCATAAAAGTACAGCATACCTGCTTAATGTGCATGTATGTCTCGGACATGATTTTCTCAATGCGCCCCAGATTGTAGGTCACGACCTTCTGGCCCTGCTGCCACGCCCGGTAGGCATCCATCAGAAGTGTTTTGCCTGACTCTACGTCATCCAGGAGCTTCCTCTTCCTGCTGGGCCTGCGTAGCGGCCCCTGGGCTTGTCCCAGCTCTGCTCCACTGGCTGACACTGGGCCCTTAACTACCAGGCCCTGGAGCTGCTGCTGTCTGGAGCTGATGCTCAGGTCTTCCAGAGAAAGCTCTGGTGCCCGGTTGCTCACAGCCACTTTCTCCCCAGGCTCCAACACAGTTCTGTGGGGCTCAGTGTCTGGTTGGGTGCCCTGAGAGTCTGTGGTCTTGGAGGGACGCCCCCAGTGGCCAGTGTCCAGCTCCATAGGCTCCTCTGGCCCTGCTCTGGCCCCCTCCCCTGCAGCAGCCTCCACCTTCCCACATGGAGTTCCCTGCTGCTGATCCCCCCTGTCTCCGTCTATGGTGAGCAGGGCTGGCTGTGCCTGAGGGGTCTCCTGCAGCCCAGAGTCAGGGCCTGGGGCATTGACCTGGGTCCCCTCAGTGAGCCCCGGCTTCTTAGGCAGTGCTTGACTGCGGTCTTCTGCGCTGGGCCTGTTGGACGTGTCCGTGGTCGTCATCTCATCCATGGAAGGCTGCGCCGACACCTGAGAGAGAACAGAGCCTGTCACAACAAGGAGAGCACGCCAAAACGATAAACCCTATAAACTACGGTCCTCTCCATATGTGTAGTGCTTTGGTGCCGTACCCCTGTGAGTTTGTTCAGATTGTCCTCCAGGACTTTTACAGCTAGGAAAAATGCTCTCTGGGCCAAAACCTGACGATCCACATCCCGCAAATACTTCCTTTAAGACATAAGAGGGAGTGAGAGAAAGAGAGAGAGAGAGAGGGGAAAAGACAAGAAAACTCAGATGAACAGTGCTTGTAGCGTCACTACAGACCCCCTGTTTCGAATCCAGGCTGTATCACAACCGGCCGTGATTGTGAGTTCCATTAAGCGGCGCACAATTAGCCTAATGTCGTCTGGGTTTGGCCGGTGTAGGCCGTCATTGTAAATAACATTTTTTTTCTTAACTGTCTTGCCTAGCTAAACAAAGGTCACATTTAAAAAAACGAATTCACAGAAAAACACAAGAACAACATGTTGCCATGAAACACAGAGAGAAACATGGTTGAGTCACGAGGGAAAGATCCTTACTTTCCCTGGTCAGGGGTTCTCTGGAGCATGAAAGAGACTTTGAGCAGTGTGTCGTGGTCCTTCAGCTGAGACAGCACCTCCAGCAAGAGAACGATGGATCTGTTCATATGAGATGCAAAACTGCCGGGCCGATCAATCTCATCCACTGGAATACGCCAGATGCCCTGGAGCAGGAAGATTAGAGGAGAATAGGCAACAGTTCACTAACACTGAACCCATACCGTAATCAACTAAATACCATTTTCCTACTGCTTGGCATTAGCGTGTCATGAAGACAGGCTAATGTACTGTATTGATTGTGTCTGTCAGGCTAACTAGTTATTTCCCACTAACACAGTCACAAGGAAAACGGATTCCACTGGTGGGTTTTTAGTTTTAAATTTAAAAAACTGCAAATGCTTAACTGAACATTGAGTAGGATGTATCTGAAATGTTTTGTTCAAATGAATGTGATGGTAAATACATTATGATTTATTTAATACAGACAGATTGTGAGGGAGGGCAATTGAAAAGGAGAGCGGGCATGAGAGTGATATTGTAATGACACAGTAGTGATGGTCGGAGAAAAAAGAAAAAAAACTAAAGTTAAATGATTTTGGACGATATTATATTCATACTTTGACTCAAAGTACCGTAAAATGTAAAAAATAAATAAAAAGATATACAATGCATTCGGAAAATATTCAGACCCCTCAACTTTTCCACATTTTGTTACCTTACAGCCTTATTCTAAAATGGATTGAATAATTTTTTCCCCCTCAATCCTCACACAATACCCCATAATGACAAAGTAAACACATTTAGACAATTTAGCAAATTTATAAAAAAAAAAGGTGCATCCATTGATCATCCAAGAGACGTTTCTACTAGAGGTCGACCAATTAAGATATTTCAACGCCGATACCGATTATTGGAGGACCATAAAAGTCGATACCGATTAATCGGACGATCTTTTAATTTTTTTATATTTGTAATGATGACAATTACAACAATACTGAATGAACACTTATTTTAACTTAATATAATAAATCAATAAAATCTATTTATCCTCAAGTAAATAATGAAACATGTTCAATTTGGTTTAAATAATGCAAAAACAAAGTGTTGGAGAAGAAAGTAAAAGTGCAATATGTTCCATGTAAAATATGTGCCATGTAAGAAAGCTAACGTTTCAGTTTCTTGCTCAGAACATGAGAACATATGAAAGCTGGTGGCTCCTTTTAACATGAGTCTTCAATATTCCCAGGTAAGAAGTTTTAGGTTGTAGGTATTACAGTAATTATAGGACTATTTCCCTCCATACCATTTGTATTTCATTAACCTTTGACTATTGGATGTTCTTATAGGCACTTTAGTATTGCCAGTGTAACAGTATAGCTTCCGTCCCTCTCCTCGCTCCTCCCTGGGCTCAAACCAGCAACACAACGACAATTTGCGCACGCTAACTAGCCAACCATTTCACTTCGGTTACACCAGCCTCATCTTGGGAGTTGATAGGCTTGAAGTCATAAACAGCGCAATGCTTGATGCACAATGAAGAGCTGCTGGCAAAACGCACGAAAGTGCTGTTTGAATGAATGTTTAGGCGCCTGCTTCTGCCTACCACCCCCCAGTCAGATACTTGTATGCTCAGTCAGATTATATGCAACACAGGACACGCTAGATAATATCTAGTAATATCATCAACCATGTGTAGTTAACTAGTGATTATGATTGATTGTTTTTTATAAGATAAGTTTAATGCTAGCTAGCAACTTACCTTGGCTTACTGCATTCTCATAACACTCCTTGTGGAGTGCAACGAGAAAGAGGCAGGTCGTTATTGTGTTGGACTAGATAAGGCTGCAAGATTGGATCCCCCGAGCTGACAAGGTGAAAATCTGTCGTTCTGCCCCTGAACGAGGCAGTTAACCCACCATTCCTAGGCCGTCATTGAAAATACGAATGTGTTCTTAACTGACTTGCCTAGGTAAATAAAGATTAAATAAAGGTTATGAAAACTCGAAATCGGCCCTAATTAATCGGCCATTCCGATTAATCGGTCGAACTCTAGTTTCTACAACTTGATTGGAGTCCACTTGTGCTAAATTCAAATGAATGGATATTATTTGGAAAGGCACACACCTGTCTATATAAGGTCCCAAAATCGACAGTGCATGTAAGAGAAAAAACCAAGCCATGAGGTCGAAGGAATTTTTCGTAGAGCTCCGAGACAGGATTGTTTCGAGGCGCAGATCTGGGGATGGGTACAAAAACATTTCTGCAGCATTGAAGGTCCTCAAGAACACAGTGGCCTCCATCATTCATAAATGGAAGAAGTTTGGAACTGCCAAAGAGATGGCCGGCAGTAAAAGGCACATGACAGCCCGCTTGGAGTTTGCCAAAAGACACCTAAAGGACTCTCAGACCATGAGAAACAAGATTCTCTGGTCTAATGAAACCAAGATTGAACTCTTTGGCCTGAATGCCCAGAGTCACATCTGGAGGAAACCAAGCCCCAGTCATCACCTGGCCAATACCATCCCTACGGGAAGCATGGTGGTGGCAGCATCATGCTGTGGGGATGTTTTTCAGCGGCAGGGACTGGGAGACCAGTCAGGATCGAGGGAAAGATGAACGGCGCAAAGTACAGAGAGATCCTTGATGAAAACCTGCTCCAGAGCGCTCAGGACCTTAGACTGGGGCAAAGGTTCACCTTCCAATAGGACAACTACCCTAAGCACACAGCCAAGACCATGCAGGAGTGGCTTCGGGACCAGTCTCTGAATGTCTTTGAGTGGCCCAGCCAGAGTCTGGACTTGAACCCGATCGAACATCTCTGGAGAGACCTAATTATAGCTGTGCAGCGACGCTCCCCATCCAACCTGACAGAACTTGAGAGGATCTGCAGAGAAGAATGGGAGAAACTCCCCAAATACAGGTGTGCCAAGCTCGTGGCGTCATACCCAGAAAGACTTGAGGCTGCCAAACAAAGGGGTCTGATTACTTATGTAAATGTGATATCAGTTTTGATGATTAATGAGAAGGAAAAAAACTGATTAAATACATTTTACAAAAAGGATGTAACGTTCCAAAATGTAGAAAAAGTGAAGGGGTCGGAATACTTTTCGAATGCACTGTAGAGTGAGCAATATGTTTGGAACATCAAATCGCAACACATATAATAGTGAGAATCGCAATACAGCTGAGCAACTAAGTATCGTGAGGTCCCTGGCAATTATCAGCCCTATAGGAGAGGGTACAAGCTCTTCATGTATGAGCATATATTATTCCAGATTTGATATGCCGAGCTGACAAGATAAACCGATCAGTGCTGATGAGAAAAAAGTAACGGCAACAGCTAAATGCATGCTCCTTTTACTCACGCAACACAGAGAACACTGATAATGTGCATGGATCCTTTGTTAAATAAAAAGTTACTTTAACAGCATACCCTGTATTCTGCACAGCTGGCAGGGAACAATGTTTAAACATTCCTTAGGTCTATAGGTAATGGCATGCAAAAACCTGAATAAACTCTGGGTTGAGATAATATTACAGAGATTCAACAGGTCCTTTCGTGTATTCATTGGACACAGGGGCTGGAAGACAGGCTAAATGGGGTATTTTGAAGTGTTTCTCTGTCTGTGTAGCAGGCCCCTCAAGGGCTGACATCAGGAAACAATTAATGGGGTGAAATGGACAAACAAGCAGGAAGGAAGGAAGGAAGGAAAGAAAGAAAGAAGAGAAAGAAAGAAAGAAGAGAAAGAAAGGAAAAGGAGGTGAAGAGAAGACAAGAGGAACACATTTGAGCTAAAACTGTGGCATTGGACGATGGGAGCCCTAGTGAGAGAATGGAAAGAGTTGCTGTAGGGAGAAATACAGTGCCTGCAGAGTCGAGGTTGTGAAGGTGCTTTATAGTGACTCCAGGCAGATCAGATCCCTCCAGGCAGGCAGGCAGGCAGGCAGGGAGGCAGCCTCATTAGCACTGTGTTCTGTCTGGGTTTAGGTGGGTTCAGGGAACCACAGAAAGCAGCACATCAAACACACATTGACTTGTTAAAGACATGCTCCGGAAGTTTGGCAACAACTAAGTATTTTTTAAACCTCCCGCTTTGGGCTGGATGTGTCAATGTATAATTCATACATGCATAACTTAGGAGCTGAATTACTGTCTTAGTCTCAATTAGTCATAAAATCCCTAGTATGAAAGCCACAGTTTTTCTGGGAGATGTACTGCATCACTTTCCCTACATTTTTCCCTACGTGGGTCAGCCCCCTGTTAATTTGAGTTCAACCAATGAGCTTTAGCCCCTCACCATTTGAGTGATGGCTAACAAGATGCACATCATGCGCACAGCAGAGCGAGAGAGTGCAATGACGTGGTGCACATATGTGGCGCAGTACACCATTTCCAGGGACCACTTTTGGCTTGTGTTGGCTACTTTCAGGACTACTGGCTAAAAGGTATACAAAAGTACTGGATAATCTCTTTAATGTCAATATCTCTGAAGGACTGCTAAGTCTTCAGATCCCTATGAGTATCACAGGCAGCGATCAATCAAATCTAAATACAGATATGTTATAATGTGACAGCATATGTTATGTTGTTACAGTACATGACGACCAAACAACCCAGTGCACACATCATCCCAGCAGGTGTGTATTTACAGGCAAGGTTCTAGGCTCCACAGCAGAGCAGATCATGTGAGATGAGTGCAGATGGTTTCAAGTTTGATTTGTTGTATGTACAGGATATATGTGGTAGGTACACCGTCCAACGAAACACTTACTTGCAGGTTCCTTCTCGACAATGCAACAATAGGAACATAAAGTAACTGGCTCAGTAGAATAGAACACAATTTTAGGCATAATTCGGTGGTCTATGTGCAATAAAAAGATTTAAAAACTTGGCAACGAGCAGCCTTAGAAGTGTGTGCGAGTCGGAGGAGAAACTGAGCATTTCACGATGGAACAAAACAAATGAAATGCCTTTATCAGCCTCCACAGACGCAACGAGCCCCTACACCTGGGAGTCTTTTCCTCAGCCTAACAAACAGGTCCACATTGTCTGTTGACATTTTCAGTCTTTGGAAAGAAGCCAAGCAGGAAATAAATGCTAAACAGAACATACCTATCAAATCAAATTGCATTCCTGAGTCAGTCTGCCTCATTTTGTCAAGAAGAGGCAATGAAGACCATCAATGTTAATACACATTCTATAATAATGATCTGTCAGAACAGCCCTATTCTACTCTGGATGCATGTTAACCATATTGAATGACCAGCCTGTGAGAACTAGAATTTTTCCTCTAGATGTCTTAACATTTTCTTTATGTTTTTCTAAAATGGTAACCAGCCAAACTTGTTTGTGCTACTTTGATGTTGATTGATCTTCCTGGGTACAAGTGAAATAAAATATATTACAACCAGTTTCAAAAATGACATGACATATATAGCACCGCTGATTATCAAAATGCTATATTTGTTTTATTCTAATGGAAGTCTAGATTTGCTCCATATTTGTTGCTCTCTGCGGCAATTGTTTACAAGCTGTTCATGGGTAAATGTTATTGCGCTCACGGTTTGTGTGAGAGATGGATATGTGTTTACACCCCTGGCCCACGCACAGCACACGCTCTATCACAGGGAATTCAAAATGCATTATCTGATCAGGCATTAAACATCGCAACATAATAATGACTGCATCAATAATTCAGGCAGATTTGAAAGAATGTGCCTTCTGCTCATGCTTTGTCCCTGCTAGCCAACCTTAAGAAAGACAAAGAGAGGAAAAGGAGATTCTCTCCCTATAGTGTTAGGAGGCCTAGAAACATATAGCCTGGCCACGCCCACCAAACCCCTCCTATCAGAGGGAACCCCTACACCCCTTCTTGCCTGGGACTCTATATCCACAATCCCACAGTATGTAGCTAATGTAGCAGGTATCCTATCAAATAACAACACCACTGTGATGCAAGATACTATATTCATCTCCATAGAGGGACCATGATTTTCAGAGTTGTCAGGATTGATTATGTTTCCTGGGGACGCTAGTTATCACTCATGTGGGTTATATTACCGTGGGTTACACGTCACCCAATCAATTATTTCTGCAAATGTAATGATCTAAAATAGGAAAACTAATAGTCTAATTAATAACACTCAATTAATAAAACGGACAACTTCCCCTAATGTTCAGTCATTTTTACAACAATGTGCCTTTTAGTTTCTGCGTGTTAAGTATCTCCCCTTCCTACCTAGCACAACACCTGCTCCTAGCACAACACCAGATCCTTTCACTCCCCTTAGCCCAGCCATAACCCATTAAATCACCACTACATGCCACACCACTACATGCCTACTTTATGATGTCAGAACACATCACCTCAGGCTCAAAGAAGCATCTCACACCGTTACCTCCTATCAAACCATTACACCCTGCAGAACAGCAAACCCAACAGTTGGGGGGGGGGGGGGTGAAATAGCAACAGGAAATGACTTTTACTACGCACTTTCAGACAACCAGTTTACATGATCACTCCATCGCTCTGTATTCTTGAAAAAAGCCAGGTGTAGAGTAAACATTCATCTCCGTTGCGAGCAGGGGGCTCAACACAACTCTTGCCTCCCTCTCCACAGAAGGAGGGGGGGGGGGGGGGGGAGAGGAAATTACTCAACCCCACCATGCCCCATGAAAGTACTATACTAACTCCACAAACTGTGGAAGAACACACTCACATAAACAAAATAATACAATCATGTGCTCTTTCCCTAATAAAACAGGCCGAGTGAGAAAAAAAATGAAAGGCGGCAAAGGAGAGACTCACCATCACCAACGAAAGCTACTCCACTTGTGTCTGCGCGTGTATTCTTTTGGATGTTTTCCTGCTGGCTGTAGCAGCACCAGTGGCCCTGGCAGCCATAGAGAAACTCACACTGAGAGAGAGGGGTGGGCTGCATGCAGGCACTGGGGCTGTGAAGGCTGCAGTAGACAGCAGGAGAGAAGAGCTGCGCAAGGCAGAGCTGGAGAAAGAGGAGGTGGAGAGGAAGAGGGCAGCAGCCTGGACGAGGGGAGCAGAAACGGTGCTGGCATCAGGGCCCAGAGACTCAGCGTGCCACTGACAGACGGGCTGACTCGCTCCTTTCTCTCTTTCAAACCCTGCCATCTCAAAACAAAAACACCCACACACTCTCAAACTCCCCTGACCCCAGCCTGCTAGGTTGTTTTCCCTCCACCCTTCTCGCTCTCACTCTATAGACATCATAGTGCCCACCCCTTTAGACTGTAGCCAGCCAATCAGCGACAGGTTGACTTATTCCCGCCCATAACTGCACACACACACACACACACACGGGAGAGAGAGCAATGAGGAGAAAGAGAGCTAGCGAGAGCAGCAACAAGGAGGGGGAGAGCATGATCACACAAAAGAAAGTGAGCAACAGGAAGACACCGAGAGAGAGGAAGAGTTGGCAAGCTGAAAAAGCTGACTTAGAACAAGCAGCTGATTTGAACGGAGTAAGATGGAGCTATGGGAGGGAGGATAGAGAAGTAGTTGAAGAAGTAAGGAAAGAGAGGAATGAGTGTGTCGGCCTAGCCTGTACAGTGTTTCCTCTGGAGAAAAACATTTGCAGTGGGGGAAGGGGGGTTGGTGGACATTAAAAATATATTCTACTCCAAAATGTATGAAAACAGAATTATGCTGACATCTAAAATATAATTTCTACCTCCAGAAATTGGCCAAATAACATATTGGTAAAATGATTTGTTAAAATGATTTTAACATATTGGACCGAGCATATAGCTTATGCAAGGTCCATACTATTAGGTATTAGGTATGCTATTAGCAATAAGCATCACTACCTGTAGCCCAACTGATACAGCATAGTGGCTATAAATAAATAGACTGAAGCATGGGGTTGCCTATCTGCATTTACCCTATTGGGCTAATCATTAGTAGAGTCGTGGGTGAGCTGCAAAAAAGAATCTGCTGGTGGGTGGAATGAAAACATTCTTTCAACGCGTGGATCATTTTAAAAAACATTTCAAAATCAAGATTCCGTGAGTGGTAAGGCAGACATAAGGCTACCAGCCACACATGCATTGACTGTGTGTGGAGCCGGGAACGGTCCCTTATTTGTGTGGTGCTAAAATGTTCAGATTTGTCCACGTGCAGAGCTTATGTTCTTGTAAAACAAGACAACAACCTGCTGACATGATGAGCTCTCCAGCAGGGAGGGTAGACAGACAGGACAGCACTGAAGAGGTGTTAGTGCTACAAAGCCAGACAGGACCTCAGAGAAAGGAACACGTTAAAATAGTCAATATATTACAACATGTTCCACTGCCTTCACACTCCTCCTCCCCTACTTGTATACCAACTAGTTCTCCTGGTCTCAGCAGCTCCACCTACATAACTCAATGTGCCACACGATGCTAGGTAGACAAGAAAAACACACCCAACATTCCAGTACTGTACAAAAGCAAAACTGACAAAGTTACACCACAGTTTATATAAGTATTGGACTCAAGAACACGTTTTTGTGTAGCCACAAACACACTTAGTTAGCATCTCGGTGCAATGAAGACAAAGGTTTAAAGTGAGGGAAAAAGCCCCAAGATATATTTAAATGTTAAAAGACTAGAAGGCAATGTAATTCCTCTGAAACAGGATCCACAGAGTCTCAAAACCTATAGGCGGGACAACATCACGAGACTTCCGGCAACACTTATGAAGCAGACCAGGCTGGGGTTTGGGGTTAGAGAAGTCAATGAGAGAAGTGAAAATGTTTTCCTTAGAAACCTAAAGGCACAACCTAGATTCGAGCCAATGTCTGTAGTAGTTAAACATGTTATTACTCCAACCTCCTGAAATAACTCGAAGGAGTGGCTTTGATTTGATGGCCTGCACATGCACAGTTCTGTACGACTCGAGCGTTAGACCCGGTGACGTGTTTCTATGAGCTAGCCATGATATCGCCTACAAGTGTGATCTGGGATTTCTATTGGGAGAAGCAGTTTCTGCCCATCTTCATACTGTACTGTCTTTGCAAGATCCAGAAAGATGGCATCCATTTTGTCTGTAGCTTGCAGTAGAGTGCATGTGTGGGTGCGTAGGCGGATAAATATGTAAGCACATACAGTGCGTGTGTGTGGGCAACACCATGCCTGAGCAAGCACATCGTGACTCCGCAGGATTACGGAATGGAGCAGGCCAGCAGAGCCCGTTATACGGGGTGGCAGAGCTTTTGACCCCCCGATAGAGTTTGTACCCTCCAAGTTGTTTCCCCATAACATAACAAATGGTATATGATTTACAATGCCTGGTCTTGCCAATGGAGTATTGTCGGGCCTGCCAGTTGTGCACAGCGGTACAGAGGCTATGCCGGGTGTGCGCTCATGATCGGAGGGGGGAGATGCTATATTTAGTTAAAAATCCCAAAATGCATTCTGATTGGGTACCTAGCCATGCAATGTCATAAGGTACCGCCTTCATTACCTTGTTTAGGAAGCTCATTGGATCCCAACAAGGGCCAGGTCAAATAGACAGTTCTCTCACAAAGGGAATAAAAGTAGTTAACTTTTCCAGACAGCTAATCGTCTAGCTAGTAGCTACTAGATTCGCTAAGTTTTGTTCGTGGCGAGATTAATAATGACAGCTGGCTAATTTGCATGGATATCCAAAAAAGGCTTTGCATTACCAAGATCAAAAAAACGGAGGACCACCATGTCGAGTGTGATGCCGAGCTCACCGAGCAAACGGCTGGCCCGACCATTAAGGTTGTGGAGCCTAACAGCAAATTAATACCCACCCATCCCCCACACGGTCTGCTGACCAACAGCATGGAGAAGATCCGGGGCCTAGCACAAATATCATGAGGGTGACATCACAACAAGCACCTGCACCTCCATTACCCCAGCCACTAGCACCTGACAACCTGTTGAATCCAACCAAAAGTGAACCAGTCGAAGCAGAGTTTATTGAATACTGCAAAGTGAAATTGCAACCACAGCTAGCAACAACAATCCGTGTTCTTCAAAGATACGGTGGACGTTTTTCAACAATGCCGAATGTGCTGTTGGCACTGAAACATGAATTTGGATAAACATTTGGGAGGTATACAGCAATGTGAGAAAATTCCTTCTCCACTCTGAAGAACGTATTCAGTGAACACAGACGCAGCATGTTACATCAACAAAAAGCACAGCTTGTCCAGCTGGCGTTTGAGAGGGACCTGACAAGTACATTTTGTCAGGAAGGAGAATGGAGTCAGAAAATTCTCATGAGGTTCACAACAGCATGGAGGAGACTGTAACTCATCTAAATGATAAGCTTAATTCATTAATTGGTTTTCCCTCATGTAAGCCTTCTGGTTGTTTGGCTGATGTTTTTATGTAATGTATACAGTGCCTTGCGAAAGTATTCGGCCCCCTTGATCTTTGCGACCTTTTGCCACATTTCAGGCTTCAAACAAAGATATAAAACTGTATTTTTTTGATGAAGAATCAACAACAAGTGGGACACAATCATGAAGTGGAACGACATTTATATTAAACTTTTTTAACAAATCAAAAATGGAAGAATTGGGCGTGCAAAATTATTCAGCCCCTTTACTTTCAGTGCAGCAAACTCTCTCCAGAAGTTCAGTGAGGATCTCTGAATGATCCAATGTTGACCTAAATGACTAATGATGATAAATACAATCCACCTGTGTGTAATCAAGTCTCCGTATAAATGCACCTGCACTGTGATAGTCTCAGAGGTCCGTT
Source organism: Oncorhynchus kisutch (assembly GCF_002021735.2). Taxonomy (NCBI): domain Eukaryota; kingdom Metazoa; phylum Chordata; class Actinopteri; order Salmoniformes; family Salmonidae; genus Oncorhynchus; species Oncorhynchus kisutch. The sequence continues at coordinate 27,036,451 of NC_034176.2, read as the reverse complement.
AAAAGCGCAGAGAGCATCATGAAGAACAAGGAACACACCAGGCAGGTCCGAGATACTGTTGTGAAGAAGTTTAAAGCCGGATTTGGATACAAAAAGATTTCCCAAGCTTTAAACATCCCAAGGAGCACTGTGCAAGCGATAATATTGAAATGGAAGGAGTATCAGACCACTGCAAATCTACCAAGACCTGGCCGTCCCTCTAAACTTTCAGCTCATACAAGGAGAAGACTGATCAGAGATGCAGCCAAGAGTCCCATGATCACTCTGGATGAACTGCAGAGATCTACAGCTGAGGTGGGAGACTCTGTCCATAGGACAACAATCAGTTGTATATTGCACAAATCTGGCCTTTATGGAAGAGTGGCAAGAAGAAAGCCATTTCTTAAAGATATCCATAAAAAGTGTTGTTTAAAGTTTGCCACAAGCCACCTGGGAGACACACCAAACATGTGGAAGAAGGTGCTCTGGTCAGATGAAACCAAAATTGAACTTTTTGGCAACAATGCAAAACGTTATGTTTGGCGTAAAAGCAACACAGCTCATCACCCTGAACACACCATCCCCACTGTCAAACATGGTGGTGGCAGCATCATGGTTTGGGCCTGCTTTTCTTCAGCAGAAACAGGGAAGATGGTTCAAATTGATGGGAAGATGGATGGAGCCAAATACAGGACCATTCTGGAAGAAAACCTGATGGAGTCTGCAAAAGACCTGAGACTGGGACGGAGATTTGTCTTCCAACAAGACAATGATCCAAAACATAAAGCAAAATCTACAATGGAATGGTTCAAAAATAAATATATCCAGGTGGTAGAATGGCCAAGTCAAAGTCCAGACCTGAATCCAATCGAGAATCTGTGGAAAGAACTGAACTGCTGTTCACAAATGCTCTCCATCCAACCTCACTGAGCTCGAGCTGTTTTGCAAGGAGGAATGGGAAAAAATGTCAGTCTCTCGATGTGCAAAACTGATAGAGACATACCCCAAGCGACTTACAGCTGTAATCGCAGCAAAAGGTGGCGCTACAAAGTATTAACGTAAGGGGGCTGAATAATTTTGCACGCCCAATTTCAGTTTTTGATTTGTTAAAACAGTTTGAAATATCCAATAAATGTCGTTCCACTTCATTATTGTGTCCCACTTGTTGTTGATTCTGTGTAAAAAATACAGTTTTATATCTTTATGTTTGAAGCCTGAAATGTGGCAAAAGGTTGCAAAGTTCAAGGGGGCCGAATACTTTCGCAAGGCACTGTAGTTTAAGACTTTACTTATTACTTGAATGCATCTTTTAGACCACTTGTGTGTTTAATTGCTATATATATATATAGATGGAGAGATATATATAGAGATATATATACACACATATCTATCTATCTATCTCATATATATATATATATATATATATATATATATATATATATATACACATATATATATACATACATACACACACACATCTTTGTGTTATTTGATGGGTATCAGGACAATGACATTGGTCATTGGACCAATGTAGCCTATTAGTTGTACTCTGAGGTAATGCTGAAATTGTCAGTGCATCTAACTTTATCCTGATTGAAGGTAGCCTTCTGTCCATGGCCCTGAATCAACTGTTACGGTGTGTGCTTTCTTAATGAACCCACCTTGGGCTATCAGTCTTCCTGGGGCTTCTCTTCAACATCACGTGCTTTCTTGTGTGCAAAATGACAGTTGTGTTTATGGCTGTTATTTTTTAGATAGGCCTACATGTTTAAACTATTTGTATGTTGGACCAATACCATGTGTAACTTACTAAAACAATTAGGAAAACGTTCACTCTGTTATCATTCATTTGTATTACAGTCATTATGAGATAGGCTGGTGTAAAAGTGATGTCAATACTATGAAAATGACCACTCCCTGCTCTCTTCCTATAGCGCGCGGGTGTTGCTCTCTTCCTATAGCGCGCGGGTGTTGCTCTCTTCCTATAGCGCGTGGGTGTTGCTCTCTTCCTATAGCGCGCGGGTGTTGCTCTCTTCCTATAGCGCGCGGGTGTTGCTCTCTTCCTATAGCGCGCGGGTGTTGCTCTCTTCCTATAGCGCGTGGGTGTTGCTCTCTTCCTATACCGTGTGTTGCTCTCGGAATGGGCATTTACTCTATTGGTGGCAGATTCAAATTAGCTACTGCCATGTAAGAAAATTCTGACTATAAAATATGCAGTTAGTTTGATTTAGTTTATATTTCTTAAACTCTCCCACACAGAAAATATTGCGCACCTGGAGAAGTGGCAGCTGGGTTCCGCTCATTGCGTAGTGTCACAAATTCAACCGAAATGTAGCCTATAGTTGTAATGATTGAGTTTTAAGCTATGAAGCCTATAAAATAGGGCTCTAAAGAAATACTAGTTTTGCCCCCCCTCATGGATTTAAAATGCCCCCCTCAGGACTGTCATCCTGGAGCCCAGCCTGCAGAGCATTCAGCCCTGCACAGCCCTGACTGAGGGAGCAGGCCAGAGGACTTAGGCCTTTATTTACTGCAATCATCAACATTATGTTATGAAGAGCATTACAGCAACTGTAAACTAAATATATAGGTTATATCCATATCAAATCCATATTATTGTCCATCTACAGCTGTGTTTCCATTGGGGATTCCCTGTCATGGTTGATTTATTTCAGGCCTGGGCAACTCCAGTCCTCAGGGGCCTGACTGGTGTCACACTTTTGCCCCAGCCCCAGCTAACACACCTGACTCCAATAATAATCATCTAATCATGATCTTCAGTTTAGAATGCAATTTGTTAAATCAGCGGTGTTTTCTAATAAACCTGTTTAGTTACTACATTATACATATTCTTCGATGCACAACATTTACGATTGGTGAAACACAAGATGATTGAGACTACATGAGAACAGTTATAAGAAGGCTTCCTACCAGTCAAACAGAGGGTACTGCATGCCACAGTCTGGAACATGTCAAAACAGCAGAATATAGGTTAGGCTACTCTTGATGGTGGCCCAGTTGATGTAACACCAGCCAAACCCAGATGAAAACTAGGCCAGTGTGACCTACATTAGGCTGCAATATAGGACTGAGTGCAGTGATTCTCAACTGGGGGGGTCGTGGCAACCCAAATTTGGGTCACAGGAGGTTTTGAATGGTTCGAGGGTGTCTGAGAATTTTATTTTTAAAATTGAAATGGAAAATACTCCAGTCTGAACTTAAACTACTAAAACCAGGTAGAAGGGTGTAATGAGCCTGCATTTTTGAATAATTTAAAATCCGAAAACTTTCTTCAATTAGTACTGTCAATAGAGCTAATAACATCACTATTTAGCACAGTTGGTTAATTTTGTGTTTCAAACCAGTGAACTTACTAACATTCTTTATCAAGAATATGGGCAGCATTTATTACTAACAATGGAAAAGGTGGGGATGTAGTTCCCTTGTCATATACACTGAGTGTACAAAACACACCTGCTCTTTCCATGACCAGGTGAATGCTATGACCACTGTTAAATTCACTTCAATCAGTGTAGATGAAGGGGAGGAGCATGAGTCAAAATTGGCCAGCATCCCCGTGGAAAGCGTGACACTGTGTAGAGTTCATGCCCTGACGAATTGAGGCTGCTAGGAGGGCAAAAGGGGGTGCAACTCAATATTAGGAAAGTATTCTTACTGTTTTGTACACTCATTGACATTGACTATCAATATAGCATTAAAAATAGCTTTCCAGATGGCATTTTGCCAATTTTGCAATGCAAATATTGGGTTGTGACTGAGACAATCTGGTCTCGAGGCAAAACCAGTAGTGAACCAATGATCTAGAGAAACCTTATTCAGGTGGTGTGGCCTGGCCTCTCCATTGAAGAACAGTCCACTGAAGACCAAGTCCCATCAGGTAGCCTACCATCTCATGTCTAATATCATCTCCCATCCAGCCATTTGGTCATTCTGTCACTGAGGAAAACCAGCACAATCATTGTCCCCTCTGTCACACAGAAGGCACAACACATATCACCACTGACAATGACTGGTCTGTCTGTCTGGCTCAGGGATCAGTGATACTGAAGGCCATGGCAGACAAGACAACAGCTGTTGAGTCACACCACTGCTGATTTTCATCTGACTTTTTATGAGACCTGGGAAACCTGCTCCGAGTAGGCCTACTCCCTGGCTCAACACCAGCAGTGACATTACTGATCATTGTCCTCGTCTCCAGACCCTCCACAGACCGCCACACATGCTTCAATTCATGACAGTGCTACCTGGGATTCCATAATTAGGCTTAAAGCAACCATACAATAACATGCAAAGAACGTATTGCATGGATAACTGGGACTAAGAAGAGTTGCAGCAAGGAGAAATATCTCTTGGAGGACTTACAACAGGATGTAATGAGAAGGTTGACACACTAAGTATGTAATTCCCAGAAGTACCCTTTTCATTTAAGTTTAAACAACTGATGCAATGTTGGAATCTCTAAGTCCTCCCTCCATTGTTTTAGCTATTAAGGGTCTCTCCTGGTGCAGAATGTTATTGCTACAAGTCGAGGAGGAAGTCGATTGGAAGACACGCCAAATTAACTCTCAGCATTTCCTTCCAGTCACTGACTTCTGATTAGATTGAGTCAAATTGGGTGTAAATTCTGTAACTTACTGTTGAGTTTGCAATATTCCAAAAAATAACTTCACTTTCCAAATTGTAAAGCAAACTGAGAACCAGGACTGGTACATAGTCATGTTAGCCAGGTGAGTAACAGGACCTTGATAGCAGAGCTGGCTTGGTGAACTTACATTGAAAAGGTTTGTCTTGTTCCTCTCGCAGAAAAGTCCTTGTGCTGGCATGTGCTTCAGCTGTTGCCATGGGACACTGCTTCCTAGCAACACATCTCGTGCCCACCGCAGATTCTAGGAAAACATAAAACATAATCAGAAGACTGGGGATATGAAAACGGTCCCTCAAGAGGCAGACCACAAACAAGACTAAAAAAGGTGAAACCGTTAGCTACATCATACCACAAGTTTTCTTGAATCGCTCTTTTTCATCTGCATCATCCACTACCTAACCTCACTGTTTTGCTACCTTGTTCCCTGTCATAGCAGCTCTGATGGACACAACTAACTGCAGTTTAACAGTACAAAGTGACTGTAGCTGAAGTCAAGTTATTGACATGAAAGTGGTTCTCCCTTTTTAAAACGTCACCGTTCTCCCTTTTTTAAAACGTCACTGTGATGTTCTGTAAAAACCCAGCGCCGAATGACCTGCGATTACAGGTCCTCCTGTCAATCTCTGACTTAAGGATTAGGCTCAAACTGTCTGTCCCAGCCAATTCATGTTTACCCTAACTTTTTCTGGGAGAACTAGAGGCTTTACTAGAGGGGGGCAGTTCACCCCCAGCTAGAGAGGAGGGATTCAACTTTATATTCAAGTAGATATAGTTCATCCAATAGTAACTTTTCATTTTTACATAAGGTGTGTAAAGTTGATAATCATTTTACAAGCAGAACGGCATGATCGGGAGGAGAAGCTTCTACACCTGCATTGCTTGCTGTTTGGGGTTTTAGGCTGGGTTTCTGTACAGCACTTTGAGATATCAGCTGATGTACGAAGGGCTATATAAATAAATTTGATTTGATTTCAAGTTCCAAGCGGTCAAAACCATTTGTTTTTGAGACAAGGGTGTCCCCAAGCTGTGTTCTATTCATTAGGAACAGTACATTGCCAGCGGAAAGTATTCAGACCTTTTGACTTTCTCCACATTGTTAGATTACAGCCTTATTCTAAAATAGATCAAAAATAGCTTGTTTTCCCCAGCAATCTACACACACCACCCCATAATGACAAAGCAAAAACAGGCTTTTAGAAATCTTTTCCTAATTTATTAAAAAATATATAATAATAATTGAAATCACATTTCCGTAAGTATTTTGACCCTTTACTCAGTACTTTGTTGAAGCACCTATTGCAGCGATTACAGCCTTCGAGTCTTCTTGGGTATGACGCTACAAGCTTGGCACACCTGTATTTGGGGAGTTCCTCCCAATCTTCTCTGCAGATCCGCTCAAGCTCTGTCAGGGAGCATTGCTGCACAGCTATTTTCAGGTCTCTCCAGAAATGTTAGATCGGGTTCAAGTCCGAGCTCTGTCTGAACCACTCAAGGACATTGAGACTTGTCCCGATGTTGTCTTCGCTGTGTGCTTAGTGTCGTTGCCCTGTTGGAAGGGGAACCTTCACCCCCGCTCTGGAGCAGGTTCTCTCTGTACTTTGCTCCATTCATCTTTGCCTCAAACCTGACTAGTCTCCCTGCCGCTAAAAAACATCCCCACAGCATGATGCTGCCACCAATATGCTTCACCGTAGGGATGGTGCCAGGTTTCCTCCAAACGTGAGGCTTGGCATTCAGGCTAGAGTTCAATCTTGGTTTCATCAGACCAGAGAATCTTGTTTCTCATGGTCTGAGAGTCATTTAGGTGCCTTTTGGCAAACTACAAGCAGGCTTCCATGTGCCTTTTACTGAAGAGTTGCTTCCTTCTGGCCACTACACCGAAAATACTTGATTGGTGAGATGCTACAGAGATGGTTGTCCTTCTGGAAGGTCTCCCATCTCCACAGAGCTCTGTCAGAGTGACAATCGGGTTCTTGGTCACCTCCCTGAACAAGGCCCTTCTCCCCCGATTGCTCAGTTTGGACCGGCGGACAGCTCTAGGAAGAGTCTTGGTGGTTCAAAACTTCTTCCATTTAAGAATGATGGAGGGCAATGTGTTCTTCTTGGGGACCTTCAATGCTGCAGACATTTTTTTGGTACCCTTCCCCAGATCTGTGCCTAGACACAATCCTGTCTCGGAGCGAAAACAGGCAATTCCTTCGACATCATGGCTTGGTTTTTGCTCTGACATGCACTGTCAACTGTGGAATCTATATAGACAGGTGTGTGCCTTTCCAAATCATGTCCAATAAATGTAATTTACCACAAGTTGACTCCAAGTTTTAGAAACATCTCAAGGATGCTCAATAGAAACAGGATGCACCTGAGCTCAATTTCAAGTCTCATAGCAAAAGGTCTGAATACTTATGTAAATGAGGTATTTCAGTTTTGTCATTTTGGGTTATTGTGTGTAGATTGCTGAGGAATTGTTTTTATTTAATCCATTGTAGAATAAGGCTGTAACGTAACATAATGCTGAAAAAGTAAAGGGGTCTGAATACTTTCCCGAAAGGCACTATGTAGGTGACTATTCAAATTCTCATCTATCTATCCACCACACATTCCTGTTACAATACTAACCCATAAATCTAGTATTCTCTGACAAATATATAATAACCTTATCCTGTAATTTAAAACACAGAGGAAGTAGGATTTGTACTGGAAAAACAAATGGGTTCATCGCTTATTAACCAAGAGGTCTACAGACCTGAACACCCACAATGCTAACACTGGTCGCTAACACTGAGCAGTAGGTAGTCACTTGACATTTTAACAGAACTCCACATGGAATTAAATAAACAATTATGGACTTACTTTCAGGACCTATTCACCTCTTAAAGGTGTAGGCTTTGTGATTTTGTTAAGTCTAAAACACTGGGGCAGTAAAATAAAGCAAGTCACAGGCCCAGGTCCGTCTACCTGCCTGAATGAATCCTCTAACAACAAGATGAACAGCACACTCTGAGGAGAGCTACATAAGTCTCAAAAGGTTATTAAAGAAAACAGTAACACTTCACTAAGCTGTTATCAATGGCCAGAACTCTGCCCTGGCTATTGGCTAATCCAACTTCATTGAATTGGGACCAGCAGTCCCCATAGGATGGCCTGACTGGCAAAATGCTTACTGTAGGACGTCACGACACTACGCAGCCTCGCTGTGCCAAACCTGGCTGAGAGAGCACTGCGCTGTTGCCACCCACGCACACCTCTACCCACAGAGCCTTGTGTACAAAGCACACTCTCCTCTTTCAGCACCTTCTGTAGTCACATAAACTGCAGGCAAACTAGCACAATTGACAAGAGGAACTAGACTCATGGTGTCAGAGGGATTTAAAATGTCAGATTTAATGCCACTGATGATAGGTTTACGGTCTGGTATATAAATTGTTTAATTTTCCTGTTTAAACATTCCGTGAATGAATGTTAGTGACCGTGCATGCTATGGGGGAGGGTGGGCTAACTAACCTGTTGGGTCTTGCTGTTGGTGTAGAAGAAGGCCAGGCGATAGAGGCTCTTGTAGTGCTGAGGGAAGCGGCTCAGGCAGAGGAAGAGAGCACGGACACACATCTCCACCAGCATGTGGTGCTGCTCTGTCCGCTCAGCAGGGAGGGCCTTGGGCACCTCCACAACCTCTGGAGGGGGCTCGGGCCATCTCTGGTGACGGCTCTTCCCATCGCTGGCGGGAGTCTGGGGGGTGGCCTGAGGAGTGGGGGTTTGGGGGGTGACCTGGGGAGTGGACGAGGCCTTTGGTGGGGTGGATGGAACAGGCAGTGCATGAGGGCAGGGATCTATGGTCGGCTTTTGGGCATCAGCCTCAGGTACTGTCACTGACATGGTGTCTTCTACTTCTTGGACATGTTCTTTGTCCTCCAGCAAGATTACAGTCCCGCCCTCGTTGCTTCTTCCCCCATGTGAGCCTTGAGGAATTCAGGGTTTGAAGAGGAGCGAAATATTAACATGATCCATTCTCAATATGTCCTGTCCCCTCTAAAACACAAGTCATTGGCTTACAATATCACAAAAGAAAAACCCCATTTAGCAAATACTAAAGCTGGTGTTCGGGTAGAACTAATTTCCTTAACTGCATTTCAGGATAAAAGGAACAACACCCACCTGTGTCTTCAACTGTAGGCTGGCCCTCCTTGATGGGGGTGGTGTTCTCAGAGGAAGACGTACTGCCCTTCCCAGACTGAGACTGTAGCTTAACATGGCTACTGTCCTGGGAGCTGGCGGGGTCTGTGAAGGCATCCTGGGTGGAGTTGGAGTCAGACAGCATCACCACCACACTGTCCTGACTGCGCTCTGCCAGGGGTCAAACACAAACACAGGTCTGGCATGGGTGCCAGTCACACGCATGGACCAGCCATACCCATGGATGGGCCACGGACACCCACCTACTCCTTATCAAGGGATCAATCACAAAGCAGTTAAGGTTTTCATTCAGGAATAAAATAGATACTTGTATCCAAGAATGAAAAGGGGTGTGTGTGTAGCAAAGTATGTCTATTTATGCAAACATCATCAGGTTCATCTGCCAGACAGCCATTACAGTAATCGTACATACACAAAAATCTCCAGACCTTAGTCATGCTTCGAGGGAGGCCTCTGCTTTTACACAGCACTCAAGCCACCTAAAAACTAGATGCCAGCATTCTTCTTAATAAGCACATTGTGCAACCTCAGCAAGAAGCTGAAATCCTCTGCAGATAATAACCAAATTAGCAGGAGGGCAACAAAGTTCCGTGAAAGGAGCTCAGGGGACTTGTTAAAGATTCCCTGTAATTAGCTAAATGTACAAATTTAGCTGATATAGGTGTTGCAAGGACTGCCCCATAAAAATAAAAAGTGTGGAGTAGTGACGAAGTTTGTGGAACTAATTTAGGGACACTTTTACACTGAGCAATTGTGTCCCTAAAATTGTGCATGATACTCTGTAATGTCCTGGATATAAGAGGGTCTTAAGTGCAGTACCATTCAGGGATGCCAGCCACATTGGAGACCTGGGCAGGCAGTAATCATGGTCAAGTTCTGGGGTGGCTGTTGAAGATATTGGGATATGCTTAAATAAATAAAAAATTGCTTCATTCCTGATTTGACAATTAGACATCATATTACAGTACATGTGTGATTGAGGAAAAGAAACATCATATGCTTCAATTGAGAACAGCACCGCCTCTACTCCCCACAATTGCTTACATATTGCGGTTACCATGATGCGCTTCAGACAGGCATCAAGCAGGAAAGGCTCGGCATCCACTGACAAACCTGCCTGCACACGGTGGTCCATTTCTACCATCTATCTCAGAAGATGTGTACCAATGAGGGTCCAACCACAGTCGGACTGATTTGGCATTATATCATCATACTAGTGCTGACTTTGCTGATAGCTACTTTGTGGAAAAATAGTACTTATTATGTATGACGTGGTTGTCCCACCTAGCCATCTTAAGATGAATGAACTAACTGTATGTCGCTCTGGATGACTAAAATGTAAATATCAATTGAACACAATTGCAATGGAAAGCATAGTAATCATTGTATAACTTTTAAATACAATCAAATAGGTTAAGATCTCTGTTGCAAACGTAAGCAACACCAAACCCAAGCCAAATAGTAACCCATAGTAGCCCATGAACCATTTAGTGGATTGTTTGTGAGAGGACTGAATTTGTCCAGTGGCAGCACACATCCCTTGGTATCCACATGCATATACATGACAAAGCAGGTGGCAGAAGCAAGCAGGCAGAGAGGTAGCAGGCAGGTGGGTAGGTAGGTAGGAAGGAATCTGGAAAAGGTGACAGAAAAACTGGCAACATGGGCAATATGGCTGCAGTAGTCAGACATTCAAGCTAAACAGGGCATAGGGGGGAAACAAAATACCAAAAGCTGTTTTTACAGTATATACTGCCAAGATATTTTGCAAGGCTGTTTGTAATGAATGGTCAATTTATACGGAACAAAAATATAAAACGCAACATGTATTGTGTTGTTCCCATGTTTTATGAGTTGAAATAAAAAGATCCCAGACGTTTTGCAAAAACACAAAAAGCTTATTTCTGACAAATTGTGTTTACATCCCTGTTTGTGAGCATTTCTCCTTTGCCAAGATAATCCATCCAACTAACAGAAGTGGCATATTAAGAAGCAGATTAAACAGCATGATCATTACACAGGTGCACCTTGTGCTGGGGGCAATAAAAGACCACTCTAAAATGTGCAGTTTTGTAACACAACACAATGCCACAGATGTCTCAAGTTGAGGGAACGTGCAATTGGCATGCTGACTGGAGGAATGTCCTCCAGAGCTGTTTCCAGATAATTAAATGTTAATTTCTCTACCATAAGGCACCTCCAACGTTGCTTTTGATAACATGTCTAACCAGCCTCATAACCGCAGACCACTTGTAACCACACCAGACCAGGAACTTTCGATGGCCACTGGCATGTTGGAGAAGTGTGCTCTTCACGGATTAATCCCGATTTCAACTGTACCAGTCAGATGGCAGACAGCATGTATGGCGTCGTGTGGGAGAGCGGTTTGCTTATGTCAAAGTTGTGAACAGTGCCCCATGGTGGCAGTGGGGTTACAGTATGGGCGGGCATAAGCTACAGATAACTAACACATTAACATTTCATCTATGGCAATTTGACTGCAGAGATACCATGAAGAGATCCTGAGGCCCAATGTTGTGCCATTCATCCACCGCCATAACATCATGCGTGATAATGCAAGGCCCCATGTCGCAAGGATCTGTACACAATTCCTGGAAGCTGAAACTGTCCCAGTTCTCCATCCATGGCCTGCATACTCACCAGACATGTCACCCACTGAGCATGTTATGGAAAACTCTGGATCAATGTGTACAACAACGTGTTCCAGTTCCTGCCAATAACCATAAACTTCGCACAACCATTGAAGAGGAGTGGGAGAACATTCCACAGGCCACAATCAACGGCCTGATCAACTATGTGAAGGAGACGTGTCACGCTGCATGAGGCAAAACGGTGGTCACACCAGACACTGACTGGTTTTCTGATCCATGCGCCTACCTTTAAAAATAACAAAGTCATCTGTGACCAACAGATGCATATCTGTATTCCTAGTCATGTGAAATCCATAGATTAGGGCCTAATGAATGTATTTCAATTGACTGATTTCCTTTTATGAAGTGTAACTTTTTAAAATCTTTGAAATTGTTGCATGTTGGGTTTATATTTTTGTTCAATATTTACAACAGCATTCATTCAATGATACTGTATCTTTTCACTCACGGCAAATATTTGTTTTTACCCCTTGACGTCTTTGCAACAATGTAACAAACATAGTAAACAATGCTGCAGGGAATATCATTTAAATTATGGGAAACAGAAGCAAATTGTACATTATTGTATATAGCTCTGTTTCTATAAGTGAAAAGCCTTTCAACTTTTTTCAGGAACATATTATGCAAATATCTCATCCTAACTTCCCACTAAGTACAAACAGACACACGCACACTTCTTTGTACGTGATATTTTCACGATTGCGTCCCCTCTGTAAAATATGCTCTTAAAAATGGTGCATAAATATAAACATAGGTTTAGTGCACTGAGATTTGGTGCATTTTTTTATCCACACTTTGGTGAAGCACGCAATCATCTCACCGGCAAATGGGAGTTCAGAGTAAACTGCTTTTGTCTCCCATCACACTACTGTTGTCATGCAATGCTAAGTGCTAAAAGGTAAAGCAAAGTTGCATCAGTGCATTAACTGATATCTTGTTTGTAATTCATTTTGAAAAGCTACCTCCCTTGTACTGAAAGATCTCTAACCATGCTGTTATATTGTATGACAATATTGTCTGTATGTGGACAGTGTAGGTCTAGTAAAGTAGAATCATTGAAATTACTCTTTACAACGGTGACTGATTCCCCACACTCTTTAAAAAGAGTGTGTCCTCTAAATTCAGCCCCTTCTCCCCTTTCCCTCCCTCTACTAACAGGCCTGCTGCTACTAGTGAACCAGCCATCAGTAATACTCATACGGCACTGCAAAACAAGCACTAGACTTTGGTTTAGTAATCGAACTGCGCTCACAGTAACGGGCACAATTCTGAACCATAGTTTTGTTCTCAGATCCCAGTCTCAGTACAGCTACCAAACTTCCCTTGACACATATTTGTTTAAAGACAAGCTTTTGTGTCTAGAAGTGTCCAATCAGTGGGTGACAATCTTCAATTTAGCTCAGTTGTTTCAAGTGAACATGCAGTGAAATGCTACTAAAGAGTACTGTGAGGTACCTCAAGCAATTCAGCAACTGTTCACTGGGATCAGGTAAAACCTCTCAATGGAAACCTGGCTGTCTGTGGCTCTGGGATTGTCACAGCGGGTCTAGAGTTAACAACACACTAAAAGCCTGCTGTGTCCAGGACAGACTTTTACTTTACTGGCCATTACCCCCTATAAAGACACCACAGCTTACGTTAGACTTGGCAACCAAGTCTAACGTGATAGTCAGCAAGCCTCTTGCATTATTTTCATAAATAATTGCCCTGCTATAATTATTTGAATAGTTAGAACAGTCATCAGAAACACCTGATGAAATCAAAAGAGCATATTATAAAATCAAAACAGGATCTATTCTCAAAATGTCTTCATAAGAGGCGATGAGAAAATGCACAAGGTCTCCTGAAGTTGCAATAGAAACTGGTGATGTCATCAAAAGGAGAAGCAAGGGAAATGGGAAAGAAGGGGAGAAGAGGGTGACAACCACAAAAGTCTAAATATTGACTATATATTTCAACAAACAGGCCTGGACGCTGTCTGCCAAACTCAACCTTCACACCTGTTTGCCTAAACTAAACGCTGTTGATTTTATAGTGCAGTAAAACAATATCCACATATCCTGAGATGCCATATTGCCCATTTTACCATGATATCCCAATCACCCAGTGCATATGGGGTCCTTACTGGAACCAAAGCCATTATCATCATAGTGATGAACCTTCTAACCACCACTACTCCCCAGCCCAGTGAGATTCCTCACCCAGCCCAGTGAAGGAAGGGCCCAGAGGCCCAGAGGCAGCGTCTAGGACTGGGACTGTACCATCAGCCTGCTGCTCCTCCTCATGCTGCTGCTGCCACGTCTGCTGCTGCCTCCTGAGGGTTTTACGTTTGACGTAATCGTGGTCGACCGGAGTGGCCGTGTAAGGTGGGGATGTCAGACCTGCAGCGTTGGAGGGGAGGGAGGCCCCATGAACATCCGCCGCAGCGCACACAGACGACACAGAGCAGTGGGAGTCCTCGTCCATCATGAAGAGGGGCTTCTCCCTGAGGTGAGAGAGAGGGGGACAAAACAAAAGGTTGGACCAGAGTGGGGGAATTTCATGTTTTTCTTTTGATTTGTAGGCGAATCACAGAGCGAGTTTCATAACAAAGAGCATAGATCCCAGGCTAAGGTTGAGGCCCCTCACTTTTCGTGGGACCTGGGCATGCTCTTCTCTTCCCCCCTGGCGAAGGGTCCGGTGGCTGCCTCAGCCAGGATGTTGAAGAAGATCTCGTGCTCCAGGTCCGGTTCCTCAGCCTCCAGCAGCTTTAGGATGGTGGCACTCAGACGAAAGTACAGCTGGGGGAGAGAGATGCCAGAGAGTCAAAGGGATTTATTAAGATGAGGTATACTCTCTCTACATATCTATTACTACACAAAAAGGACACTTGCATGTAATTCCTTCTAGATCAGTGTTATTCTAACTTTTTCAGGAGTTACCCCATTTTTTTCACCAGAATTTCTGGGGACCCCCCCCCCCCCCCCCCTCCAAAAATGTCATGACCCCACCCGACCCCAAATCTAATGACACAACCTTATAAATAGCCAACTTTCGGTTTTTATATGTCAACAAATAACCTTCAATTCATTACAAGTTCATCTCGTATAAAAATGAAAAGAAACTCAACAAAAAAAAAACATCTAATTATTATTTCTCAAAAACGTTTGTATATTGTCCCATACAATACTCTGAATTGTATTTTTGGGGGCGACCCCGCTGCAGTTCTCCCGTGACCCCGACTTTGAATACCACTGTTCTAGATGAATACAGCAATAAACTGTTTGTTTTTTAAGTGGTTGCTTCATGTGCAAAAGCACAACTGTATGTTATGGCCCAGTGGAGACTGGAGCTAGAAACCCTCTGGTCTGAAGCATGTGTACCTCCAGGGCCTCCATAGCCAAGTCAGGTGGATTGTGGTAGTGTATTTTCCGAGGGTATCTGGCAGCCTCCTCATGCAGATAATGTGCTGCCTGCGGGGAAGAAAAAGAGAGGAGCGACACACTGCTCAATCTCATCTGATGGGTGTTACACACAATGAAACACTGGTTACCATAGTCAATAACTTGCAATGGTCAGATATCAGCCTTTCACACATATTGCTTAATAAATTGATGACATCGTGTTAGACTTGTTATAACAGAGCAGCAAAACACACTACAAAAGACGAACTGGAAGAAGAGAAAAACAAAACAGAGATACACAGTGATTCGAAGTTATAGAATGGAACTAAACAATTGAAGGACTGGGTCTGGAGAGGTGAAAGACATACAGACAGAGCTGCATCATCTGACCTCTGACTTCCCAGTTTCCCCATCACTCCCCTTCCACCATACTGGCCTCCATGGACATACCTACTCCTTTGAGCCCTCAGACTCCCCCAGTCTGTACAAATCTAGTCTGCAAGGCAGACCTATGAATCACTTGAGTCCACAGATAGTGTCCCCTGCTGTGCACCTGTTTGTAGAGCTGGACGTATTCCCGGGGTGGCTGCTTTCGTTTCTCCGCTATCTTCCCCAGCATGT
Source organism: Oncorhynchus kisutch (assembly GCF_002021735.2). Taxonomy (NCBI): domain Eukaryota; kingdom Metazoa; phylum Chordata; class Actinopteri; order Salmoniformes; family Salmonidae; genus Oncorhynchus; species Oncorhynchus kisutch. The sequence goes on along the minus strand of NC_034176.2, from coordinate 27,020,939 downwards.
AATGGATGAGCCACTCTTCCTCATCACTATCCCCCTCACACCGAGACGCCCCTTGGAAACACTGGGACGACGTCTCCAGCATTGTATCTCTCCTCTCCTCCATCTGAAAAACACACATTAAATCCAATACTGTCAGCAGTGATTTACCTCCCCTCGACAGATCAATTGACTAAACAATTCATTCAGACACATGATGAACGGAACTGACAGGGTGTGACATCATTTAGTTTAGAGAAGTACAACAGAATACAGTGCCTATGAGTATTCTATACACTGGTCTGTCCACTGCACCTGTTTGACGACCTCAGGGGGCAGCTCGCTCCTCCACTGTTTGACTTGACGCGAGGCGAAGGAGTGCAGGGCATAGGACATGGTGCCGTACTCGATCCACAGAGCCAGGTTGGAGCTGTTGATCTCCAGGGCCCTCTTAAAGCAGTTGAGCACAGCCAGGGAGTGCTTCCAAATGGGGCCATCGCTCTTGAGCTCGTTGGAGTTGAGCTTGTCCTGGATGCGGCTGGCCCTCGCCAGTGCCATGCCAGCCCAGGAGTCAAACCTACAACCATAGAATGAATCATGCCAAGTGAAAATCATCAACATCACACCATTTAGAAATCACCTTGAAGGTAAAAAAAATTAAAATAACATATATTCATGTTGAGTTGCTTAAAATGTTATTACTAAAACAGAACTATAGCAGCGAACAGAACTGACCTGTTTGGACAAACACAGATGTCATGCATATAGAACTTTATGGCCTTGGACTGCTCCTTGTTCTTGAAGTGGTAGTCAGCCAGGAGGTAGAAGATCTCATTGACCACAGGGGGTGCTGGAGCACCCCCCTCAGGAAGGCAAGGTACTGGCTCCTAGGTGGGAAGAACCACTGGATGATCTCCTCATGATCTACTATGCTGATAAGGTCAGGTCTGACATCAGTCTTAGAGATTCAACTAGAATCTTATACATATTAAGTATTCCATTTGTAAACCAGACATATTTGAATGTATAATATGACTTGTACAGTGTCATGACCTATAATGAATGGTCATGATGTGCTTTATAGGCCTAAAGCACTCTCCATGGCAACATGTAAAGCCAGATTGAGGCAATTAGCATTTGTGACTCATAAATGCCCTGTACTGACCTTCCCAGCCGTGCCCTCGATGTAGGCTGACACCTCATCCATGGTGAGGATGGGAGTGTCACTTCGGGGCACAATGCCAGAGATCCTCTTCAGCAGGTTAGCCAGGTCAGCAGACACCGTGCTCGTCTTGTAGCTGTCAAACTCAGGCAGAGTCTTGGGCTTGAAGTACTGGAACATGAAGAGGGCATTGCTCCACAGGAGTTCCACCTGCACGCCAAAGAAAGGCACATTTAGTTTTGATAAGAAAAAATATTGTATTGTACTGTTAAAAAAAAATCTATAATTATTATATTATTTTAACGCATACATACACTATTTTAAAAGGCTAATTGATCATTAGAAACCCCTTTTGCAATTATGTTAGCACAGCTGAAAACTGTTGTTCTGATTAAAGAAACAATAAAACTGGCCTTCTTTAGACTAGTTGAGTGTCTGGAGCTTCAGCATTTGTGGGTTCGATTACAGGCACCATACACATGGTTAGCAGATGTTAATGCGAGTGTAGCGAAAAGCTTGTGCTTCTAGTTCCGACCATGGAGTAATATCTAACAAGTAATCTAACAATGTCACAACAACTACCTTATACACACACACAAGTGTAAAGGAATGAATAAGAATATGTACATATAAATATATGGATGAGCGATGGCCGAACGGCATAGGCAAGATGTGGTAGATGGTATAGAGTACAGTATATACATACGAGATGAGTAATGTAGGATATGTAAACATTATATAAAGTGGCATTGTTTGAAGTGGCTAGTGATATATTTATTACATTCCATTTTTAATTATTAAAGTGGCTAGAGATGAGTCAGTATGTTGGCAGCAGCCACTCAATGTTAGTGATGGCTGTTTAACAGTCTGATGGCCCTGAGATAGAAAAACAGCTTCTAACTGAAACCTTGGTGATTCCCTCTAGCATGAGAAGGGACTAACAGCACTGGCTGGTACATTCTTAATCAGATGCAGCCAGATAAACAATCTCATAAAAATTCCCTGAAAGTACACAAATTGCTTACTCATGTCTTGACCCATTCTAGTAGAGTCCTTGGGTCTTATGGCTCGGATGACCAACCAGTAGTTAATTAGTCGGGGATTGCATTCATGAACTAATTAACCTGGTCTCTTAGGAGCAGTCTATTCATCATGCAATTACTGCATATCAGTTACACTACAAGCCAGTACCAGTGTGTAAACAACCTCATGAAGGATTGACAGCCACCTAATAGCCAGTTGAACATCTTACATGATCTCACATGATTTAACATGATTTCCATTAGCTTCTCCTCTCTCAAAACAATAGGACAAACCCTGACAGAAATGTGAATGGCATTGAAAGGTAAAGGACAGTCAGTAATACGGCATGAAAGGGATACTGTTGGATTCTGGCATTCTGGCTCTGGTTCTACTTACCCAGAGTCAGATGGACTCGTGGACACCATTTTTATGTCCCTGTTTGTAGCGCAACTAAAACAAGGGCTTGAATGCCAGATCTCACAGTATCCCAGGGCTGGGTGTTTGACCTGTTGAGCAGAGTGCTCCTCTAGATAGCGGGCCTTGCTCTTCTTGCTGGGGTAGGCGTACAGGCAGTAGAAGCACTGCTCCAAGGCCATCTCCAACTCCTCTTTGTAGGGATGGGTGGCCTCCGCTTTAGAGGCAGCCAGCTCTTTCTCCAGAACACAAACCTGAACATGAAGACAACACTAGTAACGTTCTATCCTGATTATACTATGAAAAATACTTTGAAAGCAATTAGAAACTAATTAAAGCCATATCATAGGTAAACAAAACAAGAGGGAATTAACTGAGCTGACAGAGGATGTCCACACAATCGCAGCCCTGCTGACCAACTCACATAGAACTTGAGCAGAGCGCCATCTGACTTGCAGCACCAGGAGCGGCGACCCAGATACTCGTGGGCCGTGTTGAGCAGCATCAAGGAGGAGGGCAGCATGGGGGTGTTAGAGTCTTCTGAAGAGGGTCACAGGGAACAAGTCATTTTGGGCATCCAACATGGATTTAAACAGGACATCTTCGCAGTTATGAACATGATGTGGTCCACCACCACATACCTTCATCGTCCCCTACTGATATGTGCTGGCGAAGCAGGCAGTTGAAAGCAGCCTCCTCGTGCTTGATGATGTGGTACAGGAGAATCCAGGGCAGGACCGAGGAGAAATTAGGCTCCTTGGGATCATCTGGGATCACCATGATGCAGTCAATCAGCTGGAGATAAGACACACAACAAATTTGAATATGATTTTCTGTTTCCAAACACACTCTGTGTCTACCAGATACATTAGTGTTTCCCCGGTTTCCCCATCTGACCTGGATGAGGTTGTTGGCCAGCCGGGCCATGCTGGTGTAGCGGTTGACGTTGCTCAGGAGTTGAAGGTCCTCTGTGAAGCAGACCTCGATGCCTCCCAGCAGTGTTGTGATGGTGGAGACCCATTCCTCTTTGGCCGAGTGAGAGCTGGCTGGGACAGCGTGGAGCTGCTGCAGGGCTTCGTTCAGGGCCACCTCGGTGCACTCCAGACACTGACGATAGTCCTTCTGCTTCAACAGGGAGTTCTGGAGTACAGATATGCCGAGAAAAGAGGAAAAATGTCATCCATCTAAAAATGGCTCAATGGCTGTCTATTGTACATGGCATCATGCTCATAGAATGTACTGACGTGATAAGCAATAACACTGCTTGTGCTTTTCTACATCGGTAGCACACTGACAAGTAGTGCCATGCCAAACAGAGAAAGGCTTCTTAAAAAAGGAGACTCAAATAAAAGACACGGAACACAGTACAACTATTGCTGTATGAATCCAGAAGCTAACCTGCAGCAGAAGCAGCTGGGCAGGCCTCTCAGGAACAGAGCTGACAAACTCCAGAGGCTTGACCCGCCCAGAGCCATAGCTGAGGGTGGGCTGCAGCAGCCGCACCACAGACTCATAGTCCCCAGACTCAAACAGACGCTGGATCTCCTCCAAGGACTGACAACGCTCCAGAGACTTCAGCTTCTTATCAATCTGTCAATGACGTTTGGAGAAAGAAACTCTTTCTGATGAACCAGACAACTCAAAGTCACAGGGGACCTACATGCTCTAACGAGATGGTTGGACAAAATAATAGATCACATGTGAGGGCCAAGTGCATGTTATTCAAATAGGGTATTTGTGTGCTAGTTTTACTGGTCACTGACCTCCTCCACTGAGATGGCTGCATCCACACGCAGGTTGGGCAGGTAGATGGTGTACTTGTCCTCCTCTGTGGTCCGTGCGTGACTCTGCAGCATGTCTGTACACACATCATAGCTCTCCAGGGCCTGGTCCATGTCTCCCTGTGAGAAGACAAGCACACAAAACAAGACTTATGTTATGAATCACATCAACAGAAAATGTTGATCAGATTCAATTCAATGACTAAGAAAAATCAATATGTGAGATTTATTGGGAGGGGTCAAGTCGGTATGATGCAAAAAAAATAAAATAATAATATGTAAGCGCTAAGGTAAATATGCAAAAGAAAACATGGGTAAATGAGGTTACAGGATGAATGTTAAGGTTACCTGCAGGGCCAAGAAGCGTGCCTTGAGCCAGTAAACACGTACCACCACGGCCACCCAGTTGTCCTCAAACAAGTACCCCTGTGATGATCCCAAGGCCAGCTGTAACAGGTCTCCTTCAAAGTGCTGCCCTGGGAACTCTGCTTCACACACAACACTGCTCTGGCCCCCACTGCACTTTCTCGGCGACCCTTTACAAAAAGAAAAAGTAAGGAACATACCAGTACAGTTATTCAAAAAGAAGCCAACCAATATGGTTACTTCATAAAGGAATACCAAAGTAAAGCGATCTGTTTGACACATACCATTTTTGCCTTTGCTGTGAGACCATTGCTCCAACTGAAGCTCCATACATGATAGGCTCATCAGAAACATTTCCTGCACATGAAACACCAATTAAAACTAATTTACACAGATTGACAGGTGCAATAGGTGGGATGACAAAACATTGGTACTTCAATTTAAAACACTGTTGATGAAGTAACAAATCAGGAGAGAGTCACAATAGATCCCTGGGCTGTCCCATACCCGTATGTGTTGATTACTGCAGTCGCGGAGCAGAGGGTTGGGCAGGCCGCTACTGTGCTTCCTCCAGCTGTGATACACCTCCAGCACCACTGCAGTCAGCCCCCGAGGCCACTCCTCCATGAACTTCTGACCCACCGCTTTCAGATAGCACATCATCAACTCTAATATCCCACCATTGCTCATATTATTGAGCAGGAAGTTGTGGACATCCTCTTGTTCTGGGGATGAAGAAAGACAATGTCATGTAAATCCTATAAGATGTTTGACATTAATACATTTGAGTCATGTAGAAGATTGTATAAGACATGTACCTGATTCCATGTATTCAATAGAGTCTAAAAGCATGCCGCTGTTGCCATGGAGCAGCTGGGAGTCCTGCTTAACTTCACACTGAGCTTCCAGGTTACTCAGGCTCTCGTCATCATCCTCAAGGTCAAACTTCTTTAGTCTGAGTGGAACAGGAGAGCCTCATCACCATCCCCCAAAAATATATTTGCATTGCGTTGTTATTGTTCCCTTGGTGTTCATGACAATACCTGGATGGTAGGTATTTGAAAAGCAGCTCCTGGAAGTCAATCTTCTCCTCCTTCTTGCACTTGGTGTTTCTGACCCGAGCTGAGCGGCGCTTGGCAGTGTCTCCGCTGTCCTCCATTGTGCGTCTCCTCTTAGGGGCCTTCTTCTCCTTCTCCTTCACAGTGAAGGATGTGTCCATAGCTGTGAAGGCACAAATTGACATTTAAACAATACATTAATTATCAGAGCATACAATAAGCCATTCTGACACAATTTGTTTGGTTGTCTAAATGCTTGCAAATCAATGGAATTGACATGCTAAATTAGATGAAAAGAAACAACTGACCAACAGAGGGGGCTGTAGTTGTAATGACCTCTACTGTCTGGCTCTGTGTGATCTGAACCAGAGGGCTGGGCTGGGACAGTGCTGATGGCTCAGGGACAGGAAGTGGAGGCAGGGAGGAGCTGGGGCTGCTGCTGGGGATGGTCTGAATATCACTGACAGGAGGGCAGGGCTCAGGAGGCAAGGCCTGGAGGCAGTTGGGGTCGCGGTACTGGGACAGGTCAATTCTGCGGCCCAGACTTGGGCGTGGCGGCTCGCAGGTTGTCTGATGTCTGTACATGGCAAGGAGGCTCTCTCCAACATTTTTCCACCTGAGAATCATAACAATGCTAAATGCTTTGTCAATTAAAACAATCCTATCATTAATCAAAGTGAAAAGCAAGGGAGTAAACTGCAAAAAATAAATACATGTTTAAGTATTCATAGCAACTCTATATCCTGTGAAACTAAACGAGGAGAAGGGGAGGTGCATCCACCTGTCAACAGATAAGATTAAGTGTGAAGACTCACGAGAAACAGCGGATGGGTTGGACTAAGACCAGGTCTGGTTTGGGTTCCCGGGCAGAGAGAGCCTGCCTGCGCCGTCGCAGATCCATCGCCTCCTCCACAATGGCCTGGGTCTCCTCCTCATCCACCTCCACATAGTGAATGGACATGTCACTGCATATGGAGCATGAGGACAAGATCATGACCACATGGACTGCTGTATGACAGCACACATTTAGGATAAGTAAACAGGTAGGTAGAAGGGCTGTACCACTTCAAGAACATTTGCATGGAGTCCCTCTTCAGACAAGGCTGTTCTTCAAAGATCTTCTCCTTCAACACCAGCCCTTTGGTGTAACAATGATCCTTTTCCAGGGCTTTGCAGATGAAATACAAACAGCCTAGAAAACAGTATGATAGATAATTATTCCCTTCATAATTTTTGCACACCTGGACCACCCTTAAACATTGTTTTCAAATCAACAGTTCTAAACAGTAAGAAATATGATAAAAACAATACTGATTAGTTAGTCCTTTGCACAGTGACAGAGGACAGACATACAGAGGAATGACTCACAGCTGTAGTCACTGAGTGTGTAAAGAACAGTTATTAGGTTATCCAGACAGGGCCAGTGGTCTGGGTTACATTGCAGACCCTCCTCAAAGGCATGCCTCGCCAAAGGAATGCGCAACAGTCGCACCGCCACCTGACCAATCTTGTACCACATGTTCACATCTGTGGAATCCAGCATCACAGCCTGCGAGAAAACATATACTGTATCTTCAGGTCACATGGACTTGAACAAATGTATTGTGTACACTAAACAACATTTAGTCTCCCGCTAAGATGTTCCTTACCCCTTATTAGTTATATGGTTTACTGATAGATTACATAACTTATGCTCTCTTTGAATGAGTTTACCTCCAAGTAAAATTCCATGGCTGTCTCCAAATCATCCCGCAGCGCAGCCAAACTAGCCAGGTTTTTGAAGGTAGAATATTTCAGCATCAGCCCTGGATGCTTAAGACCCACCTTTTGGTCTTCCGAGGGCATTGCCTGTGAGAGGCATGACAACATGTTAAATCATATAAAGGGTTATTGTGCAGGATCATTTCAATAAGACATGCAGTGAAACACATCGAGTCTCTGAAGGGAATGATACCTCTTTGAGCAATGGGGTTTTGAGGAGTTCATGATAAGCCTTTGCAGACTCCTCAAACTTGTCATGCTTTTGAAGATCTAATGCTTTATGATACAAAGCAAATGCCTCTGCTTCCTGTAGAGGAAAAATAGGGAAATAATTCAGAACAAGCAAATATCTACTTTGAAAGCAAAGTTTAACCAAATGTGGTTGGTGTAATGCGGCTCAGCAAGATTACCACACCTGTGCCTCCTTAGTTCGACTCTTTTTAGTTTTCAGAGGGTCTTCAGACTCATCCGCTGCGGCTGAGGCTGCATTTAGTGCTGCAATCCGGATCTGAAGAAAAGAAAATATTACATTATTGGCCAAAGACATCAATGTGCAATACAAATGTGAGAATTGATGGTCCTGTGAAAAACTGAACATGTCGTACTGGTACAGTATGACTAGCGATTTGACTACCTGTTCAGGAGAATGCATTGGGCAACTACTTTATCGCTACTACTTTGGAAGTTTTGGCTATTTGTATAGGATTGTTAGGATGTAAAATAAAGAAACAAACCATCTTTGAGTCATGCGCTTACAATGGTCATCAATTCCAACTGTCCAGACCTATAGACAAGATTACAAATACAAATGATATTGGATAAACATTGCTGCAGGAGATGTAAGTTAGCTAACTGTATGTACTGTAACGTTACTCTTTAGTTGAAATTGTTTTTCAAAACAACTGCAGCAATGCTAAGCTAAAGATCAATGTTGAAAATAGAAGTTAATAACTGAATGTCAGTGTCAGAAATTATGCTATGTAACGTTAGTTAGCTATCGATCGTCTAGGGCAAAGATAGGAGGCAAGCTGCAAAACACCGATGATAACCCATGTCGAATCATAGCTAGCTAGCTATAACGTTAGTGATACCCTTGTATAAAAAAAATAAAAAAGACTTGACATCACAATCTACCGATAGAAAACTAACCTAGGTGAGGTTTTTGATTTGATTCCAAAAAATATATAGTTAGCTTGCTTGCTATCCTTATTCCATCCTGACCCGAATCATTCTCAGTAGCTAGCTAGCGCGGTACAACTAGCTAGCTAGCTAATAGTCTCGGTGTGCATCACTTGCACATTTTTGTTACTAGCCACTTACCAATCCTTCCCAATCTCATCATTCCCTGCATTGACCAGACTTGTTCGGTACTTTGACAATCGGACATATATTGGGAGTCTGCATCAATATGATACAATATTATAAAGCCAGCTAGCTGTGAGGGTCTTGAAAACTTTGACACTCCTTTGTTTTTGTAAATGCACTAGAGCTCGTTCACTCTGCATGGGGGAATGATCCGATGACTAGTAAAATCGTGGGTTATTGGACAGTTTAATACCGGGTGGGTTCGAAGCGCCAATCATAAGATCTGATATTCAGTTGATTGTCCGCAATTGGTGCATGGCTCTGTTCACTTCATTTCGGGCTTTTAATTCAGAACCCCCGGCAACCCTTCTTTTAAGTATTCTTGATAGACTTTATGTCTATAATTGAATCTCTGAAATGACTAAATTATGAGAAAAGCTTTTCTACAGCCCAATATTATAATATTGTAAATTATTTTCTAAAATAAGTGTCATCGTCACTTCGCGTATGCTTTTATGTTATTTTCAATTATTCATAATTATTCATTATCCATAATGTCTGTCTGTTATATTTGACAACAAAAATAATAATAAAAAATACGATACCGTGCAAAACCAGTTTACCCAAATATAATATATTATATTGACAAAATAGTCGAGTGGCCGCTCTAACAATGCAAATAACAAAAATGGAAACCAGGCGAGAGGAGGCGAGATCAGATGGGACTGTTCTAGCCAATGAGAGGGCAACTACGTGTGTGACCAAAGTTGCCGGAATGCCACGTGCGTCCACTTATATCAGTGCATTCATAACAACCCGAACATTACGAAACTTCTATTCGATCAAATAAGCCTGGTAACAAATGAGCAATTACATTTGTTGTTGACCAAAATCGACACTTTCATTGACCACTTCGTGGTCTTATTTTCGTGGAAAGATTTGGGGCAGAGTAAACCCTCTCGCTTCGCCTCTTCTGGTTTACCCAATGGCAAAGATACATAGGAGTCAGGTTAGGTTGGGGGCAATGGGCATCTTTGTCCATGGTTTACCCATAACATTTATCTCAAACCAGAGTAAAGCATCTTTTGTAGGGTGTGGTGGTCTCTGTAACCAAGGCAAACTGATTTATGCAGCAGTAACCTGTTTTGGGACTATGGGGTTGGGACTACAAGGATGCTTGAAATTATGAATTACAGTAGTGATTTGTATTAGCTGTAAAAATCCTCCATGCTTGATTACCTGTGAACCTGATATGAGAAATGGCATGGTATATCTACAGAATAATATGAGTACATGTTTTTAGAGAATTTAGACGTTTTTACAAAAATATCATTCACAACACTTCATTTTCTTGATAAGGCTTCCTCTTAGTGGAACTTTAAATATACATCAGTTAGATCTGTGAGCACTTGTATGGTATACCTGGTGCCTAATCAGAATTTTCATGAAAATATCATTACATTCACAACTTTTAATTGTCTTCATGAAGCTTTATCAAGACATGAACTTTAAATAGACATGAGTTAGAGGTTTGAGAGCTGGTATGGCATATTTAGAGTCTGAGTAGCTAGATAGAGGGAAACATCTTTAGATGATTCATTGATTTTCACAAAATATAATTACATTCACAATTTTAAATTGTCTTCAAAAGGCTTCCCGAAGCTGTGACCATTGTGTATAGATTGTTTTGGAGTCTGTGCGAGGTTGCATATCTAGACTAGAACCTTGTCTGAATAGCCAGATAAAGGAAAAATGTCGTTGAAAATTCAGGGGATAGCCCAAATGGGTTTCAAACCCAGAAACCTGCAACTGTCAGTCCAGTAGTACTGTCACCATAAAGCCTGAACTAAGGGCTACATAAAAATGGTTTTTAATACTGATACAAATGTGGAGCAAAAGCTAAACATACAAAAATGAGGTTCAAAATGAGTCACTGCAGTGATCTGGACTCACACAGTTGTAGGGTAGTTGCAAAATGGTGCAGTGCTGTGTCATTGTTGGCAAAAGTCTTGCTCCCTCAATTGCCAGCGCTGTAGTTTAAAGCCTCTGCAGTCACCTGATGCACTGCTGAGATTTTGTTTGTTTTTAGGGGCTAATGGTAATATTTGCTATTCATCGTGTTTCAGAGAGATAGACATGCTTCTCAGCTAAATGTATATTTTGTTTTCTCAGACTGTCCTCATTGCCCTCCGTCTCTCCACTGCTCCACAGCCCCTTATCACTGCTTATCCCCGCCCCTTACATCTCTCATTCCCTTCCTTAACAGCTCAGACTTGGCTGGCTGATGCTATCATTGATCCCTGCTGTCAGTGCTCTAAAAAAACGTTGCGTCACAGTCATTACCAGCTCTATAAAAGATACAGTGATGCAGATTCCACTGTGTCGACCCAGCAACTCTACTACAGTTAGAGCTGCCTGTTTCGCAAGTCATGAGTTCCATTGCTTACGACCCTTACTTTCCCTCCTCTTCCCACAAGAGGAGGGTGATGCTGCGCAGTGGAGGGTATGGAGACAGTGCAGGAGGGATGGCATCCAGGTCGGTGTATTCCAGCCACTCTGCCCCCCTCTCATACCATGGGTCATCCCGACTGCGTTACCCAACATACAGCCGTAGCTCCTCCATGCTGCTGTCTACCCCCAGATCTGCTGCCGCTGCTGAACTCGACATCAGCCAGGCGGTGCAGGTGAGCACTGAGTTCAAGGCCGTGCGGACGCAGGAGAAAGCCCAGCTACAGGAGCTGAATGACCGCTTTGCCAGTTTCATTGAGCGTGTCCATGAGCTGGAGCAGCAGAACAAGGTGCTGGATGCTGAACTGCTGATCCTCAGGCAGAGGCATGGCGAGCCCTCCCACCTCAGGTCCCTGTATGAGCACGAGATCCGCCAGCTCCGTGCTGCTGTGGAGGAGGCCCGCGATGAGAAACAGGCTGCCCAGAACCACAGGGACCAGATGGAGGAGGTGCTGCAGAGTCTGCAGGGACGTTATGAAGAGGAGGTAGTGAGCAGGGAAGAGGTGGAGGGGCAACTGATGGATGCCAGGAAAGGGGCGGATGAGGCTGCTTTGGGCCGTGCTGAGCTGGAGAAGAGGACGGAGACGCTGCTGGATGAGCTGGCCTTCCTGAAACGTCTCCATGAGGGGGAGATAGCTGAGCTGCAGGCCCAGGTGCAGTACAATGCCCAGGTGTCCGTGGAAATGGAGGTGGCCAAGCCAGACCTGTCTTCAGCCCTCCGAGACATCCGCGTCCAGTATGAGAAACTGGCACATCGCAACCTCCAGTCAGCCGAGGAATGGTTCCGCAGCAAGGTGAGTGTGATGACAGAAGGCACCGCCCGCAACACAGACAACATTCGCAATGCCAAAGAAGATGCCGGGGAGTACCGCCTCCTGATTCAAACACGGAACCAGGAGATTGAAGCCTGCCGTGATAGGAACCAGTCCCTGGAGAATCAGTTACAGGAGGTAGAGGAGGAACAGAGTGCTGAGATCGCAGCCCTACAGGTCAGTGCCAGAGCAGCATGAATGAAAATCATACAATTTCTCATAAAAAAATGTCACATGTCTGAATATCTGCATTAGACCCTGCTGAGCCTAATCCTTCAGACAAATGTACACAATATTCTACAGAAATGCGGTGTAATGCATCCGTTAAGTTAACAAGGTAAGTTTTGGACTGTAGATTACATGTGCAAATCATTTGATAATAATGTGTATTGAAAATATGTCTACACTAGAAAGTTTGTATAGTATTGTTTTAGAGTGCCTCCCTATTACTTAAAATGTTTTTATTTCATAGTTATTCCACAATAAACACTTTATTAATCATGTTACACTGTTAACATAATAAAGCATCTCTCCAAAAACAGGAATCAATTGGCCAGCTGGAGGACGAGTTGAGGACAACCAAGAATGAAATGGCTCAGTACCTGAAGGATTATCAAGACCTCTTGAATGTTAAGATGGCTCTGGACATCGAGATCGCAGCTTACAGGTCTGTGGCTTATAAAATTAGATCAGCATGTTTTGTGCCATCTCTCGTTATCTACATGTTATCTACATATCTACCCTATGTATCTATTATCTTTCCAGGAAGCTGCTTGAAGGGGAGGAGAATCGCTTCAGTGCAGTAGGACCAGGGGCAATGTCCAGTGTCTATTCCCAAAGCCTGTGTGTGGCCCCATCCCGCAACCGCCCCATGTTTTCCATGCAGTCCAGCCTGACCTCTGGTGCCCCCTACCTACGCATGTACAGCTCATCATTCTCCTCTGCAGATGAGATTATAGCTGCTAGTCAAGCACAGCCTGCTGAGTCAAGTCCTCAGGAGGAAGAGGAGGAGGAAGGAGAGAAGGGAGACGAGGAAGCAAAGGAAGAGGATGTTGAGGAAGAGAAAAAAGCAGAAGGTCAGTATTGTCCAGAGTTTAAATGAATGTGCTTTCAAAAAAAATGAAGGTTTTGAGATGTCAGGTTCCGTATCTGCAGCGGATAGCAACTAATCACACTGTCTCTACCTACAGATGACAATGGAGATATGAAGGAACAGGCAGAAGAGGAGGCTAAAGAAAATGGAGACGATGGAGGAGATGAAAATCAAGAAGGTAGAGATGGAGAGGAGGATGGAGCCAATGAAACAGAAGAAGGGCATGATAAGGGAGAAGAGGATGAAAGCAAAAAGGAAGTAGAAGTGGCAGAGGAAAAAGAGAAGCCAAAGGACAAAAATATTTAAATCAAGATTCTGATGAATGACACATTGATTGTCCCATATTGAGGTGCTCTACAAAAAGATCCATTAGTTCAGTACAATCAATCAGGAAACCATTGTATACAGCAGAGGCCTTTATGTTTGTGTGCAAAGAGGTAGTATGGCTGTACAGTGAAGCAAAACATGACAGTGTATGCATGTGTGTGCCAGCAAGGCCATAAATAATAAAAAGCAAATAGCTGTATATGAAATACATTCAAATAAATGCAATATGAGTGCTCTATGGGTGAGAAAGAATGTGTGGAGTTTTGTGAGCAAATACTGTATTGTATTAGCCTAAGAAATATGTTTGAAAAACCTATGTGCATTTCTGTCACCACAATATGCATATAAGAACACCACTGTGTTCAATATACTTGATTTTCAATGCCTTAGACATATTCTTAGTGGGATCAATGATGTACTGTACTGAACACAAATAAAGACTTAAAACATGTCCATCTGAATACATCCATTTCTGGTATTATTGCACTATTGAATTTACTCATGAAGTTGCTACTCATTTTCCTGACTATCCGGATGAGTCAGCAATAAGAGTTTGGAAATGGGTATGCCTAGTCAGTTGAACAATGAATGCCTTCAACTGAAATGTGTATTCTGCATTTCTCTCTCTGGATCAGAGAGGTGCAGGGGGCTGCCTTAATCGTCTATGCATTTGGCACCCAGGGAATAGTGGGTTAACTGCCTTGCTCAGGGGCAGAACAACAGATTTTTACCTTGTCAGCTCAGTGATTTACAATCCAGCAACCTTTCAGTTAGTGGCCCAACACTAACCACTACGCTACCTGCCAGAGTGTATAGAAAATAGCATTGGTGATTCAGGATGTTCTTTTAGAGTACAAGGAGAGTATTAGAATAACTGTTTCCTTTTTAGGTTGGTTGATAGATTATGTAATTCCTCAATAATATACGTACTACCTGTATGTCTCATGAGAAACACCCTCTTAGGTGGCCCTTTGACAAACACTGAACAAACTTTGGAAATTGTTGATAGTTTCCCCACCTTGGTAGATTTTTAAATGATAAAGAACAGCTGAGAAGCAAACATTTTTTCATTCATTCTTTCAAATCGACCAGAAATCAGTGATTGAGAGAACTTTCACATACATCAACTCACATTTAAGATGTTAGTAATATTATTCCTCTGGGTGTTCTTCTGTTTTTCTAAATACATTGAACCATCTTCAGTAGAGAACAGGAACCCTGTGTGTGTGTGTCTCATAAGTCAGAAGGTCCTTTCTGTCCCATTATCCCCTTTGTGTGATCAGTGAGCTGACATTAGTGTTTTTCGTGCTGGCTCACTCTCCTTCACATCACTGGCCATAAATTAGAACCTTTACGATTCAGTTAGCTTGCTGCTGCACCAAAGGATCTGGCCAAATGTCTACCGATGGAGGATGCCAGCAGAAAGCAATTCCCATTAGAGAAACACATGAGGAAAGTTTCACATTAAACCTGGACAGGGGATGGTCTGTTTTATTCAATACACTCTTTTTGCACCACACTGGTGGCGGAAATGCACAGCCGTTCATACACATGCAGGAACATTGCATACATACTGTGGGCTATGTGTGACTTGTTGCTATTCATATCAATTTGAATTTTGTGGATGTATATCCCCAACAAGGAGAACACTTGTTCTTCCAAGGACATAAGTTTTACTTGACAGGGATGCAGAGAGAATGGCTTAATTACTGCAGTGGCTGAAGTTTCCCATACATGGCATAACTCACACTATATACAGCACATCAATGTAGGGTAACAATTGGACTACAGATGCAGCAGGGCTCTGAAAATATAACTTGGCAGTAGAATTAAGGACAAACACCTTCAACAAAACACTATATTATAGTCATATTTCACCTTATTAGAAAGCCAACGCCCCAAACTCTGCAGCTGCCACCTCCCTCTTTCCCCCCTTCTCTATTTTCCCTGTCCTCAGCTCACCCCATCCTCTGCAGCTCCTCCCTCCATCCCTCCCTTTTTTCCTCCAACAAAAGAGAGGGCGTTGCAACGAGAAAAATGAGAAGACTGGATGTGTATCAAACTGATACCAGCACAGATTCTCTATATAAAAAAGACAACAAAAAGGGAAGTTAAGAAGGTTTGCTCAACTTGTTGTTTTTGAAACTCATTTTAAAGCAACCAGGGTAGCCATGAGGGAATGTACCTCAGCAAACATAAGTCAAAACACCACCTGATTCTCTGTTGGGAAAACAATGTTAATGTCAAGTGTTGTATTGTGTCTATACAGTAAAAAAAAATGTTTAAGGAAACCAAAGCCCATTCTACAGTA
Organism: Oncorhynchus kisutch; assembly: GCF_002021735.2. Lineage (NCBI taxonomy): Eukaryota > Metazoa > Chordata > Actinopteri > Salmoniformes > Salmonidae > Oncorhynchus > Oncorhynchus kisutch. The sequence goes on along the minus strand of NC_034176.2, from coordinate 27,005,042 downwards.
TGTCATACAAAAAGTGAAATGTATGTTGCTGGGATCTTATGGACATTCATTGTCATTCACAAAATGGGCTTGAGAGGACTGTGCAAGTCCTCGCAACTGATCTGCTACCCACTTGCGGAGCAACAAAGTATTTGGAGGGGGTTGTCCACCCTTGGCCCCCCCCCCCTTGAGGCCTTCCAATAATGAAAAACATGGCATTTTGGGTGTATGAGAAATAGACAGCATTCAAGTTACCTATAAGAAAAACATCTATTTTTTGTACGTATCATTTCATATCACATATTTTGTTGGATTTTGAAGTTTAAGTAAGTAACACCAACCTTGTGGATGATCATTTGGGTCAAAAGCATGGAAAATGCTCTAAACATGTGGGGTACCTCTCCTGTACTTGATGATTGGACACATTGAACCCCCACACCTAGACAATGTAAATACTACAACTTAAAGAATATTCCCCCAAAATACCTAATTCACCTTAGTTGACAAAGCCATTTGCTAACATTAATGTATTTCAATACATGTTGACAAAATTACCGACCTGATGACCTTTAGGAAATGGACCAGTCGATAGTGCTGGTGAAATGTTGCTATGTCCAGGGTTTCTGTGATGCCAGGGAAGCCCTGAGTGATCAGCTGCCCATCAGAGTCCTGCAAATCACTGGAGCAACAGAACTAAATGCCCTTGAGAAATTTCTCCAGCCCTATCCCTCAGCTTTTTACCAAAACGGGTGGGGAGGGCGCTTTGTTATTGTTTCAATTGCTGATTGCCACTTAAAGAAGTAGACCCTGTCATGGTCATGAGGTGGGCATCTACTCCATCCTGAGGAAGCCCCTTCCAACTCTGCTGCACTATTCCTGGGGTTGTCTCAGCGAGGTCTGCCTCTGCGGTTGTCACTGGGCACCCTCCTCACCCAATCAAAGACAGTGTCAAAGGAACCCTCACACTGGCCTGAAAGAAGAGACAAATGGGTGTTACATAGTGTGTTTTGTATTCTCCAGTATACTCCCAGTACACATTACCTATGACCTTGTATGGCCTTTCGGTCCTCCCAACCCATCTCCATAAGGCTGTCATTGGGGTACAGAGAGTGCATCACAGAGTCAGGGGAAGAGAAGTGGGGCAGTCTCAGTACATGTCCTGTCTCATGCAGCAAAACCTGCATTTAAAACAAAAAGCTAAACATTCTGAATTTCACATCACACTGAGAAACAAATGTGTGCCACGTTGAATGTGTAAAGCCTACTGTACCAACAGCCGATTGACCCCATGGTTGGGTGGAAAAACACTGTAGACTTCATCATCATCCAGGTGGATCTGTCCTGGCTGGGCTGTATGTGCAACTTCTCATCCTGTTCCATCGAACAACAAAGGACAGCCTAGGTGATGTCCTGAAGACGGAGGGTCAGAAACATAAAAACACACAGACCAAAGGGAGGCTGGTCTGAGCCATAGAGATAGATAGAAGACTCATGGATATAACGTTTTAACATGGACATTGCGTGCTTCCACCATTTTGAAGTAGTCGATTGGGTGGCGATTCCTATGAGTTAGGTGCAATCAGCCAATGAAGAAGAAACATGGACTACTTTAAACTAGAGAGAGACGCAATGGCGCTGCCCATGTGTCACAGACGCTATAATGGCACAGATACAAAGATGAGTAATCTGTCTATCGCTATGTTCTGAGCACATCTCTCACAGGAAGGAAGAAAATAAAAAAAAGTAGATTCAATATGCAAGCACTATGGAATACAATAAACTTGGGGAACACCAATGGCTATGCATCATACAGGAAAATTCAGAGTGTGTCTGTAAAACCTGTTCCAAAGCCCAGGAGGAAATACATAGAAGTAGGATCCTCCTGAAAAGAGGCTCCCGAGTGGCGCTGCACTCTTTTTTTTTATTTTTTTTATTTTACCTTTATTTAACCAGGTAGGCAAGTTGAGAACAAGTTCTCATTTACAATTGCGACCTGGCCAAGATAAAGCAAAGCAGTTCGACAGATAAAACGACACAGAGTTACACATGGAGTAAAAACAAACATACAGTCAATAATGCAGTATAAACAAGTCTATATACAATGTGAGCAAATGAGGTGAGAAGGGAGGTAAAGGCAAAAAAGGCCATGATGGCAAAGTAAGTACAATATAGCAAGTAAAATACTGGAATGGTAGTTTTGCAATGGAAGAATGTGCAAAGTAGAAATAAAAAATAATGGGGTGCAAAGCAGCAAAATAAATAAATAAATAAAAATTAAATACAGTTGGGAAAGAGGTAGTTGTTTGGGCTAAATTATAGGTGGGCTATGTACAGGTGCAGTAATCTGTGAGCTGCTCTGACAGTTGGTGCTTAAAGCTAGTGAGGGAGATAAGTGTTTCCAGTTTCAGAGATTTTTGTAGTTCGTTCCAGTCATTGGCAGCAGAGAACTGGAAGGAGAGGCGGCCAAAGAAAGAATTGGTTTTGGGGGTGACTAGAGAGATATACCTGCTGGAGCGTGTGCTACAGGTGGGAGATGCTATGGTGACCAGCGAGCTGAGATAAGGGGGGACTTTACCTAGCAGGGTCTTGTAGATGACATGGAGCCAGTGGGTTTGGCGACGAGTATGAAGCGAGGGCCAGCCAACGAGAGCGTACAGGTCGCAATGGTGGGTAGTATATGGGGCTTTGGTGATAAAACGGATTGCACTGTGATAGACTGCATCCAATTTGTTGAGTAGGGTATTGGAGGCTATTTTGTAAATGACATCGCCAAAGTCGAGGATTGGTAGGATGGTCAGTTTTACAAGGGTATGTTTGGCAGCATGAGTGAAGGATGCTTTGTTGCGAAATAGGAAGCCAATTCTAGATTTAACTTTGGATTGGAGATGTTTGATATGGGTCTGGAAGGAGAGTTTACAGTCTAACCAGACACCTAAGTATTTGTAGTTGTCCACGTATTCTAAGTCAGAGCCGTCCAGAGTAGTGATGTTGGACAGGCGGGTAGGTGCAGGTAGCGATCGGTTGAAGAGCATGCATTTAGTTTTACTTGTATTTAAGAGCAATTGGAGGCCACGGAAGGAGAGTTGTATGGCATTGAAACTCTAAGGCACTGCATCTCAGTGCAAGAGGCGTCACTACAGCCTGGTTTGAATCCAGGCTGTATCACATCTGGCTGTGATTGGGAGTCCCATATGGTGGCGCACAATTGACCCAGCATTGTCTGGGTTTGTCTGGGTTTGGCTTTCCTAGTTAAATAAAAAGGAGAGTGGAGCTACCTCAGCCCATCGCTGGAGGGCCAAATCAATCACTTTCCCCTGTTGGGCAGGCAGGTGAAAGCCTCTGATAGCAGGTGATACCTGAGCCTGCGTTTGGCATAGCCCATCCTGGGCATGGGGCCCAGGGATCCACCTGAACCCTGAGTGCACTTCTGTCACTGGGACCTAAAAACATGATATGGGCTTGAACCCACAGCTGGATCCTCACTACTCATATGTATTTTAGCCTCCTTGGTCCACAGGAGTGATGCTGAAACATCCTTGGGAGAAGGGATCATATAAGGGATCACTGGTGAACTCATGGTCTTATCTTGGAACAGATGGTTGGAGGACAAGAGTTGATTATGATCGTCTTCTGATGCAGATGCTGTAGTCCGCTACCTTGTTGACAAGTAAGGAACAGACAGTGTTTATAGCTCAGGCAGCAATATCTTGCGATTAGGCCTGTGATAAGAAAAGAGAAGGGAAAATAGAATTCTTAATATACAATGAGTGTACAAAACATTAAGAACTCCTGCTCTTTCCATGACCAGTTGAATCCAGGTGAAAGCTATGATCCATTATTGATGTCACTTGTTAAATCCACTTCAATTAGTGTAGATGAAAGGGATGAGACAAATTAAAGGATGATTTTTAAACCTTGCGATAATTGAAACATGGATTGTGTATATGTGCCATTCGGATGGTGAATGGGCAAGAGAAAAGATTTAAGAGCCTTTGAACGGGGTGTGGTGGTAGGTCCCAAGCACACCGATATGTGTCAAGAACTGCAATGCTGGTGTGTTTTTCACGCTCAACAGTTTCCCGTGTTCCTAATGTTTGGAACGCTCAGTATATACTGTAGTTACACATTACCAAAATCCACATAAATCCATTTGGTAGACTAAATATGAAAACACCAATAGTTAAGTACTATTTATCTCTATTTGACCCATATGTCAAAATAAACATGTAAAATTCAATAAGTAAAATATGAATGTCAAGTTAGTGTTGGTTTACCACATGTAAGCCAGTCTGAGGCAGAACAGCGAAGACCCCACCAGACGGAAATGAAGAGAGGAATGATAGACTAGCCAGTAGAGATAATCTTCCCAACCCCATCTCTCTGGGCTCCTATAAGGCTGTTTACTCTCTTCCAGCTCTGTCTTTCACTTGAGACCACAAAGCAATGAAAGCGATTGTTCTTTAAGTCCTACAATCCTGGCAGTAACTATACTTGTACACCTGTTTCTGTTAACATTGTACCCCCAAAGCACCATAGATAGGGTACAGTACTCACCGTTCAATCTGTTTACCCCTGTCTCTGATAACCATAAAGGTTGTCTTGTTGTTCGGGATGACAGAAAAAGAGTCTGTTCACAGTCATGCTTTCTCTCAAGGAGTTTTAAATTAAATCAGCCCTGGCGTGTGATGCAATTCAATCTAAACTAGAGCACTGGGTGAGAAGTGGAGGGTACAGGCAGTTTTTCTAATCAGAGCCTGACTTAAGTGAGGAATGGACACACATCCCTGTCTGCTTAACTGATTCATCGACTTACACCTTTGACTCAACCTGAGATGCCAATACATGTCATGCTTACATAATGCATAATTACAATAAGCTTGCCCCCGAGTTGGTAGAATGTTCCGTAAACAATTATACACAATGCCCTATTGAGCCTGAATCTGTCTCTCATAAGCTTATTGTGATTATGAATATGACCTCATAATACCATGACTCAAGCACAATCATAAAATCGGAATAAGAGGTATCCGTTTCATAATAGTTGTAAATCCACTTGCTGTCACATGATGGCAATATTGTCTTCCTTATTCACAGCTTGTGGAATTCCTTTTCATTTGAATGGTCTCTGGTATGTCTGTTACGTACATCTTTAGATGAATGAGACCAAAGGGCAGCGTGGAAAGTGTTCATGATTTCTAATACTGAACTCCGACAAAACAACAAAACCGACCGTGACGTTCTGCAGGGCTAGATAGCAACTATGCAAAAACAAGATCCCACAATCTAAGGTGGGAAAGGGCTGCCTAAGTATGATCCCCAATCAGAGACAACGATAGACAGCTGCCTCTGATTGGGAACCATACCGGGCCAACAAAGAAATAGAAAAACTAGAATGCCCACCCAAATCACACACCGACCTAACCAAATAGAGAAATAAAAAGGCTCTCTAAGGTCAGGGCATGACAATGTCAAAATATCTTTTTTATATAAATAAATGAAAGGATTCCACTTCTGTTTGTGATTATATTTGTAGAAGTTTTTTACATGGCAAAAGTGTACACCTGAATATTACTAAAGATCTGCAGACCTAGCCTAGTTGTTTACACTATGCAAAGTAAGGCCTACTCTGAATTTAGAAATGTGCTTTGATTCATTGCTAGTCCAATACATCTGCCTGAATCCAACATGACCTTCTGCTGGCTCACTGTATTTGTGATGCACATTGGGATGTTCCTGTGCATTTTTAAGAATACACAAATCACTCAACCAAAAATGCTCAGATCCAACAAAACTGTGTCAAATTATTCTAAAGAACTTAAGTACATAAACCGTCAGTGGTCCAGTATTTTAATCGCTTAGATGAGGCAGCTTAGTAAAGCAAAACAGACAATGAACAAGTCAAACAAAGAGAACTATTGGTCACACTTTACAATAAGGGAAGGTGTACAGTGTAATTACACTGTAGGTACGTTAGCTGATTTGTGTAACTGCATGTTGACATTTTTATATGCAATAGATTTGTAACAACAAACTTCTCTTCCCCTCCCTTAGTCCAGTCACTCTGTCCCCAGTGGAGTTGTCTGGCATTGACAGGGGATACAGCACCATGGCTCCCTCACCTCTCTCATCTAGAACCTCTTACATGGGGCTTGTGAGAGAGCTGAACATTTCTGTAGATTTAGATGTATTATTTTAATCCATGCAAGTCTAAAGCACTCTCTCTTTTTTAATTGTATTCAGCCACATAAATCATGCAGCACAACAGTATAATCTGCAAAAAATGTCCATACTCATTTCCCAAGCAAAAAAAATACATTAATTGTAGCTAAACCTCCTCTCGACACCGAATAATTGTTTAAGATTAGTTCTACTCAGTTTTTCTCTATTGTGATTTTAATTGCAAATCCTTTGTATTGTGCATGCCACAAACATGCATAGCAGTTGTAAGTGCTATGTAAATATGTACCAGAAACTGTAGCAATAATTCCAAGGGCTGACTACTCATGCCATCTGCAGTTACCCTGCTATTTCCATGGGAATATGACATTTTGCAGAATCAAATCAAGATATAATCTGTGATGGTTGGCAAAACCCCAATAATGTTTAATGCTTAAAACCTAATAGCAATTGCACAGAATACACAGAGAAATCACAATCCAAATAGTGAGAGCTAAATCAAGCTGTCAAGGGGAACAGCAAAGTAAATGGATGGCTAATGGTTATTGACAGCAACATTTGGTTGTTCCATTAAGTGCTATCAGCAACACATGATGTGAAGACAAATGGCTAAGTAGAATAACAGGCCTGATCCACTAAGCAGCTGCAGATGGCTTCATTGGGTGGAGAGGGGGAGGGTGTGGCATCTCTGCCCAATGTCATAAATAAAATATCATAATGAATGCATGCATTGATGCAAACATACATAATGCATGAATGGTAACCTCACACAGACGCATCCTCTAAAATATAAACAGTGTGAACCTGATGATGATAGAGCAGGCTACTGTTACAAACACACATACCACACCCCCTGTCAGTGTCCACTAAAGACGGTGCAGTATGACAACGAGTGGATTCCTCACATTCCCGACCCTGAGGAATATAAAACAGTTAATGGTTGAATCACGTCAAATCAAAACGTTTTTATACTTCTAGTTGTGGCAATTACATCTTCTGTCATGCGCCCATACAGTTTGCTTTTGCACCATGTACTCATGGTGAAAGGTAGCCCACTGTACACTAGCCTACTAGACAGTGTAGTGTAGGTTACTCTTATCACTTATTTGAAGTATGGTTGTGTTACATTGTTCTTATTGACATTGTTGGCATATTGGCACAATTTGGTAATTGAATGACCGTTTCACGCAAATTACGCATCCCTATACGGCAACGCTCCGCTGCTGGATTCAATTGCATAGCGTCCTAGATTTCGCCCCTCCCCCCTTTTGAAGTCATGATGGCGGAACTGTAGTGTTTAGGACTAGAAAAGTATTATCCGCCCAGCAGTTCACTTATTTATTTATTTATTTATCTATCATTGCCCCACAATGACCCGCTGGATTCCAACAAAAAAAGAGAAATATGGCGTTGGTAAGTTAGACAATTATATCGTCTTATTTACAAAAGGGCTGTTTTCACACAGCAGTTTTATTTATTTAGCTAGTTGGCCAAGCCTATTAAACTTGGAAGTTATGTAGGAAGCTTTAGGAAAGGTCGAAGTTAAGCTACCTGGAATATGTCACACATGTTGGCTGTATAGGGATCACTGAAAGAAAGTGAATGTTGGATAGATATTATTAAGTTTCGTCAGCGTGTGCACCTTATGTCCATATAGTAGCAATCCGTAAATCAAGAGGTTCGACTCTAAAGTGATTTAGAGCCATGCTACACGTTGTGTGTAAACGTTTGTGTGATAACCAGGTGAAACGTTCTTGCGGCCCATATACTGTAGAAATTGTGTAATTAATCTATTACTAGACATTTCAGATATCATGAAAATACCAAGTCACATAGCCTACTACACGAGTCACTTCAGTTTGGGCATGATGTGTGTGTGTGGATACACGCCCTCAAGGTAAAGCAAAGCGAATGGGGAACTGTTTCAGCGAGTATGTTGACGTCAGTACACTGAAATAGAACAGTTTATTGGTACCTGCAAGGTTCTTTGGTTGATGTTGTCACTGTATCAAGCAGTAACGCCTTTCATAGATTCTTATCAAAACATAGTTAAGTGAAAATGTATCAAAAGTTATCACCTGGTTGGTTTTCCTCCATTGTTTACAAAACATTAAGATGTGTAAATATAATAGGCATACAGATATCTGTATTCAGCAGGACAGAAAATAACCATAATCTCGTAGAATGATTTAGAGCTCATCATGTATGTTCATTTTGTTCTGACACTTATTTGGGTTTTAACTTTGTTTGTAGTGGTATAATTCAAAAAATAACAATATTCTAGTAAGGAATGCCCTTTACTCGGCTTGCTAGCACCAAAAGTAAAATACCTCTGTGGAAGTTCCTGTTCGTCTTTTGTTGTTTTGTAAAGACCACAGACAGAGGTGTCATTTTCTCAGGGTTACTGAAGTCATAGTCTTTCTTGTTGTTATATTATATTTTTGTTTCTATCTTCTCAATTTTGAATATGACAGATGACTCCATGTAACTGCTGATTGGTTTATTCTTATTTGGGTAGATACAGTTTGAAACAGACACTACCTTCAGTTATGTTTGTGAAATGCTGATCGAATCAGAACATCCTTGAAGCTTGTTATGTGTCCATTGCTGCTAAGCCCTAGTAAAAAAAAAGAAATAAGTCAAACCACTCACTCATGGACTAATGTCTGTGATAGTGTAGAGGGTGTTATTGCAAAAATAGAAGTACAAAATGGACACTTTATTGATATAAATGCATACATACATTTCATCATCACTCATCAGCGCACACATGTATTTCAATCTTTGACTAGGTCAGAGAGAGCTGGTAGGATTTTGCTGAGTTTTTGTGTTGTTCATCTAATACAGGGGTGGGCAAGTTTGATGGGGGTGGGGGCCACAAAAAAAATTGAACTCATCATAAAGGTCGCAGTTGCTCGTGGGTCTGTGTACTCACATCCATCCCCCAAGCCAGTAATTCAACCATGAAAACAAGTTTAGATAGCTGGCCACTAAACTAAGTTACCGATCTAAAAATATTTAGCTGACATTGGCTAATTGACCAACTATCAGTGACTGACATAACAAGAGAAAAACTGCTGATGCACTACCAAATTTCGAAATTGAACCTTGTGTATTCTACTATTCTAACTCACACCATTAAGTTGAGACCCTGACTGAGTAAAAAATATATATATATATCATAGGGCCATACCTGATCTATAACCTGCCAGCCAGAGATGTCACAGGTTGAAGTGCACAACATTGTGAAGGAGCTGCACTAGTGAACCATACTAAGGCACAGACAGTAGCACTTGAGCAGTGACAGTATTGCTGCATCACAACACGCTTGGTTTGATTATTTTCACTGGCACAGCTCTGCTGTTGTCAGCCTGGCCCTGGACACAGTCAAAACTGTGTCAAGTTGGTGAAACGGGCCATTGTCACTATCTGCGTGACAAGAGGGAGATGTCATTTCTTTGGTTTTTTTTTATATAAAGGCTATTGTTTCTGAGTTGGCAGAGGGAGTTTTAACTAAGAATAAGGAAATGTTTTGATGAGGTTTGATGCCATGATGAATTCTATTATTTGCATCCTCTATAGGACTGAATGGCACCCGGACAATTCCACTGTTACTGTGCGCAGACACTTTAAATGTATACCAAACAAAAAACATTGATTTCAAAGTTTAACAAACCATACAACTCTATGCACAAGGACTATTTTTAACAATTTACACTGACATTGTTACAAAAGCACATTTACTAGAAGAACTGTGCAGATGCAAAGTTTGCTAACATAATCTCAGTAAAATCTCCCTCAGTTTTTTTGTGACCATGTTTTCTGCTCCTATTAAATGGAAACTACACCCCAAAACAACACTTTTGTATTTGTTTCATTAGTCCATTGTTGATATAGTCCCCAAATATTTTGCTTGTCAGCAATCACGTTTTCAAGATACATACTTGATCGCTGACATGCAAAACATTTTGGGACTATATCAACAATGGACTAATGAAACAAATACCAAAAGATAGTTTTGGGGTGTAGTTTTCCTTTAAGATTCAAAGGTGTCTGCAGAAAGAACAGGGTGTCAGCTATGACATGACACCATGAGTTTGAAAAAAAATTATATTTTGGTTTCTGAACTACAGTAAGTGAAGTGGGTTTACATCCGGTAACAGAATTGTGTTAATGGGTTTTCATCATGGGTCCCTGATCTGTACTACACAGAAATGCATAATTATGGATATGAATGTCATTCTCTTCATGGTGATATATCCTAAATAGGTACACAAAGGTGGAAATATGCAATATCCTAATTTGCATATGTGGGTATCATTCTACCTACTGGCTATTTTTCTAATGAGCTCCGCCACCAAACAAGACTTTGGTTGGTCCTGACCAAATCTTAACCAATCATAGACATCGATGTTTCACAAGTTTGGACTTCAAAGAACAGCACAGTAAAGCTCAGTAGAGTACAGTAAAGTATAGTATAGTTAAGTACAGTAGAGTAGAGTACATTATAGTGTACTCAACTTTAGTGTGATCTACTGTCTACAGTACTTAACTTTACTCTACTCTAAATTATAGGACTGTGCTGCACTGTACTGAACTGTACTCTACTTCTCTTTACTGTACTATAATCTACTTCTCTTTACTGTACTGTACTGAACTATACTCTACTTCTCTTTACTGTACTGTACTGAACTATACTCTACTTCTCTTTACTGTACTGTACTGAACTATACTCTACTTCTCTTTACTGTACTGTACTATACTCTACTTCTCTTTACTGTACTGTACTGAACTATACTCTACTTCTCTTTACTGTACTGAACTATACTCTACTTCTCTTTACTGTACTGTACTGAACTATACTCTACTTCTCTTTACTGTACTGAACTATACTCTACTTCTCTTTACTGTACTGTACTTTAATGAACTGTTCTGTAATTAACTATACTCTACTTTTATTTACTGTACTTTACTGTTTTTATTTTTATTTTTATTTCACCTTTATTTAACCAGGTAGGCTAGTTGAGAACAAGTTCTCATTTGCAACTGCGACCTGGCCAAGATAAAGCATAGCAGTGTGAGCATACAACAAAGAGTTACACATGGAGTAAACAATTAACAAGTCAATAACACAGTAGAAAACAAAGGGGGGGTCTATATACAATGTGTGCAAAAGGCATGAGGAGGTAGGCAAATAATTACAATTTTGCAGATTAACACTGGAGTGATAAATGATCAGATGGTCATGTACAGGTAGAGATATAGGTGTGCAGAAGAGCAGAAAGGTAAATAAATAAAAACAGTATGGGGATGAGGTAGGTGAAAAGGGTGGGCTATTTACCAATAGACTATGTACAGCCGCAGCGATCGGTTAGCTGCTCAGATAGCTGATGTTTGAAGTTGGTGAGGGAGATAAAAGTCTCCAACTTCAGCGATTTTTGCAATTCGTTCCAGTCACAGGCAGCAGAGTACTGGAACGAAAGGCGGCCAAATGAGGTGTTGGCTTTAGGGATGATCAGTGAGATACACCTGCTGGAGCGTGTGCTACGGATGGGTGTTGCCATCGTGACCAGTGAGCTGAGATAAGGCGGAGCTTTACCTAGCATAGACTTGTAGATGACCTGGAGCCAGTGGGTCTGGCGACGAATATGTAGCGAGGGCCAGCCGACTAGAGCATACAAGTCGCAGTGGTGGGTGGTATAAGGTGCTTTAGTGACAAAACGGATGGCACTGTGATAGACTGCATCCAGTTTGCTGAGTAGAGTGTTGGAAGCCATTTTGTAGATGACATCGCCGAAGTCGAGGATCGGTAGGATAGTCAGTTTTACTAGGGTAAGCTTGGCGGCGTGAGTGAAGGAGGCTTTGTTGCGGAATAGAAAGCCGACTCTTGATTTGATTTTCGATTGGAGATGTTTGATATGAGTCTGGAAGGAGAGTTTGCAGTCTAGCCAGACACCTAGGTACTTATAGACGTCCACATATTCTAGGTCGGAACCATCCAGGGTGGTGATGCTAGTCGGGCATGCAGGTGCAGGCAGCGACCGGTTGAAAAGCATGCATTTGGTTTTACTAGCGTTTAAGAGCAGTTGGAGGCCACGGAAGGAGTGTTGTATGGCATTGAAGCTTGTTTGGAGGTTAGATAGCACAGTGTCCAAAGACGGGCCGAAAGTATATAGAATGGTGTCGTCTGCGTAGAGGTGGATCAGGGAATCGCCTGCAGCAAGAGCAACATCATTGATATACACAGAGAAAAGAGTCGGCCCGAGAATTGAACCCTGTGGCACCCCCATAGAGACTGCCAGAGGACCGGACAGCATGCCCTCCGATTTGACACACTGAACTCTGTCTGCAAAGTAATTGGTGAACCAGGCAAGGCAGTCATCTGAAAAACCGAGGCTACTGAGTCTGCCGATAAGAATATGGTGATTGACAGAGTCGAAAGCCTTGGCAAGGTCGATGAAGACGGCTGCACAGTACTGTCTTTTATCGATGGCGGTTATGATATCGTTTAGTACCTTGAGTGTGGCTGAGGTGCACCCATGACCGGCTCGGAAACCAGATTGCATAGCGGAGAAGGTACGGTGGGATTCGAGATGGTCAGTGACCTGTTTGTTGACTTGGCTTTCGAAGACCTTAGATAGGCAGGGCAGGATGGATATAGGTCTGTAACAGTTTGGGTCCAGGGTGTCTCCCCCTTTGAAGAGGGGGATGACTGCGGCAGCTTTCCAATCCTTGGGGATCTCAGACGAGATGAAAGAGAGGTTGAACAGGCTGGTAATAGGGGTTGCGACAATGGTGGCAGATAGTTTCAGAAATAGAGGGTCCAGATTGTCAAGCCCAGCTGATTTGTACGGGTCCAGGTTTTGCAGCTCTTTCAGAACATCTGCTATCTGGATTTGGGTAAAGGAGAACCTGGAGAGGCTTGGGCGAGGAGCTGCGGGGGGGGCGGAGCTGTTGGCCGAGGTTGAAGTAGCCAGGCGGAAGGCATGGCCAGCCGTTGAGAAATGCTTATTGAAGTTTTCGATAATCATGGATTTATCAGTGGTGACCGTGTTACCTAGCCTCAGTGCAGTGGGCAGCTGGGAGGAGGTGCTCTTGTTCTCCATGGACTTCACAGTGTCCCAGAACTTTTTGGAGTTGGAGCTACAGGATGCAAACTTCTGCCTGAAGAAGCTGGCCTTAGCTTTCCTGACTGACTGCGTGTATTGGTTCCGGACTTCCCTGAACAGTTGCATATCACGGGGACTATTCGATGCTATTGCAGTCCGCCACAGGATGTTTTTGTGCTGGTCGAGGGCAGTCAGGTCTGGGGTGAACCAAGGGCTGTATCTGTTCTTAGTTCTGCATTTTTTGAACGGAGCATGCTTATCTAAAATGGTGAGGAAGTTACTTTTAAAGAATGACCAGGCATCCTCAACTGACGGGATGAGGTCAATGTCCTTCCAGGATACCCGGGCCAGGTCGATTAGAAAGGCCTGCTCACAGAAGTGTTTTAGGGAGCGTTTGACAGTGATGAGGGGTGGTCGTTTGACTGCGGCTCCGTAGCGGATACAGGCAATGAGGCAGTGATCGCTGAGATCCTGGTTGAAGACAGCGGAGGTGTATTTGGAGGGCCAGTTGGTCAGGATGACGTCTATGAGGGTGCCCTTGTTTACAGAGTTAGGGTTGTACCTGGTGGGTTCCTTGATGATTTGTGTGAGATTGAGGGCATCTAGCTTAGATTGTAGGACTGGCGGGGTGTTAAGCATATCCCAGTTTAGGTCACCTAACAGAACAAACTCTGAAGCTAGATGGGGGGCGATCAATTCACAAATGGTGTCCAGGGCACAGCTGGGAGCTGAGGGGGGTCGGTAGCAGGCGGCAACCGTGAGAGACTTATTTCTGGAGAGAGTAATTTTCAAAATTAGTAGTTCGAACTGTTTGGGTATGGACCTGGAAAGTATGACATTACTTTGCAGGCTATCTCTGCAGTAAACTGCAACTCCTCCCCCTTTGGCAGTTCTATCTTGACGGAAGATGTTATAGTTGTGTATGGAAATCTCTGAATTTTTGGTGGCCTTCCTGAGCCAGGATTCAGACACAGCAAGGACATCAGGGTTAGCAGAGTGTGCTAAAGCAGTGAGTAAGTCAAACTTAGGGAGGAGGCTTCTGATGTTGACATGCATGAAACTAAGGCTTTTTCGATCACAGAAGTCAACAAATGAGGGTGCCTGGGGACATGCAGGGCCTGGGTTTACCTCCACATCACCCGCGGAACAGAGAAGGAGTAGTATGAGGGTGCGGCTAAAGGCTATCAAAACTGGTCGCCTAGAGCGTTGGGGACAGAGAATAAGAGGAGCAGGTTTCTGGGCATGGTAGAATATATTCAGGGCATAATGCGCAGACAGGGGTATGGTGGGGTGCGGGTACAGCGGAGGTAAGCCCAGGCACTGGGTGATGATGAGAGAGGTTGTATCTCTGGACATGCTGGTAGTAATGGGTGAGGTCACCGCATGTGTGGGAGGTGGGACAAAGGAGTTATCAGGGGTATGAAGAGTGGAACTAGGGGCTCCATTGTGAACTAAAACAATGATAACTAACCTGAACAACAGTATACAAGGCATATTGACATTTGAGAGAGACATACAGCGAGGCATACAGTAATCACATGTGTTGAATTGGGAAAGCTAGCTAAAACAGTAGGTGAGACAACAGCTAATCAGCTAGCACAACAACAGCAGGTAAAATGGCGTAGACTAGGCAACGGGGCCAACAGATAAAACAAACAAGCAGAATGGAGTACCGTGATTAATGGACAGTCCAGCGTGCATCAGCTATGTAGCCAAGAGATCAGTGTCCAGGGGGCAGCGGTGGATGGGGCAGGGAAGCTGGACTGGCGAGTGTTATCCAGGATTTAAAAAAACTAACAATGACTAAATAGCTTGTAGCTAGTTAGCTGGTTAGCTTCTGGAGGTTCTTGAGTGTGTTCTAAAAATAAATAAAAAATAATAGCGATTCCGTATCACATTGGGTGAGGCAGGTTTCCGGAAGGTATAAACAAATTAAAAGTCAAAAGAGATAGAAAGTAAATATGGGTCCGGTGGGCGTTTGGGACGCGGCGATTCAGGCGGTTAGCAGGCCTGTGCTAACAAGCTAACAGTTTGTAGGCCCGGGCTAGACAAGGTAGCAGTTAGCGGACCGGAGCTGGACAAGCTAGCAGTTAGCAGGCCGAATTAGCAAGCAAGGAGATAGCGAGGGCTAGAGAGTTAGCCTTTGGGGGACGTCGCGATGGGGTGAGTCTGTTTATTCCTCTTCATGCGGTGACATCGATAGACCGGTCATGGGCCCGGGTATTGTAGCTCAGGAGTATGCTACGGTGGTAGCGCAGGCCGGGCTAGCTTCAAGCTAAGTGGGTGGAAACGCTAGCCAGGGGTAATCATCCGGGGTTGCGGTTTAGCTAGATAGCTAGTTGTGAAGATCCAGCGTATTTGGAAGCTTAGGTTTAGCTAAATGTTTTTAAAGGGATAGCTATGTAAAAAACGAAAAATATGTAAAAAACGAAAAATAAACGAAAAATAAACGAAATATACAGGGACACGACAGGACGACTTACTGCTACGCCATCTTGGATGACAGATTCTGTACTGTACTGTATGCTATGCTGTACAAACTTGTAAACATAGACGTCTATGATTGGTTCAGATTTCGGCCAGACCAAATCTGAACCATTCATGGACATCTATGTTTAGTTCAAATGAAGGCCGGTCCAGATGTCTGTGGATGTTGAAATCAGGGCAAGTCCGGACCAAAAACCGACGTCTGTGGATGTTGAAATCAAGGCCAGGGTGGACTGATCAAATTTGAACTTCAACATCAATGGACGTCCAGTGTCAATCGGTGCTCACTGGGTGAGGATGCTGGTTACAGTAAATGTAAAGAGAGGGGGCTCATGAGTAGGCGTCAGTAAGAGCCGGGAGAAGTGACATTAATTGGAAAAAGAGAGAAAAGAGGGGGAGAGAGAGAGAGCGAAGGGTTGTCCAGACTTTTCATACTAATGCTTTGACCACCAGACACAGAAAGAGAAAGATAACAGTCATCAGCTGAACATAACAGTATGCTAGTGGAAGGGAGGACAGTAGCAGTTGACCCAACTGTTTGTGACTATTATTTGTTCACATTGTAGCCAATTCAATTGCAGAAATTACGTTAACGATTGTTATGAAATTCTGTTACCGATTTGGAAAGACTTTTTAGTTTTAATCACTTCATAATTCATAAACAAAATTGGTATCAGTAAAAACCCTATAACTAATTGATAGGTCTACCTTTACTTGTTACTTCTTTGAACTTCCATTGTCCTCCCTCCTCACGCGGGAGATAAAATAGAAAACAAATATGTGAGTTTTTGGTAACAGTATTCAGTGTTCAGTATTCAGACCCCTTGACTTTTTCCACATTTTGTTATGTTACAGACTTGTTTTACATTTGATTAAATTAAACAATTCCCTCATCAATCTACACACAATACCTCATAATGACAAAATGAAAACAGGTTTTTAGAAATGATCACAAATGTATAAAAAACAGAAATACCTTATTTACATAAGTATTCCGACCCTTTGCTATGAGACTCAAAATTGAGCTCAGGTGCATCCTGTTTCCATTGATCATACTTGAAAAGTTTCTACAACTTGATTGGAGTCCACCTGTGGTAAATTCAATTGATTGGACATGATTACACCATTGGAAAGTCATACACCTGTCTATATAAGGTCCCACAGTTGACAGTGCATGTTAGAGCAAAAACCAAGCCATGATGTCGAAGGAATTATCCGTAGAGCTCCAAGACAGGTTTATATTGAGGCACAGATCTGGGGAAGGGTACCAAAATATTTCTGCAGCTTTGACGGTCCCCAAGAACACAGTGGTCTCCATCATTCTTAAATAAAAGAAGTTTGGAACCACCAGGACTCTTCCTAGAGCTGGCCGCCCAGTCAAATTGAGCAATCGGGGGAGAAGGGCCTTGGTCAAGGAGGTGACCAAGAACCCGATGTTCACTCTGAGAGAGCTCCAGAGTTGCTCTGTGGAGATCATTTTTGCAGCACTACACCAATCAGGCCTTTATGGTGAAGTGGCCAGACAGAAGCCATTCCTCAGTAAAAGGCACATGACAGCCCACTTGGAGTTTGCCAAAAGGCACCTAAAGACTCTCAGACCATGAGTAACAAGATTCTCTGGTCTGATGAAACCAAAATTGAAGTCATTGGCCTGAATGCCAAGCATCACGTCTCGAGGAAAGCTGTCATCATCTCTACGGTGAAGCATGGTGGTGGCAGCATCTTGCTGTGGGGATATTTTTCAGCAGCAGGGACTGGGAGACTTGTCAGGATCGAGGGAAAGATGAACGGAGCAAAGTACAGAGAGATCCTTGATGAAAACCTGCTCCAGTGCACTCAGGACCTCAGACTGGGGCTAAGGTTCACCTTCCAACAGGACAACGACCGTAAGCACACAGACAAGACAATGCAGGAGTGGCTTCGGGACAAGTCTCTGAATGTCCTTTAGTGGCCCAGCCAGAGCCTGGACTTGAAATCGATCAAACATCTCTGGAGAGACCTGAAAATGGCGGCGGAGGAAATGGCAGCCATTTTTTAAAACTGTCTAACCACTAGGCTACCTGCCGCCCCATGGGTGCCTAACCAATTGTGCTATTATGTGTTTTTTGTTGTTTTTTAAAAACTTATTTTGTACATAATGTTTCTGCCACCGAATCTTATGGCAAAAAAGAGCTTCTGGATATCAGGACAGCGATCACTCACCTCGGATTAGACTAAGATTTTTTCTTCAACAAGCAGGACGCACAGGAAGTACGTCAGACACCCAACAAGGCCAAAATCCCCGTCATTGGCAAGAGAAAGGGATGCAGGTATAGAGGACACAGGGCGGGCATGGGACTTTAATGCAGGGAAACTTTAATCAGTTTTACCTAATTTCTATCAGCATCTTAAATGTGCAACCAGAGGGGAAAAATACTTGATCACCTTTACTCAACACACAGAGACGGGTACAATGCTCTCACTCGCCCTCGATTTGGCAAATCTGACAATAATTATATTTTCCTGATTCCTGCTTACAAGCAAAAATGAATGCAGGAGGCACCAGTGACTCGGTCTATAAAAAAGTGGCCAGATAAAGCAGATGCTAAACTACAGGACTGTTTTGCTAGCACAGACTGGAATATGTTCTGGGATTATTCCAATGGCATTGAGGAGTACACCACATCAGTCACTGGCTTTATCAATAAGAGCATCAAGGATGTCGTTCCCACAGTGACTGTACATACATACCCCAATTTATTTAACACTTTTTTTGGTTACTACATGATTCCATATGTGCTATTTCATAGTTTAAACCAATCAATGTTAAACAAATCAAAATATATTTCATATTTGAGATTATTCAAATTATCCACCCTTTGCCTTGACAGCTTTGGACATTCTTGGCATTCTCTCAACCAGCTTCATGAGGTAGTCACCTGGAATGCATTTCAATGAACAGGTATGCCTTTAAGACATGAAGTTCAGTCAATCCGGAAAATTTCAAGAAATTTGAACGTTTCTTGAAGTGCAGTCGCAAAAACAATCAAGCACTATGATGGAACTGGCTTTCATGAGTACCGCCACAGGAAAGGAAGACCCAGAGTTACCTCTGCTGCAGAGGATACGTTCATTAGAGTTTCCAGCCTCAGAAATTGCAGCCCAAATAAATGCTTCACAGAGTTCAAGAAACAGACACATCTCAACATCAACTGTTCAGAGGACACAAATAATAAGAATATACTTGCTTGAACCAAGAAACATGAGCAATGGACATTAGACCGGTGGAAATCTGTCCTTTGGTCTGATGAGTCCAAATTTGAGATTTTTGGTTCCAACCACCGTGTCTTTGTGAGGTGCAGAATAGGATGATCTCCACATGTGTGGTTCCCACCGTGAAGCATTGAGTTGGTGTGATGGTGTTGGGGTGATTTGCTGGTGACACTGTCAGTGATTTATTTAGAATTCAAGGCACACTTAACCAGCATGGCTACAACATCATTCTGCAGCGATACGCCATCCCATCTGGTTTGCGCTTAGTGGGACTATCATTTGTGTTTCAACAGGACAATGACCCCACACACATCCAGGCTGTGTAAGGGCTATTTGACTAAGAAAGAGAGTGATGGAGTGCTGCATCAGATGACCTTGCCTCCACAATCACCCGACCTCAACCCAAATTAGATGGTTTGGTAAGAGTTGGACCGCAGAGTGAAGGAAAAGCCGTAAAAGTAAAGAAAAACCCTTGAATGAGTAGGTGTGTCCAAACTTTTGACTGGTACTGTATATATGCCTTAATTTCTCAAACATATACAGTGGAAGTTGGAAGTTTACATACACTTAGGTTGGAGTCATTAAAACTCATTTTTCAACCACTCCACAAATGTCTTGTTAACAAACTATAGTCGGTTAGAACATCTACTTTGTGCATGACACAAGTCATTTTTCCAAAAATTGTTTACAGACAGATTATTTCACTTATAATTCACTGTATCACAATTCCAGTGGGTCAGAAGTTTACATACACTAAGTTGACTGTGCCTTTAAACAGCTTGGAAAAATCCAGAAAATTATGTCATGGCTTTCAACGTTTCTGTTAAGTTAATTGACATCATTTGAGTCAATTGGAGGTGTACCTGTGGATGTATTTCAAGGCCTACCTTCAAACGCAGTGCCTCTTAGCTTGACATCATTGGAAAATCTGGTTCATCCTTGGGAGCAATTTCAAAAACGCCTGAAGGTACCATGTTCATCTGTACAAACAATGGTACGCAAGTATAAACACCATGGGACCACATAGCCATCATACCGCTCCGGAACGAGACGTATTCTGTCTCCTAGAGATGAGCGTACCTTGGTGCGAAAAGTGAAAATCAATCCCAGAACAACAGCAAAGGACCTTGTGAAGATGCTTGAGGAGACAGGTACTCGATATCTATATCCACAGTAAAAAGAGTCCTATATCGACATAACCTGAATGTCTGCACAGCAAGGAAGAAGCCACTGCTCCAAAACCACCATAAAAAAGCCGGACTACTGTTTGCAACTGCACATGGGGACAAATATCATATTTTTTGGAGAAATGTCCTCTGGTCTGATGAAACAAAAATAGAACTGTTTAGCCATAATGACCATCGTTATGTTTGGAGGAAAAAGGGGGAGGCTTGCAAGCCGAAGAACACCATCGCAACCGTGAAGCAGCATCATGTGGCAGCATCATGTTTTGGGGTGCTTTGCTACCGGAAGGTCTGGTGCACTTCACAAAATCGATGGCTTCATGAGGAAGGGAAAATATGTGGATATATTGAAGCAACATCTCAAGACATCAGTCAGGAAGTTAAAGCTTGGTCGCAAATGGTTCTTCCAAATGGACAATGACACAAAGCATACTTCCAAAGTTGTGGCAAAATGGCTTAAGGACAACAAAATCAAGGTATTGGAGTGGCCATCACAAAGCCATGACCTCAATCCTATAGAGAATTTGTGGGCAGAACTGAAAAAGAGTGTTTGCGAACAAGGAGCCCTAGAAACCTGACTCAGTTACTGTCACGCCCTGGTCTTAGTATTTTGTGTTTTCTTTATTATTTTGGTCAGGCCAGGGTGTGACATGGGTTATTTATGTGGTGTGTTTTGTCTAGTTTTTTTTTAATAGGTTATGGGATTGTGGTTAGTGGGGTTGTCTAGAAAAGTCTATGGTTGCCTGGAGTGGTTCTCAATCAGAGGCAGGTGTTTATCGTTGTCTCTGATTGGGAACCATATTTAGGCAGCCATATTCTTTGAGTGTTTCGTGGGTGATTGTTCCTGTCTCTGTTTGCACCAGAATAGGCCGTTTAGGTTTTCACATGTATTGTTTTGTCTTGTTCAGGTTTATCTTTTATTAAACATGTATCGTAATAACCACGCTGCATTTTGGTCCGCCTCTCCTTCACCGGAAGAAAACCTTAACAGTTACACCAGCTCTGTCAGGAGGAATGGGCCAAAATTCACCTAACTTATTGTGGGAAGCTTGTGGAAGGCTACCCAAAACATTTGACCCATGTTCAACAATTTAAAGGCAATGCTACCAAATACTAATTGAGTATATGTAAACTTCTGACCCACTGGGAATGTGATGAAAGAAATAAAAGCTGAAATAAATCATTCTCTCTAATATTTTTCTGGCATTTTACATTCTTAAAATAAAGTGGTGATCCTAACTGACCTAAGACAGGGAATTTTTACTAGGATTAAATGTCAGAAACTGTGAAAACTGTAGACTCCGCTTTCATTTGACACCCAATTCAACATATGCGTCCTTTAACATGGAAATGACCACCACTCTCTGGAGTCATTTCTGTATTTAATTTTCAATAGATTTGTAAACATTTCTGAAAACATGTTTTCACTTTGTCATTATGGGACTTTGTGTGTTGATGGGTGGGAAAAATCCATTTTGAATTTTGGCTGTAACACTACAAAATGTGGAATAATTCGAGGGGTATGAATACTTTCTGAAGGCACTGTATATACCTTTTCCCCACAGGTCTACATATTAAATTAGTACTATTTGTTCTCACAGAAGAAGTGTTGAACAGTCGCATACTAATTTGCATTTGAGGGGAACTGCATACAATTAAATGGGAAGGATACTTACTGAAATAATATTTATGTTTAGTTTTGAGGTATTCAGAGATGTGATGAGCTTAGCCAGTTGAAGCGTGCAGTGAGACCTAGCCTCTGGCAACAAGGATTATCACTGTGCAAGTCAGGACAGAGCTCCTTGCCTTGTTTCTGTAATAGAGGGTGGATGCTGAGTACTAGGTTATGAAAGCCTATGTGCACTGCAGCTCACTCAAGTCATGACGTGTGTGTGAGAGAGAGAGCATGCTGTGCTCTGTGATCTGTCTCTCACTTGTGTCCTTCAGTGAAAAGGAGGGAGGGTGATGCAGAAAACGCCTCTAGGAAGGAAATTAAGTTAACAAACTGAGGAGCACAGGGTTGCAGCTGAAGAGCAGAGGAGGGCTGAGCACTCTGCTGAACCAGTTGGCTGCCGTATACCCTTTACAATGTGACCTTTAACCAATAGGCTCCATGGCTTGGTGATTCCGGAATAAATGATACATGATGTCAATCCCCTCATCACTCTGCTTTCCTCTGTGTGGATGTTGTAATACACTTGGAAAAACATTTTCCATTTACTCCATCCAACACATAGGCTCAGGGAATGAAAAATAACAGGATAATGTCAGTCATCTCTTTTATTTAAAATGTGAGGTCAGGCTGTCCTAAAATCCTAATCATGGATGCAGGCTATAATTAAGAGTGAAGTGAAAATCCAAGAGATTGAGGGACATTTTCAATTAAAACTGTGTTTCCAGTATGAGGCCAACCCTTGAATTCCACGAGAATGTACCTGTAATTTCATAAAACAATGTTTACTCTTATTCGAGCTCAAACATGCTTTTTCACAGCGCAAGATATACCTGACTACAATATACTGTACCTTTATCAGATATGACCTGGGAAAAAGTCTATAGGATTTGCTGGGCTTTTCTTATCTTTTTTCTGTTTTCACTTTCTGTATGTTGAGCTAGCTGGGGGTTGTTGTTTTGTGTTTGTATGTTGTTTCACATATTAAAACTGCCATAATAAGACTCTATTTTCTCTCCCCCTCCTATCAATTCTCTCTCAGCAATCTATAATTATGACTCCAGAAGAGAGCAGGAGCTGTGTCTCCAGGTGGGAGACACTGTACACATACTTGAGACATTTGAAGGTGAGCATGAACAGCCAACATGCCCTAACATATCACTCTAGCTTCACGTTCTTACGTACAACAAGCTGTCACGCGCTAAGTAACAGTTTCAACACTGAAACTTTGTAAGCTGTTATCAATACCAGACATGGATTGAAAATAATCAGCAATGTTTAATGAAATTCCTTTGAAAGATATAACAGTCAATATCACCATCTGTATCTAGTTTGTCCTCTTCTCATCGGTCTTATCTCTATTATATTTATCCCTATATCTCTGTCATATCTCTATATCAATCTTTAATCTCCCCAGACTGGTATAGAGGGTACACAATACGGAACAAAGCACAGAAGGTATGGCATCAACCGTATATCCATTCATGGTTTTTCCTTAAAATTAGAAAATAATTTGAGGAAGAGGTTTACGTTTCTGTTTCATCTTATAGGGCATTTTCCCAGCCTCGTACATCCATCTAAAGGAGGCTAAAGTTGAAGGGACAGGGTAAGGTGTCACTCACTTGTTATGTCATTAGAAATTGATTGTATTTGATGGGATGTGTGACTTGACCTATTTGCATGATTTGATGCATGTGATACACCTATGGGACCCAATATCTGGTACGTTCCTTCCTTCCACCCATCTTACAGCCAGCAGGAAATAGTTATCCCAGGAGACCTACCACTGGTACTGGAGTTAGGCGCCACTCTGAGGGAATGGGCACAAATATGGCACAAGCTATATGTGGTACGTTGAGAAAACTAGTTTCTTATCCATCACCCTACTTACATAATCTTTACATTAAAGAATTCACTTTACCCTTATGCTGTTATTCAACTCTGACACTTAGTCTGTTTGGAAAAGGGTAATTATGTTAGCCTGGGTGTCTGTGATGACGAATATGACTGTTTGTTTGACAGAACAACAAGACCACTCTGTTCAGGGGCGTACAACAGATGGCCTACAGCCTCATCGAGTATCGATCTCAGATAGTGTCTGGAACATTGCCCAAGGATGACCTTGTGGAGCTCAGGAAGAAAGTCACAGCTAAGATTGATTATGGAAACCGGTATAAATTGCACTCTACTTGAATTGCATTGTGACATAAACATGCTTGTAACGTTTTATGTGACTGAGTCATGGTGCTAAGAATATGCCCTTGTAAATCTGTCCTAAGCTATATTTGATGCTTTCTGTTGTACAGGATTCTAGGGTTGGACCTGGTGGTGCGAGATGACTCAGGGAACACTCTGGACCCGGACTGCACAAGCACAGTCAATCTATTCCGAGCCTTTGAGACTGCATCCCGCAGTATAGATGACAGAATACAAGAGGAGAAGGCATGGACCAGCTGTTGTTTGCGCCTCTCTGATAGATAAAATACTACATGTATATGCTGCAGAGTTAGCCCTGCCAGTGCATCGTGTTTGCTCATACAGTGTCTCTGTGCCCCTCTGTAGACCCGGAAGCAGAATCTGGAGATGCGGCGCCAGTCCCTGTTTAGCACAGTGCACACATACAGTCTCCTCATGAACCTCAAGAACTTTGTTTGTAACATCGGGGAAGATGCAGAGCTGCTTATGTCGCTCTATGACCCTGACCAGTCAGAGTTCATCAGGTCGGGTACCACCTCATTTAAATTTATTGCATTATACTAAACCACCATTACCATTCTGACACTTGACAGAACATTTCGTCCAGTACTCATGTGTTCCACATTGCATATATATTTAATAATGTGACTGTATGTAGGCATTTTGATATATTTGTGTTTTTGTGTTATCTTGTCAAAAACACACAGAGGTTTGTTACAGTGAGGTATGGGAGTTGTGATTCTTGATTGTGAATGCCATGTATGTTTGCAGTGAGAACTTCCTGGTGCGCTGGGACAGCATGGGCATGCCCAAAGAGATTGAGAAACTCAACAATCTGCCTGCCCTCTTCACGGTAACAGAGATGAAACCCTCCCTTCCACTTTCTTATTCCCTGTTGTTGTAAATGTAATAGTCTAGCCATGGGGCCTAATAGATGGACCGGAAGCGGGCAGTGACAGTCCTTGGTTGGGGCATGCTATGCAATGCCATGCCATGCCATTTATATCCTCAGACAGGCTCTTCATCTGAACTGCTCATATTAAAATTCATATAAGCAACATTGCAGAAGATATTGAATATGTTCTGCCTTGCAACTTTTACTTTACTTGCATTATGTCGTCCTTATCTTTGCATTGAAATTATCTTCTCCACTCTGCCCTCTCTGGCCAGGATCTGAGCAGCAGTGACCTGATTAGGCCACGTCTCTTCCTCGTCTGTCAGATTATCAGGGTGGGCAGCATGGAACTCAAGGAGGGCAAGAAACACACAGGAGGGTTAAGGAGACCGTTTGGTGTAGCTGGTGAGATGTCTTTTAATTGAGATGTCTTCCCTATATATGTTTGTGCAAATTTACACATTCTATTCAATCAGAAATCAGAACACTACCCCATTTACTCAGAGTTTGAGTGAATGGGTAATTTGAGGGCCTAAACAAACATTTACAGTAGGATCCCTGTCCTGGATAAAAGCCAGACACACCCTGAGCCCACCTGAACCTGCTTACCCTCCTGACCCATAAACTACCTCTATGTTGTCTGCCTTGCCAAAGGAGTTAGGGGAAAGGATTTAAATATCCCTCTTTTTTTTGAGTGGAGGATTACATTTCTGGGTTGGATGAGAAATTGTCTCCTCTGGTGTCACAGCAAATGGACTGAACCCAGAATCATTGGAAGCAATAAAGAGCTCTTTTTTCTGTCAGCTATTTCCTAAGAAATTACTAATTGAGAGAGAAAGAGGAATGCCTACTGAACCATCATCTATTGCAACACAAAGCTCAAGATCACACAGACAGGCCTGCTGGAATCCTACCTATGCTCCTGTTGTGGATGTATCTTTTTATCATTGTCTCTGGTGCATTGGAACAGGTATCTGAGGGCCCAATAACTTGTTTTTTAAACACAAATTACATTGTCGTTCTGCTCTGTAGTTTATTTAATCAGAGTGAAGACTGCTGTGAAATCTCTCAAGCTGAGAAATCAAATACCAAAGATATTAAAATGATGTCATGCTAGCAGCAGCAGTGGCAATAACAGGATCATTTAATTGAAAGCAGCTTATTAGCTTAGCCTTTGCCACATATCACCACCACATTCACAGTTGCCTCTGTTCACAGTGATGGACATCACAGATATCGCCCATGGGAAAGCAGATGATGAGGAGAAGCAGCATTTCATCCCCTTTCAGCAGTGAGTGTTTTAAAATCTCTCACAGGCTCTGTTCATTTTCACAGTGATAGTAGTCCTCACCCCCCAGTCCATTTTAACTCAACCTTCTCTTACACCATCATAGAGTCAGAAATGACAAATGGCTTGAACTGTTTTAGGATAGAGCACTTAAAGGAATGCATTATGCAACTGCTTCCTCTATTGCTATACAATACTGTAGATCAAGGACAAGTCTAGGTTTGTAGTGCAGCGTAACAAAAATGCAACTGGAGACTGTTCTTATTCTTGCTTGGTCACATGCACTGTTATATTTTGTGGATTTCCTTTTCCAATATCTCAATATGTCTTTCGTAGCTCTATGTTCTGTGATCAATGGTTCCATCCACTTGTCAGTCCCACTTTAAAAATATATTTATCCCCCTCTCTCCATTCTTCTCTCTCCCAGGATAGCTATGGAGACCTACATCCGTCAGAGGCAACTCATCATGTCACCTCTCCTCCCATCCCGGGTCATTGGAGAGAATGAGCCTCTCACCGCCGTCTTCAACAAAGTCATTAACACCCGGGAGGTTAACCACAAGGGCCAGGGTAAAGAGACACACTCACACTCTGTGGCAACAACTCACCAGTTTGCCTAGAATATAGCAGAGTAGAACAGAATATAAAATACAAAGGAATGTAACTCGGAAGTGGCTTTTAAAATGTGGGTCTGGGTTCAAAATAGAAACGTAACAGGTTGTGTGTATCCATTCTGAACATTCTGTTAGTTTCTCTGTCTTGTTAACTATCTCTTCATTGTGTTGTTAACTATCTCTTCATTGATTGGCTCAGGACTATTTGTGACCTTAAAGCTACTTCCTGGTGACCTGTCCCAGGTCAGGAAGGACTACTCCCACTTTGTGGATCGCACCACCGCCATTGTTAGAAAGATGGGCTTCCCTGAGATCATCCTCCCAGGTGCCATACGTTTATATGTTCTTCTTTGTAGCTGAATTGCATCTGAAACAAGGGTTTGCATACTTTGTAGCTGCCTTTACAGCAGTGACAGTTAATAGATTGCTTTTCAATATTAACCAACTAATTCTCCTCCTTTAGGATATGTGAGGAACGATATATATGTGACCTTGCTGCAGGGGGAGTTTGACCGCGGTAAAAAAACGTCACCCAAAAATGTTGAGGTGATGTTGAGTGTACTAGATGACGATGGCAATCTCATGGAGGTAAGGCTGCTGTCTTAACATTATGTGTGCCTCCACATTTCTTTCTTTAACCATTTTACCTCAAGTATTACATGTTGGTCAACTCATGTTTGTTGGTTTACTGTACGAAAACTTAAGTTATTACAAAATGACCCCAATTCATGTTTATACATATACGTGGGGTTTCTTGTCTGCAAAAAAAATATTTTTGACTGAAGCTCATTCCTTCTCCTTGAATAGAAAGCAATATTTCCTGGAGCTGGATATGATGGGATCACAGAGTACAAGTCTGTAATTTACTACCAGGTCAAGCAGCCGAGCTGGAATGAAACAGTCAAGGTACAGCTCACTTACCTGCATCCCAGGTGTTTCTGTCAGGACAAGAGAGCTCTGTACTCTCCCCATGGTGGCTCAAGATCAGCAATTCATTTCCCAAAAAGATTTGGCTCTATACAATTAAATAATAATTTAGAGGAGATATTGGCACTCATACAAAATGCTAGACAGACACTAGACATGACCTTCTCTGTCTCTTGTTATGATACCCTCCTCACTCCTTTCTTCTCCCCTTGCAAGGTGACTATTCCGATTGAAGATGTGGGCCGCTGTCATCTCAGGGTGATGTTTCGACACAGATCATCTCAGGACTGTGAGTGCCTCACGTTTCTAAAACACTCGACACCTGGGCAGCCTGCCCTAACCCTCTGGGATCTGGTCAGAATGAATATGAATGTGTCCTTCAGAGTTGGTTGATTGGGTTCTCACTGACACTGCTGTGTTTCCTTTAGCTAGAGACAAATCAGAAAAGCCATTTGGCATGGCGTTCGTCCGCCTGATGAAAGGAGACGGAACCACACTGAGAGACGGCAGACATGACCTCATTGTCTACAAGGTGGGACCAACACAGCACTATGCTACTGACGCAGACCCTATATGATGCCCACAGCTTGGTGGAACCAGAGGGTTCAGATACATTTGATTCATTTGAAATAATTCTCTCCCCATAGGGATTCTATTTCATTATCTGTTAATAGTGAAGTAGTAATTATTTAGATATTTCATATAAAATAAAAACCTGAAAGTAAGTAGATCATTCATGGCCCCTCCCTGGTCAATGAATAGAAAATGACATACAGATGAATATGTTTTAGTATTTAATTCCTTTTGTTCATTTGGCTAAGGTTGACGTAAAGAAGACTGAGGATGCAAAGACATACCTGACTCTGCCAGGCTCCTGGGCTGAGGTGGAAGAGAAGGAGAGGCAGACAGGGAAAACCTTTCAGCATTCAGGAGTCATCCCAGTCACAAAGGACAGCTTCCAGATTGGCACTCTCACCTGCTCCACTAAACTCACCCAGAATGGTACTGTAGTAGGACATGATTATCTGGGAATCAATGTATTTAGAATCAAACAGACCTTAACAAATTTAATCAAATCAAATCCAACTCTTTCCGCACATCGGCTCATAATACAGAGTAGAATGATGTTGACATAAAAGTAATATTCTCCTGTTCCTCTTCCAGTGGATCTCCTGGGCCTGTTGAACTGGAGGTCCAACCCTGAACAGCTGGACCAGAACCTTCAGCGCCTGATGGAGGTAGAGGGAGGAGAGATTGTCAAAGTGAGTCTGACTGCTCCAGTGTTCTTAACTAGTTTAACATACAAGGACACCCTATACTAATGCATTTGTCTTTTGTGGTCTTAGTTTCTACAGGACACACTTGATGCCCTGTTCAACATCATGATGGAGACTTCAGAGAAGGACACCTATGACAATCTGGTCTTTAATGCTCTGGTGAGTTCTGGAGTGGTGGGTGAATTACCTGCGTTAAGCGATCAGGGTTAATGGCATCTGTCTTTAATATACCAAAAGACAGTTGTATATCAGAAACTATTCATGCAACAACATTTTCCAGCAGGTTTCTATATTACACTGGTTCCTGACAGTGCTTTGCTTTTCTTCTAGGTGTTCATAATCACACTGATTGGAGACATCAAGTTCCAGCACTTTAACCCAGTACTGGAGACATACATCAACAAACACTTCAGTGCCACTTTGGCTTATATGTGAGTATAGCCCTCTCCTTTTTCACATTTCCCTCTCTACTCTAGTTCATTTTTCTTTCCTCCTGTTTTGACACCTTTCCACCAATTCAGAATGCAGTCATTTATATGCAGTTACTGGTATGCCTGAGTGCCCCATTCCATTACTTTTTCAGGAAGCTGACCAAGGTTCTGAATTACTATGTGGGCCATGCAGATAAGCCTGTCCTAACAGAGGGGCTGTACTCAGCCCTCAAAGCCCTCAAGTACCTGTTCAGGTTCATTGTGCAGTCCCGGGTCCTCTACCTCAGGTATCATAGCTGTGGCCTTCCTTCCTCATACATACTCAAACATTTGGTAAACAATATTAGTTTGTTTTGAAATGAGCAATGTCCTTCTTTCTGTTTATTCAGATTCTATGGGACCAGTGAGGATGGGGATGCTTTCTTTAACTCCATCCGGACACTCTTCCTCTCCTTCAACACACTCATGGACAGACCGCTAGACGAGGGAGTGAAGATAAAGGTGAGTTGGTGTAGGGGAGAGACACTGGTATGGACACTTGCATGGCACTTCATCTTCTTTAATGCACTCTCAGTTAACATTGAATATCCTTGTAGGGCAGCACTCACTGTATTATTCTAATGAAATTGTCAGCTTTACAAACTAGCTTACCCTTTCTATGTTAATGGAAACCATAAGGGCCATCCACACCAAGGATGATAACTATAAAGATACATTATACAAAACTATAACCAGCGTTCTGCAGTACACCTGTCAATCAACTTATCAATGCATACTACTGCACGCTGTAGGCCTAACCTCTTACAGCTGAAATCCCGTCAACGGGATCGATTTGACAACAGCCAGTGAAAGTGCAGGGCGTCAAATTCAAACAACGGAAATCTCATAATTAAAATTCCTCAAACATACAAGTATTATACACCATTTTAAAGATAAACTTGTTGTTAATCCCACCACAGTGTCCGATTTCAAAAAGGCTTTACGACAAAAGCATACCATGTGATTATGTTAGGTCAGCACCTAGTCACAAAAAAACACAGCCATTTTCCAGAGAGAGGAGTCACAAAAAGCAGAAATAGAGATAAAATTAATCACTAACCTTTGATGATCTTCATCAGATGGCACTCATAGGAATTCATGTTACACAGTACATGTATGTTTTGTTCGATAAAGTTCATATTTACAGTATATCCAAAAATCTCAGTTTACTTTGCCGCGTTATGTTCAGTAATGTTTTGCCTCCAAAACATCCGGTGATTTTGCAGAGAGCCACGTAAATTTACAGGAATACTCATCATAAATGTTGATGAAAGATACAAGTGTTATGCATAGAATTAAAGATATACTTCTCCTTAATGCAAATGCGGTGTCAGATTTTAAAAAAGCTTTACGGCAAAAGCACACCATGCAATAATCTGAGTACAGAGCTCAGTCACCATACAGACACACGCCATGTTGTGGAGTCAACAAAAGTCAGAAATAGCATTATAAATATTCACTTACCTTTGATGAGCTTCATCGGAATGCACTCCCAGGAATCCCAGTTCCATAATAAATGCTTGTTTTGTTCGATAAAGTCCATAATTTATGTCCAAATATCTCCTTGTTCGCGTGTTTAGTCCAGTACTCCAAATGCACAAGGCACGAGCACTAAGTCCAGATGAAAAGTCAAAAAAGTTATATTATAGTTCGTACTAATAATATGCATATCTTAGCTTCTGGGCCTGAGTAGCAGGCAGTTTACTCAGGGCACGCTTTTCACCCGAAAGTGGAAATAGCACCTCCCAGCCATAACACCACTAGATGAGGGAGTGAAGGTAAAGGTGAGTTGGTGTAGGGGAGAGACACTGGTATGGACACTTGCATGGTACTTCATCTTCTTTAATGCACTCTCACTTAACATTGAATAGCCTGGTAGGGCAACACTCACTGTATTATTCTAATGAAATTGTCAGCTTTACAAACTAGCTTACCCTTTCTATGTTAATGGAAGCCATAAGGGCCATCCACACCAAGGATGATAACTATAAAGATACATTATACAAAACTATAACCAGCATTCTGCAGTACACCTGTCAGTCAACTTATCAATGCATACTGTAGGTCTGTAATAAGGTGGTAACACAGAACATTCAGTGCTTCAGGGTGTGTTCACTGTTATTGTGACAACTGCAAATAATACTTAAATGTACATATAGGAACTCATATTCAAATGTAGTCCTTCAACAACAAATACTGTTTAGGCTGCACATCTTTTATATCATGTCATTGCTTGCATTGTTGCTCAAGTGGTTTGGAAGTGATTTCCATGTTTCTAATGGATGTCAATTTGTCTCTAGATCTTATTTTTTGCTGTGCTCATCTCTGTTTGTCCTGTGCAACCATTTGCAATGCATCAGTGCAACAATGTTATCATCACTGGCCAGTGTTGACACCAACACACTCTATCTCCTTAACTTTTCCACAACAGTTCATTTGGCCTAGGCCTATTTTACATTCAACAATTAGCTAGAGCAATCATGCTTCTCTCTGCGAAAAGGCTATTAGGCATGGTTTTAAAAAAAGGCTAAAAATAAATGGTCTATAGCTTTAGTAGTCTATAGCTTTTCCTGGGATTACAAGTGCAGAGGAATAGCGGAGCGGCTCGCGTAGCCTAATTGAAATGAAATCAAATGTTATATGTCACATACACATGGTTAGCAGATGTTAATGCGAGTGTAGCGAAATGCTTGTGCTTCTAGTTCAGACGGTGCAGTAATATCTAACAATTTCCCAACAACTAGCTAATACACACAAATATAAAGGGGTGAATGAGAATATGTACATATAAATATATGGATGAGCGATGGCCGAGCAGCATAGGAAAGGTGCAATAGATGGTATAAAATACAGTATATACATATGATATGAGTAATGTAAGATATGTAAACATTATTAAAGTGGCATTATTTAATAAAGTGGCATTGTTTAAAGTGACTAGTAATCCATTAATTAAAGTGGCCTATGGCCTACACTACAGTATATTGCACACCGGAACAGATGGAAGAGAGAGGGTAGAGATGTGTAGCCGAAGTAAGAAGCTAGATATATTACGTCCTTCAATAGTTAAATAGTAGTGCTATCAATATATATATTTTTTTACAGATTATTACATGGCAGACCTGTGCGTTCCTCCAGGCTGCGCTGCAGTCTCAGACACGCAAAGCTTCACTATCGATTAGCCTTACATTTTTAGACAAGAAAAGTATTCTACCTAAGCTACAATAATACAGTGCAATGGTGAATGTATTATTGTTATCAAGTGAGTACACAATTATTGTCTTTGGCTGTAAACTGAAGTGATGTGGGCAAATTTGAATAACCGCTTCAATGTCCTGTTTTGAATGCTTCATGCCGAAATAACTGCATACAACCTATGTCCAGAAAGATACATTAGCAGGCTAATCATGTGGTTTATTTTGATCACACCATCGCGCACCCTCTTCTTTCAAACTCCCCTATTTTACATTCAGCAAGTAAGAGCAAATGGCAATATCTCCTAAATAGGCTAGTAGTAGAAAATAAAATGTTCGAATTAGGTGTACAACAAGATATTGGGATTCGAAGGGAAAGGAATAGCTGTAGCTGCGAGGCAGCAGAGGCCAGGTGTGCAATTGTGCAAAAAGAACGGTGAAAACAGAAGACAGAATAGAGATTTGCAGCCTTAGAAGCGTATGCGACCCATTTATTAACTAAATGTTAGACCCTAATACTGCCGTGAATAGCCTATATGCAATGAATTTACACAGTTGAAATATATTGTTTAATCTGATAATAAAATGGCAGGTAGCCTAGGATAGTGTGCGCCCCAGTCTGCGCTCCAGCTCGACATTCTCCCTAATAATTGATTAAGCTTTTGGGGGACAAGAAAAACAATCATACCTAGGCTATAACAACAAAATGCAATAATGCTTTTTGAATGTATTTTTCTAGCGAGTAAATCATTATAGTCTAGGCTGTAAACTGCAGTGGATATGTCATTTCAATAACCGCTAAAAAAATATACGTTTTGAATGCATGTTTCGTTCCGAAATAATAATAATCTAGCCTAGGCCTGATTAGGCAACCATATTGATCAGTAATGGGTATTGTCTTGACAGTTGACAAGGTCCAGAAAGGCACAATGGTAGGCAAGTCATAGTGTGTAATTTGCCAGGATGTATCGTCGTTAACAGATAGGCCTACCATCGAAAATATGGCCTTCTCATGCGCTGTTTGTCGTGGATCATCATTCTCCCAAGTCATCTTATAAGTAACGTGGACACCAATATGCTCACACATGGCCATTTATTCAGGCAAGTTTATCTTGCGCTCTGCGGTCTCTCCTCTCTGAGCAGCCTCGCGCACCTAGAGCCAAGAACGCTTCAATGGAACACGTTTTTGATTGGTTGTCAATGTTTAATCGTTGGAGGGACAGGGGAAAAAGTGATCGCTGGAAGTGATCGCTCTCGTTGTAGTTTTTTTGTAGTTATCGTTGTGAACGTTCCTGTTCACTTGAATTAGAAAGATTTTATTTATTTGTATAGTTTTTATAGTTTTTGTTATAGTTATCGTCCTTGGTCCTATAATTATTGACTTTTATGCTGGCTTCATGAAAGATAGTTCAAGTTTTACTTGATAAACACTTTATAGTTGACTCGCTCTGTAAAGCATTATCCAATGATATTTCCTTCATGTTCTTTTAAAAACACTTTTGAGACCTTGTCTTTTTCAGGGGGCGATACTGAAATACCTCCCCACCATCATTAATGACATAAAAAATGTCTTTGACCCTGTGGAGCTCAGGTAACTCCTTGTAATGACATTTTAACAGTAAAATCTCTGCAGAAATTATACTGTTTCCTGTATAGAAAAGATAGTGACATTGTCACATGTCCTTGCCTTTTTCTGTATGTCTTCCTGTCTCTCCCTCACTAGTGTTCTTCTGACCAAGTTTATCGAGAGCATCCCTGACTCTCAGCTGGTGCGCCAGAAGCTTGGTTGCATGTGTAAGATGGTGGAGAGTGACCTTTTCAAAAAGCCAGGTACTGTGGCGCCTCTCTGGTTAAAACACAACTTTATAATCATCTCTATTTAAAAACAGAACCACATGATGACACATTTGAATGGTCTCTATTTGTCTTTGACCCTACAGAGTGTCGAGATGTCCTCTTGCCACTGTTGACTGACCAGCTGAGTGGGCAGCTGGATGACCACTCCAATAAGCCTGACCACGAGGCCTGTGTTCAGCTGCTCAGCACTGTGCTTGACAACCTGGACCGCAAGGATGTGGTGAGTGGCTAATTGCTACAGCACATCTCTATCTCTGCTGCTGGAAACACTGAAATCAGTCACATTCCTGACTCTAACTGGATGGGTTTTGAAACATATATTATTTATCTGAGCTGCTTGTCTGTGTCCTCAGGGTCCAACCCGGGGTCATGTCCAGCTGATTATGGAGCGGCTGCTTCGCAGGGTCAATCGCACTGTCATCAGCATGAGCAGAACCTCCCCTCTCATTGTAAGACCCTTCTTCTTCATCTAACTCTAAAGTTATTTTAATTTGTTCAGTTGGTAGCCTAATACTTTATTTTAAGTTTCCATGTACAAGGCACAGTGCTGAAAATCTGCTTCTATGCATCCTTTACAGTATATAACTTGGTTAGCAGTTATAAGCATTCAACAATATAAGTAGGTTATAAGCATATAACATGTTATACAGTACCAGTCAAAAGTTTGGACACACCTACTCATTCAAGGGGTTTCTTTATTTTAAATTTTTTTCTACATTGTAGAATAATAGTGAATACATCAAATCTATGAAATAACACACATGGAATCATGTAGTAACCCAAAAATTGTTAAACAAATCTAAATATATTTTATATTTGAGATTCTTCAAAGTAGCCACCCTTTGCCTTGATGACAGCTTTGCACACTTTTGGCATTCTCTCAACCAGCCTCATGAGGAATGCTTTTCCAACTGTCTTGAAGGAGTTCCCACATATTCTGAGCACTTGTTGGATGCTTTTCCTTCACTCTGCGGTCCAACTCATCCCAAACCATCTCAATTGGGTTGAGGTCGGGTAATTGTGGAGGCAAGGTCATCTGATACAGCACTCCATCACTCTCCTTCTTTTTCAAATAGCCCTTACACAGCCTGGATGTGTGTTGGGTCATTGTCCTGTTGAAAAACAAATGATAGTCCCACTAAGCACAAACCAGATGGGATGGCGTATCGCTGCAGAATGATGTTGTAGCCATGCTGGTTAAGTGTGCATTGAATTCTAAATAAATCACTGACAGTGTCACCAGCAAATCACCCCAACACCATCACACCTACTCAATGCTTCATGGTGGGAACCACACATGCAGAGATCATCCGTTCACCTACTCTGCGTCTCACAAAGACACGGCAGTTGGAGGCAAAAATCTCAAATTTGGACTCATCAGACCAAGGGACAGATTTCCACTGGTCTAATGTCCATTGCTCGTGTTTCTTTGCCCAAGCAAGTCTCTTCTTATTATTGGTGTCTTTTAGTAGTGGTTTCTTTGCAGCAATTTGACCATGAATGCCTGATTCACGCAGTCTCTTCTGAACAGTTGATGTTGAGATGTGTCTGTTACTTGAACTCTGTGAAGCATTTATTTGGGCTGCAATTTCTGAGGCTGGTAACTCTAATGAACTTATCCTCTGCAGCAGAGGTAACTCTGGGTCTCACGAGAGCCAGTTTCGTCGGAGCACTTGATGGTTTTTGCGACGCACGTGAAGAACGTGAAGTTCTCAACATTTTCCACATTGACTGACCTTCTTGTCTTAAAGTAATGATGGCTGTCATTTTCTTGTCTTATTTGAGCTGTTCTTGCAATAATATGGATTTGGTCTTTTACCAAATAGGGCTATCTTATGTATACCACCCCTACCTTGTCACAACACAACTCATTGGCTCAAACGCATTAAGAAGGAAATACCTTTTCCAAAAGTGTGCAAAGTTGTCATCAAGGCAAAGGGTGGCTACTTTGAAGAATCTAAAATCTAAAATACACGTTTTTTGTTACTACATGATGTGTTATTTCATAGTTTTGATGTCTTCACTATTATTCCACAATGTAGAAAATACAGAAAAATCCATTGAATGAGTAGGTGTGTCTAAACTTTTGACTGGTACTGTATGTGGGATCCTAAACTAGTTTTTCAGCTAAGGTGACTGATACTCTGTCTTCTCCATACCAGGGTCATTACCTAGCCTGCATGACTGCCATCTTGAAGCAGATGGATGACATGCACTACGCCCACTACATAAGTACTTTCAAGACCAGACAGGACATTATTGTAAGTGGTCCGCTTCTCCTGCCCTGGGCATCGCTCTTCTTCCTGAGTCATCCAGTCGATAGCTGGCATTCAACCACTGGTGCTTGTAACTGCACCTGAAGTGGTTATTGATTATAGACATTTCATGAGGACTGACTTGGAACAATGTGAGGATCTCCCTGTCTTTGCTTCTTTACTGAGGTCTGTGGGTCTAATACGAGGAAATCTTAGGTACCTGCTGTGCATAGTTTAACTTGTTACTAATCAATGGACTTGGTTAGAAACACAATCCCATGTTTGTGCAGACATGAAGATGCACTTTCAGTACAGGTAAGGTAACTGTTCTCCCTGGCCCACTACAGGACTTCCTGATGGAGACATTCATCATGTTTAAGGACCTTATGGGGAATGTTTTCCCCTCTGACTGGATGACCATGAACCTTCTGCAGATTGGGGTGTTTCTGCGGGCCATCAACCAGTACTCTGACGTCCTCAACATGTACTTCCTAGACGAGACCCACTTTGAGCTGCAGGTGGGTCTCAAGTCTCCACCTCTTAATGGGGTGGACAAAAGACATCTGTGTCTCTCTCCTAATGTAATCTTAACTCAATAATTGTCTCAATGTCCATGTCAAAATGTTTATCATATTCTCCTCTCTTCAGCTATGGAACAACTATTTCCATCTGACTGTGGCATTCCTTACCCACAAGTCATTGCAGCTGGAATCCTTCTCTCAAGAGAAACGGAACAAAATACTTAACAAGTATGTCCTTTTCTTCTTTATTTTGTGTATGAGTGCAATATTTAAATTCCCCAAAATAAATAATTAACAAGAAAAATCCAAATTGCACAGTGTATTTTAATTGATGTACAGTATTCACACCCCTTTACCTTTTCCACCCTTTGTTGTGTTACAAAGTAGGATTAAAATGGATTCAATTTTTGAATTGTTCAACGATCTACACAAAATACTCTTATGTCAAAGTGGTTGAAAAATTCCATATTTGTTATAAATTAATACAAATCAATCAGTATGCACCCCCCTGAGTCAATAGATGTTATAAACACCTTTGGCAGTGATTAAAGCTGTGAGTATTTTTTTGTCTAAGTCTCTAGAGCTTTGCACACCTGAATTGTACAATATTTGCCCAATATTCTTTTAAAGAATCAGCGAGCTCTGTCACCATCGGCCTCATGGTGAAATCCTTGAGCAGTTTCCTTCCTCTACGGCAACTGAGTTAGGAAGGACGCCTGTATCTTTGTAGCGACTGGGTGTATTTATACACCATCCAAAGCCTAATTAATAACTTCACCATGCTCAAAGGGATATTCAATGTCTGCTTATTATTATTATTATTTTTTTACACATCTAACAATCAGTGCCCTTTACGAGGCATTGAAAAACTTCCCTGGTCTTTGTGGTTGAATCTGTGCTTGAAATTCACTACTCGATTGAGGGACCTTAACAGATAATTATATGTGTGGGGTACAGAGATGGGGTAGTCATAGAAAAATCATGTTAAACGCTATTATTGAACACAGAATGAGTCCATGCAACTTATTATGGGATTTGTTAAGCACATTTTTCTCCTGAACTTATTTGTGCTTGCCATAACAAAGGGGTTGAATACTTTTGACTGAAGACATTTTCAGCTTTTCATTTTTAATTAATTTGTCAAAAATCACAAAAAACAAAATTATACTTTGACATTATGGGGTATTATGTGTAGATCAGGGTGCAACACAAAACCTTTGGGGAAAAGTAAAGGGGTATGAATACTTTCTGAATACACTATAAATGCTCCTGTTAGTAAATATGTATTCATGCTCTACTGCATGTAGTGTCATTCTATGATGTGGTTACAGGTATGGAGACATGAGGAAGAGCATTGGCTTTAAGATCAGAGACATGTGGTATAATCTTGGTAAGTACCGTCCGGTAGTTGTTATCTCTGTGAGACAGGAACTCCTCAAATAGAGGTGTCTAGAGAATGGCCTGTTCAGTGGAAACATGCTCTGATAGGAGAGAAGCTAGACATTGTTGTTTTATTGCCAGGTTTCATGGTGGCCGCTTTTTGTTTACAGCTTTATGAGTTTACTGTCTTTTTGTTTGCATGAAAAAGGAGTGTGGCTTATTGCCCTTTCAAATGAACCATGTGTAACATTTGCTTCTAACTGCATCCTGTGTGTATCTCTCAGGCCCCCACAAGATGAAATTCATCCCTGCCATGGTGGGGCCCATCCTGGAGGCTACCCTGGTGCCTGAGCCAGAGCTTAGGAAAGCCACCATCCCCATCTTCTTTGACATGATGCAGTGTGAGCACAACTTCACTCCCAGCCGTACCTTTGACATGGTGAGATAGGCAACACTACTGTGGGCAGCTGTCTGGCTTTACAGTATAACTGTACAAATAGAGTTTCCCAGCTTTATTTGGCTGAACTGATCCTTGCATTGGCATGTGTGATGTGTTTTTAATATGTCTGCCTGTAAATGCAGTTTGAGAATGAACTGATCACCAAGTTGGATCAGGAAGTAGAGGGAGGCAGTGGGGATGAACAGTACAAAATCTTGCTGGAGAAAACGTAAGCACCCTGCCAATTAGAGGCTGATGCCTTTTTCTTATTCTTATTACTTCATCGTTTCATATTCAAGACCTAAATAAGGGCTATTTATCTATATTGCATTGTTGGTATTGTGTAGGCTACTGGAGCACTGCCGGAGGCACAGATACCTGTCTCAGTCAGGGGAGGAGCTGGCTCTGCTGCTCAGCAGTCTGCTGGAGAAGCTACTGGCATACCGCACCATCACACATGACGAGAGCCCTGAGCTCCGCATGAGCTGCACCGTCAACGTCCTGGTACGCCCTTACATTACCAACTAAGATGCAGCGGGGAGCTCACCAGGCACTATCTAATCCATTGGACTGGTTTATGTGGAACTCACAATATAGTCTGAACGATTGATCCACATTCACCAACTCAGAGGAGTAGTATATGAAGATGTTATGTTTCTACATTGAACAAATTCATTTT
Source organism: Oncorhynchus kisutch (assembly GCF_002021735.2). Classification (NCBI taxonomy): domain Eukaryota; kingdom Metazoa; phylum Chordata; class Actinopteri; order Salmoniformes; family Salmonidae; genus Oncorhynchus; species Oncorhynchus kisutch. The sequence goes on along the minus strand of NC_034176.2, from coordinate 26,965,190 downwards.
TTACTAAATGTTATCATCAAACATTTGAACCAAACCTGAGTTTTTCCACTGTTTTTATTTTGGTTGTGACAGAATTTCTATAAAGAGAAGAAACGGGAAGACATTTACATACGGTGAGACAGTTGGATAAATGAATAGTCTTCTTTGCATCCCATTTTGTTAGATACAGTGCCTTGCGAAAGTATTCGGCCCCCTTGAACTTTGCGACCTTTTGCCACATTTCAGGCTTCAAACATAAAGATATAAAACTGTATTTTTTTGTGAAGAATCAACAACAAGTGGGACACAATCATGAAGTGGAACGACATTTATTGGATATTTCAAACTTTTTTTTTAAATCAAAAACTGAAAAATTGGGCGTGCACTTTCGCAAGGCACTGTATCACTCTAAAATACTGAATTCGTCCTCAGGTATCTGTACAAGCTGAGGGATTTACACCTTGTCTGTGAGAACTACACAGAGGCAGCCTATACCCTGTTACTTCATGCCGAACTCCTTGAGGTCTCACTCAACATTCAATTCGACTTTCAATAAAAACATCAGTCTTTTGAATATTTCCCTAAAGTTAGTTAACATACTATAACATACATTACTAGAAAACTAAATGCAATTTGTGTATTGTGTCCACTTCAGTGGTCTGACAAGCCCTGTGCACCTCATCTGATCCCCGGTGACGGCCAACATGTCTGGACCCAGCAGGAGCTCAAAGAGAGGCTCTTCCAGGAGATAATCTGTTACCTGGACAAGGGCAAAGTGAGTTCCCACCCTCATCCTCACTACAGTTACCCTATTAGGAACCCTGATCTTCAGATGAAGTTCAATATATTGGCTCCCTTGCACTTTGCAATGGAGCAGAATGTTCTGTTTTCTCTTTTCAAAACTGGTTGAATGGCTATTTTTACCGTGTAGTCACCTACAATTTACCACAAGTTGGATCACTGCTGAGAATCATCAAGGCCATTTTTTCACTTTGAACTGAAAAATCTCATTTTCAGTTTAGATTTATTTTGGTGGTGCGGTTGTAAATCAAACAAATACACGTGTGAACCCCATACATTTTTTCAATTTCAACTTATTTGAGAAGAAATAGTGAATTGTGCAAGAGTGCCAATATATTTGACCGCATCTGTAGGGTTAGAGCTCCTATGCTACTTCCCCTGAACATATACCACAAGAGCTACTGCTCTAGATATTTGTGTCAGTTGAATTTGCAACAAAATAATCTGATGGCCATATTCAATCAAACATGGTTACCAGATTTACAGATTACTACTGTTCACCACAGTACAGGGCCATGCACATACCTTTTGGGGGGCATGTGCTCAAATAATTCCAGCAACCGTGGTCACAAACCCGTTGAGCAGTTATTACAGAAGAGGGGAAAGCAGCACAATCTGCCCACTGGCACAGACATTAATTCAACGTCTATTCCATGTTGGGTCAATGTAATTTCATTGAAATGACATGGAAACAACATTGATTCAAATCAAATCAAATGTATTTATATAGCCCTTCGTACATCAGCTGATATCTCAAAGTGCTGTACAGAAACCCAGCCTAAAACCCCAAACAGCAAGCAATGCAGGTGTAGAAGCACGGTGGCTAGGAAAAACTCCCTAGAAAGGCCAAAACCTAGGAAGAAACCTAGAGAGGAACCAGGCTATGTGAGGTGGCCAGTCCTCTTCTGGCTGTGCCGGGTGGATATTATAACAGAACATGGCCAAGATGTTCAAATGTTCATAAATGACCAGCATGGTCAAATAATAATAATCACAGACAGAACAGTTGAAATTGGAGCAGCAGTACGGCCAGGTGGACTGGGGACAGCAAGGAGTCATCATGTCAGGTAGTCCTGAGGCATGGTCCAAGGGCTCAGGTCCTCCGAGAGAGAGAAAGAAAGAGAGAAAGAGAAAATTAGAGAGAGCATACTTAAAATTCACACAGGACACCGGATAGGACAGGAGAAGTACTCCAGATATAACAAACTGACCCTAGCCCCCCGACACATAAACTACTGCAGCATAAAAACTGGAGGCTGAGACAGGAGGGGTCAGGAGACACTGTGGCCCCATCCGATGACACCCCCGGACAGGGCCAAACAGGAAGGATATAACCCCACCCACTTTGCCAAAGCACAGCCCCCACACCACTAGAGGGATATCCTCAACCACCAACTTACCATCCTGAGACAAGGCCGAGTATAGCCCACAAAGATCTTCGCCACGGCACAACCCAAGGGGGGGGGGCGCCAACCCAGACAGGAAGATCACATCAGTGACTCAACCCACTCAAGTGACGCACCCGCCCTAGGGACGGTATGAAAGAGCCCTAGTAAGCCAGTGACTCAGCCCCTGTAATAGGGTTAGAGGCAGAGAATCCCAATGGAAAGAGGGGAACCGGCCAGGCAGAGACAGCAAGGGCGGTTCGTTGCTCCAGATCCTTTCCATTCACCTTCACACTCCTGGGCCAGACGACACTCAATCATATGACCCACTGAAGAGATGAGACTTCAGTAAAGACTTAAAAGTTGAGACAGAGTTTGCGTCTCTCACATGGGTAGGCAGACCATTCCATAAAAATGGAGCTCTATAGGAGAAAGCCCTGCCTCCAGCTGTTTGCTTAGAAATTCTAGGGACATTTAGGAGGCCTGCGTCTTGTGACCGTAGTTTACGTGTAGGTATGTACGGCAGGACCATATCAGAGAGATAGGTAGGAGCAAGCCCATGTAATGCTTTGTAGGTTAGCAGTAAAACCTTGAAATCAGCCCTTGCCTTGACAGGAAGCCAGTGTAGGGAGGCTAGCACTGGAGTAATATGATCAAATTTTTTGGTTCTAGTCAGGATTCTAGCAGCCGTATTTCGCACTAACGGAAGTTTATTTAGTGCTTTATCCAGGTAGCCGCAAAGTAGAACATTGCAGTAGTCTAACCTAGAAGTGACAAAAGCATGGATAAATTTTTCTGCATCATTTTTGGACAGAAAGTTTCAGATTTTTGCAATGTTACGTAGATGGAAAAAAGCTGTCCTTGAAACAGTCTTGATATGTTCTTCAAAAGAGAGATCAGGGTCCAGAGTAACGCCAAGGTCCTTCACAGTTTTATTTGAGACGACTGTACAACCATTAAGATTAATTGTCAGATTCAACAGAAGATCTCTTTGTTTCTTGGGACCTATAACAAGCATCTCTGTTTTGTCCGAGTTTAAAAGTTTGCAGCCATCCACTTCCTTATGTCTGAAACACATGCTTCTAGCGAGGGCAATTTTGGGGCTTCACCATGTTTCATTGAAATGTACAGCTGTGTGTCATCCGCATAGCAGTGAAAGTTAACATTATGTTTTTGAATGACATCCCCAAGAGGTAAAATACATAGTGAAAACAATAGTGGTTCTAAAACGGAACCTTGAGGAACACCGAAATGTACAGTTGATTTGTCAGAGGACAAACCATTCACAGAGACAAACTGATATATTTCTGACAGATAAGATCTAAACCAGGCCAGAACTTGTCCGTGTAGACCAATTTTTGGTTTCCAATCTCTCCAAAATAATGTGGTGATCGATGGTATCAAAAGCAGCACTAAGGTCTAGGAGCACGAGGACAGATGCAGAGCCTCGGCCATTAAAAGGTAATTTACCACCTTCACAAGTGCAGTCTCAGTGCTATGATGGGGTCTAAAACCAGACTGAAGCATTTCGTATACATTGTTTGTCTTCAGGAAGGCAGTGAGCCTTTTCTAAAATTTTTGAGAGGAATGGAAGATTCGATATAGGCCGATAGTTTTTTATATTTTCTGGGTCAAGGTTTGGCTTTTTCAAGAGAGGCTTTATTACTGCCACTTTTAGTGAGTTTGGTACACATCCGGTGGATAGAGAGCCGTTTATTATGTTCAACATAGGAGGGCCAAGCACAGGAAGCAGCTCTTTCAGTAGTTTAGTTGGAATAGGGTCCAGTATGCAGCTTGAAGGTTTAGAGGCCATGATTATTTTCATCATTGTGTCAAGAGATATAGTACTAAAACACTTGAGTGTCTCTCTTGAAACTAGGTCCTGGCCGAGTTGTGCAGACACAGGACAACTGAGCTTTGAAGGAATACGCAGATTTAAAGAGGAGTCCGTAATTTGCTTTCTGATAATCATGATCTTTTCCTCAAAGAAGTTAATGAATTCATTACTGTTGAAGTGAAAGCCATCCTCTCTTGGGGAATGCTGCTTTTTAGTTAGCTTTGCGACAGTATCAAAAAGGAATTTTGGGTTTGTTCTTATTTTCCTCATTTAAGTTGGAAAAATAGGATGATCGAGCAGCGGTAAGGTCTTTCCAAGCTAGTCGGAAGACTTCAAGTTTGGTGTGGCGCCATTTCCGTTCCAATTTTCTGGAAGCTTGCTTCAGAGCTCGGGTATTTTCTGTATACCAGGGAGCTAGTTTCTTATGAGAAATGTTTTTAGTTTTTAGGGGTGCAACTGAATCTAGGGTATTGCGCAAGGTTAAATTGAGTACCTCAGTTAGGTGGTTAACAGATTTTTGTTCTCTGGCACTGCTCACACATTCAACCACTGTGTAAGCAGTGCAAAACTATTTTGTAACTGGGATAAATGCTGCACTTATTAACAATGAACAACACAAATCCAGTCAAAATAGAAGATTGTAAGAAATACTGTAGCCACCTTCACTATTATGAACAAAAATATGAAGAAAATATGAATGCAACATGTAAAGTGATCCCAGAAATGTTGCATACGCACAAAAAGCTTATTTCTCTCAAATGTTATGCGCAAATTTGTTTACATCCCTGTTAGTGAGCATTTCTCCAATGCCAAGATAATCCATCCACCTGACAGGTGTGGCATATCAAGAAGCTGATTAAACAACATGATCATTATACAGGTGCACCTTGTGCTGGGGACAATACAAGGCCATTCTAAAATGTGCAGTTTTGTCACACAACACAATGCCACAGATGTCTCAAGTTTTGAGGGAGTGGGCAATTGGCATGCTGACTGCAGGAATGTACACTAGAGCAGTTGCCAGATCATTTAATGTTAATTTCTCTACCATAAGCCACCTCCATCATTGTTTTAGAGATTTTGGCAGTATTTCCAACCGGCCTCACAACTGCAGACCATCTGTATGGCGTCGTGTGGGTGAGCGAGATGCTGATGTCGACGTTGTGAACAGAGTGCCCCATGGTGGCATTGGGGTAATGGTTTAGGCAGGCATAAGCTACCGATTAAGCTATCGATGGCATAAGCTATTGATGGCAAATTGAATGCACAAAAATACCTTGATGAAATCCTGAGGCCCATTGTTTGAAGGTATTTAACTAGGGAAGTCTAGGGACTTCCCTTAACTAGGGAAGTCAGTTAAGAACAAATTCTTATTTACAATGACGGCCTACCCTGGCCAATCCCTAACCCGGAAGACGCTGAGCCAATTGTACGCCTCCCTATGGGACTCCCAATCACGGCCGGTTGTGATACAGCCTGGAATCGGGTCTGTAGTGATGCCTCTAGCACTGAGATGCAGTGCCTTAAACCGCTGCGCCACTCGGGAGCCCGGTGACCAACAGATGCATATATGTTTTCCCAGTCATGTAAAATCCATAGATTAGGGCCTAATGAATTTATTTCAATTGACTGATTTCCTCATATGAACTGTAACTCAGTAAAATCGTAGAAATTGTTGCATGTTGGGTTTATATTTTTATTCAGTGCACAGTACCAGTAAAAAGGTTTGGACACACCTACTCATTCAAGGGTTTTTCTTAATTTTTTACAATTTTCTACATTGTAGAATAAAACTATGAAATAACACATGGAATCTTGTAGTCACCAATTATTTTTTAAATAAATCACAATATATTCAGTCTTGAAGGAGTTCCCACATATGCCGAGCACTTGTTGGCTGCTTTTCCTTCACTCTGCGGTCTAACTCATCCCAAACCATCGCAATTGGGTTGAGGTCGGATAATTGTAAAGGCCAGGTCATCTGATGCAGCACTCCATCACTCTCCTTCTTGGTCAAATAGCCCTTACACAGCCTGGAGGTGTGTTTTGGGTCATTTTCCTGTTGAAAAACAAATGTTAGTCCCACTAAGCGCAAACCAGATGGGATGGCGTATTTCTGCAGAATGCTGTGGTAGCCATGCTTGTTAAGTGTTAAGTAACTGACCTTCATGTCTTAAAGTAATGATGGACTGTCATTTCTCTTTGCTTATTTGAGCCGTTCTTGCCATAATATGAACTTGATCTCTTATCTTCTGTATACCACCCCACCATGTCACAACACAACTGATTGGCTCAAACACATTAAGAAGGAAAGACATTACACAAACAAACTTTTGATAGACACAGCTGTTAACTGAAATGCGTTCCAGGTGACTACCTCATGAAGCTGGTTGAGAGAATGCCAAGAGTGTGCAAAGCTCATCAAGGCAAAGGGTGGCTACTTTGAAGAATCTCAAGTATAAGATATATTTTGATTTGTTTAACACTATTTTGGTTACTACATGAATCCATATGTGTTATTTCATAGTTTTGATGTCTTCACTATTATTCTACAATGTAGAAAATAGTAAAAAATAAATTAAACCCTTGAATTGAGTAGGTGTGTCCAAACCTTTGACTGGTACTGTAAATCAACCCAACTCCATTTGTTGCCACTATCATGTATCCCAGTTACCCCCAAAAAGGAGTTGTACAGAACTTGCAACCCCCCGCATACACACATGCATGTGCGCACACGCAAACATGCACACACAATCAATGCGCAAAAATGGCCTGCCATTGCATACATAAACGGTGATGGATAGCCTACAGAAATAACTTCAATTTTTCACCTGCATTTGGAGCTGAAAATCATTCATGTTAGCAGCCAATATCAAGTAGGTATATATCATGTCACTTCTCTGGAGTCCAGAGCAAGCAAAATCATACAGTCTACTTGCAGTGGAGGTTGCAGGATCGGATGGAAAAGCTGTCTGTACCATGCCAACAATTTCCAGGGCAGCCTGCCTGCAGAGTGCGCATTGCCAATAGGTAGGCTGGCTCTTCCTTAAACATATCATTATACTTTGGGCAGAATATGTTACATCTTCAACCCACAATTTTGAAGACAGTGCAATGTTATACCTGCTTATCTTTAGACAGCCAGTATCCACCCAAACTAGACCTATCTGAAATATGAAAATGATTAATCAAAATCACCAGATACCCTATTGGCAGAGATGAGTCAGTAGTAGATTGATAAACTGCATTTTATATAGATGATGAATGTAGGCCTACCTTGTTTTTGCCATGCAAAACTGGAGGAAATTAAACAAGTTCTTTCTGGTCACTAATCTGGATATGCGCACCCGCCTTTGCACGCCAATGCTAATGATTGGTCATTGGTCAGCAATCAAGACACCAACTTTTTGGTTTTGAAGCATAAACGGCACGGCTTGCAAACTATCACGGATTACAAAGGGAAGGACAGCCGCAAACTGTCCAATTACGTGAGCCTACCAGACAAGCTAAATACCTTCTATACTCGCTTCAAGGAAAGAACATTGAACATGCATGAGAGCACCAGCTGTTCCGGATGACTGCATGATCATCCTCTCCGTAGCTAATGTGATTAAGACCTTTAAACAGGTTAACATTGACAAGGCCGCAGGGCCAGTCGGAGTACCAGGACGCATAATCAGAGCATGCGCTGACCAGCTGGCAAGTGTCTTCACTGACGTTTTCAACCTCTCTCTGACCCAGTCTGTAAATACCTACAGGTTTCAAGCAGACCACCATAGTCTATGTGCCCAAGAACAACAAGGTAACCTGTCTAAATGCCTATCATCCCATAGCACTCACATATGTAGCCATGAAATGCTTTCAAAGGCTGGTCATAACTCACATCAACACCTGGATGCTGTTCATTGAGTACAGCTCAGCGTTCAACCGTTGTGCCCTCCAAGATCATCACTAAGCTAAGGACACTGGGATTAAACACCTCCCTGTGCATCTGAATCCTGGACTTCCTGATGGGCCGCCCCCAGGTGATGAGGGTAGGCAACAACACATCTGCCACGGGTGCCCCTCAGGGATGCGTGCTTATTCCCTTCCTGTTCACCCACGATTCCAACACCATCATTAAGTTTGCAGACGACATAACGGTGGTAAGCATGATCACCGATGACGATGAGACAGCCTACAGGGAGGAGTTCAGAGACCTGGCCCTTTAGGAGGCTGAAAATATTTGGCATGGGCCCTCAGATCTCAAAAGGTTATACAGCTGCACCATTGAGAGTATCTTGACTGACTGCATTCCCGCTTGGTGTGACAGCTGCTTAGCTTCCGACTGCAAGGCGTTACAGAAGGTAGTGCGTACGCCCTAGTACGTCACTGGGGCCAAGCTCCCTGCCATCCTGGAACTCTATACCAGGCGGTGTCAGTGGATGGTCCTAAAAATGGTCAAAGACTCCAGCCTCCCAAGTTATAGAATGTTCTCTCTGCTACTGCACTGAAATCAGTACCGGAGCGCCAAGTCTGCGACCAAAGGGCTCCTGAACAGCATTTACCCCCAAGCCATAAGACAGCTGAACAGCTAATCAAATAGCTACAGCTTCATTAAATAGTGCAAATGGCTGGCAGCATCATTAATACCAAAACACCAGAAGGCCAGCATCCCGGAGTCGCCTCTTCACTGTTGATGTTGAGACTGGTGTTTTGCGGGTACTATTTAATGAAGCTGCCAGTTGAGGACTTGTGAGGCGTCTGTTTCTCAAATTAGACACTCTAATGCACTTGTCCTCTTGCGCAGTTGTGCACCGGGGCCTCCCACTCCTCTTTTTATTCTGGTTAGCGCCAGTTTGCGCTGTCCTGTGAAGGGAGTAGTACACAGCATTGTAGAGATCTTCAGTTTCTTAGCAATTTCTCGCATGAAATAGCCTTCATTTCTCAGAACAAGAATAGACTGAAGTTTCAGAAGAAAGTTATTTGTTTCTGGCCATTTTGAGCCTGTAATCAAACCCACAAATGCTGATGATCCAGATACTCAACAAGTCTAAAGAAGGCCAGTTTTCAGCTGTGCTGAAGGGTTTTCTAATGATCGATTAGCCTTCTAAAATTATAAACTTGGATTAGCTAACACAACGTGCCATTGGAACACAGGAGTGATGGTTGCTGAGGAACCTCCTTGCACCAACAGAGATAGCCGCCTCGCTTCGCGTTGCTAGGAAACTATGCAGTATTTTTTTTTTAATGTAATGTGTTATTTCTTGCATTGTTACCCCAGGAAATATGAGGTTTTATTACATACAGTCGGGAGGAACTATTGGATATAAGAGCAACGTCAGCTCACCAACATAACGACCAGGAATACGACTTTCCCGAAGTGGATCCTCTGTTTGGTCCACCACCCATGACAATGGATCGGATCCCAGCCAGCGACCCAAAACAACACGCACCGCTCCCGAGCATACTACTCGCCAATGTCCAGTCTCTTGACAACAAGGTAGACGAAATCCGAGCAAGGGTTGCCTTCCAGAGAGACATCACAAATTGCAACGTTCTTTGTTTCACGGAAACATGGCTCACTCGGGATACGTCATCATGGTGACATGGTGTGATCATAACAACATACAGGAACTCAAGTCCTTTTGCTCACCTGATCTAGAATTCCTTACAACCAAATCCCGACTGCATTATCTAAGAATTCTCTTCGATCATAATCACAGTTGTGTATATCCCGCCCCAATCAGACACATCGACGGCCCTGAAAGAACTTCTTTTGCCTCTATGTAACCTGGAAACCACATATCCTTAGGCTTCATTTATTGTAGCTTGGGATTTTAACAAGGCTAATCTGAAAACAAGGCTCCCTAAATTTGATCAGCATATCGAATGCGCAACCCGGGCTGGCAATACCCTGGATCATTGTTATTCTAACTTCCTCGAAGCATATAAAGCCCTCCCCCGCCCCCCTTTCGGAGAATCTGACCACGACTCCATTTTGTTGCTCCCAGCCTATAGACAGAAACTAAAACAGGAAGCGCCCGTGCTCAGGTCTGTTCAACCAATCGGATTCCACGCTTCAAGATTGCTTCGATCACGTGGACTGGGATATGTTCCGCATAGCGTCGGACAATAACATTGATGAATACGCTGATTCAGTGAGCAAGTTTATTAGCAAGTGCATCGGTGATGTTGTACCCACAGCGTCTATTAAAACATTCCCCAACCAGAAACCGTGGATTGATGGCAGCATTCGCGCAAAACTGAAAGCGCGAACCACTGCTTTTAATCAGGGCAAGGTGACCGGAAACATGACCGAATACAAACAGTGTAGCTATTCCCTCAGTAAGGCAATCAAACAAGCTAAGTGTCAGTATAGAGACAAAGTAGAGTCGCAATTCAACGGCTCAGACACGAGAGGTATGTGGCAGGGTCTACAGTCAATCACGGACTACAAAAGGAAAACCAGCCCGTCACGGACCACGATGTCTTGCTCCCAGATAAACTATTGATTGAATAGAGGTGTTAGTGAGGGACAGATGGTGATGTCTCGACCATGTTCACATCTCATGTTCATATTTAATTCATTTTTTTTACCAACTGCTGCATGTGTCTGTTCAGATGTGGGAGAAAGCCATTGAGATGGGTAAACAGCTGGCAAAGATGCACGAGAACCAGATGTTTGACTTCATGGAGATTAGCCAACTGCTGGTAAGACGATTTATCTTCTGCTATTGTGCTGTAGTCTGAGATTTATTCAAAATATTGTCACTACTGATTATAGATGTTTCTTTAAAAACATGCAAAGTAAAACTAAAAAGTATTATCCTCTTAGTTTCTTCATGGTAAAAAGGCTTCACCAACATCGCAAGAGAGGGATTGTCAATAGCCCACTGCCAATTTAGTGTGAGGCCTTTTCAATAGGACCAGGTCTAATGCTGTACTGGCATGCTTTTCAGTGTTCTCAAAGGCTAGGAGTTAATTACATAAAGTGCCTTCAGAAAGTATTCACACCCCGTGAATATTTCCCAAATGTGTTGTTACAGTCTGAATTTAAAATGGATTCAATTGAAATGTTGTGTCACTGGCCTATACACAATACCCCATAATGTCAAAGTGGAGTTATGTTTTAGATTATTATTTGTATTAATTAAAAATGAAAAGTGGAAATGTCTTTAGTCAATAAGTATTCAACCCCATTGTTATGGCACGCCTAAATACGTTCAGGAGTAAAAATGTGCTTAACAAGTCACATAATACATGTCATGGACTCACTCTGTGCAATAATAGTATTTAACATGATTTTTGAATGATTACCCCCATCCATACAATTATCTGTAAGGTCCCTCAATCGAGTAGTGAATTTCCAGCACAGATTCATCCACAAAGACCAGGGAGGTCTTTGGGTAAAAATTAGTTGAGTAAAACATTTCAAAAGCAGACATTGAATATACCTTTGAGCATGTTGAAGTTTTGAATTACACTTTGGATGATGTATCAATATACCCAGTCACTACAAAGATGCATGCGTCCTTCCTAACTCAGTATCCGGAGAGGCCTAGTTACAGTTTTGACTTAAATCGTCTTCAAAATCAATGAGAAGACTTGAAAATGGCTGTCTAGCAATGATCAACAACCAACTTGACAGAGTTTAAATAATTATTTTAAGAATGTGCAAATATTGTGCAATCCATGTGTGCAAAGCTCTTAGAGACTTACCCAGAAAGACTCACAGTTGTAAACACTGCCAAAGGTTATTCTATTGTATTGACTCATGGTGTGTCAATACTTATATAAATTAGATATTTCTGTACTTAATTTTCAATGAATTTGCAAAAAAATTTATAAACATGTTTTCACTTTGTCATTTTGGGGTATTGTGTGTAGATGTGTGAGAAAATAAATATATTTATTCCATTTTGAATTCAGGCTGTAACACAGCTAAATGTGAAATAAATCAAATGGGTATGAATACTTTCTGAAGGCACTATACAATGTGAATGAATTGTTCAAGATACATTGTCAAAGGCTAGGATAACCATGTCTTGTCTAAGACAGAAGGTCATTTCAGCTAGCCCAATCCAAATAACAGTAATAGTTTAAGAAAAAAACAATTCATTACATCAGAAAACAGAAGTTGAGGAAATGGGGAAGAGATAAGAGTTACTGCCAACAGTCTCACCCATGCACTGCCAGTTGACATACTGGCATCTGCCGTTAGGAAGTGATAGTGAATGAATTATGAAGTGATACTCTATTTTATGTCATGTTTTTGTAAATACTGTGTCATTGTGGTATTCAACCGTTCTTCGCTGCAGTGGAGTGGTACAAAAACTGTGTTCTGTCAGACTGTGCCAGACAATCTATGTTCATTATGGATCCTTACATTTCACACTGAACCATGTTTGTATTTGTTTTTTCTACAGTTGTAATGAGATACTACAGTATGTTGTCTGTGTTCCTGATTGTGGCTTTGTTACTCTCTTTGCTGTCGTCCACAGAAACAGCAAGCCCAGTTCTATGAGAATATAATGCATGCCATGCGGCCTCAGCCAGAATACTTTGCTATGGGATACTATGGCCTTGGATTCCCCACTTTCCTCAGAGTGAGATTATTAACTATTTTCCTAAATTCAGCCTACATAGCATATTTCAAGGTCTGTCTTATTCACCAGAGATTATGTGTTCATGTGCCTTTTATTAATTTTACTTATCAAATTCAATGATAGTGTCATGCCCTGACCTTAGAGAGCCTTTTATTTCTCTGTTTTTGGTTAAGTCAGGGTGTTATTAGGGTGGGCATTCTATGTTTTCTTTGTTGTTTTTGCCATGTGTGGTTCCCAATCAGAGGCAGCTGTCTATCGTTGTTTCTGATTGGGGATCATATATAAGTTGGTATTTCCGTTTGGGTTTTGTGGGGAGTTATTTTCTGTTTAGCTGTTTTGTTGCATGACAGAACTGCACTTTTGTTTTTTTTCAACTTTTTTTTATTTTGTTGCGGTGTTTAGTTTATTAAAAATCATGAACGCCTACCAAGCTGTACCTTGGTCTCCTTCTTCAACCCACGAGATTCGTTACAGATAGTAAATTGTTGAAAAAAATGTTTCACGATGTATAATGCAGGCTATACTAGTTATCAGTTCCAAAAAGCAGTAGGTGATTCTATGGATTGAATACCTTCCATAATCTTGTCAGGTTCTTGTCAGAATGTGTTCTTAACTGACATGCCTAGTTAAATAAGGGTTAAATTAAAAATCAAGGACAGAACTGCTTTGATTTGGCATAACATCAATATTTCTACACTGCAGTGGCAAATTCCTGTATACCACAGTTCATCTTTAATTTAAGATTGGACATCTTCTGTAGCATATAGTTCAATAACAACATCATAATTAATTAAATAAAATAAAATGTTATTGGTCACATACACATGGTTAACAGATGTTAATGCGAGTGTAGCGAAATGATTGTGCCACATTAAATCATATAAATCATATAATTCATACTTGATTGGCTACCATATACACTGCCATCAGAAAGTATTCACACCCTTATACTTTTTCCACATTTTGTTACAGCCTGAATATTTGTGTCACTGATCTCCACACAATAATACCCCATCATGTCAAAGTGCAATTTTGTTTGTAGACATTTTTTTAAATTATAAAAAAATGTAATGCTAAAATGTCTTGAGTCAATAAGTATTCAACCCCTTTGTTATGGCAGGCCAAAATAAGTTCAGGGGTAAAACTGTGCTTAAGAAATCATGGACTCAATAATAGTGGTTAATATTTATTTTTTATGACTCACTGTACCCCACACATACAATTATATATAAGGTCCATCAATCGAATAGTGAATTTCAAGTACAGATTCAAGCACAAAAACCAGGGAGATTTTCAGATGCCTCACAAAGAAGGGCACTGATTGTAGGTGTATTTTTTTTAAAGACGCTGAATATCCCTTTGAGCATAATTAAGTTAATCATTTGGCTTTGGATGGTGCTTCAATACACACAGTAACTACAAAGATACAGTAGTTCTTCCAAACTAAGAGGAATGAAACTGCTCAGGGATTTCACCGTTGAAACAGTTACAGAGTTTAATGGTGGTGATATGAGAAGTGAGGATGGATCGACAACATTGTAGTTTACTCTACAATACTAACTTAAATGACAGAGTGAAAGAAGGAATCCTGTACAGAATACAAATATTCCAAAACAGGCATCCTGTTTTCAATAAGGCACCAAATTAAAACTGCAAAACGTTGGGCAATGAAATTAACTTTATGTCCTGAATACAAAGTGGTATGTTTGGGGCAAATCCACAGCACATCACTGAGTAACACTGTTCATATTGTCAAGCATGGTGGTGGCTGCATCATGTTATGGGGATGCTTGTCATTGGCAAGGACTAGGGAGTTTTTTAAGATAAATGTTAATGGAATAGGGCTAAGCACAGGCAAAATCCTAGAGGGAAATCTGGTTCAGTCTGCTTTCCAACAGACACTGGGAGATGAATTCACATTTCAGCAGGACAATAACCTAAAACACTGGAGTTGCTTACCAAGATTGCATTAAATGTTCCTGAGTGGCCTAGTTACAGTTGTGGATTGAAAATCTATGGCAAGACTTGAAAATGGTTGTCTAGCAATGATCAACAATCAAAGCACTTAGAGACTTACCCAAAAAGACTCACAGCTGTATCCGCCGCCAAAGGTGCTTCTACAAAGTATTGACTCAGGGTTGTGAATACTTATGTCAGTTTGTATTTTCTGTATTACATTTTCAATAAATTGGCAAAAATGTCATAAACATGTTTACACTCTGCCATTATTGTGTGTAAAAATAAATGTAACCCATTTTGAGTTCAGTCTGTAACACAACAAAATGTGGATTAAGTCAAGGGGTAATGAATACTCATCTTTGAATGGATTTGCTCATACAGAACAAAGTGTTCATCTACCGTGGTATGGAGTACGAGTGGCTGGAGGACTTCAGTCTGAAGCTGCTGTCTCAGTTCCCAAACGCCGCCAGGATGACCAGCACAGCACCCCCTGGGGACAACATCTGTAACTCCCAAGGACAGCGTATCCTTTAGCCCTCTTGCAGCATGCCCTCGTTCTCCTAGCTATTTAATGCTATTTAAATGTTAATAGGTGTTAATGCTTCTAATCAGGACATTGTTCATTTTTACACAGTTTTTTTACACAGTTTTGAACCTGTAATCTACTGGGGCCCCAGTCTCTGTTTACCTATAGCACTAGGGATTAGTTTTAGTTTTTGAATAATATACAGTCCTTTCCTTAGCTGCTCTTCACAGACATCCAGTGTTTTACAGTCAAGCCAGTCCTTACTGTGCCCACCCAGTTCAAAGACAAGGGGGTCCCTGAGCAGATTCTAAAGTAAGGACACAACAGTTTGTGGTATGATTAATTTGCATTACATTGTTGGTCCCTCTTCCTCTCCTAGCTACTACAGAACCAATGAAGTGGACCAGTTCCAGTATTCCAGACCCTTCAGGAAAGGTGCAAAGAACCCAGACAATGAATTTGCAGTGAGTACCTTTCACACAGCTCTGACAGACACACCATGCTGCAAAGTCCCAACAAAGCCAGATCCCTCCATTTATACTAACACTCTTGTCTTTGAACATCGCTAAGGAACTCAGGAATTTAGCCCTTTTACTTAGCAGTTTAGCACGAGGTTGTTGCTCAAAATATCTGTGTTAATCATTCCTGCATATTTTCTGCCTCATGTTACAGACCATGTGGATCGAGAGGACAACTTACATCACGTCTTATTACTTCCCAGGGATTCTCAAATGGTTTGAAGTGAAGTCCATCTCTGTTGTAAGTTCTCTCAGTAATGATGATGACAAGCACAGTAAGACAGACTTACTGGTGTTCATGTGCTCTATGTTTAATCTAAACACAGTTGAGTACTCTGCTACCACCCACAGCAAATAGTTCATACTCAATCAATTTGGTCTTCTACACTTCAATGTCTCCTCACCTCTCCTTGCTTTTCTATTGGTCAGGAGGAGATCAGCCCCCTGCAGAATGCTGTGGAAACCATGGAGATGGCCAATGAGAAGCTCAGTAACCTGGTGCAGCAGCAGGCCTGTGACAGCTCCACGTCAGTCCACCCACTCTCCATGATGCTCAATGGCATTGTTGACCCTGCCGTCATGGGTGGCTACACCAACTATGAGAAGGTTTGACTTCCAATATTATTTTGTAAGAGTTTAAATCCTTTCCAATTTTATCTCACATTTAAGTGAAGAGTTGTCACCTGGTTCTTATTTTCAAATCAGATCAAAGTGTTTTAGTCACATGCGCTGAATACAGCAGGTGTGGTCCTTAGAGTGAAATGCTAACTTACGAGCCCCTAACCAACAAAGCATATAAAATTTAAAAAAAAATAATAATAAAAGTAACAAGTAATTAAAGAGCAGCAGTAAAATAACAATAGCAAGAGTATATACAGGGGGGTACCAGTACAGAGTCAATGTGCGGGGACACCGGTTAGTGTAGGTATTTGAGGTAATATGTACATGTAGGTAGAATTCTTACAGTGACTATGCATAGATGATAACCACAGAGAGTAGCAGCAGTGTAAAAGGGGGGGGCTATGCAAATAGTCTGGGTAGCCATTTGATTAGATGTTCAGGAGTCTTATTGCTTGGATGTAGAAACTGTTTAGAAGCCTCTTGAACCTAGACTTGGCGCTCTGGTACCGCTTGCCGTGCGGTAGCAGAGGGAACAGTCTATGACTAGGGTGGCCCATGCGGTACCAGAGAGAACAGTCTTTGACTAGAGTGGCTGGTTTCTTCAACAATTTTTAGGGCCTTCCTCTGACACCACCTGGTATAGAGGTCCTGGTTGGCAGGAAGCTTTGCCCCAGTGATGTACTGGGCCGTACGCACCTTTCAGTCTCCTGAGGAGGAATAGGTTTTGTCATGCCCTCTTCACGTGTGCTTGGAGCATGTTAGTTGGTGATGTGGACACCAAGGAACTTGAAGCTCTCAACCTGCTCCACTACAGCCCCGTCAATGAGAATGGTAGCATGCTCGGTCCTCTTTTTCCTGTAGTCCACAATCATCTCCTTTGTCTTGATCACGTTGAGGGAGAGGTTGTTGTCCTGGCACCACACGGCCTGCTCTCTGACCCCCTGACTATAGGCTGTCTCGTTGTCGGTGATAAGGCCTGTTATGTCATCGGCAAACTTAATGATGGTGTTGGAGTCATGCCTGGCCGTGCAGTCATGAGTGAACAGGGAGTACAGGAGTGGACTGAGCACGCACCCCTGAAGAGCCCCTGTGTTGAGGATCAGTGTGGCGGATGTGTTGTTCCCTACCCTCACCACCTGGGGGTGGCCCAGGGTTAGGAAGTCCAGGATCCAGTTGCAAAGGGAGGTGTTTAGTCCCAGGGTCCTTAGCTTATTGATGAGCTTTGAGAGCACTATGGTGTTGAATGCGGAGCTGTAGTCAATGAATAGCATTCTCACATAGGTGTTCCTTTTGTCCAGGTGGGAAAGGGCAGTGTGGAGTGCAATAGAGATTGCATCATCTGTGGATCTGTTAGTGTGGTACGCAAATTGGAGTGGGTCTACGGTTTCTGGGATAATGGTGTTGATGTGAGCCATGACAAGTCTTTCAAAGCATTTCATGGCTACAGACGTGAGTGCTACGGGTCGGTAGTCATTTAGGCAGGTTACCTTAGTGTTCTTAGGCACAGGGACTATGGTGGGCTGCTTAAAACATGTTGGTATTTCAGACTCGGTCAGTGACAGGTTGAAAATGTCAGTGAAGACACATGCCAGTTGGTCAGCGCGTGCTCGCAGTACACGTCCTGCTAATCCATCTGGCCCTGCGTCCTTGTGAATGTTGACCTGTTTAAAGGTCTTACATCGGCTGCGGAGAGCGTGATCACACAGACCTGCTCGCATGCATGTTTCAGTGTTATTTGCCTCGAAGCGAACATATAAGTAGTTTAGCTAGTCTGGTAGGCTCGTGTCACTGGGCAGCTCTCGACTGAGCTTCCCTTTGTAGTCTGTAATAGTTTTCAAGCCCTGCCACCTCCGACGAGCGTCAGAGCCGGTGTAGTATGATTCGTTCTTAGTCCTGTATTGACGCTTTGCCTGTTTGATGGTTCGTTGGAGGGTATAGCGGGATTTCTTAAAAGCTTCCTTGAAAGCGGCAGCTCTGTTATGTTAGCTACTATTTATTGTGACCATATGTCCCAGTAATAAAAATGTTTATTCCACCTCCTTTCTTTCTCTGAAGGCATTCTTCACTGACACCTACATACATGAACACCCAGAGGACCTTGAGAGCATTGAGGTCCTCAAACATCTTATTGCCCTCCAGGTACAGTATATCCTCATTCTCCCCTTGTTATTGAACCTGACCTTAGACATGCAGTACATGCTGTAAGAACAGAGGCTCCTCCCTCCTCCTCTCCCCTCAGATCCCTCTCCTGGCTGATGGGATCCGGATCCACGGGGAGAAATCCACGGAGCAGCTGAAGCCCTTACACAATCGCCTGCTCACCTGTTTCTCTGACCTGCGGGAGAGAGTGGAGAAGCATTACGGCGTCATAACCCTGGTCTGTTGCCAGCAGAAAACTCAATTTAATGTTAGAGGGTGGCAACTTTAGCTATTGGCTCCTCTGACTGCCTCCCTATTAAACTCCCCTCATTCAAAGCAGAGTGTACATTATATAAATCTTTCTTTAGGCACTCCATTGCTGCTAGTGTTTTGCCTGTCAATCCACGCATCCCCTGCCAAGGTTCCTGATGATGTTTAATCCCATTTGTGTGTCCCAGCCCTGCTCGCTGACTGAGAGGAAGAAGAGTCGCGTGGGCTCAGTAGTGATTCCCTACATCCTGTCCTCCACCCTGCGCCGCATGTCCACCGTCTCCATCATCTCCACCACCTCCTCAGGACTCTCCAGCGGCTCCGCTTCCTCTGATGGACCCTCACGGCGCTCCTCCTCCCAGGAGTCAGTCCTTCACCTCCTCCTCTTTCCTCCTTCCTTCTCCCTCCTCCTCCCAGGAGACAGTCCCCCTCCTCCCTCCCTCCTCCTCCCTTCTCCCTAGCTGTGTTTCTCTCTTTGTGCTGCTCTGGTGGTCAATTTGTGTTGCTATGTTTGTAAGGAGTATTTGTCTGTGCTTTTCCACATCTCACAGTGTGACATTGTCTGATGTCTTGCACATGCCAATGAATCCCTCTAACTGTACACCCCCAACCCCCCATTTCTCTCACTCTCTCTTTCTCTATCTATCCTGATATCCATCATCAGTTCACTGTTGTCCCGTGCCACTGCCAATGATCGCCGGGCCTCGATGTTGTCCCGCTCGGAAGATGACAACCGGATTGGCCGAAAGAACAGAAAAGAATGGAGTATGAGCAAGTCACAGGTTTTGGTGGAGAGACAGCCAGACATAGATGAGGTAACTTAAACGGGTTTGGGCTCATAAACAAAGGCAACAAAGGTGTAATTTGAGAATGTAAGTAATTACCCATGTACTTGATTGATTTCAAGGAGGGCTGTATCTTTGTACTCTATTCCTTAGCAGACCCTTCCAGAGAAGCAGCAGAGACCCAAAAGCCTACAGTTTGGGGACCGTCGCCTGACCCTGTCTCTGTTCCAGGGAGCCTCTTCTCAGCTCAGCCTTGGCAATCCTCTCAGCCCCCTGCCAGCCTCTCCTCATACTCCTCGCAGCTCCAGTACGTAGCTTAACTACGCACGAAGGATACCTTCAAAGCAGCCTATCCCAAACAACCTTTTAGAGATACATACCGGTTCACCCTAAACACAGAAAAAGTCAACTGCACAGGCATAGAGATCAACCCTGTATTGGATCCATGCCTCATCCACACACAGTTTTACCTGTCATGCAGCCTAAAATATGTGTGTTTTGTCACTCTCTCTCTATGCAGGTTATTCATCTCTCCTTGAAGATAATGATGCCATCACTGACACTCCTGGGACACCCCCACCCATGCCACCAAAGAAACATCCCCACGAGATGTTTGACCTCCCCCAAAACTCCTCTGAGGTACCGCGAAACTGAAAACATCTATATTTTTTGTAAAATGCGCGTTGTGAAACAGATTATTTTAAAAGTTTTTTTTTTACCCTGGTCTCTCCATAGTTCCTTCCTCCTCTGCCTCAGAAAATTGAAAGCAAGCCCCCTCCACCTCCTCCTAAGACCAGGAAGTCTATGTTCCCCGGCTCCTACGAGCACAGTCCTCAGTGAGGATCCTCCACCTGCTGCCTGGGATGGCTTGGTTTATTTTGTGGTACTGTAGCACTTTATTGTTACATAACTATTACAGGACCAGTACCTGTTATGTACTTCAGAATTACATGTCAACAATTTATATTGCTGATACTTACGACAAGTAAGAACCAACCAACTGGTTCTTGTGGTGTATGTGCCCTGTGAATATCTAAGAAACAAGCATACAGTTGAAGTCATTAAAACTTGTTTTTCAACCACTCCCCAAATTTCTTGTTAATAAACTATAGTTTTGGCAAGTCGGTTAGGACATCTACTTTGTGCACGACACAAGTCATTTTTCCAAAAATTGTTTACAGACAGATTATTTCACTTATAATTCACTGTATCACAATTCCAGTGGGTCAGAAGATTACATGCACTACGTAGACTGTGCCTTTTAACAGCTTGGAAAATTCTAGAAAATTATGCCATGGCTAATTGGCATCTATTATGATAGGCTAATTGACATCATTTGAATCAATTGGAGGTCTACCTATGAATGTATTTCATGGCCTACCTTCAAACTGTGCCTCTTTGCTTGACATCATGGAAAAATCAAAAGAAATCAGCCAAGACCTCAGAAAAGAATTATAAACCTCCACAAGTCTGGTTCATCCATGGGAACAATTTCCAAACACCTGAAGGCACCACGTTCATCTGTACAAACAATGGTACGCAAGTATAAACACCATGGGACCACGGAGCCGTCATATCGCTCAGGAAGGAGACGTGTTCTGTCTCCTAGAGATGAACGTACTTTGGTGCGAAAAGTGCAAATCAATCCCAGAACAACAGCAAAAAGGACCTTGTGAAGATGCTGGAGGAAACAGGTACAAAAGTATCTATATCCACAGTAAAACGAGTCCTATATCGACATAACCTGAAATGCCGCTCAGCAAGGAAGAAGCCACTGCTCCAAAACCGCCATAAAAAAGCGAGACTACGGTTTGCAACTGCACATGTGGACAAAGATCGTACTTTTTGGAGAAATGTCCTCTGGTCTGATGAAACAAAAATAGAACTGTTTGGCCATAATGACCATCGTTATGTTTGGAGGGAAAAGGGGGAGGCTTGCAAGCCAAAGAACACCATCCCAACTGTGAAGCATGGGGGTGGCAGCATCATGTTGTGGGGGTGCTTTGCTGCAGGAGAGACTGGTACACTTCACAAAATAGACGGCATCATGTGGTAGGAAAATGATGTGGCTATAGTGAAGCAACATCTCAAGACATCTTAAGTCAGGAAGTTAAAGGTTGGTCGCAAATGGGTCTTCCAAATGGACAATGACCCCAAGCATACTTCCGAAGTTGTGGCAAAATAGCTTAAGGACAACAAAGTCAAGGTATTGGAGTGGCCATCACAAAGCCCTGACCTCAACCCCAATAACATTTGTGGGCAGAACTGAAAAAGCAGGTGCGAGCAAGGAGGCCTACAAACCTGACTCAGTTACACCAGCTCTGTCAGGAGAAATGGGCCAAAATTCACCCAACGTATTGTGGGAAGCTTGTGGAAGTCTGCCCGAAACGTTTGACCCATGTTGAACAATTTAAAGAAAATGCTACCAAATACTAATTGAGTATATGTGAACTTCTGACCCACTGGGAATGTGATGAAAGAAATAAAAGCTGAAATAAATCATTCTCTCTCTTATTATTCTGACATTTCACATTCTTATAACAAAGTGGTGATCCTAACTGACCTAAAACAGGGAATTTTTACTTGGATTAATTGTCAGGAATTGTGAAAAACTGAGTTTAAATGTATTTGGCCAAGGTGTATGTAAACTTCTGACTTCAACTGTATTTCTGAAAAAGTAGTAATAACGGTGACCGTAACACATTTCCCAAGGGACTTTGAAATGTTGTTGTATATATTTTATATCACTGCTAGGTAAGGGAATAACCAAAGCTTCAATTTTATCTTTTGTCATTATGTGTTAGAATCACACTGAACTGTTAATCAATTCCGGTGCATTCTTCACAAAAAAGCACAGGCAATGACTGCATTTGAATGTTTTATTATGTGATATAGCTAGGTGAAAACCTTTTAATTAGAATCACTATTACTGATCAAAGGCAGGGAATGTGTGGTATGTGATTCACAACTGGTTTCAGCACGCACAGGCTTGGATTCTGTTGTTGTTGATTATATAGTTTACATCTATGGTTGCATCAGCACTGACCTAAAATGACAGTAAATGCCAACCCTTGACGTTTTGGTTCTCTTTGCCCCGTAGTCCTAGTCCTGCATAGTAGTCCTTTTTGAAGGAACTGAGATTGTAATCAAAATGGCATTTTCCCCAAATCATTGAATCAGTAGTATTTGTCTAAGATAAAGTCAAATTGAATAACCTTGACTGACTCATAATACTGTGTAGCTATGCATTAAATCAAATCAAATGTAATTTGTCACACGCTTTGTAAACAACAGGGAAATGCTTACTTACGGGGCCTTCCCAACAATGCAGAGAGAAAAAAAGAGAAATAATAGAAGAATAATAGCACAAGGAATAAATACACAATGAATAAAGATAATTTGACTATATACACAGGGTACCAGGGTTATGAGGTAGTTGAGGTAGATACAGTATGTAAGCACACTAAGATATGCAAGTACCTCAATGATATCACATTTTTTAGAGACATGCACTGGATTGAATTAATGTAAATTTGATTTTATTGTATATTTTTATTTTTAAGAACAAACTACTTTATATCTTGACCTCTTGCTTTCTATACAAATCAGCTTAATCTATTTCGTTGAAGCAAGTTCTCATTTATGGTAGAGAGAGAATGTTTTTTTGTATCGTTTTTTCAACAGAACATTGTACAAATAGCAGCAACATGCTGAATTGTGAGTACAACTTACATTTGAAAATAATAATTGTCAATACTAACTAAAACACAATAAAAAACAGATGTAGCCAATGAGAAATGTACAAATAATGTTCACCAACAACTGTTAAGCAGGCGAACAATGGCTGGGATGGCACTGCAACGGAAACACTCAGTCCTGCAGTGGAACAGTTAAGTTGTGGAGTGGGTCAGGTGTACACTAACGGATTATCGTTTAGAGCATATGGTGGTAGGGATCGGATTACGAAGGATCTTGAGAGACTCCTTGCGTGTGGAGAGTGGTAGGTCCAGATTGGTGCATGTATCGGAGCAGGAGGTGTAGTCTGCCCATGATGATCTGTACTGCTCTTCTCTGGTCCCTCTCAATGGTGTCCCTTGGTTAGCACCGAATGCCACACTGGAGCAGCATATTCCACCGCTAGTCAGATGTAGGTGGTGAAAACCATTACCAGGTCCAAATATATACATTCTATACTTTTTTTTAATTCAGTCTTATTTTTTTATGCAGTTGATTTATATAGTGCAAGAATGAGTCTTTTATTTTCGAAGGGAACTAACCTTTTTGTATGAGTTTTTCTAACAATGATCAGAACAGATATTTGTAAAGAGATTTATAGCTATGTACTAGCTAGCATGAAGAGATGTAATATACATTTTTGACCAATAAAACTTGTAAAGCCGACCATAACAGAAATAAATAATTTAATAAATGTTATTTGTTTGGTGACTTTTGTTTGTTATAACATGTATGCTGATGAGGTAAAATGTTCAGTTGAAATGAAGTATTGTTACAGAAGGCTAAACTCTCAGCCTCTAACCTGTCAGCAGTGGTTCTTAGAATCATTATCCTTTACTCATCTATTGCCTTTATCATCCCTTATCTCTCTTATCAAGGACATAATAGGCACTGGACGGGACATCATTATAGCTTCTTTGATCAATAATTGTGATAATTGCGATGATAATGGAGGGCCTCAGCATCTGCTGAGATAGTTTTTATTCTGTCACACAAAGCCTAATTTTCTTTCCAGTAAATAGTGAGAGAATTTATGTCTTGTCAATCATTTCATTGTGATACCATCGGTTATGCATGTTATACATATGATTCTGTTTCAGTTATATTCATGCTTTATTTGTATGTTCTATATTGAGAAGAACATGTATTTTTTTACGTAGCATTAGCGTATATGTTGAAGTGGACTTAAGTAAAACACAATAATGTTTCCCATACGTGAAAGCAGGTTGTTTCTGTACAGTAGTGTGGGCTGGGCTGGGGAGAGAGGTTTATTGCGTAGTTTAGTGTTGTTTATTGCAGTAGGGCCTGTGTGATATTTAGCTACTGGTCATGTTAATCTAGTTTGCTAATGGCCTGTTCCTTCCTGTCATACTGGTGGACAGGATATCACTCTCCCTGCAGTCCCTTCGTCACATGGCCTCAGACTACTGTAGGGATGCTTCCAGGCTGCCCTGTGATGTGTGCTCATCCATGGACGAGTTTAGCTGGGCTTGGTTTTTACCGTCAACATTTACCCATATCTTCTTGGACATAAACAACATTCCTGACCACATGCCATTGACAGACATAAGTAGACTTGAGTGCAGCTGTCTGATAATAAATGCCCCTGTGTATCTCCGTATTAGACTTCACTAGATGGTGCTAGAGGGAATGTAGCGGTGGGGTATTTATTGTCAGTGTTGCCGAAATAGGACAGATGGTTTTCACATTTTAAGAGGTGTAAAGTAACTAATTATAACTACTCTTGTTTTCAAAGTACGTAATTTTACTTCTACTTGAGTAAAATTTCATTAAAGTAACAGTACTTCTACTTGAATAGGATATTTCAGTACTCTTCCACCCCTGATGAGTGAGTGAGTGAGTGAGTGAGTGAGGGAAAGAGTGTGTGGGTGAGTCCGTGAATGTCGGCCGGTCCTCTGGACAAGTATCAAGTATCAGAGGGGTGAATGAGGGATTGAATAGGTGAAGGATTAGACATGTTTATTTATGGAGTATATTGAAGTCTGGCAACTTCATTGTTTATGTACTTTATTTTGTATTGGTTTTGTATTTATCAATACATTTTAATTGCTTAGAATGTTTCATTTATTTTCAAATGTTAATAGTATATTATTTTTACAAATCCTTAATTTTTTACCTTGTAGCAACTCATAAATTCCTTCTGTACATTAATTTCCTCTCTTCCTTTTCAATTTAATGCATGGCAAAGATCATGTGTAACAACTTTCAAGTAACTTTAGCGAAGGTAGCTAATTATTAAGGTTTTTATATAAAATAGTAACTCAATTACTTTCACTCTGAGTACTTTTTTGCTACCTTTTTACCTTTACTTGAGTAGTTTTTTTTACACCAGTAATTTTAAATCTTCTTGAGTAAAATGTATTTAAAGTAACAGTACTTCTACTAGAGTAGGATATTACAGTATGCTTTCCACCCCTGCATATTTCCCTTAATATTCTAGATGGTTTGTGAGCAGAGGTTATACAGAATGTGTATGCAACCACTATAAATCACATCGTACAGATTTTCAGCAAATATTAACCACCCTTTCCAAATGCAGTTTGATTGGTAGAGTGTCTTGTTTGGTTGTTATCATCTAGTAATGACCTTGGTATAGATGTCAAAGGAATATACAGAACCATAAGAATCCCATTCACTATGCTCTCAACTGAAAAAGCTGGAAACTGACACTGGATATTAGCTATTGAGATGAGAGAAACAAAGGCGAAATAGAGGCATTTATTGTAGGCTATGGCAAAGCCCTATAATGAGTAGCCATGATATTAATATGGACTGTAAATCTTTAATCAATATCTGTAATGGCAAAAGACATAGGTTATTCATGAATTAATAACTACACCACATTGAAAAATATTCTTAATTATACTGAGAAGAACATTAAACAACAGAGACAGGGCTGTTAGCTAAAATACTATAATATTTATTCACATGTTATTTTATGTATCTAATATAGGTTTATGCATGGAAAAACAAGCCACACATTGAACCTAATGATGAAGTTAAGTGGTCAGACAATAAGATGACTCTAAATCCATACTATCCAAACATATTCATGCAAATAATTAATTGGATTTATATAGTGCTTTTCTTCTAACAGATACTCAAAATGCTTTACATAGCAGAGGGAAACTCACCTCATCACCACCAATGTGGGTCACGCACCTGGGTGATGCACAGTGACCATTTTTGTGCCAGAATGCTCACCGCAACATGTTAAATTAATGTACCCAAGGCCATTGTGGCTACCCTGGTCTGACTCAGTGTTTGACTGTGTGAGCAGAGCTGGGTTTGCATTTGGTCTCTGGCACCTTTAGGCAGGACAGACAGGGAAACTCTTCCAGGCCGACATTGTAAGAGTGGAGGAGAACCTTCCAGAATGTCTTCTTACCGTAGATAAGAACCAAGGCACTGAAAGTGGTATAGATGGAGGTGAAGAGAAAAGAGAGCAGAATAGCATTCTCTTTCTTCACCGTCACCTGATAGTACGCATATAAATCAACCACCATGAAACAGAGGAAAACAACCACCAGGGCGAGGGTCATGCGTATCACCCGCATCTCAGAGCCCAGCTTGGGTGCGTGGGAACCATTGGTACTGGCCTTCATGTGCTGGAGATGGATGCCCAGGTGAACAGAGATGGATATGCAACACTTTACCATCAGAACTCCCGGTAGGATATTAGAGAGGACTAGATAAACAGTGTTATAGATCATGCCAGGGGTGTCATTAGGCATGATGGAACCGCAGTCCTTGTTTTCCGATGTATTGTTCTCAGGGACGAGGACAGTCAGCATAGGCAGACACGTGCTGAGACCACACATAGGGATGACCAGGACCACCGTGGTGACGTGCTTCAGGATGGCCTCCTGGATCTTGGTGTAGCAGTGGATGGGCTCGATCACTAGCTTGGTGCTGTAGTAGAAGGTCAGGAAGGAGGTGGTCCACATGATAGTGAACTTGAGGCTGAACACTGTCAATATCATTAAGGAGTAGAACAGCTCTTCCAGTCGGCAGTCTTTGTCTATTTCGGTCATGGTCATCCAGAGATAGCAGAGCAGCTGGTGAGCTCCATTGGCCAAGGACAGGGCTGTGATGATGGTTTCACAGGGGGTCCAGTGTTTGTTCTGCTTATAGCTCCTCAGGCTCATCAGGAAGATGAACAGGTTGAAGAACATGGTGAGGACGGCCATCAGGCCAGTTATGACCCAGATAGTCACCTTATTAGCTCCTTGCATGGTGCTGTTGGTTCTTTAAAACAATGTCCACCAGCTAATTTGAGGTATTTTAAGGTGTGTTTGAGGTTGAGGGGGAGGTAGTGCCTGAATGTTTCAATACCATATTTTGCAAGCTTTTTTAATATGACATTTACTTTCAAATTCTTCACTTAACACAGACAGTCAAGGGTTTTCTTCATTTGAATCAGACCAACACATAGCCAGGAGGTTTCTGTTCTCTGTAGAAGAAATGTACAAATAGAAAATTCATTGGAAAACATTTTAAAGTCCACAAGGGTAAGGTAAGCAATTATACCATGTTGAGTGTGGCTATTTTGGATGCAGCTTTACCTCAGAAAAAGATCCCTTTGCGTCTGATGGTTTTTCTTGGATATTTTAGTACAACTTGAAATAGGTTGTCTGATTCAAAATCTTGGCATTGAAGATGAAAATATATTTTTGAAAAAAGGTCAAAGAATGGCTTTTAGAAGTTGCCTGAAGATGTTAACTGACAATGGCATCGCAAGTTGAGGCACAGACCCTTTGATTTCAGAGTAGCCTGATTGGAATTTATAGAGAAGCATCAAACTCCATTCACAACAGTATTTGCATGGTGGGGATGGCAAAAGACAGTGGTGGCAGGGTATTTCCATGGGCCTGGGGTGAAGTTGTGTATATCCGGTGGAATTACTGTACGAGAAGTACTGCAGCATGACAGGTTTGCCAAACCACAGATACTGAACAAAACCTCTCAGGCAGGAGGTCCAATGTCCATGCAAATGTACTTCCTGGAGCTATGGCCACAGATTTACACATCGTCCCACAAGGTCAATTTACGTATCATAAAGGGGGCAACCTGCCTTTGGCTCACCTTCAAATTCTGTGTTAATTCATCACTTTATAGCAGGGCTGTTCAATTCTGGTCCTGGAGAGCCGAAATGCTTCAGTACCTGGTAGTTAATTTACAAGTTACACGGGCCCACCCACTGGGGAGCCATGCCCAGCAAATCAGGATTTTTTTTAATTGTCCCCACACTTGTCAGGTGGATGGATTATCTTGGCAAAGAAGAAATGCCCACCAACAGGGATGTCAACAAATGTGTACACAAAATTTGAGAGAAATAAGCTTTTTGTGCGTCTGAATTTGTTTTATTTCAGCTAATGAAACACTGTACATGTTGTGTTTATATTTTTGTTCAGTATAGAAAGAGGAGTCTAGGTTACAGGTGTCAAACTCATTCCACAGTGCCAAATAACTGCGGGTTTTCGCTCTTTCCTTGTCCTTGATTGATGAATTAAGGTCACTAATTAAGGTCACTAATTAAGGTCACTAATTAAGGTCACAATTGGTTGTCTCCGGCGTAATTGAAAGGGAAAAACAAAAACCTGCAGACACTAGACCTTCCACGGAATGAGTTTGACACCCCTGCTATACTAATGCTGTGTTCAAAACTACTGGGAGCTCAGAACTTGGAAATCTTCGACATCCGACTTCAGTGCATTCAAACCAACTTGAGAAAAATCGATTTCAACGGTCAATCCAACTCGGGGCCTCTTTCAAGAGCTCCGATTTTCTGACCTGGAGATCACTGACGTCATGATTTGACCTCACATTTTTCAGAGTTTCCAGTTGTTTTGAACCCGGCAGTAAGTAGATCCAGTATTATGCTCTATGGCAGGGATGTCAAACTCCTTCCATGGTGGGCCTAGTGTCTGCTGGTTTATGGGGTTTCCTGTCAATTAAGACCTAGACAATCAGGTGATTGGAGTTCCTTACTAATTTGTCAACTTAATTAATCAATCAAATACAAGGAAGGAGGGAAAATCCGCAGACATGCGGCCCTCCGTGGAATGAGTTTGACACCCGGTCTATAGTATGATAATGCACAAACCAAAAAGAGAAAGCAAAAACCCAGAGATCCTTGCAGCCAAATCAATCATTGTAGACATTCCACACTACTTCTACATAGATAGAAAAAATTCTTTGATCATAGACTTTCTGCCAGATTTTCTCCCCTGAGCTGTCTACTTCTGAAGCCAGTCTGCTTCATACTCTTGTTTTCTACCAAAATCAATATCATATCACATATCACATATCTGACTGGCACACGATGTTATTCCATCTCATCATAAAAAAAGATTTCCAACGAAAGTCTGTCAATCAAATCTGCAGCATCACTAGTCAAAATGAGTTCCCTCGTGAATTTGGCTTGGCGTGTTGAGGGTGGGGTCATTTGCTTTTTTCAGTTGGTGACACAGATTAATCACATTTGATAAACAAGTTAGTAAAAAAAAGTGCTTTATTGGGAAATTATAGAAAGGATGACAAACATTTTAGTTACTTGTCTCCTGGGCAAATTAAAACATACATAGATTTTTTTTAAATACATCTGACACTCACATACATCTGACACTCACATACATCTGACACTCACTGCATACATACACTTTAAATATAACCTTTTTTTCTCATTTGCAAAATCCTGAATTTATCTACACGTGACTAAAATATTATCCATTGCACTATTGCACCAATAGTCCCCAGGCTAAGCTTCGGGTGGAAGTGGCTGGGAACAGAGTATGTGAGCAGAGCGTTCCCCAATTAGACTGGAGCGTGATTCCCAAAGGCTGGAGCGTAGGGCTTTTCTCAGGCTCCAATTTCGCTCTCACTTCACGAGCTCAGGCCAGTACCACTCACTTCACAAGCTCAGGGCATGCCCGGCCCAGCATGCATTTACAGTCTACTTGTGTGCTGCTAACTATAGCTACTATCATGGAGTTCGCTAAATATTTTCAAAAAGAAACTGATGAAACACACAGGTGCTTAATAAAGGTGATTTACCAAGACGATGACCAAGAGCAAGAGAGGGAGTGCGGTGATATAGTGTACACAACTAAATAATCTTTGTGGAATCTGAAAAGACACGTATTCTGAAAGTATGATCGTGTACTTACTGCATGCACATGCTAAAAGAAAGGTACGAGGTGGGTAGATAACTGTGTCATTGTAGCAAATTATTTCTAAACAAAAAATCTGATCTCTTAAACTTTAAGTGTATTTTTGTTCTATTATCTATACAACAGGCCATAATTGATTTTGGCTCAATAGGCCTGTCATATTCACACATTCAAGCAGCTTTCTGTTTTGATTGAGTTATTTTGCCTAAAAACATTCAGGCCTACCTGTTGCCCAGCAAGAGTGGGCAAAGGGGTGTTTAGCATCCCCTGGGGCTCTGCACGTGTGGGGAGGGTATTCTCTGCTGCTGGCCGTCTCTCCAGGCACCATGCATGAGCCTGAAGCCACAGACTGGCCAAACTTGTATTTTAAAAAATTCAAAGGCACTAATAGGTCATTTTTTGGTGTATTTTGTATTTAATTCTAAGTAAGTCACAGCCTATATACGCAATTAATAAACTACAATGATTTAATACAACAAAAGGTTGCTCTTTATGTCCCTACCAGCCAAATGTGTCGCACTCGCAAATGCTTCACTATGTATTTTTTTGTAGACTATAGCCTTGAAATAATTGAAATGATTTAGCCTAAATAATTCATTTTCGTTCCTTCTTAGGCTCCCTGTCTGGATTTCCAACCGCTCAACTCCCTCACATGCTCTGGCTGGGAATGAGATTATACATAAAACATATCCTTTAATAGAGTACCACAGTATGAATCTCAATACCCATAAAACCTAGCGGTCAAACAGGGAAATGGTTCCAATCGTTTTAGAAACACTTAAAATAAAATAAGAGCTGTGTTTCGTGTAGGCTTACCCTGGTGTGACATTTTGATAACCGTGTAAATATCTCTTGGACAAGGTGACTTTTATCAATATATTTGCCTGTATGTGGCTATCATAAAGAACTACAAATACCATGATGATCTGGACAAAACTGCCGAATCGAGGCAAAGGTAAGAATCTCTCGATTAACTATCTACATGTTAGCTAAATGTAGAATTGAAAAAAATGGCTAAATTCCTTTATACTGACAATTCTGTGAACTGTCTTGTGCAAGTTTTAAAATTGCCACATTACCTGTTAGCAAAGGTGTCAGGAGCTTGCACTGATTTGTAGTCTTGCATGATGTCTACTTTGATGCAAATTAGCATTTTCAAACAGAGAAAATAGAGCCAAATATTTTGATAAAAGTCACCTTGTCCGAGACAAATTTAAATGCTTATCAAAACGTCATGCCAGGGTAAGCCTACACAGACCTTATTTTAAGTGTTTCTAAAATCCCCTATGGGAAAAATGGAGGAAAACAATCAGAACCATTTCTCTGTTTGACTGCTAGGTTTTATGGATATTATGACATCTCAACTGTGGCGGTCTATGCCTGCATGTGATAGCTGTTTATACTGAAGTTTGGTAAAATGTCCTAAACTGACATTTAAAAAATGCGATGAGGTTTCTTATCCCAACCCAAATCATTGTTACACAGGGTAGCCATAACTGCTGTCATATTTCAACAGAGGGGCCTGCTGCCTGCTGGGGGCGGGCGTGCCTTTGCTCCTGTCTGTGTAGATGCTGCTGTGGCCTGATTCTGTCCTCTTGGGCTGGCCCTTTCTTACTGAGCTGTAGACCACCCCTGGGTGGGAGCGGTAGCCTAGGACCGAGCGGAAGCTGGAGTTCCTGCTGGCGGGGCGACTCTCTGGGGCTGGGGCATCCTCCCTGGTGGGCAGGGGTAGTGCCAGGCCACAGAGGAGAAGCACAGAAAGGTAGAAGTTAAATTCATTTTCCAGTTTGTCTGCTGCAGCCTGTAATTCTTGGAATGTCATATTTCATACCTGATTTCATGGGCAACCTCCTTCTCATAGCGACGCTTGTGGCAGCAGCAGACCAGAAGCCAGATGAGAAGCAGGAGGAGGAGCAACAGTAGCAGGCCACCAATCACAGCACCCACTATGGTCCCTGCCTTGTTGGTAGCTAAAAAGGTCCTGATATTCAGACAGGTTCCAAGGAATAGGTCCACACATATGCACCGTTCTCACTTTCTTTCTCCCAATTAACAGGCTTAAAGATATTTGTGGTTTTAAACTTACGGTTGTATGCGTGCAGGGTGCATTTACACTGCACATTGCCAACAGGATTCGACACCACACAAAGATAGTTTCCCATGTAGCTCTCTGAGTGATTTCTTATCATCAGCTCTCCAGTCTGAGAGTCTAAAAAAAACCCACAAAGACAATCACTGCCAGCTACAAGCCACACCTTACCGCAGTATATCAACATGTACAGTATATCTATGGTTATGTGTGCCATGTCTTATCTAGAGGCTTTAGTTCTTGGTTCCTACTTTGTGTTGCTGTGGGCGGGATGGCCCCTCCACTCTCTCTGGTCCAGACATAGTTGATGGGGATGGATCCCACGGAGGACTTGCATCGGAGGGTGACATCGCTCCCCTTCTCCTCGCCACCTTCAACCCAGCACTTAGGCATTGATGGTGGAACTGGTGCAAGAGAATAGAGGTAAAACAGTGTCTTTGGAAAGATTTCCTTTGATGTACCGTACCAGGGGCGCAACTTTCACTGGGGACATTGCATTTTTGCCCCCCCCCCTCAGTTTTATCATTGGAATGTGATACAAAACGAAGCAACGGTGTGCTTTAGGACCATGCGGACACCTCCGAGTGGTCGGGTAGGCTGTTTGGTTTGTTAATAATCTGACTGGACAGAAAAATGTATATAATTATGTTCCCCCCGCTTCTAAACCCAAAGTTGCGCCCCTGTACTGTACATATGTATTTTTGCAACCAAATGCAAAATGGGCCAATGTGTAAACTTGTTGATTTCTTCTAAGTGTATTTCCACCAGAGGAAATTTGGTATATTGATAGGAACAAAGGAAAGAGGTGTGGCTGCTGGATGGAAGTATCGGAGATAACAAGGCGTTAACAGGGTGTTAGTTAACATTCCATCTCGGTGAGAGAGCAAATTTTAAAATGGCACACAGGACAGTGGAATGATGAAACTGGTAAAACAGAAACCAGTCTGGGAGGGGCGGCCTTCCTCACCCATCACTACCAGAGTGACTTTTCGCATGTCGACACCCGGCACTTTCTTGACTTTGCACTGGTAGGTGGCTGTGTCTGAGGCCTTCAGTGCAGAGATGGAGACGGATGCGTCTCCCAGTGGGGGGTCTTTTGTGAAGTCCATCCTGGTAGACAACCTGGGGTCCCCATAATGCACTTTTTTGCCTCCTGAATAAGATAAGATCTAAGAGATAGAGTCAGTTCAATGACAAAAACTACAAAAACACAAGTATTGATAACATATTAATTTGATAAT
Source organism: Oncorhynchus kisutch (assembly GCF_002021735.2). Taxonomy (NCBI): domain Eukaryota; kingdom Metazoa; phylum Chordata; class Actinopteri; order Salmoniformes; family Salmonidae; genus Oncorhynchus; species Oncorhynchus kisutch. The sequence goes on along the minus strand of NC_034176.2, from coordinate 26,931,524 downwards.
GCATGTTTCAACTCCAAACCCTCCCCATAAGTTATCCATATCAAGGATCCCCTCTGTCCCCTGCTCTGTAGTCTCACCAGCTGGTCTTTCTGGGTCATGTCTGGACGGACGTTCAACCACTCAATGTCCAGTTCTCCTATGTCAGAGGCGTCAGAGGTGAAGGTGCACCCCAGCGTGACTGTCTCCCCCTGGGCTTTCTGAATGGTCTGAGGCCCTGTGGATGTTATCTGAATACCCTCTATGACATCTAAGGGTTCAGAGAAAAACACACATTCAGGATTGACACTTACAAAGAATGTGGAGTCCCTCAGGCAGGGACAGACTAAAATGACAACTTCTAAATGGGGAAAAACTGCATTAGCAGTTCACAGAAGTGTAAATGCATTTCTGATACATTTGATATATCCAACATGTAGGACAGACACTGGCTATTGAATGCAGCAGAAACTGACGTTGTTATGACCTGGGACACTGTCTGGGCTCCACCCCAACTGCTGTTTACATTGAGCAAAATAAACCTGTTGCGTGGGAATGTACAGTCAATGCCTGTCGCACAGGCACATCTTACATCCCCTGACAAAGATAAATGGACAGAAAAAACTTGATATGAATTAAACTAAAATGTGGTCTTGTGCAGTGTGGGCCAGAAGGGCCCAACATAATGGATAGCATGGGGAGACTAGGTTAGGAAACCCTGATTTATTTGACAACTCACCTGTGTTGAGAGAAACTGTTAGCACAAACATCACAGCCAACTGTAGTCTTGAGCATGTAAGGCACTTTCGCATAGTGACCATATTGGTAAACCTGTATGGCACATCAAGAGAAATATGATAATACAATATTAACTGAATTGTTTGAATGTGTACTTCCTCATTGTAATTTTAATCTAGTTTTATGGAGGAAACATTACTCAGCTAACAGATATGTAGTCTTTATCATGTACTGAAACTACAACGATAAAATATGCTCACTCTTTCTGAGGGGCGCTCTTTCTGAGGGGGATAGATAACTCTGGACAGAATGGCATATGGCCATTCTGTCCAAGACTAGGGGAGTAAATACTACAGGAGGACATATACTCTACAATATAACCAACTGTATTTTACGTAAGTGTTAATTATCCCCCTCTCCAACTTAGTGGCTGTTGCCGAGTGAGTGAGGAATTTGAAAATGTAACTCTTGATTATATCAGCTCATATTCATAATATTTTGACAGTATTCAAGAAAACAATCAAAACAATGAATTAATACAAATTACCTTTCTGTTCAGCAATATTCCAAAGGTAAAGTTGTTTCCAAGAGTCCTGACAGACTGAAACAGCACAAAACCTTTGCTTCCCTTCAGTTGCTCTCACCTGAAATTGTAACCTCAGGTCACGCCCTCTCTATTTCCATACAGTCCTTCCTCTGCTTCTTCTTCTACGGTATTATGGCGGTAAGCAAACATTGTTAGAGGTGCATGCCACCACCTATTGTGTGGGCTGTGTATCAGCCTACTGTTTTGGGAGTGTGAATTCATAACATTTTGTGACACAGAAAGGGGAGAGAAAAAAGGATGGGAAAAGTGAATAAGAAATTGCCCTACCAACTAACCCTATACCCATTAAAACCTCACTACTACTTGGCCCTATTTTATACTATACCAGGCTGGCAGCCGGGAAGGACGGGACATTATCGTTCAACACACCTTGTAACTCTTCTGCAATAACATCTTGTACACCCAAGTACTTCTTTGCAGCTGCCACCACAACATTTATTTTCAGTGATTTACATCCTGTGCCTGCTATACAGTTGATAATAACCAAGGTATGAACACTAAGTAACCAACCTTACTGAAGCACATGTTATTCCTATCACTCTCTTTTGGCCTCGGCCTACTCACAGGGAGCCTCTTAGGATTCCTCGCCCTTGACCTATCTTCCTCTACTACTCTCTTCACTGCCTCAGCATACAACACCTTCTGTACTACTCTGATCCTTGGCACCTCAACCTGCCTTTCTCTCACGAACACTTCTGATCTCCAGCACCATGGCTACCCCTACAGTTAACACACACAACGTTTCCACCGATATTACACATTCCTTTCTCTCATGCCCTCCTGCACACTTCTCATATCTAGGAATCTCCCGCCTGCACACTTCTGCAACATGACCATAAGCTTGACACCTAAAACACTGTAATGGGTGTGATGGAAATGTTTATGTTTGTGCTTTTCAAATAACATATTTCTACGTTCTGTTTGTGCTTTTCTATAAACCAATTTCTGTGTTCTTGCATTGACTGATTGAACGAATCCTCATTATCAATATCTACAATTTGGCAGTACGCCCAGAGCCTTGTTTAGAGAAAGGATATCTCAGTTTCAAGGTCTCAGCTTAGAGAGAAGAAGCTTCGTGAGGTATTGGTCTGTTACATGCATAACCCAGTATTGGTCGTCACATGAATGAAGCAAACATGAATTATGAATGATAAATATAAGCTAAATCATGCAAATATAACTTGTTAGTATATAAGGGAACTCATGTGACTACCCCATTAGAGCTCACTTCAGACCGGTACTTTATGCATCTATGTTTGACTGTGACCTCTCCAGCTTCCTGACAATAAAGAGTGATTAATTATAAGATTGACTTCGAGTGTCCCTGTATAAAAATTTCCACAACAATTTGGTGTCACGAACTGGATGATTGATTCTGCCTGTGGAGCTTTCCAGTTGGGGTCTGCGAGGAAAACTGGTGGCGCATTTTATGAAGCGTGAGGGACAATGAGACCCACCCAGACCAGACCCTTACTGTGAGCTGCCCAGGAGAAGACACATCATCCGCAAATAATTGAGGGATCACAACTGATTTCAGTAAGTCAATTTAAATGACTCTGTATAAAAATAAAAATACATATTTTTTAAATCAAGGCGAGTAATGCATAAAAAGGTAGTAGTCTTATTTTATGAGAAGAGGGTACCATGGAAAGCCCCACTGACAGCTGTCTGTAGGCATTTATAAGAAGTGTCCACGTGGTCTGCAACCACTACAAATAACAGAAGGTGTTTTTGAATATATTCAGTTAGGAACAAATTCTTATTTAAATTGACAGCTTAGGAACTGTGGGTTAACTGCTCTCTTCAGGGGCAGAACAACAGATTTTACCTTGTCAGCTCAGGGATTCGATGCAGCAACCTTTCAGTTACTGGCCCAACGCTCTAACCACTAGGCTACCTGCCACCCCAGCAGTATATGTACAGGAGATACATATGGTGCATATCAAGTAACGACGAGATTCTTTGAAGCTGCACATGGGTAATAAGAACGATTACCGAGTGGGTTTGGGATTTGAAATATGGATAATAAATGGATTGAAATTAGTACAGAGTCTGCTGCCTCAGTGTCCTTAGATATTTTTGTCAGATGTTACTATGGAATACTGAAGTATAATTACAAGCATTTCATAAGTGTCAAAGGCTTTTATTGACAATTACATGAAGTTGATGCAAAGAGTCAATATTTGCAGTGTTGACCCTTCTGTTGAAGGAATTTCATTCCTCTGTTTTAATTCCCAATTAAAATTAAACACTCCGTCAATTCATAATAATTTGTAAGACCCTTATCTTATAGGAATGGACAGAGCCCGGTCTTAAAAGTCAAGTAACAGCCTTTATTCAAGAGAGTACTGCCACAATACAGGTTACCACAGGTTATAAACTGAAAATGATGTCATTAGTTCTAACACTACCCCGTGCCATCTCCGTTCCAGTACCAAGGCTGTGTCTCAAGCCTTCCCACATCCGTCTCCCTACCAATTTAATATAATTTACGAGTCAAGGTTTTCTTGTGTAGATAAGCATTCTAGCCAGTCTGATTCATTTGTACCAAGGAACAGACCGTCATTGTTACTAAACTCTTGACCACATTCACACACATTATTTTCAGTACTGGGATCAGATAAGAAAATTCATACATATACAGTAACATTTAGTATTCTGATTAGTACATATACAGTAACATAATAGTATTCTGATTAGTACATTCTGATTGAAATGTATATATAATTAGTCATTATAGATAAAAATTCCCTTAACATATCCACCCTTTGATTAAATATTATACATCCAATTACACATGTAGTTATATTGTAATATTAAAAAGCCTATTTCTATTTTTATTAGAGATATTTCTTGTCATCAAAACATCACCTAAACCTAACCCCATAATTGCTTCGCCATAACTGTTTCTCAGGCCTACATCAGAATCATAACTCTTCTTATCAGGATTTTCGTTACAATCTTCATTAAAAAAAACTGTCTAATATTGAGACGGGATACAACCTAGCCTCCCTAAACATCAAATATGGTCTCATCAAATATAAATTCCCCGCAACTAAAAGATCCATATTCGTCCACCTGTTCTGTAGACATGCATTCAGTACTCCACGGGTCAGAACCTGGAATCGGCCCATACTGCACCATCTGTTGTGTCATCGATTTCTCCAGAGTCCTGGAAATAAGGACTCGCAGACAGGGAATTAGACAACAGCCACATAAAACTAAAACAGTCACACAGGTGAATGTAGCCCATAACACAGTGATCATAACATTTTTCCATTTTCCAAACGTACTATCAAACCAATTAGTCAGAGTATTCACCCCAGAGTTTTCTGCCAACTCGTGAGCCAGGGTGGTCAAACCAGCTGAGGCTTCGGGGCACTGATTAGTCCGGAGCTGTGTTATTTGGGATGTAAGCACAAACATGGTCCCGATAATCACGCATACTTCTCCTTTTTCAGCCAATAACATATCTAATGCAATTATATTCTGCCAAGCCATCAGGCTGGTTGCTTCAGTCTGTTCTGCAAAACCTATAATAGCATCTCTGGTATACTTGTTAAAGCGCTGTTGATTATCATAAATATAATTCATCCAGTCCATGTTCTTATTGAGAGTAGACCACCCGGAAATGCTTAACTCTTATCCTGCTAGGATCTGATTTCTTGCTTTGAACTCATCTGGCACCCCCATGGAACCCCAATGTTATCAATGTATACTTTGTCATCAAGAGACCCGGATGGAGTAGCTCATTTGGCTAAACTTGGTGTCTTGGTGTTGAATGAGTGTGAATGGCATTCCCAAATGTACAAGGGAGCATAATCCTGTCCAATCTGTCGGTAAAACCTCGCCCTGACATCATTTCCCAAGAGTACTGTACCGGGCCAAACGGTAATAATCTCCTCCGGTCACTGTAAAGGGAGGAACCTGTGGATATAAATCGTGCAAGTCAATGTAACTGTCATTATCTGGCATTCCTGCTTTCGTGAACAGCTTTACCATACTGGCCTAAACTCCTCTACCTAGAACCGTACTAGGGTGTCGACCAAGACCTGGTCATATCCATCATTCCACAACCCTAGATCCTCTTTCATTTCTGTTTAAAGGGTTAGGCGTATCTTTATGCAACACATCCCTCTCTCCTGATTACAATCAAAAACTCTCACCTTCACTATACTCTACCTTCTTCCATACTGGGTGAGTGGATTCATATAGCCCTCTCTCTCCAAATGAGCTATGACCTGTGTCCACGATCAATATGGGAACCTGCACCGATATATGCCATAATGGCTCAGAGTCCTAGACTGCCATGTAGTTAGAGACCCCATTTGGTCTACATAAAACTCCATTGAGAGATCCTTCCCAACCTCTACTCTAACTTCCTGTCTACCCAGATCTAGGGATCTCTTATGCTTATTTTGGAACAAAATCCTCATCGTCTAAACCATGGGTCAAATTATCACTCTCCGCATACTCAAGTAGGACATGCTGTATCAGGAATATGGCACCCACGATAAGACAGCTCAGACGAACAGCTTCCATGTGAAGCCCCACCCTCTCCCCGAGAACACATCACTAGCAAGAGCCAGACACACCTTCACTTCTATGAACAAAAACAGGGGTGATAGGACAGGGAGGATTACTTCATTCGAGAGATGGCCCCCGGAATTCTGTTAATTCCAGTTCTCCTCTCGAACACTGTTTATTGTTCGACAGTGTCAGTGTGTCTTACCCTCCCACCGTGCGATATGAATCCGGGTAGCTCTTTCAGCTAGCTGTCACCAGGAGTCCTTGGTATGGTCCCCCCAACAAGCCTCGGGGACTGGATTGAGTGACTTCACCTGTAGTTCACCTGTAATGCATAAAATTCTGGACATACAGGCTTGGTTAACAAACAGTTTCTCATATGTTTTATCTGATTATATCTTTAACTTATATGCCTATTTGTTAGCTAAACATTTTTTATTTTTATTATTAGTTTCTTATCCAATAGGCCACTAACTTACCCACCCCCCTTTTGATACCTGGCTCTGCCCAGGTAACAACCTTATATACCCTAAATAATGACTATACCCTAAATAATGACTGATTTTCTGACATTATCATGTATGTCCAATTCTCCCTTGGGCATCCATTAATCTCAATCCTGTATCAATTCTCTGTCCAGTGTCTTATCTAGTTTAAGAAGTATCTGTGCTATTTATATACGTTTTTAAATATATATATTTACCGATTTAAACAGTAATTCCTTTCTCTCCTATCTCTCAATATGCCACTAAGCGTCTCACTGTTTGACTATCTAAAATCATTGATTTTAGAAAAAACATGTCTATAAGTGGCCATCTCTAAAGTCCTTACATTTCCTTAATCAATCTATCTTAATCCTTACAATAATCCTAAATCACCACAGATGTCCTATATTCCTGTTAAATTTAATAATATTTAAAAAACCTCCTAATGGTTAACCAGAGCCTAAATAAATGCTAACCATATCGAAATCCTTCCTACACTTTACAAGCTCTTTCCTTCAGGGATCCTCAGTATTCTATCTGACAATAACATGAATTTAATATATGTTGCATAGTGTGGAATACCTTATCTACAGTAATTTATCACCCCTATTTATTCTCAATGATAAATATAACTATTTTCAGTTGTAATATCAAATCCATAATAGCCAATTTGAAAACTTCACAGCTAATATTGTAAATGAGCTTCAGTGATTCAAACAATAATTCTAAACCCCAAACTAAAACTCCATTATAACTAATTTACCTTAAAATTAGTAACCCAACTGACCACAATTCATTATACAAATGGCTCTCCCCAAGGCTGATCAGACCCCAAAAGATAGCCATGATAAGGTCAATAGGTCATACCACCCTTTTATAGTCATGTTCCGTACTACATTAGACATATTAAAGAACCCTTTATCCTTAAAATAAAAAAAATCACTTCTGTAACTAAAACTCATAAGGTTCCATATGTGAGCGTGCCTCTTTAAAATACCTTTGCACTAAAACAAATAGTCCTAACAAATGTTTTATGTGTATATATTTGCAAACCTTAATGGATAATCAAGACTTCCAGACCTTTTTCAATTTGGTCGTTTATGGCCGCTATCTCCCCCACTCTCCCCAAGATTATAATCCCAGGAAACTTCTAAAAGTGAGACACAACATGCCTAACTAGCATTCACTATGCTACTTCGATTCAGAAACTCAAAAGTGAACTATAAACTAAACCTAATGATAATTCCCCTTTGATTCAAATCATTAATTATAAGTTTTAAACATCGTCCACGTATATGTTTACTTAAATGAACATGCTACCCTTAGATACAATAATTAACCTGATAACATTATTATCCAATGTATGACTTTTTCCCTCTGCCACAAATGTCGTACATTTCTCAGTGTAAGAAATCCGTAATTTAATCCCAGATATTTAATAAAAATGCAGTCCAATCTCCCATGGCTCCTTTAATTTACTTATTTTAGATAACTTCCATCCGTCCCAGAATAAAGAATCCTACTTAAACACGCCAGAACACAATGTTTAACTAAGTTAAATCAAACCCTAAAATTTACCATGACCAGTAAACAAATAAACAAACCACTTTTATCAGCAAAAAACAAACTATACGAAAACTCACTACTATAATGCTTCAGATGACAAAATTACTCAGACTCATCTTTTTTACATCTTTTAGTTCCTCAAGAAAAAAACAACTTGCCCCTGTTACAGATGTCTACGTATCAGGGGAAAAGCTCAAATAACCAAATTCATCCTAGCTAATTTCCCGAAACATATGCAGTTATGTTTTTCTATAGAGGTTGCTTTTCAACATTAAATACCCTAACATGGTTCCACACAATGGAAACAGTGCTCAAATTAACTGGTGTTACATAAACAATCAAACCTGGAATCGACAACCATCAGAATCCATTATCACGATGTTTTACGATTCAGACATCCAGTCTCCCTTTCTCATAGCCTAATACAATCCAAATAAATGCCACAAATCTTATGATGCCTACCTAGCGTATCAGCTGCTAGTTTTTAGCATCTTTCCTGACTATCCTGGCGACTCTCAAATTACTTTAAAAAATGTATTTTGTAATTTTTATCAACTTCTGAAAAGTGACTCAAAACAATAATGCACACATTTTCCTTCTAAAAGACAAACAATTTTCAACGTTACCCCCAGTCACAACATAATTTCAGTGGCGACCAAAAGTGCTTTGCGAGTGACGTCATCAACAAGCGCTCAACCTCGGCCCAATCCGTAACGACTTTCAATGACTTGTAAATAATTGTTGTTCGATAAACCAAACCTAATTTATCACATCTGTTCAAATCTTGAATTATAATTTACCACCCCAACCAATATCTCTAAATTCGCTAATTTTACAAAAACATTTCGATGGGCATAAATCCTAATTGTGTTGTTATTATTTAGAATTCATTTTGGTCTAAGTAACTGTCTCGTCTTTGACTTAGTATTTTAATTACGACTCTATTCCCAATACGTTTATCATTTGTCTAATTAAAACTCATAATAATCCATATGTGAGTGTACCCCTTTAAAATACCTTGTCTCTGGGAACAGAGAACCCAAACTTTTACTACAACAACGAAACCTAATAATTCTGATAATCCCTTCACATCATTTGTTTTAAATCTCTCGATGTTTCATGTAACTCATTCAGTCTATCTTCAAATTGTCGTCCCAAAATATTTTATACACTGCCATACACTCAAACCACTGTGATAACCGTGCACTGTCCCTTTAAGATAAGACATTTTACTTGTTCCCCGCAATGAAAATGGAAAACAGATAATGTTTCGAATATGTTACTTTTTGTTCGAATTCACTGGCGTTACCTAACCAAAAATCAATACTCGGGAAAACAATCACAACTTTTTACGATTAAACTATTCTTACCTATTTTATAGTCCAAAGCATTGCACTATATAGCCCCATTGAATGCCTAGCAATTCCGTTGCTGGCTGTAGCATCTTTTCAGACTATCTTTACGATATTTCTCCTTTTTTTTAAAAATGTATTTGGAACTTTTAGCCACTTTTGAAAAGTAACTCTAAGCTATAATGCACGCATTTTCCCTCTAAATGCCACAACCCATTTTCTCTGTTTAAATTTGAGGAACGATATTGTTCAACGTAAAACGACGCCACAAATCTGCCTGCCTCTGTAAAATATATATTCCCTATTCAGATTGAGTTCAGTTTTAAATTCTAATCATCAAAGTAAAACCAACCAAACTTCTCAACTTTCTATTCCCTAACATTTAAACATACCATGTTTTGTGCTAAATTTATCGTATGTCAGTCGATTCATAAAGAGCTATAACATCCGGATAGCACGAAATTGTACCGTATCTCTCCGCTATTCCCTACATTTAACTTTAGGTGACTTTCTCTTCTATGATACATTTATTTAAATACGACTCCCATCTCAATACATTATTCCACCAGATCATTTTGGGAAAAATAGCGTATTACATCAAAATTGTCTTGCCATTATTTTTAATGACTTATTTTTTCAATTCGAGTCTAAAACACCTATTAACGTTTTAGTTCATATTTTATACAAACACTGGCGACCGTATTTTTCAGGCAAAACATACAAATCGGTGAATTACAATCTAAAATAAATTTTAGTCTATCGGTTTCAAAGCTGGCCTTGGTGTCCTGCTATTAAAATGATTGTGTTTCCCCGCCAATAATTATATTATTATAATTGTCTGTAGTCGCAAAACTTCGACACTGAGAATTCCCAGAAAATCGTGCTAATTTAAAACCCTTCCTGGCTATATTAGTAATATCAGCTTCCATTCAGGTTCTTTGTCTGAGTCAGATTTTGGACGCCTCTCTTCCATTCTCTTTGTTCTCCTATAACGGTAATCTCCCGCTAGTTTCCGACACTTCCTTTGAGGATTTCTAAACATCCTTACCGTTACTTAGCTATGATATTTAATCACTTATCTATGCCTTTCTATATTTAATTTTACCTTCTAATGTTCGTGTATTTCTATGAATCTGCAATTTACCATTACTAAATCACTTTAGTTCCTTTTCTGTCTGACTATGTGTGTGTCTCTTTTATGGAAATCTTATCAATAGCTTTGACTGTTGAATCAGATATTAGGTCTTACCTTACAACTATAAGCCCAGGGGTTGTAAATCCCTAGTTAATATCTTATTTTCCGTTTGTGTCAGAGGGCTTTTAAAGAACGCTAATAATCGTTATCTCACGCCACTATTTTTCAGGCTTCCCTCGCGCATGGAACCTCCTGTCTATAGATTTGGCTTTTATCCCATTCCTTTAGATTTTGGTTCCCTCTCCTCCTTATTTGGATATTTCAGTAGTATTTGTTGAATCGGAACAATGATCAATACTGCCACAATTCAAATGACCATTCCAGTTATCTTGCGCATTCCCTTCCTGTCCCTCCACGCCCAGTATTTGTACAAGATCACCGTCCTATCCCCCAGCACTTATTTAATATCCCGTCTTAATCTCGGGCGGATGTGCCTCTCATGATTAAGTTTAGTTTATTTACGGTAGTGCACATTACCACAGGTTATTTTCGAACCTGCTCAGTGTATATCGGTTATACAAAACCCAGTGTATGTTGGTCATACAAAACCCTGTGGGAATAGCAAAGCTCCCATTATTGATGAATTCTGAAAATTATTAGAACATCAATCAAAGTACTCAAATCCCCCCAGAATCGAGAATATAGGCTACTGACCTGCTGCCGACTGGGAAAAGCACTGTTCGTTTGGATCTGTCACCTCCCTGTCATCTGGATTGTATACCGTCCTGTTTTTAACCTCAATCCAGAAGCCAGATTTTTAATAACGGGCGTAGGCCCGGTCGTGCACAATTTTTCCGGCGTACGACCTCTAGATGGCAGGGACGGATTTTTAGATCCGGCTCGAAGGACCAATTGTTGAAGGAATTTCATTCCTCTGTTTTAATTCCCAATTAAAATGAAACACTCTGTCAATTCATAATAATTTGTAAGACCCTTATCTTATAGGAATGGACAGAGCCTGGTCTTAAAAGTCAAGTAACAGCCAGTCAAGGTTTTCTTGTGTAGATAAGCATTCTAGTCAGTCTGATTCATTTGTACCAAGGAACAGACCGTCATTGTTACTAAACTCTTGACCACATTCACACACATTATTTTCAGTACTGGGATCAGATAAGAAAATTCATACATATACAGTAACATTTAGTATTCTGATTAGTACATATACAGTAACATAATAGTATTCTGATTAGTACATCCTGATTGAAATGTATACATAATTAGTCATTATAGATAACAATTCCCTTAACACCTTCTTCTTCAAAAAACCTGCAATCTGCCATGGCATGCTGTCAATTAACTTCTGGGACACATCCTGACTGATGGCAGCCCATTCTTGCATAATCCATGCTTGGAGTTTGTCAGAATTTGTGGGTTTTTGTTTGTCTTGAGGATTGACCCAAAGTTCTCAATGGGATTAAGGTGAGTTTCCTGGCCATGGACCCAAAATATCGATATTTTGTCCCCCGAGCCACTTAGTTATCACTTTTGCCTTATGGCAAGGTGCTCCATCATGCTGGAAAAGACATTGTTCGTCACCAAACTGTTCCTTGATGGTTGGGAGAAGTAGCTCTCGGAGGATGTGTTGGTGCCATTCTTTATTCATGGCTGTGTTCTTAGGCAATATTGTGAGTGAGCCCACTCCCTTAGCTGAGAAGCAACCCCACACATGAATGGTCTCAGGATGTTTTATGGTGGCATGACACAGGACTGATGGTAGCGCTCACCTTGTCTTCTCCGGACAAGCTTTTTTGCGGATTCCCCAAACAATCAGAAAGGGGATTCATCAGAGAAAATGACTTTACCCCAGTCCTCAGCAGTCCAATCCTGTACCTTTTGCAGAATATCAGTCTGTCCCTGATGTTTTTCCTGGAGATAAGTAGCTTATCTTTGCTGCCCTTCTTGACACCAGACCATCCTCAAAAAGTCTTTGCCTCACTGTGCGTGCAGATGCACTCACACCTGCCTGCTGCCATTCCTGAGCAAGATCTGTACTGGTGGTGCCCCGATCCCGACGCTGAATGAACTTAAGGAGACGGTCCTGGCGCTTGCTGGACTTTCTTGGGAGCAATATCTTACTGGCAGCAATATCCTTGCCTGTGAAGCCCTTTCTGTGCAATGCAATGATGACGGCACGTGTTTCCTTGCAGGTAACCGTGGCTGACAGAGGAAGAACAATGATTCCATGCACCACCCTCCTTTTGAAGCTTCCAGTCTGTTATTCAAACTCAATCAGCATGATAGAGTGATCTCCAGCCTTGTCCTCGTCAACACTCACACCTGTGTTAACGAGAGAATCACTGACATGATGTCAGCAGGTCCTTTTGTGGCAGGGCTGAAATGCAGTGTTAACGAGAGAATCACTGACATGATGTCAGCTGGTCCTTTTGTGGCAGGGCTGAAATGCAGTGGAAATGTTTTTGGGGGATTCAGTTCATTTGCATGGCAAAGAGGGACTTTGCAATTAATTGCAATTCATCAGATCACTCTTCATAACATTCTGGAGTATATGCAAATTGCCATCATACAAACTGAGGCAGCAGACTTTGTGAAAATTAATATTTGTATCATTCTCAAAACTTTTGGCCACGACTGTACTATTTAGATTTAAATTTGGATAGAAATGTAGATATTAAGCTGATTGAAATTTGGATAACTAGATTGAAATATGGATTTTAAATTGACTTACTTCAACCCATTTGGAGTAACTGTCAACCATTACAAACATATTTTTTTCCTTTTACAGGCAGGCATGTGAAGAAAATCAGTTTGCATATTGTGGCACAGAGCAGGGCAGCCAACAGGGGGAGACTCATCAAGGCCTGGTGACAGATGGAGTCTACATCACGAGGCAATGGCTCCCTCTGCTGGACATGCTAGGTCTCAACAGGCTCTCCTGCCAGGACTAATTCAGTTGTCCAATATATTCAACTGAAATGCGTCTTCTGCATTTAACCCAACCCCTCTGAATCAGAGAGCTGCAGGGGGCTGCCTTAATTGACATCCCCGGTGACCGGGGAGCAATGGTCTAACAGCCTTGCTCAGAACGACAGGTTTTTATCTTGTCAGCTCAGGGATTACGGTTACTGGCCCAACGCTCTAAACACTAGGCTACCTGCCACCCGGGGCTGATTGTGGTTGGTGAATAATCAAAGGGCTGATTGCTCACCAGCTGGATGAGTCCCATAAAGCTACCAAAAGGGGAAGAGGGGATTAGGGAAGGAGAGGTTACTCCCGTATAGTCGTGCTCAGTTCCAGATTTAATGGAGGGAGCTTAGTTTTGTTCCCCCCAGGATACAGCAAGACCCCGGAGCCCAGAAGACGGTATCCCGGGGGAGGTCTCCTGGAGGAGACCTATTATTTTCTTTTCATTTATTATTTAAATAAACACCCTTGAAACCGAGCTAATCCAACTCTGTCCGTGGCTGATCGGTTTAAACATCTTGACCAAACCCCCCTTGTCTGCCGTAAGTGGTGGAAAATGCAGGCATTCTGATAATGTGGTCAGATCAGGGTTGAAGTTTACGTAGCATCAGCATGGAGGAGTTGATAGCTCAGTTAGTCCGGGCCCAACAAGCACAACAGGCGGTTCAGGAACAAATGCTGGAAGACCAACGGCTGTCCGCCTCGTTGAGGAAATCAGGAAGCTACAAGGCTAATGAATCGCATCCAAACCAGTTTTTAAATCAAGCTAATGGAAGACGACGGCATTGAAACATACCTCGGCAGGTTTGAACGGACAGTGCCACAAAAAGGATGGCCAAGGCCAAAGTGGGCAAGTCTGCTGGCCCCGTTCCTCACCTGGAACGCCGAAAAGGTCTATTGGGACCTTAACGACGAAAAGTCAGCTAACTACGACGGTCTCAAATGGGAGATACTCAGCCACTACGTGTACAGCCTGGCCCATTGGGCCATACTGTTCCACGACTGGAGGTTTGTGGCCGACGCCTCCCCACGAGCCCAGATGAGCAACCTACTACACATCACCAGGGAATGGCTCCTAACCGACGTATCCAACCTCTCCATCCTAGACAAAGTGGTCCTGGATCACTTCTTACGGGCGCTACCTCATGACAAGCGAGTCTATGAGCGCCACAGACCTTGGAGGGCCTTCTGGGAGCAGTGAAGACGCATCAGAACACTGAGGCCCTGCTGAGGGGGAGCCAGGCAGAGTTGGGGACTGTCGGAGGGGAAGGACAGCCCCACCGCTGTATACCCTGAACAGACAGTAGGCAGGGCCAAAGGGCTGCAGACTCGTGGAGAGATGAGGGAGTGCCGACCCGCCGCCACCGACCCCAGGTAGATGGAGACCAAAGGAGATGTTTGAGTGTGACGCCCTAGGGCATCTTGCCTGGAATTTCCCAGCTCCAGAGGAGTCGATGCCGTCAGCAAGCCTGGAGGCGAGGTGAGCCACGTAGTGAACTACGTCACCACCTGTTGGGTGCACCATGACCCAACAGCATCCATGGTCCCGGTGAAGGTCGACGGACACAACACGGAAGTTCTATTAGACTCAGGGAGTGTGGTTACGTTTGTAGCCACGAGCCTGCTGGCCCAAGGGACCGAACGTGGTAGGGAGATGTCCGTTTCCTGTGTCCACGGTGACACAAAGCGTTATCCAACCGTACAGGCCAATATCGCAACGCCACAAGGGAGAAGCCAGATTATAGTGGGTGCCGTACCTGAGTTGCCGGTACCCCTCCTCGTGGGACAAGACTGGTTACGACACTGTGGATGCACGAGCTGAGGAAAAAGGTATGAGCCGGCCGAAGATGAGAGTGAGGACGACCCGTCACCTGCGCAAACCCGTATCTATGGGTCCGGAGTCAGAGTCCGGGGGGGGGGGTGCCGGAACCCGACCCCCCCTGGTGAACAACTGGAGGCGGAGCCCATCGTCCCCCTCATCGATTTCGAGGGACCAGCCAAAACACCCTCTGGGGGCCAACTGAGGGGACAATTTGGGACTGCCCAGTGGTAGGATCCGAACTTGAAAGCTGCCGCAGCCCAAGTGATAGCGGTGGATGGACAGCTACTTCTGAGGGTGAGTGACTGGCAATACCCCCATTTCCAAATCAAGAATAACCTTTTGTATCAGGTGTCGCGCCAACAGGGGAAATTTTCGAGAGGTACTGTTGCTGCCACGACGGTACATGGGAACTGTTCTTCAACTGGTCCACACCCACCTGTTGGGGGCGCACCTGGGAATGGAGAAGACCCGGGAATGGATCGCCGCCCGGTTCTACTGGCCTGGGATGAGGAGGGCCGTGGAAGACTATTGTCGCAGCTGCCCGGAGTGTCAAATCACTGCCCTAAGAGCACACTTCTGAAACACGCTGGTCCCCCTACCGATCATCGGGGTGCCCTTTGAATGCACCTTGGACTACGTGGGACCCCTGGTAAAAACAGCACGAGGACACCAGTACATCCTGGTAATAGTAGATTATGCCACCCGGTATCCCGAGGCCATTCCCCTGTGGGCGGAGGTATCCAAGGGAATTGCCTGGGGGCTGTTCCACCTCTTTTGCCGGGTGTGCATCCCGAATGAGATCCTGACAGACCAAGGTACTGAGTTTATGTCCCGCCTAATGAAAGATTTGTGTGCCCTCCTACAGATCAAGCAGATCTGGACCTCCGTCTTTCTCCCGCAGACGGATAGGCTCATCGAGCAGTTCAATTAAACAATTAAACAAATGCTACAGAAGGTCATCAAGCAGGATGTGAAGAACTGGGAGCAGCTACTACCCCACCTAATGTTCTCGGTCCGAGAAGTGCCCCAGTTATCCACCGGGTTTTCCCCTTTCGATCACCTCTACCGGAGGAGAACACACGGCCTACTGGACCTCGCCAAGGAGGTGTGGGAAGCCCAACCGACCCTCCTTATGCAGCGTGGAGAGGGAACATATGGAGATATGGAGAATATATGGAGAAGGCCCAACGCGCCCAAGTCCAGGTCTAGAATCGGGGAACCCAGCCCTGAGAATTCCAGGTGGGAGACAAGGTGTTGGTCTTAATCCCCAAGGCAGAAAGTAAGTTCCTGGCAACATGGCACGGGCCGTACAAGGTGATAGAGAAGCTGGGACTCGTCAATTACCGCATACGGCTGCTGGGAAGACGGAAACCCCAACAGATTTACCATGTGAACCTATTGAAGAAGTGGCATGAGAGGACAGCCTTGGCCGTGTTATGGTTGGGACCCAGGACACCAAAGGTACCAGTGGTGGTCGCAAGCAATGAGGACCTCGACCCGGCCCAGAAGCAATCTCTCCAGGAGCTCATCAATCGGAACACGGCGGTTTTCTCTGAGAAGCCGGGCTGCATGACCCTCATTGAACACCATGTCACACATCCGGACCCAGCCCGGGGAAACGGTACAAAAGAGGCCATATCGGATTCCCGAGGCACGAAGGAAGGCCGTGAAGCAGGAAGTGGAGGCTATGTTGAGGATGGGGGTATTTGAAGAGTCCCACAAAACATGGTGCAGCCCCATCGTGTTGGGTGCCCAAACCAGATGGTAGCCTGCGCTACTGTAATGATTTCCTGGGTGTGAACGATATCAGCGTGTTCGATGCCTACCCCATGCCGAGGGTGGACAAGCTCATCGACTGATTGGTAAAGGCCCGGTACATCAGCACCCTCGATCTTGCCAAAGGATATTGACAGGTACCATTGGCAGCCTGCTCCCGGGAGAAGAGGGCATTGTCGACACCGGACGGATTATATCAGTACCAGGTGCTCTCATACGGTCTCGACGAAGCCCCGCCCATGTTCCAGCGCCTGATGGACAAAGTACTTCGACCCCACCAACAGTACACAGTGGCCTATTTGGATGATATCATCATCCACAGCCAAGGTTGGGAAGACAGTGCTGGACGTGTTCAGACAAGCCGGGTTGACAGCGAACCCCAAGAAATGCAAACTAGTGTTCGAGGAGGTGGAGTACCTGGGGTATTTGATCGGACAGAACGTCAAACCCCAGAAGAGGAAGGTCCACACGGTACGTGACTGGCCCATTCCACGCACCAAAACACACATTAAGTCCTTCCTGGGACTGGCAGGATACTACAGCCGGTTTATCCCCAACTTTGCAGCTATAGCCCCCCCTTACCGATCTAACCAGGGCCCGCCTCCCGAAAACAGTGAAATGGACAGGCGAGACCGAAGCAGTGTTCAGGCGCCTGAAGGAAGCGCTGTGCTCCCATCCGATTCTCGTATCGCCTGATTTCCAGGTGCCATTGTTGGTCCAGACAGACGAATGCGACACGGGACTAGGGGCCATCCCTAGTCCACTTCCCAGGAGCACCCCATTGTGTACATAAGACGATTTGGAGCTGATTGTGGTTGGTGAGTAATCAAGGGGCTGATTGCTCACCAGCTGGACGAGATCCATAAAGCTGCCAGAAGGGCAGGAGGAGTAGGAGACCATTTATTTTTGTTTGTTATTTACTTTAAATAAACACCCTTGATACCCAGCTAATCCAACACTGTTTATGTCTGATATGTGTAAACGTCTTGACCAAACCCCCTGGTCTGCCAAAATATTTACCAAAGGGTCCCAGGGGACTGGCAATTTCCCCTTTGGACACATGACTCACATTGTGATTCAATGCATCCCAATAAAACAACAACGCTGCCTGTTAAATATAAAATAAACAAATTAGAATAACAAATCAAATTAGAATTTCAACTCTTGATAACTCCATAAGGAAATAATTCTATGCCATAAGGTAATGGTAAAATAGACCAGAGACGGCTGTCCCTCATTCAGGGGCAGCGTTCTCTCTCTGTCTTCTTGTGGGACAAAAGTTCTCACGATAAATGACACATCATACAGTCCTATTGGCTTAGGATCATTTTAACGTTGTACTATCTATAGCAAATGTAGGTTATAATAGTCAACAATAACAACAACATATTTATTATAATTTGATGCATTGTGCTGGGAAATTTAGCATACAAATATACACTGAGTGTACAAAACATTAAGATTATCCTTTGGGTGATGGACCATTCCTGATATACACAGGAAACTCTTGAGCGTGAAAAACCCAGGAGCGTTGCAGTTCTTGACACAAACCGGTGCGCCTGGCATTACTACCATACCCCCTTCGAAGGCACTTAAATATTTTGTCTTAAATATTTTGTTTCATGGCTTAAAAATCCTTCTTTAACCAGTCTCCTCCCCTTCATCTACACTGATTGAAGTGGATTTAACAAGTGACATCAGTAAGGGATCATAGCTTTTACCTGGATTCACTTGTTCAGTTTATGTCATGTAAAGAGCAGGTGTCCTTAATGTTTGTACACTCAGTGTATGTTTAGCTTTTTATGAAAACAGCTGTTTGTGGCAAGTGTTATTGATGAGATTAATAATTTCCACGTTGTTACACAATGTTACAAATTGAATTGAGCCTCAAACATACAACATTTCAAATCTACAACAATTACAATTTAGAGTGATAAAAGATTTGTGGAAATATTGATGTACCACATTTCTTCTGTTACTGCTAACAGTACCAAAGTCACAGTCACATGCAGCCTGTTAGCTCCTTATCAGCTGTGTTTGAGCTGGAAGGCTGGTGTGTAAACCCCAGGATGTGATTTTCCACAGGAGGTTGGTGGCACCTTAATTTGAGTAGGACGGGCTCATCGTAATGACTAGAATTGAATGAATGGAATCGTATCGAACTCATCAAACACATAGTTTCCATGTGTTTGATACCCTTCCATTTACTTCATTCCAGACATTATTATGAGCTGTACTCTCCTCAGCAGCCTCCTGTGTATTTTGCATAATGTATAATGTCATGTACACAGTATTGCTATTCTCTGTAGTCTTTGCAGTCAACTCATATTCAAAGTGTCAATTCACCATCACTTGACACATTTGAGTTTGTAAAAATGTATTGTATTATTGTGTCCAATACCATAATGAGAAACTCCTTTGTGTCTTCATTGAGCATTAGAATCAGGGTCATGGAGGCCCATCTGAACTCAACAAACAGGATATGTGACTCAGATGGTGTGTGGATCAACATGACAGTGCGGGGGACTGCAGATAGAGGACATTAGCCATAAAGTATAATAATAGTGACATACAAGTCTATAGAAAGTGTTATTTAATGAATTAATATTGTATATATATACTTATTTTCCAGAATCTGACATTGCTCGTTCAGATTTTTGGGGGATTTGCGAAAGTGGATGCTGAGTTCGAATCAAGCAGCGCGTCGAACAAATTTGGTGAAGATTAATGTTCTGAATGGACAACAGTAGTATCGAAAACGGAAACAAAAAGGAAATTGTTTAAATTGGAGTGGAGGATACATGTGCGAGTGATAATGAATCACTTCTCTTCGTGATGTGTTTGTTGAGTAAGGATGCATATGTGGGAAACCCGTTTGAGGTGTCAAAAATGGTTAAGTATGCGCTTGAAAAAGTGGAGTCTGAGTGACCAGGAGTGGTGTTATTTTGATTCATTGTATTTCTATAGAGCAGAGGAAGATTGCAGTGGGCCTCTAAAGAATTCGGACAACAGAAGTTTTGTGTTTTGAACTTCGGAGTAGAACACCCAGGGGTGATGACAGATGTTCAGGTTGAATACCTGAAGAAAATTACTTGTGTGATTGTTTCCCGACGTCTGACCCCCTGGATGAATGGAGTTAAAGAAGAAAGTCTGTCCTGTTGTTTTTTGATTAAGAGCAAATACCTACGCATGTGAAGCTTGGTTATGTAAGATACAGCGTATGAGTGTTACGATTAGCGAAGGGGGGGAACCCAAGAGTGGACTCAGCAGAGCAAACCGGGATGAATGTACAAAATGTTTATTGAACACAGCCAACGGGGGGTGCAGAACTGGGACAGCTCAGGTGAGTGTCAATAACCAGGAGTGTAGGAGTGAGGTTGGAATTGGCAGCATGGAACAGGGAAACAGGTCCTGAGGGGAGTCCAAGGTGATGGTGGTGAATAATATCCAGAGCAAGGTGGTTGGTGGTGAAATGTAGAACAGGAGACAGGAGCGGGAGACAGAGCAGTACTGCAAGGAGAGGACGAAATAAGGTGAGACAGGGAACAAGAACTGTAGAGCAACCAAGATCTATAGCTAAGCCAAAAGGGTAGAATCCTTACTAACTGATCAGAGATTACAATCGGGCAGCAAGGAGATGGCAGGAATGAGTTTAAGTAGAGGTCTTGATTTGCTCTGACTCCAGAACACCTGTCTCCAACCACACAATCACAAAGAGAGAGAGAGAGAGAGAGGGAGAGAGAGAGAGAGAGAGAGAGACTATACAGGGGGAGAACTGAAGGTTATGACAACACCGGATGGACACCAGAGGGCGTAGTGGGAGCAGATGTGACAATGAGCTTTCATCCCCAAACCACTCCAGTGTAAGAATTGTAAAGGATTTGGCCATGTTTCAAGTGTGTGCAGACAAACAAAGTATACTGAAGAATGGTGTGTAGAAGGACGATGGTGTTGCAATTGTGGTGGGGATCATGATCCTAAGTTCCTGTAAGAGTGAAGGAGATTGAGGTGGCAAAAGTTAGAGCGGTCAATCGAATCTCCTATGCTGAGGCTATTAAAAGACTTGAGAAAACAAGTGATGCCAGTGAAGATATGGTAATGGAAACAACACAGCCTGTAAATGTTTGCTGCCAGACAAAAGATACCATGTGTGTTAAAAAGGGGATCTTTGATGCATTCATTGCCACAATTATGAACTATACAGCACAAGTCTCAAAGAAGTCTAAGAAACTGGATATTATTGTAGCTGCGGCAGAAAAGTTGTTGGGACTTAAGGATTTTACATCTGAAGACTTGCAAGGGGTACTGGCGCCAGAAGACCCACCCTCCCAGGTTCCCCTTGAGCCTGTGTAGGGATCAGATCGTTTTTTTTTATTTTATTTTTTTCAATTTAAAGTTTTATTAAGTTTTCTTGTTTTTCAATCAACCAACAAAACACATTCCACATTCACAGATGTGACAGGCTTTAAAACACATTCCACATTCACAGATGTGACAGGCTTTAAAAACACATTCCACATTCACAGATGTGACAGGCTTAAAAACACATTCCACATTCACAGATGTGACAGGCTTAAAAACACATTCCACATTCACAGATGTGACAGGCTTTAAAAACACATTCCACATTCACAGATGTGACAGGCTTTAAAAACACATTCCACATTCACAGATGTGACAGGCTTTAAAAACACATTCCACATTCACAGATGTGACAGGCTTAAAAACACATTCCACATTCACAGATGTGACAGGCTTAAAAACACATTCCACATTCACAGATGTGACAGGCTTTAAAAACACATTCCACATTCACAGATGTGACAGGCTTTAAAAACACATTCCACATTCACAGATGTGACAGGCTTTAAAAACACATTCCACATTCACAGATGTGACAGGCTTTAAAAACACATTCCACATTCACAGATGTGACAGGCTTAAAAAACACATTCCACATTCACAGATGTGACAGGCTTTAAAAACACATTCCACATTCACAGATGTGACAGGCTTAAAAAACACATTCCACATTCACAGATGTGACAGGCTTAAAAAACACATTCCACATTCACAGATGTGACAGGCTTTAAAAACACATTCCACATTCACAGATGTGACAGGCTTAAAAACACATTCCACATTCACAGATGTGACAGGCTTAAAAACACATTCCACATTCACAGATGTGACAGGCTTAAAAACATTTTAAAAAAATAATAATGATAAATAATAGTTTTATATATCAAATCAAAATCAAATCAAATTTTATTTGTCACATACACATGGTTAGCAGATGTTAATGCGAGTGTAGCGAAATGCTTGTGCTTCTAGTTCCGACAATGCAGTAATAACCAACAAGTAATCTAGCTAACAATTCCAAAACTACTGCCTTATAGACACAAGTTTAAGGGGATAAAGAATATGTACATATATATATATATATGTGTGTGTGTGTATATATGTATATATATATATATATATATATATATATATATATATATATATATATATATACACACACACACATATCCTACATATACATATACATACACATACATACACACAAAGAACAATTAAAAATAAGCAGCACTATCAAGGTTCTTATTAGCTATTTCTAGCCTTAGCTGAGACGACGAGCAAATAATTAGTTTTTAGATTTTACAGCACCTTACACAACATGTATCTGCGCATTTCCCTAATCACCCCATTCACTCTGTCCAATTTGAAATATAGTTGAGTAGTGGAGACCAGTCTATCAAACTTGGGCTGTCTTTTGTGGAGGTCATAAGTGAGCTTTTCAAGAGGGAGAAATTCAACAATCTTGTCAATCCACATTTTAAATATAGGAGAGGTATTAGAGGCCCACAATAGAAGAATACATTTCTTAGCAAAGTATGTAATAGTCATAAGCAAATTTTCTCTGTCAGGATCAAGAACAAAGTCCTGCTGGGCATTAAGAAGATAGATACACGGGGTCATATCAAACTATACATCTAGTATTTTCTGTGCAGCAGTATGTATAGATTGCCAGAATCTGACAATCTCTCTACAGCTCCAAAATACATGCATATAGGTTCCACTTTCAGAGGTACATCCTTTACAGTTAGGAGACATATCTGTTTTCATTCTATGGAGTCTCAAAGGAGTGTAATAAAATTTGTACAAAAATGTGTAATTAGATTCTTTCATTTTTTCATTAGTAGAGGAGCAATATACCCTGTCGCAAACCTCCGCCCATAACTCATCACTGATAGTCAGACGTAGGTCCTTTTCCCAGATTATTTTCAAAGGAGTAAAGGAGGAGCCTCCTTTCTCAGAAAGGAGTCTATAGATATAAGATATTTAGCCTTTAATGGATTGTGCTGTGACAAGAAGGGTTTCAACTTCATTCAACTGAGTTCTAAACCTTCTCTTGGAAGTAAATGAGGAAATGACATGTCTAATTTGAAGATATTTAAAAAAAAAATGGGGATCTTGGCATATTGCATTTCACTGCAGAGCTCTTGAAAGGATTTCAATGTAGTGGTTTTCTGATGAAATAGATCTGAAAAGGTCCTGATTCCTAGAGTATGCCAAAGATTAAAGTTGGCATCCCCTCAGGGCTTTTGGCAAGTCTGGGTTGCCTACTATAGGCGATTGAGAACATATTTGGGAGGAAATGCCCAGGTATTTCTTACAATCCATACACACTAGTAGGGTGCTGTAAATCACAAAGGTTTTGGCTATGCCCACTTCACTAAAGTTATTAATTCATATAATTGAGCTTAGGGGCAATGAACCACAGGATTGGGCTTCTATCTGAATCCAAGTTGACTCGTCTGTTTGTGATCCATGTTAGCATGTTGCGGATTTGGGCAGACCAGAAGTACAATTGAAGGGAGGGAAGGGCAAGACCACCCTTAGATTCAGGTTTCGATAGAGTGGAGAACTTGATCCTAGGTTTTTTATTGCCCCATATAAATTTGGTGATGCTTTGGTTAGTTGTTTTGAAAAGGGAAACTGGGAGATAGCATGGGAGCATCTGAAATAAATAGTTCAGTCTAGGGAGGTTCATACGGATGACATTAATTCTTCCTACGAAGCTAATTGGGAGGGAGATCCAGGTTTGGAGATCGTTCTTGATACGATCCAGGAGTGGAAGATAATTTTCCTTGAAAAGGCTATTCAGATCTGGTGTTATGAAGATCCCAAGGTATTGAAACCCCTGTGTCTTCCATTGGAAAGGACATAGTGTCTTCATAGAGCTGGTGAGTGTAATATAGTGTCTAGTGTCTCCAAGGTGGCATAGCAGTTCAGACGTCTTTTGTCCTCGTCTTGTCGTGTCCTGTATAAATATATATATATATACAACTTTTTCACATACATTTTATTTTTATTTTCCATCAACTCATCTTCAAAACACTCTCCTGCAACCCGCCTCACCAATGTATATTTATAAAAAAGTATTAATTACCTCAGATCTGTAATCCTCCAAGAAGCTAGCCAGAAACTCCAAGAAGCTAGCCTGAAACTAGCCAGAAGCTAATCCAGAAGCTAGTTCAGAAGCTAGTTAGCTCCTTTACTGGCAAATCGTTAATATTCAGCTAACCCCGGTTTGTGGTCATCAGCTATCCTTTAGCTCGAAAATCTATCGCCAGTTCTGTACGGCGCAGCGCAGCTCGGAACGGAACATACCGGACCAATTTTTCTCTCCATGTCCCTGGATTTCGACTGCTCTCTGGACATTCATACCCGGATCTCACAGCTAGCTAGCTGCTATCCGTGTGACTATCGGCCTTCGTCGATTCCGGAGCAAATATCAATTATTCCGGAGCTAGCAAGCTCCGTCAATCACTCCTGAGTTCCATCAATCACACCTGGGCTGCAGTCACCTATCCGGACCCGTTTTACTGCCTTCGCGGAGCCCCACCGGGCCTTCACAACTGGACTGCCGACGTTATCTACCCGAAGGAGTTATTCGGCTGGCTCCTCCGTCGCGACGTTACCTGAACGCCCATCTGCGGCCTGCTAACCGTTAGCTGTCTTACCGGCTGCTATCTGAATAGACAATCGGACAATTTTTTATTATTTTTTTATTATTTTTTTTATTATTATTATTATGTTTTCTTCTTGGGCCTCTATAACTATATCTATTGTTTTTATTTTTGTTGTTGTTGTGTGATTTGGATTAATCCCCTCTACCACACGGAACCCCACTAATCTACTGACGGAACGTAAGGGGTGGCTAACAGACCTCCATCCTATGCTAGCTTGCTACCGATGCCCTGGCTAGCTGTCTAAATCACCAACCAACCTCTCCACTCACCGGACCCTTTTGATCACTCGACTAAGCATGCCTATCCTTAATGTCAATATGTCTTGTCCATTTCTGTTCTGGTTAGTGTTTATTGGCTTATTTCACTGTAGAGCCTCTAGTCCTGCTCACTATACCTTATCCAACCTATTAGTTCCACCACCCACACATGCAATGACATCTCCTGGTTTCAACGATGTTTCTAGAGACAATATCTCTCTCTTTATCACTCAATACCTAGGTTTACCTCCACTGTATTCACATCCTACCATACATTTGTCTGTACATTATACCTTGATGCTATTTTATCGCCCCCAGAAACCTCCTTTTACTCTATGTTCCAGACGTTCTAGACGACCAATTCTCATAGCTTTTAGCCGTACCCTTATTCTACTCCTCCTATGTTCCTCTGGCGATGTAGAGGTGAATCCAGGCCCTGCAGTGCCTAGCTCCACTCCTATTCCCCAGGCGCTCTCTTTTGACGACTTCTGTAACCGTAATAGCCTTGGTTTCATGCATGTTAACATTAGAAGCCTCCTCCCTAAGTTTGTTCTATTCACTGCTTTAGCACACTCTGCCAACCCGGATGTTCTAGCTGTGTCTGAATCCTGGCTTAGGAAGACCACCAAAAACTCAGACATTTTCATTCCAAACTACAACATTTTCAGACAAGATAGAACTGCCAAAGGGGGCGGTGTTGCAATCTACTGCAAAGATAGCCTGCAGAGTTCTGTCCTACTATCCAGGTCTGTACCCAAACAATTTGAACTTCTACTTTTAAAAATCCACCTCTCTAAAAACAAGTCTCTCACCGTTGCCGCCTGCTATAGACCACCCTCTGCCCCCAGCTGTGCTCTGGACACCATATGTGAACTGATTGCCCCCCATCTATTTTCAGAGTTCGTGCTGCTAGGCGACCTAAACTGGAACATGCTTAACACCCCAGCCATCCTACAATCTAAACTTGATGCCCTCAATCTCACACAAATTATCAATGAACCTACCAGGTACCTCCCCAAAACCTTAAACACGGGCACCCTCATAGATATCATCCTAACCAACTTCCCCTCTAAATACACCTCTGCTGTCTTCAACCAAGATCTCAGCGATCACTGCCTCATTGCCTGCATCCGTAATGGGTCAGCGGTCAAACGACCTCCACTCATCACTGTAAAACGCTCCCTGAAACACTTCTGCGAGCAGGCCTTTCTAATCGACCTGGCCGGGGTATCCTGGAAGGATATTGATCTCATCCCGTCAGTAGAGGATGCCTGGATATTTTTTTTAAAATGCCTTCCTAACCATCCTAAATAAACATGCCCCATTCAAGAAATTTAGAACCAGGAACAGATATAGCCCTTGGTTCTCCCCAGACCTGACTGCCCTTAACCAACACAAAAACATCCTATGGCGTTCTGCATTAGCATCGAACAGCCCCCGTGATATGCAGCTGTTCAGGGAAGCTAGAAATCATTATACACAGGCAGTTAGAAAAGCCAAGGCTAGCTTTTTCAAGCAGAAATTTGCTTCCTGCAACACTAACTCAAAAATGTTCTGGAACACTGTAAAGTCCATGGAGAATAAGAACACCTCCTCCCAGCTGCCCACTGCACTGAAGATAGGAAACACTGTCACCACTGATAAATCCACCATAATTGAGAATTTCAATAAGCATTTTTCTACGGCTGGCTATGCTTTCCACCTGGCTACTCCTACCCCGGACAACAGCACTGCACCCCCAACAGCAACTCGCCCAAGCCTTCCCCATTTCTCCTTCTCCCAAATCCATTCAGCTGATGTTCTGAAAGAGCTGCAAAATCTGGACCCCTACAAATCAGCCGGGCTAGACAATCTGGACCCTTTCTTTCTAAAATTATCTGCCGAAATTGTTGCCACCCCTATTACTAGCCTGTTCAACCTCTCTTTCGTGTCGTCTGAGATTCCCAAAGATTGGAAAGCAGCTGCGGTCATCCCCCTCTTCAAAGGGGGGGACACTCTTGACCCAAACTGCTACAGACCTATATCTATCCTACCGTGCCTTTCTAAGGTCTTCGAAAGCCAAGTCAACAAACAGATTACCGACCATTTCGAATCTCACCATACCTTCTCTGCTATGCAATCTGGTTTCAGAGCTGGTCATGGGTGCACCTCAGCCACGCTCAAGGTCCTAAACGATATCTTAACCGCCATCGATAAGAAACATTACTGTGCAGCCGTATTCATTGATCTGGCCAAGGCTTTCGACTCTGTCAATCACCATATCCTCATCGGCAGACTCGACAGCCTTGGTTTCTCAAATGATTGCCTCGCCTGGTTCACCAACTACTTCTCTGATAGAGTTCAGTGTGTCAAATCGGAGGGTCTGCTGTCCGGACCTCTGGCAGTCTCTATGGGGGTGCCACAGGGTTCAATTCTTGGACCGACTCTCTTCTCTGTATACATCAATGAGGTCGCTCTTGCTGCTGGTGAGTCCCTGATCCACCTCTACGCAGACGACACCATTCTGTATACTTCCGGCCCTTCTTTGGACACTGTGTTAACAACCCTCCAGGCAAGCTTCAATGCCATACAACTCTCCTTCCGTGGCCTCCAATTGCTCTTAAATACAAGTAAAACTAAATGCATGCTCTTCAACCGATCGCTACCTGCACCTACCCGCCTGTCCAACATCACTACTCTGGACGGCTCTGACTTAGAATACGTGGACAACTACAAATACTTAGGTGTCTGGTTAGACTGTAAACTCTCCTTCCAGACCCATATCAAACATCTCCAATCCAAAGTTAAATCTAGAATTGGCTTCCTATTTCGCAACAAAGCATCCTTCACTCATGCTGCCAAACATACCCTTGTAAAACTGACCATCCTACCAATCCTCGACTTTGGCGATGTCATATACAAAATAGCCTCCAATACCCTACTCAACAAATTGGATGCAGTCTATCACAGTGCAATCCATTTTATCACCAAAGCCCCATATACTACCCACCATTGCGACCTGTACGCTCTCGTTGGCTGGCCCTCGCTTCATACTCGTCGCCAAACCCACTGGCTCCATGTCATCTACAAGACCCTGCTAGGTAAAGTCCCCCCTTATCTCAGCTCGCTGGTCACCATAGCATCTCCCACCTGTAGCACACGCTCCAGCAGGTATATCTCTCTAGTCACCCCCAAAACCAATTCTTTCTTTGGCCGCCTCTCCTTCCAGTTCTCTGCTGCCAATGACTGGAACGAACTACAAAAATCTCTGAAACTGGAAACACTTATCTCCCTCACTAGCTTTAAGCACCAACTGTCAGAGCAGCTCACAGATTACTGCACCTGTACATAGCCCACCTATAATTTAGCCCAAACAACTACCTCTTTCCCAACTGTATTTAATTTTTATTTATTTATTTATTTTGCTCCTTTGCACCCCATTATTTTTTTATTTCTACTTTGCACATTCTTCCATTGCAAAACTACCATTCCAGTATTTTACTTGCTATATTGTATTTACTTTGCCATCATGGCCTTTTTTGCCTTTACCTCCCTTCTCCCCTCATTTGCTCACATTGTATATAGACTTGTTTATACTGCATTATTGACTGTATGTTTGTTTTTACTCCATGTGTAACTCTGTGTCGTTTTATCTGTCGAACTGCTTTGCTTTATCTTGGCCAGGTCGCAATTGTAAATGAGAACTTGTTCTCAACTTGCCTACCTGGTTAAATAAAGGTAAAATAAAAAAAGAAAAATGAAAATAAAATATTGAGAGGGCAGACGGTGGATTTGTTAAAATTGATCTTACTGAGCAATTGTGTCCAAAATGGGAGGGATTTCTCAGGTTTGGATATGTAGGGCAATACATAATCCGCGTAAAGCGAACTCTTGTGCTGCAGGCCACTTGCAGAAACACCCATAATACTTGGATTGCTCCTTATCAACTCTGCCAGAGGCTCCGCCCCCAACAAGTAGAGCAGGGGGGACAGCGAGCACCTTTGTCTTGTGTCCCGTTCAAGAGGGAATCTGTCAGAGTTCAGTCCATTAGTAGTCACCATGGCATTTGGATGAGAGTACAGTGATTTGATCCATTTAATAAAGTTTGGGCCCATATTGAACTTTTCTAAGACTGAAAACAGAAAACTCCACTCCATCCTGTCAAATGCCTTCTCAGCATCCAGTGAAGCCAGCAGGACAGGGGTCTTCTGTGCGTTTACTTTATCAATAATATAAAAAAGACGGCAAATATTATCAGAAGAGTATCTGTCTCTAATAAATCCAGTTTGGGCCGCTTTTATTATTTTGGGAAGAAGAGTGTTTAGTCTTTTGGCGAGCAATTTGTGTAGCAATCCCGAGTATAGTCCCAATTCAGTTTGGCTTTGGCTGCTTTAAGTTGACTCCAGGAGGTGCTGTCTGGGGATTGTTTATGTACTTTTTCACAGCATTCCAGCTCCCTCTCAAGATCTAGCCTGTGTGCTTCCATTGCTTTTTTCTTAGAGGAAGCATAAGCAATTAGATGACCTATTAGTGTGGCTTTAGCAGCGTCCCACATTATGGCCGGAGAAACAGGAGAATCTTTGTTGTCTTGTGTGTAGTTGTCTATCCATGTAGTTACCAATGTATGGAATGCTTCGTTTGATAACATGGAGGTGTTGAATTTCCAGCTCTTTGACCTCGGGATGTTTTTGCAGAGGTCAAAGCGGGGGTGGACCAAAGGCGTGATCTGAGAGTGCTATGGGTCCGATTGTACACGTGGCTGAATTTATGAAACTCTTTGGGATAAAAATGTAATCTATACGGGAGTAGGTGTTATGGACATTAGAGTAGTATGTATAGTTCATAGATGAGCTATTAGTCTCTCTCCAGATATCTATCAGTCCCATCTCTTTAGTAAGAGAGTTCAACATCTTTGCAGATCTAGGATTTGTGGTGGGGACTTGAGATGATTTGTCTAGGGTTGGGTTAAAATCTCCGGCCACCACGCCAAAGGAAACACTATGCTCATTGAACAGGGTTATCATTTTTCACATGAAAGCAGGAGTATCTGTATTAGGGGCATATATGTTTAAGATAGTAATTGGTTGTCCATACAGTGACCCAGTTATCAAAATAAATCTCCCCTCCGGATCAGATATTTTTTTTTCAATTATGAACGGAACATTCTTATGGATAAGTATGGCTGTGCCTCTACTGTTTGATTTGAAAGATGAGAAATACACCTGTCCCACCCAAGCTCTGCGGAGTTTGGCATATTCGGCATCACAGAGGTGTGTCTCTTGTAATAGCGCGATGTCCGCCTTTTCCTTTTTTAGAGCACATAGTATCTTTTTATAGTTTTATTGCATGACCTAGACCATGGCGGTTCCATGTCAATAGATTTAAGGTACTAGTCATCGTCATCAAACAGTAATCGAACTTTAGTGCAAGTAATCTCTGGGTGAAAGTGGATAATAGTTACAGCTGCGTTCAAATAAAAGGAAAATAAATGGTGTACATAAAATAACAATCTCTGAACAAATGCCTCATCCTCTCCGCCCCGCATTGAGTAAATGACAATGTAGCCCCCGTCCAGACCACATTAAAATAGGGAGAAAATAAAATCAATAGCCCAGCCTACATATACCTCCCCCAAGGGACATAGGGAACCACAAGTAATAATAGCAACAAAAGAAAAGGGAAATATAAGTAGGCTGAAATGTTAGTTTGCCTAGGTTAGGCTATAGAGCCTATCCCTCTCAGCTAAAGGAAAATAAATATAGATTAGATGGCTATAATGACATTTAGCGGGGCGGGTGGCTCTTTGGATATTGGCTATATGTTGTCTTATCTCCTTTAGTAATAGCATTAATTGCATTTAGTCATTGGTCCGTTTCTCATTGACCAGGATTTCAAAAAAAGTTTTGCCTCTTCGGGAGTTTTGAAGTGTCGCAGGGCTCCTTGGTGAACAATCCTCAGCGCGGTGGTTGTCTGGCTGCTGGTGGGGGCCTCAGTGCTCGGTGAGCTCTATGGGCCAGACACTCGGGAAGTGTGTCTTGCAGGTAGTGGATTAGTGGCATGTTTCCCTCTTCTTTTTCATCCAGATTTAATAGAACACAATTATTCCTTCGCCCCCTGTTTTCCAGGTCCTCTGTTTTCTCTTCCAGATGCTCTATTTTCTTTTTAGCATATGCTATTGTTTCCTTGGCATCTGTCAATAAGTTTTCCATGGATAGGATTCACCTCTCTGTCTCGTCCAGGCGCCCCTCGTTATCTTGTTGTTGATGTCAGGCAAAGCGTTTTCCAGGATTGTCACCTTGCCCCCTATCGCACTGAGCTGAGAGTTAATGGCATCTAATTTAATGTTGAGTTTTGTACGTTGGGATCTCAACTCAGAAAGGATGTCTTTGACAGAGTGCGAGGTTGGCATTCGTTGGGCCTCGGGAGGGAACGGGACCTCACAAATCTCACAAATTGCACTTGGCTGTTTCATAAAAATGCACAAATCTGACTTTATGGCTGTCGTCACTGTTTAAAGATGAGTTGATGTGATTTGTGGCTCTGATGATGTTGTGTACAGGGTTGTTTGATTACCATGCTGGCTGATGATGGGTGAATTAGGAGAGAGAGGGGGGATATAAGCCAATGGACTTTATTAGTCAGGGCTGAGGATAACATAAAATTATGCAGCATTGATCGACAGGGAGAGCATTCATTGATCACACTAAGCTTTCAGAACAGGATATTGGCCATTGGAAACTCTCAAAGGGCAATGCCATCATATCAGTGTATATTAATAAGGATTAACAAGAAAATGAATGCATCGAACATTACAAAAATTTTGACGGGATTGTACACATTACCATAGACTTTCTCTCTCTGGTTTTTCTTATCACCATTCTCTCCATAATTATGTCTTTCTCTTTCAAAATGTACCTCTTCTCTTTACCAATGTAGCAAAATTGGGGGGTAGCCCTGACCAGGACTAGAACCTGGGTCCAGCAACTGTCAAGCCAACACCGACAATGTCGCTCAGTGTTGGGTTAAGGTTGCTAGAATAGTAATTAACTCTTTATTTTTATTTTTATGTAAGCCTTTATAAAGACTAAAGAACTGACAGTGGACAAACTTTAATTAACATAACCATAGACAACCAACTGGTATAACACTTCCACTCCCAGTTAGCCTAAATGAACTAACTGAAAGCCAAGCCCTCACTAAGCCACACCTACAATGATTGTACCTTTTATATTCAAAATATTTTGTAAAAAATATAAATAAATCCTAAAAGGTTCAAAACAGTACCATTTGAGTTTGTATGTGTACCTTTGTCTATTTTGATATTTTTGTACCCCTGGAAACAATACTGTACCCTAACTGTATAATTTTG
Organism: Oncorhynchus kisutch; assembly: GCF_002021735.2. Taxonomy (NCBI): domain Eukaryota; kingdom Metazoa; phylum Chordata; class Actinopteri; order Salmoniformes; family Salmonidae; genus Oncorhynchus; species Oncorhynchus kisutch. The sequence continues at coordinate 26,898,914 of NC_034176.2, read as the reverse complement.
TCTGAGAATATATGCTCTGTTAGTTGTCCTACCAGGCCTAACAGATGAAAAGCAGCCAAAGTGAATCTGTCCACCAGCCACACCTCAGATAACCCTATCTATCTTAGTACATCTGGCAAGGGGGGCACCTAATGACACCACAGGTTAGCAAACAAACCATCTTGACAGATGTCCAAATTACAAGTAAACAACCTAACAGGGAAAGCAAACAAATGACCAAACTGGAGAAGCCAGGGATGCTGCAGAAGCATGCTACTTGCCAACAGCCATACTAAAATAGCATGTGTGAGTTATGGTGTGTCAATGGTGTGTCAATGTCAGAGGCAGTTAAGCACATATATTTGTTTTTTTAAGGTGTGATGTCACTGAGACAAGGGGGGCAGGGGGGCTGCAGTCACTCACTGCCTCAATGACTTACGTGACTGGAATACTTGCTCATATCTGTGTAGTCATCATTCAAAGCATCTCAATGAAATGGCACCGCTGAGAGCGATGATTTAACAAATAAATTATATATTCCTTTTTCCTTTGAATTACACATTTACATTATCAAGAGACCACTTGACTATCATAATTATAAACTAGTCCGGGAGCCTTTTACCTGACATGATGCACAGAAACAACATCTTTGTCTTTGTCAGTTGTCTATCATCATCACTCTCACCTCAACCTTCTCTCTGTGTAGCTAATTCTCTTTTATGATTACAGTTGTCTCCTTTCCAGCTATGGTGACTCATTTTGTGCCCACACACTGTGTGACATCCATGTGACCACATCATAAAACCAATTATCAGCGGCCAAGTAGAGGCTCAGAGTTCCCTTATCTCATAGGCAGAGACCGCAACAAGGGATAATATTACATATTAAACCCAGGACCAGCTTTATACAGAATTGTATGACACACTATAAGAAAAAAAGATTCTGTCTATAACCTAAAAGGGTTCTTTGGCTGTCCCCTTTGAATAACCCTTTTTGGTTCTAGGCAGAATCCTTTTGGTTCTAGGTAGAACTCTTTTGGGTTCCATGTAGATAGCTTTTCCACAGAGAGAACCCAAAACTGTTCCACCTGGAACCAAAAAGCCAAAGAACCCCTTTGGAACCCTTTCTTCTAAGAGCGTAGGGATAGGAATGCTGCATTATACAGCATGAAACAATATGTTTCTAAAGATGGAAGATTACTAGTCCTTATCATGCTAATATCCAGTTGGCTTTCACAATCACAAAGTATCTCAGTCGTCATCTGTGCCTATTCAAGCCTTTTCATTAAGCTCATCTTAGCAGGTTAAGGTCACAGGATCTGATTTGAGGACTGATCATAAGCTTTAGGGTGGCTTCAGAGAGGAAAAGGCGAAGCAAGAAAGCTTACTCTGCCCAAGATCTGTCCATGTTGAGCAGATCATTAATTATTAAGCAAGTGAGGAGTTTTTTTTCAATGGGGGCAATGAGTGTCGAATTTAGTCAAGATAAAAATGAATTGCTATTTGAGACGTGAAGCTCATTTGATCTAATAGAAGTTTCGTAATGCCTAGGTTGTTACGAATGTACTCATATAAGTGTGAAGCACGTGACATCCCAGCCATTAAAACATATATATATATATATATCAGTTGTCCCTGTTTAAATTCGAAACGGACCATGCATATTCATGTGGCTAGCATGGCATCTCACACTTCACTGAATACAGGTGGCTGATATCAAAATATTCAAAAAAGTATTCAAATAACGAGATGTATCCACCAATCCAAAGAGAGCTTGATAGCCCACTGTTCCACTATGTGGACAACAAATACCATTGTCAGGGCAGAGACAAAAACATCTCATCATTATATCCAGTGTCTCAGGTGACATTCCGTGCCACAATGCAGGGACTTGTGGGAAACTAGAAAAGTACATTTCCTCAAGAAAATGTGTGTGCTTTCTACCTTGTCTTGAAGTATTTACGGTTGTGAAAAGGATCTCAACATTTTTTTCAATTTCTGCTTAAAATGACATATCCAAATCTAACTGCCTGTAGCTCAGGACCTGAAGCAAGGATATGAATATTGTTGATACCATTTGAAACACTTTCAAGTTTGTGGAAATGTGAAATGAATGTAGGAGAATATAAAATATTAGATCTGGTAAAAGATAATTCAAACAAAAGAGACAGCAGGGGTTCAAACTGTAGAACCCAGTTCCTACATTTGAATATAAAAATGGATTTGATCAAACAAATCAACGCAAGATTACTTTATGTAACTACATTATTTACCTTCAGAGGTGAATGTATCAAACCAGTTGCTGTGATAAAAGTGTTTTGTTGTTGTGCACTCTCTTCAAACAATAGCATGGTATTTTTTCACTGAAATAGCTACTGTAAATTTGACACTGCAGCTAGATTAATAATAATTTAAGCTTTCTGCCCATATAAGACATGTCAATGTCCCAGAAAGTGGCTGTTGATGACAGCGTCATTCTAGTCACATTAGCAACAACCGTCCTGGTTTAGGGACACCGATCCCATAGAGCAGTGATTCCCAAACTTGTTATAGTCCTATACCCCTTAAAACATTCAACCTCCAGCTGCGTACCCCTCTAGCACCAGGGTCAGCGCACTCTCAAATGGGGCGGCAGCGTAGCCTAGTGGTTAGAGCGTTGGACTAGTAACCGGAAGGTTGCGAGTTAAAACCCCCGAGCTGACAAGGTACAAATCTGTTGTTCTGCCCCTGAACAGGCAGTTAACCCACTGTTCCCAGGCTGTCATTGAAAATAAGAATGTGTTCTTAACTGACTTGCCTGGTTAAATAAAGGTTAAAAAAATAATAATAAAATGTTGTCTTTTGCCATCATTGTAAGCCTGCCACACAGACACACTATACGATACATTTATTAAACATAAGAATGGGTGTTTTTGTCACAACCCAGCTCGTGGGAAGTGACAAAGAGCTCTTATAGGACCAGGGCACAAATAATAATATATTAATAATCAATAATTTTGCCCATCATTTAACCATCTTACATATACAACCTTATTTGTTCATCGAAAATTGTGAATAACTCAGCACAAGTTAATGAGAAGGGTGTGCTTGAAAGGATGCACATAACTCTGCAAAGCCTCTGTTGGGTTGTATTGGAGAGCATCTCAGTCTTAAATAATTTTCCAAACACAGTCTGTGCCTGTATTTAGTGTTCATGCTAGTGAGGGCCGAGAATCCACTCTCACATAGGTATGTGGTTGCAAAGGGCATCAGTGTCTTAACAGCAAGATTTGCCAAGGCAGGATACTCTGAGCGCAGCCCAAACCAGAAGTCTGGCAGTGGCTTCTGATTAAATTCAATTTCGCAGAACCGCTTGTTGCAGTTCTTGGATAACGAATCCTGGATTCTTGGATAACAAATCCAGTTGTTTGCGTCATCCTTTTCGGGAAAGTACCTGCGTAATTGCGCACCCAACTTACTCAGGTGCTTCGATATATCACATTTGACATTGTCCGTAAGCTTGAGTTCATTTGCACACAAAAATATCGTACAATGATGGAAAGATTGTGTGTTGTTCTTGTTAATGCAAACAAAGAAGAGCTCCAAGTTCTTAATCATAGCTTAAATTTTGTCCCGCAAATTGAATATAGTTGGAGAGTCCCTGTATTCTTAGATTCCGATAATTTAGGCGAGAAAAAAATATCACCCAGATAGGCCAGTCGTGTGAGAAACTCATCATCATGCAAGCGGTCAGACAAATGAAATGGTCAGTTAAGAAAACTTTAAGCTTGTCTCTCAATTTAAAAAAAAGTGCCCTTTGATAAACAGCTGTTGTAAAAGCGTTATATGGTCACTACCCATATCATTGCATAGTGCAGAAAATTCACGAGAGTTCAGGGGCCTTGCTTTAACAAAGTTAACCATTTTCACTGTAGTGTCCAAAATGTCTTTCAAGCTGTCAGGCATTCCCTTGGCAGCAAGAGCCATTTGGTGGATGCTGCAGTGTACCCAAGTGGCGTCGGGAGCAACTGCTTGCACGTGCATTACCACTCCACTATGTCTGCCTGTCATGGCTTTTGCGCCATCAATACAGATTCCAACATGAGCAGCAGCTACGTTTGGCTACATTTGGACCGTTAGTGGAATTCCCGCGAGAGAGTAGCTACCTGTATTTGATATTGTTGTTATTTTGCTGAACACTAGATGTTTTAATTGTATTTTTGGCAGTGAAATGAGGCTACTCAGGCGAGGGAAAAAGCCACTGAAATGTATAGCCCTGTTGGAAAATATAAATGGACTGTGAAAAAAAAAAAAGTGTATTTTTTAACATGTGAATCACGTTTTTATTTGGCGTACCCCGACGGCATTGCGTGTACCCCTGGGGGCCATAGAGGATATGGAAGCCAAAAGCGTTCTAACTGGAACCAAAAAGGGTTCTTTCTACCTGGAACCAAAAAGGGTAATCCTATGGGAGACAGCCAAAGGACTCTGCACTAGTAGAAGTGGTGACTGCGGCAGTTGTAGTAGTATTTACAGTATAATTACTGTACAAGGGACATTGGTAGTGACTGTGGTAAATAGTAGCATAGTATCAACATGTACTATTCTAGTCCATGGAGCTTTTATGCAAATGTGAAATGGTTATAGTTGAAAGTATAAATAGTATCAGAAATCTGAAAGCAAGCAATCGAAGTTGAGTCTATCAAGGCACAAGGTGAGACCCAAATGCAGACACAGGAGGCAGATGGTTGGAGTCTTACAATGTTTATTAATCCAAAGGGGTAGGCAAGAGAATGGTCGTGGACAGGCAAAAAGGTCAAAACCAGATCAAAGTCCAGGAGGTACAGAGTGGCAGACAGGCTCATGGTCAAGGCAGGCAGAATGGTCAGGCAGGCAGGTACAAAGTCCAGAAACAGGCAAGGTTCAAAACCTGGAGGACTAGAGCAATTTTTTATTTCACCTTTATTTAACCAGGTAGGCTAGTTGAGAACAAGTTCTCATTTACAACTGCAACCTGGCCAAGATAAAGCAAAGCAGTGTGACACAGACAACAACACAGAGTTACACATGGAGTAAACAATAAACAAGCCAATAACACAATAAACAACTCAATGACACAGTAGAAAAAATATAGTCTATATACATTGTGTGCAAAAAGCATGAGAAGGTAGGCAATAAATAGGCCATAGGAGCGAATGAATACAATTTAGAAGATAACACTGGAGTGATAAATGAGCAGATGATGATGTGCAAGTAAAGATACTGGTGTGCAAAAGAGCAGAAGAGTAAATCAAATAAAAACAGTATGGGGATGAGGTAGGTAGATTGGGTGGGCTATTTACAGATGGACTATGTACAGCTGCAGCGATCGGTTAGCTGCTCAGATAGTTGATGTTTAAAGTTGGTGAGGGAAATAAATGCAAAAAGCAGGAGAACGGGAAAACCGCTGGTTGACTTGGAAACATACAGTACGAACTGGCACGGATAGACAGGAAACACAGAGATAAATACACTGGGGAAATAAGCAACACCTGGAGGGGGTGGAGACAATCACAAGGACAGGTGAAACAGATCAGGGCGTGACAGAGTCCGTCTGCACATTTCAAGGTTGGTTTGGTGTTGATACTGTAGCTTATACGGTTCAAGAGGAGTAGCGTCTAGTATTTGTTTTTGTTTACCATTCACACTAATGAATTCATTCCCCTTCCACAGCCCTTAAAATACCAGACCTGATATTGATATCACAATTGTTCCTTACTCTTCCTCTCCCTCATTCTAAGGTGTTCCCTTTAAATTATAAAGTATATTGTTCCCTCTCCCCCATGCATCTGATTGAGGAAGAGGAGGGGGGCGTGGAGAGAAAAGAGAGGGAAGGGTATGTAGAGGGAGAGGAGAAGGATAAAGAGTTTAGACTTCTTATGAACAGTAAAAAAATATGTATTGCATGAGGGTACCTGGGGAACAAATAAACTCATGTAGTCAGCTACGCTAGGAGAACTAAGAAGGTAGATGGTAAATTGTATAAGGGGTGGATAGAAGGTCAATTGCATAAGGGGTGGACATACTGTACATACAGTGACAAGAAAACGTATGTGAACCCTTTGGAATGACCTGGATTTCTGCATAAATTGGTCCTCAAATTTGATCTGATCTTCATCTAAGTCACAACAATAGACAAACATTGTATGCTTAAAATAATAACACAAATTATTGTATTTTTCTTGTCTATATTGAATATATTATTTAAACATTCACAGTGTAGGTTGGAAAAAAGTATGTGAACCCCTAGTCTAATGACTTCTCCAAAAGCTAATTGGAGTCAGGAGTCAGCTAACCTGGAGTCCAATCAATGAGACAAGATTGGAGATGTTGGTTAGAGCTGCCTTGCCCTATAAAAAACACTCACAAAATTTGAGTTTGCTATTCACAAGAAGCATTGCCTGATGTGAACCATGCCTCAAACAAAAGAGATCTCAGAAGGCCTAAGATTAAGAATTGTTGACTTGCATAAAGCTGGAAAGGGTTACAAAAGTATCTCTAAAAGCCTTGATGTTCATCAGGCCATGGTAAGACAAATTGTCTATAAATGGAGAAAGTTCAGCACTGTTGCTACTCTCCCTAGGAGTGGCCGTCCTGCAAAGATGACTGCAAGAGCACAGCGCAGAATGCTCAATGAGGTTAGGAAGAATCCTAGAGTGTCAGCTAAAGACTTACAGAGATCTCTGGAACATGCAAACATCTCTGTTGACAAGTTTACGATACGTAAAACACTAAACAAGAATGGTGTTCATGGGAGGACATTACGGAGAAGACACTGCTGTCCAAAAAAAACATTGCTGCACATCTGAAGTTTGCAGAAGGGCACCTGGATGTTCCACAACGCTACTGGGAAAATATTCTGTGGACAGATGAAGCTACAGTTGAGTTGTTTGGAAGGAACACACAACACTATGTGTGGAGAAAAAAATGCACAGCACACCAACATCAAAACCTTATGCCAACTGTAAAGTATGGTGGAGGGAGCATCATGGTTTGGGGCTGCTTTGCTGCCTCAGGGCCTGGACAGCTTGCCATCATCGACAGAAAAATGAATTCCCAAGTTTATCAAGACATTTTGCAGGAGAATGTTAGGCTATCTGTTCACCAATTGAAGCTCAACAGAAGTTGGGTGATGCAACAGGACAACGATCCAAAACACAGATGTAAATCAACAACAGAATGGCTTCAACAGAAGAAAATACGCCTTCTGGAGTGGCCCAGTCAGAGTCCTGACCTCAACCCGATTTGAGATGCTGTGGCATGACCTCAAGAGAGCAGTTCATACCAGACATCCCAAGAATATTGCTGAACAGAAACAGTTTTGTAAAGAGGAATGGTCCAAAATTCCTCCTGACCTTTGTGCAGGTCTGATCCACAACTACAGAAAATGTTTGGTTGAGGTTATTGCTGCCAAAAGAGGGTCAACCCGTTATTAAATCCAAGGCTTCACATACATTTTCCACCTTGCACTGTGAATGTTTACACTTGTGTGTTCAAAAAAGACATGAAAACGCATAATTGTTTGTGTTATTAGTTTAAGCAGACTGTGTTTGTCTATTGTTGTGACCTAGATGAAGGTCAGATCCAATTTGATAACCAATTTATGCAGAAATCCAGGCATTTCCAAAGGGTTCACATACTTTTATTGCCACTGTATAGTTATCAATAAATTGCTCCCCTTGTGTTTTAAGGACTGCATGGGCATTGATTGAGTTATTTTATCTAATCAGAGGAAACTACTCTGAGCTTAACCCAAAATGTGTGCCGAGCCACAGACAGGGAAAACATTGTTTATTTAGTCACAAAGGACAGTAATTGGAAAATTGTTGTCACATGTGCTCCCTCTCCGGCCTTATTCATAAAATTATTCACTCCCTGAACTTGCTTCCCGACTCTCAGCGCAGATCGTTACAGAATAATGCCTCACCTATGGGAAGTATCAGGGAGTGTTTCTTTTTGTGTGTCAGGTGGAATGACTTCGGGTCCGGGAGCCGCTACAGGTTTTCATGCCTCAGCCAGATCGCCAGGCTCCCCTGCCTCAGCCGGCTCGTTGGGCTTTCATGCCTTCGTCGGATTGCCAGGCTCCCCTGCGTCCACCACCTCATCAGGCTCTCGTGCCTCAACCTGGATCGCCAGGCTCCTCTGCCTCAGCTGGTCTGTCAGGTTCCCGCGTCCCAGCTGGCAACAGGTTCCCGCACATCAGCAGGGGTGACCAGTCTGCTCCTGATCCCCGGGATCGTCCCTTGGATTGCCGTCCTGCTGCTGGAGCCGAATGCGCTGAGGAGGGCGTACCGGCATGTGTGCTCCCTCTCCGGCCTCTAGGTCACCAGGCTGCTCGTTATGGCGCACACCTGTCACCATCGTTACGCGCACCTGCACATCATCAGACTCACCTGGACTCCATCTCTTCCTTGATTACCTTCTCTATATATGTCACTCCCTTTGGTTCCTTCCCCAGGCGTTATTGTTTCAGTTTCCTGTCTGTGCGTTGTTCGTGTTTCTTTCATTAAATTATTCACTCCCTGAACTTGCTTCCTGACTCACAATTGTGGTAATTTGGAATTAGTAAAGGTCACAAATCTTAAAAAGACAGGACATAGAGTACGTTCGGAATGTATTCAGATCCCTTGACTTTTTCCACATTTTGTTACATTACACCCTTATTTTAAAATGTATTAAATAATTTGTTTCCCTCATCAATCTACACAGTTTCAACTACATCATCCTTGAGATGTTTCTACAACTTGGAGTACACCTGTGATAAATTCAATTGATTGGACATGATTTGGAAAGGCAGAGCAAAAACCAAGCCATGTCCAATCAATTGAATTTATCACAGGTGTACTCCAAGTTGTAGAAACATCTCAAGGATGACCAATGGAAACAGGATGCACCTGAGCTCAATTTTGAGTCTCATAGCAAAGGGTCTACGAAGGAATACGAAGGAATTGTCCGTAGAGCTCCAAGACAAGACTGTGTCGAGGTACAGATCTGGGCAAGAGTACCAAAAAATGTCTGTAGCATTGAAGGTCCCCAAGAACACAGTGGCCTCCATCATTCTTAAATGGAAGAAGTTCGGAACCACCAAGACTCTTCCTAGAGCTGGCCGCCCGGCCAAATTGAGCAATCGGGGGAGAAGAGCCTTGGTCAGAGAGGTGACCAAGAACCCTATGGTCACTCTGAAAGAGCTCCAGAGTTCCCCTGTGAAGATGGGAGAACCTTCCAGAAGGATAACCATCTCTGCAGCATTCCATCAATCGGTAGACTAGCCAAACGAAAGTCACTCCTCAGTAAAAGGAACATGACAGCCCTCTTGGACTTTGTCAAAAGGAACCCAAAGGACCAAGATGGACACTTTGGTCTGAATGCCAAGCATCACATCTGGAGGAAACCTGGCACTATCCTCACGGTGAAGCATGGTGGTGGCAGCAGCATCATGCTGTGGGGATGTTTTTCAGCGGCAGGGACAGGGAGACGAGTCAGGATCGAGGGAAAGATGAACGATGATCCTTGTTGAAACCCTTCCATCAGGACAAGATAGTATTTACTCCACCTGCCTGGTTTAGCATCTGATTGGTATGCTTTCAGAAAGTGGTCACACCCCTTGACTCTTTCCACATCTTGTTGTATTACAGCCTGAATTTAAAATAGATTAAATTGAAATTGTGTGTCACTGGCCTACACCCAATACCCCATAATGTTAAAGTGGAATTATGTTTTTAGACAATTTTACAAATTAATTGAAAGTCACATATGTTGCATGGACTCTGTGTACAATAAGTGTTTAACATGCTTTCTGAATGACTACATCAAACCCCACACATACAATTATCTGTAAGGTCCCTTGGAAAAAACAAAACTTAAATATCACATTTACATAAGTATTCAGACCCTTTACTCAGTACTTTGTTGAAGCACCTTTGGCAGCGATTACTGTCAGGATTTGGCCAGGATTGTTCCGGTTTTTGTTCTCGTTTATTTATTTTGGATTATCTTTTGAGGCTTTTTTTCTGCTGTACCTACCACCTTGCGGATTTACCTTTTGACTTGGATGATTATCTTTTTCTCTTGGAATTACTTTTTGACGTAGTGGATTTATATTTTTGCCTTAAGAACTTTCCTTTTTACTTTATTAAAACACTGTCTCAAGTACTGCTGTGTCGCCTCATCTTCTGGGTTCTGCCGACTATTAGTGGCTCAGTTTGCTAAGTGACTGTTTCTCACACCGGAGACCCGAGTTCGTAACCGGGTCTTGACAGATTACAGCCTCGAGTCTTCTTGGGTATGACGGGTTGAGCAGAGAATTTCAAACACAGATTCAACCATTAAGATCAGGGGTATAAATAAAAAAGCATGCATTGAATATCCCTTTGAGAATGGTGACGTTATTAACTACACTTTGGATGGGGTATCAATACACCCAGTCGCAACAAATATACAGGCGTCCTTCCTAACTCAGTTGACGGAGAGGAAGGAAACTGCTCAGGGATTTCGCCATGAGGCCAATGGTGACTTTAAAACAGTTACAGAGTTTAATGTCTGTGATAGTAGAAAACTGAGGATGGATCAAAAACATAATTGTTATTCCACAATAGTTTTTCCCCCCGGATAAAGATAAATGGAATATAGCTAAGCACAGGCAAAATTCTAGAGGAAGATCTGGTTCAGTCTGCTTTCATACAGACACTCTGAGACAAATTCACCTTTCAACAGGACGATAACCTAAAACACAAGGACAAATATACACTGGAGTTGCTTACCAATATGTCATTGAATGTTCGTTAGCGGCCTAGTTTCAGTTTTGACTTAAATTGGCTTGAAAATCTATGGAAAGACTTGAAAATGTCTGTCTAGCAATGATCAATAACCAACTTGACCTTGCTTGAAGAATGTTTTTGAAGGAGCTCTAATATATTTTTCCAATAAACCAAAAAATCATCAATTTTATGTTTCAAACATTTTTGTGTAAGAACAGTATTTCAACATTGAGCCACATGGTAGTAAAAATCGGCACTTATTTATCATAAACATAAAGTATATAGTATGTTCACAGGACATGATGACCTCTGATAAAGCTCTGCTCTAAAATGAGTTGCCAACATCAATCTCACATTCCTATTCTACACACATAAACATTTACAAAAATACAACACAAACACACATTGCCTCCAGCTACAGTATTAGAGTTGTGATGGTGGACATCAGAATCCAAGAATGTATGTTTAATCTGCCAAAGATAGTGTAGTTTGGCAGAGAGGGAGGATCCATTGAGAGTGTGGTCTCCCAAGCCTTGCCTGGAGGAGAAGTGGAAGGAAGTAGGAACTGCCACTTTCTGATAAACAATTTCGCATGACTTTCTCCATCTGTTTCATGTTCACATTTCTAAGAATCTGCCTGTCACAGATTTGAGGAAGTATATTGAAAAGTGGACGGTTAAATCAATCATGTAAAATGGCTGGCTCAGTAATACAGACATGCTCAAATTTGTTGGTACCCCTCCACAAAATACAAAGAATGCACAATTTTCTCTGAAATAACTTGAAACTGACAAAAGTGATTGGCATCCACTATTGTTTATTCCATATTTCATAGAAATCAGACTTTGCTTTTGATTTTCTTATACAACATAATATTGTAAATAATAAAACACATGAAAGTGGCATGGACAAAAATGATGGGACCCGTAACCTAATGTTTTGTTGCGCAACCTTTAGAGGCAATCACTGCAATCAAATGCTTTCTGTAGCTCTCAATGAGATTTCTGCACCTGTTAACAGTGTAACTGCGTTCTTCGTTTGTAGAAAGAGAGTCGGACCGAAATGCAGCGTGGTGGTTACTCATGTTCTTTAATGAAGAAAAAGTGACGGTACATGAAATAACGATAAATACAAAAATAACAAACGGAACGTGAAACTTATTACAGCCTATCTGGTGAACACTACACAGAGACAGGAACAATCACCCACGAAAGACAAAGCGAAACTCAGGCTACCTAAATACGGTTCCCAATCAGAGGCAACGAGAAGCACCTGACTGCTGATTGAGAACCGCCTCAGGCAGCCAAACCTATACAACACCCCTAATCAGCCGCGATCCCAAATACTACAAACCCCAATACGAAAATACAATAACATAAACCCCTGTCACATCCTGGCCTGACCAAATATATAACGAAAACACAAAATACAATGACCAAGGCGTGACAAACAGGTAGTTTGGCCCACTCTTCCTGAGTAAACTGCTCCAGATGTCTCAGGTTTGATGGGTGCCTTTTCCAGACTGCAAGTTTCAGATCTTTCCATAGACGTTAGATAGGATTCATATCAGGACTCATAGAAGGCCACTTCAGAATAATGTTTTGTTCTTATCCATTATTGGGTGCTTTAGCTGTGTGTTTTGGGTCATTATCATGTTGGAGGACCCATGAACTGCGACTGAGACAGAGCTGGGCAGTACGTTTCACTCCAGAATGCCTTGATAGTCTTGAGATTTCATTATGTCCTGCACATATTAAAGGCACCCTGTGCCAGGCGCAGCAAAGCAGCCTCAAAACGTAACCAAGCCTACTCCATGTTTCACTGTACTGTATGTATGGTGTTCTTTTCTTTGAAACCTTCATTTTTTAGTCGGTGAACATAGAGCTGATGGGACTTGCCAAAAAGCTCCAGTTTTGACTAATCTGTCCAAAGGACATTCTCCCAGAAGGATTGTGGCTTGTCAATATGCATTATAGCAAATTCCAGTCTGGCTTTGTTATGTTTTTCTTTCAAAAGTGGAGTCCTCCTGGGTCTTCTTCCATGGAGCCCACTTTCGCTCAAAAAGCAACGGATGGTGTGATCAGAAACTGACGTACCCTCACCTTGGAGTTCAGCTTTTATCTCTTTTGCAGTTATCCTTGTTTCTTTTTCTACCATTCGCACTCTCCTTCTGTTCAATCTGGGGTTGACTTTCCTCTTGCGGACACGCCCAGGGAGGTTGGCTACAGTTCTATGGACCTTAAACTTCTTAATAATATTTGCAACTGTTGTCACAGGAACATCAAGCTGCTTGGACATGGTCTTGTAGCCTTTACCTTTACCATGCTTGTCTATTATTTCCTTTCTGATCTCCTCCATTGCTTTCTCTGGTCCATGTTCAGTGTGGTGCACACAATGATACCAAACAGCACAGTGACTACTTGTCTCCATTTAAATAGGCGGAATGACTGATTTCAAGATTGGAGACGTGTGATACTAATTAAAGAAACTAATTAGTTTGAAATATCACTATAGTCCAATTATTTATTATATTTTCCAAAGGGTACCAAGAAATGTGTCCAGGCCATTTCAGAATATCTTTATAGAATAAGCAATAATTCATCTCTTTTCACAGCTTCTTCGCTTCATTCTATGCCATACCAAAGGCATGCAAGTATACATGATAAAATAGGTTTTAATTGAATCACTTTTCAGGAGGAATTAAGCATTATTTCAATGAGCTGTAAGGGTACCAACAAATTTGAGCACGTCTGCAAGTAAATTCCTCTTTACTTCCCATTTACAAAAGGCATTTTCTTCGCTATTGCTAGCTAAAATGTTATTGTTGTCATTGACCACTGCCAACTAATGTGGGACATCGGGCAACAACTGAATATGAAAGTAATTCCATGTTATTGAATGCAGCTCATGTTGCATAATCTAGAACTGTTTATGTTCCTACACAAACCAAATGATTAATTATGTAACCATAGTCTTCTTGTTATTTTAATTGAGAATGCAGGAATCGATTAAATTCCAAACTCAATATTGAATAATTTGAACAGTATGAAACTGTCACTTGCTTATCAGAGGTGTCTCTAAAGGATGGAAAAAAGTATTGTTTGAAAAAGCTAGCCTTAGCTTTCCTAACTGTCTGTGTATATTGGTTCCTAACTTCCCTGAAAAGTTGCATATCACAGGGGCTATTCGATGCTAATGCAGAACGCCACAGGATGTTTTTGTGCTGGTCAAGGGCAGGCAGGTCTGGAGTTAGCCAAGGACTATATCTATTCCTGGTTCTACATTTTTTGAATGGAGCATGCTTATTTAAGATGGTGAGGAAGGCACTTTTAAAGAATAACCAGGCATCCTCTACTGACGGGATGAGGTCAATGTCATTCCAGAATACCCCGGCCAGTTCAATTAGAAAGGCCTGTTCGCTGAAGTGTTTTAGGGAGCGTTTGACAGTGATGAGGTGTGGTCGTTTGAATGCAGAACCATTACGGATGCAGGCAATGAGGCAGTGATTGCTGAGATCTTGGTCAAAAACAGCAGAGGTGTATTTGGAGGGCGAGTTAGTTTGGTTGATATCTATGAGGGTGCCTGTGTTTACGGATTTGGGGTTGTACCTGGTATGTTCATTGATAACTTGTGTGAGATTGAGGGCATCAAGCTTAGATTGTAGGATGGCCGGGGTGTTAAGCATGTACCAGTTTAGGTCACCTATCAGCACGAGCTCAGAAGATAGGTGGGGGGAAATCAATTCACATATGGTGTCCAGGGCACAGCTGGGGGGAGAAGGTGGTCTATAGCAAGCGGCAACGGTGAGAGACTTGTTTCTGGAAAGGTGAATATTTAGAAGTAGAAGCTCAAATTGTTTTGGTACAGACCTGGATAGTAAGACAGAACTCTGCAGGCTATCTCTGCAGTAGATTGCAACACCGCCCCCTTTGGCAGTTCTATCTTGGCGGAAAATGTTATAGTTAGGGATGGAAATTTCAGGGTTTTTGGTGGTTTTCCTAAACCAGGATTCAGACACTAAGACATACGGGTTGGCAGAATGTGCTAAAGCAGTGAATAAAGCAAACTTAGGGAGTAGGCTTCTAATGTTAACATACATGAAACCAAGGCTTTTACGGTTACAGAAGTCAACAAATGAGAGCACCTGGGGAGTAGGAGTGGAGCTAGGCACTGCAGGTCCGGGATTAACCTCCACATGACCCGAGGAACAGAGAAGTAGGATTAGGGTACGGGTAAAGGCTATAAGAACTGGCCGTCTAGCACATTCGAACAGAGAGTAAAAGGAGTATAGATGCAAGGCATAATGTACAGACAAGGTATGGTAGGAAGAGAGGAAGAGACTTGATGGAAATTAGCAAATTGTATGATGGTAAAATAAAAATGATTATATACTGGAGGTACAAATACATAAAGTCATAATTTTGTTGCTCTCAGGATATAATGTGATTTTCTCTGTATGTCTGACAACAACTAAGAGAAATACAGACCATGAATTATATTCACTGAATGGTAGGTGTATATTGAATTCATAATGAAATCAAATTGATTAAATTAAACATTGTGCTTTAATAAATAAAAAATATGGGTGGTAATGTTGCAAGAGCAATGGTTCGCTAACACTAATTGTTCAACCCTATCACGTGGTAATTTGCTCAATGCTTGCTGCTCTCATAATGACTGTACTAACACCTGCATCATCCAATGAGGAATTACTTAAATGTTACACTGTCAGACTTGGTGATAGAAACCCTGCCTCCACCCCTTGAACATAAACAAGCCACTACAATAACTAGTTAATTAAGGGAGGGGAGAGGAGGTGAGGCTGTAGGACTGAATCTTGCTGTCTGTCTTCAAATCAAGGAGGCAGTCTCAATGAAATGTGAGTCACTATTTTGACCAGAGGAAACAACTGGGAAAATCCCAGTGGTTCATAAGATAGTGGGGAATCAGTGTGTCCTGTTCACTTGAGATCCCACTAACACGTAAAAAAAAATATTTTTTGGCATGATGCAAAAAAGAAACACATTAGCTGTGCTGGAGATGAAGATTCACTGGACCAGAGCCAGGGCCTCTGTGCTGCAATTACAGAATGTCAGTGGAGAGAGTGTTCTTTTCTAACCACTGGAGTGGTCAATGCCACAGAGGTGACCAGGAGGCATGGTGCTGCTCCATACAGTATGAAACCCCCATTAAACAGAGGTTAATAAATAAATGGAAACAATTCCAAACTCCAGAGATCCCATGGGGATCCAACAAGAGTTGATCATTTGAAACATTGGATACGTTGACTGATTTTGTGCCCTATGATTTTACAAGGACATTTGAATCTACAGTATGTAGTACAGTCTAAAATGAAGGTTACAGTAGGTTTGGTTTGGGCCTGTAATGGTTCCTGGTGGCATTGGAGTCCTCTGGAATGAATATAGTGTTTAGCCACTGAGCGGTTTGTCAGTGAACTCTGGGTAATCTCCAAGCCATGCTCCTGGTAAAGGTCTTGGATTCTTTCTAAGTGAGGCAATGAATAAGAAAACAATTCAATGTTAACATGAGAAATTTCTATAAAAGTTTTGTATAAAGTTTTGTAAGCACCTACAATGCATAAAATATGAGAAATTTTAAATATTACCTTCCTATTTAATTACCATATACATAGTGTTAGAACCATTGGCTTTAATGCAAATACATTGGTTAGCGTCACTTAGGGGGCAGCGGCTAGCCTCGAGGTTAGAGAAGTGGGCCAGTTGCTGGTTCAAATCCCAGTGCTGACGTGGGGGAATATCTGCCGGGGAGTGAGCCGGCAACCGGACGGTTGCTGGCATCAATATCTCAGGTGCCACCTACCACCGGTGTTCCCTTGACCATGGAACTTAACCCCCTAAACTGTTCATTGGGCTACGGATGTCCTCTGCTCCAGCCTCCCCAATTAAATGTGTGTTTGTGGGTATGTGTATATTGGGGGGTTGGATAAAAGCAGAAAACAAGTGTTGATCTCGCGTGGACTAGTGGAGTGTAAAGTATATCTAATATAAATGGCATTGGACCACTTTCCAGGAAAACTATTAATATAGAACAGCAGACTACAGAGAAGCACCCAACACTCATACTGAGCATTGCATTAAAAAGCAAGTTTGTGGCTGTTAGTGATGCACATTCACTAAATTACCATGAATACATTCAATAAATGGATGCAGACTGAGTACTTCACAACATAACATGTTGAGAGGAAGGGAGGATTCAATTAAAATAGTGTTTTATCGCAACATTAAATTAATTACAAAAAGCCTTATGAAATACTAATTATTGTCATCTGCAATAATTAGTACATTACAGTATGAGTTGGTCTGGAAGGAAAGACATCAGACAGAGTATACCACAACATGCAATGGAATGCTCATCTTACTCAATCGTTGTGAAATCAAATAGTTTTCTTGCTCACGGCTAGGGTTAATTGGTCAGAAACTTTCCGGAATTTTGCTTAAATTCATCAGAAAAGTTAGCTTATAACAGTTAACCTTTTTTTGTGGGATACAAATAAGGCAATTATAGGTATTGTGGCATATTTTGGTGGAATTATCCCCAATTCAATGGAATTGCAACCCTTTGCATGCACAGTGCACTCTTCCATCACATGTACAGCGGATTCTCAATATCTTGCACACTAATGAGATGCTAATGAGCCCACACTACTTACTACACTGTCTGAGCCAAGGACTACATGCTTCTGGTAAGTTTTGATTACAACACTGGGTGTGGTGAATATATTTTATATGACATACAAGATTTTTTGTTAACTGGTAAATAGTAGCCTACAGCAAAGTGTGTTTAAATCATTTCTAACAATTTCTGCTAGTTTGTTTTTGCTACCATGTGGGCTTGCTTGAGCATGCTAACTGAGAAGTGTTAATTCACCTGTTTCCATACATTTATCTTACAAAGGAGTTGTTTAATCTGCTTAACTATTTATCTGTACATGGAATTGTATTTGTGTTTTTTTTACTAATTATTTTCAAATCTTTACAGGAAAATTCCACGGGCACTATCTGATGTGTGGAGACATTTCACTGCATCTAATGTAGAAAGAAAAGCTGTGTACATTTGCAAATACTGAGCCAAATCATATGTGAAGAATGCAACAAAGATGCAGAATCATCTAGCCAAGTGCATAAAGTTCCCTCAGAACAAGCAACCTCTGACAAAAGTCAGAATCAGACACCTTATCGATAGAAAAAGCTCATGGTCCTCCTGGAATCAGAAGTGTTTTTGACTCAATGGAGGAATGTAGTCAGAGAAATGCTGATGAATGTTTTGCTCAAGCTGTGTATGCAACTGGCTCACCTCTGATGCTCACAGGCAATATGTATTGGAAGAGATTTCTGAATGTTCTCCACCCAGCATACACCCCTCCAACCAGACATGCTTTATCTACTAATTTGCTGGATGCAGATTTCAAGTGAAGGTCAAGCAAATCATAGAGAAAGCAGACTGTATTGCAATCATCTCTGATGGGTGGTTGAATGTTTGTGGGCAAGGAATAATTAACTACATCATCTCCACCCCTCAACCAGTATTCTACAAGAGCACAGACACAAGGGACAACAGACACACCAGTCTCTACATTGCAGATGAGCTGAAGGCAGTCATCGATGACCTTGGACCACAGAAGGTATTTGCACTGGTGACAGACAATTCTGTGAACATGAAGGCTGCTTGGTCTAAAGTGGAGGAGTCCTACCCTCACATCACACCCATTGGCGGTGCTGCTCATCCATTGAATCTGCTCCTCAATGACATCATGGCACTGAAAACAATGGATACACTCTACAAGAGAGCCAAGGAAATGGTTAGGTATGTGAAGGGTCATCAAGTTTAAAAACATTTTTTTAACTAGGCAAGTCAGTTAAGAACAAATTCTTATTTTCAATGACAGCCTAGGAACAGTGGGTTAACTGCCTTGTTCAGGAGCAGAACGACATATTTTTACCTTGTCAGCTCAGGGATTCGATCTCACAACATTTCGGTTACTAATCTAACGCTCTAACCACTAGGCTACCTGCCACCCCAGTTAGCAGCAATCTACCTCACCAAGCGAAGTGAGAAGAATAAGAGCACCACATTGAAGCTGCCCAGCAACACCCATTGGGGTGTTGTTGTCATCATGTTTGACAGTCTCCTGGAGGGGAAGGAGCCTCTCCACAGTTTGCCGATATGGACAGCCCCATCAAGAGGATCCTCCTGGATGATGTATTTTGGGAGAGAGTGGTAAGTAGCCTGCGACTCCTGAAACCTATAGCAGTAGCCATTGCACGGATTGAGGGAGACAATGCCATCCTGTCTGATGTTCAGACTCTGCTTGCAGATGTAAGAGAAGAAATCCATACTGCCCTGCCCACTTCACTGTTGCTCCAAGCAGAAGAAACTGCAGTTCTGAAATACATCAAAAAGTATGAAGACTTCTGCCTGAAGCCCATACACGCCGCAGCATACACGTTGGACCCCAAGTACCCTGGCAAGAGCATCCTGTCTGGTGAAGAGATCAACAATGGTGTCATCACTACCGTGTCTTGCCACCTTGGCCTGGATGAGGGCAAGGTTATTGGCAGTCGGGTGAAGTACACTTCCAAGCAAGGGCTTTGGGATGGAGATGCAATATGGCAGTCGTGCCAACATACCTCAACAGCAAACTGGTGGAAGGGACTTTGTGGATCTGAGGCTCTTTCCCCTGTTGCCTCCATCATCCTCCAAATCCCACCAACATCAGCCACCTCAGAGCGCAACTGGTCCTTGTTTGGGAACACACACACCAAAGTACGCAACAGGCTGACCAATAAAAGAGTTAAAAATTGGTGGCCTTCCGGGCAAATTTGAGGATTTTTGAGACTGACAATGAGCCATCCTCAACAAGGTTGGAAACGGACAGTGAAGATGAGGCCTCATAGTCTGATGTTCAATAGATGGACATTGAGGAGGTCCAGGAATGTTATTTTACAGATGTATGCTGAAAACATTTCTGGGAGATGCGATGGATCATTGGGGATCATTCAATATTCCCTTTCTTTTGTTGTTCAGTGAAATCATCCCATGTGAAGAGTCAACTCATTTAATTAAATGACTCATTTAATTCAATTCAGAACTAAATAGTTTTTTACATTTCTATTGTAAGGATTTAATCATTTGTAATTATGTCTACTTATGATAAGGTAAAAGGTTTATGTTTCTGTCTCTATATGATATGGTAAATATATCCAATGCAAAAAACATCTACATTTAAATGGTATTAATATTAATTTGCATATATTTCTGTTAATTCCCATATATTCCCACAGAAAGTTTCCACCACTGAATATTCCCCAAAATGTGCAACCCTACTCAGGGCACACAGTGTATTGTCAAATCTGTGAATGTATTGTAATGTTTTTAAAATTGTATAAACTGCCTTAAATTTGCTGGAACCCAGGAAGAGTAGCTTGGCAAATACAAATTTCACCTTTTTAAAAATACAATTATCCATGTTGTATTTAAGCAATAAGGTAGAGGAGGTGTGGCATATGGCCAATATACCACGGCTAAGGGCTGTTCTTCAGCAAACTCCATGCTTCATAGTTGGGATGGTGTTCTTCGGCTCGCAAGCATCCCTCTTTTTCCTCAAAACATAACGATGGTCATTATGGCAAACAGTTATATATATGTTTTTCATCAGACCTGAGAACATTTGTCCAAAAAGTATGTGCAGTTGCAAACCGTAGTCTGGCATTTTATGGCGGTTTTGGAGCAGTGACTTCTTCCTTGCTGAGCGGCCTTTCAGGTTATGTCGATATTGGACTCGTTTTACTGTTGATATAGATACTTTTGTACCTGTTTCCTCCAGCATTGGGATAAAATGCTGGGTTCGTAGTCTGAGTCAGGCACAGGACACAGGTTTGAGAAAACACAAAAGTCTTTACTCAAAATATTCAAAACCGGAATATCTCCAACAAGGAAACATAACGTATAGAGAGAACCCTCCAACACACACGGTAACACAAAACAATCACGGACAAACAGAAAGGGAGACGAGAGGGTAAATAAGGAACATAATAATAAGGGAATAGAAATCAGGTGTGCATAATCAAGACAAAACAAAAGGAAAAAGGGAACATGGATCGATGATGACTAGAAAGCCGGTGACGTCGACCGCCGAACGCCGCCCGAACAAGGAGAGGAACCGACCTCAGCCGAAGCATCTTCACAAGGTCCTTTGCTGTTGTTCTGGGATTGATTTGCACTTTTCGCACCAAAGTACGTTCATCTCTAGGAGACAGAACACGTGGTATGACAGCTGCGTGGTCCCATGGTGTTTATACTTGTGTACTATTGTTTGTACAGACGAACGTGGTACCTTAAGGCTGTTGGAAATTGCTCACAATGATGAACCAGACTTGTGGAGGTCTACAATTTTTTTCAGAGGTTTTGGCTGATTTCTTTTGATTTTCCCATGATGTCAAGCAAGAGGCACTGAGTTTGAAGGTAGGCCTTGAAATACATCCACATGTACATCTCCAATTGACTCTAATGATGTCAATTAGCCTATCAGAAGCTTCTAAAGCCATGACATAATGTTCTGGAATTTTCCAAGCTGTTTAAAGGCACAGTATGTAAACTTCTGACCCACCGGAATTGTGATACAGTGAATTATAAGTGAAATAATCTGTCTGTAAACAATTGTTGGAAAAATTACTTGTGTCATGCACAAAGTAGATGTCCTAAACGACTTGCCAAAACTATAGATTGTTAACAAGAAATTTGTGGAGTGGTTGAAAAACGAGTTTTAATGACTCCGACCTTAAGTGTATGTAAACTTCTGACTTCAACTGTAACTACGATATGGAAGGAATGAGATCAATTTATCACTTTTATAATTTTCATAACAATGCTCTTTTGTTCGCATAGGAAGGCCCCATTTGCATTCCAAACAGGAATGTATCATAACTGCAGCATGTAGCTGAAGGCATAATACATAACATGGGTATATAAATCTTGCTGCCAGCAGTACCTCCTCTACTGGAGACAAATTAAAACGTGCCATACTTAGAAAGTGAAATGAGTGATGGGAAACATAAATCATTTTGCTATCAAATGAACATCAACCATTCTCAATGTTTGTACACACTCTCTTTACGTCACATGATGGCCATGGATACATCATCCTCCTGACATATTTCAATATATGACTTTTCTGTATAGACATGCCGTATGAGTGAGTTGTGGTTAGATCTTTATAACTGTCTCTATTGGCCTCAAGAACAGTGATCATTTTAAAATCTATACACACTATTGGTGGTTAATAACCAGCAAGTTGTCCAGTAGCTGCTAATACCAGCCTATACACAACACACAGGAGGAGAGTCTCCAAGTCTGAGGAATGACATGTTTCTAGTTCAGGACCAGTAGAAGGATATTATTGTCCTCAAATGAAAGACTGCGACTGAATTCCACCCCCTTTTGATT
Organism: Oncorhynchus kisutch; assembly: GCF_002021735.2. Taxonomy (NCBI): domain Eukaryota; kingdom Metazoa; phylum Chordata; class Actinopteri; order Salmoniformes; family Salmonidae; genus Oncorhynchus; species Oncorhynchus kisutch. The sequence goes on along the minus strand of NC_034176.2, from coordinate 26,876,677 downwards.
ACGTAGGATAGCTCACAGATATAAATCGCTTTTGAATGCTGGCACCAAGTTGCCCTAATCCTGCCTGATTTAACACATTCACACATGCCTCCTTGCCTACATTTATTTTCCTTTCCGTTGCGGGAGCTGACAAAGGGAGGGAGGAGGAGAGGAGAAGAGAAAACAGATGGAGGCGGGTGGCATTTTTCTAATAGGAAAAGTGCCCTGACCCTTACAGTACCTGTTTGCTGAGTGGCTGTCGCCCCTGTTCTTTCCCTTGCCTGTTACACAGCATGAACACACGACCCTCCCACACCAACACAAGCAGACACAGCATGGAGGGAGCTGAATTAGGTGTCTGCCAGTAGGAGAGAAAAGAGGACAATCACAGAATGGTAATGGGGGGAGGGGGCATTTTGGCAAGTTACTCACTCTTACGGCTGCTTTATACAGTGCAGAGGACAGTATCTGCAATATGAATGGTCAGTCATATTAGTGTACTGTCATACAATGCCAAATTCAGTTGACACCCACTATGTCCATTTACGCTTGGTTTTGGATATTGACAGTATCTAATAATGTCAATGTCCCTACTTGTATAGCTATGTAACATACTACTGTAAATATACAAGGGATGATGGATAGTCATGTGAAAATTATAGAACTCCAATCTGTTATTCATATCGAATCTTCACAAAAATCACACCTGCTTTCCTATGAGTTTTTATTCAGCTGATTCAAAAACATGCTATTAATAAACAGCCATTTCCTGTACAACATCAATTGAGTGCATTGGCAAAAATCATAATGAGCCAGTCAATTGATGAAACTACTTCCATAGCTAGCCTTGATTTGGCCTGTACTACTTTGAAAGAGTGCTGTCCCATTTTTAAACAATATCAAGCTGCCTCATGGATTATGAGGATTATTTTAGTCAAACATCACTTCTTTGTATGATATAAGTCATTGTATCTGTTGGGAAAGAAATAATGTTGAGGTACTTAAATATTCCCTTAAACATTAGACCTGTTAAAAGCATATGGTGATCAAGTGAATGCAATTAAGGGATTCTGCATCATGAAGCAAACAAAGGAACCCATACTTTTAAAAACCAGGAAGGAAAGCCTCTTAAAATTAAGCAGATATTTAGACAGAGTAAGATTCAGAGCCATATACAGTAGACTATGCTATAGTGCTCTGGAAACAATAAGCAACTAAAAGGAGGGCAAAAATCTGTCATGTGAAGTGTAAATAAAATCTAAATGGAAATGTACGTTTCCATAGTAGAGCCTAGATAGAAATCTGCCCTGTGAAACCTATATGCTATGTGATCAAAATCACCATGGCTGCATTTTTCATAGCCTTAGTGGGGTGTTATACCCCACACAGCCATGAAACATTTGTCCCAGGTGTTGGATCAGACAGGATAATCATGTAGATTTTTTATTTATTTATTGCAATTTTCATAGAAATGTAATTTTGTCATAAAATGGAAAGCTGTCTTGTTACACGTCATGGTGAAGTGCCCCAAAAGAAAGTCTACTAATGCTGTTGGACTTTTTGCTACATTGGTATAGTATGAAGATCAAAAACAGGAACATAATCTTGCAATTATGTTTCTGACACCCATTATTTAGTAACTACCATTCACAAGTTTAATGACAATTAAATTACACGTTGATCATATAATTTCATAAAATGAACAGAAGCTAAATATAAAAAAAACTACACATAACATGTATCAGTTGCATTTATACAAGTACAATAAGATCTCAATATCATCCAAGGATAACAAAAGTGAAAAGCAGGGTCATTTGTAATCAACAGCAGATAACCGTAACAAATGTGCAGATATAAATTAGGTTTATACTCACAAACAGGATTAATATATTCAATCACTTTGTTCTAATGTGATAACGTTAATTTAAAACAACAGTAAGAACAGAGTCAAATAGAGGATGGATATTTAACTCAGTCTCCATTCGCTCAGAGAGGTTTACAGTGCATCCCTGTGGAAAACATTGACCTCTGACTCCCAAGCAGCTGTACAGTATGTTTTTAGGATTGATAACGTTAATTTAAAACAACAGTAAGAACAGAGTCAAACAGAGGATGGATATTTAACTCAGTCTCCATTCGCTCAGAGAGGTTTACAGTGCATCCCTGTGGAAAACATTTACCTGACTCCCAAGCAGCTGGAGAGTGTGTTTTTAGGATGGAGTTGGCGGATCATACCTCACATTCTCTGGATCCTGAGATTGTGCAGGTGTAGGCCCTTGTCTCATTTACCAATGCATCCATGGTCTGAGAGTTTGTATAAGTCAAATAATACTCTTGTAACTGAGAGTTAAGGTTAAGCTTCTGCTTCCGGGCCTTTTTTCTGTGCTTGCGGTTGACTGAGTGCTGCTGCAGCTGCCTCATGCTATTGGGGTAGCGCTTCCATGAGACATAAATTACCAGCAGGATCAATGACACAGAAAGAAATAGGGCTACACTGCCTGCAATGATTTTATGGAAGGCCATATGCTCAAACTCTAGTTCTGGGAAAAATGATGAGGATTCTGGAGAGATTGAGGTCATGAGTATGGACTCCCTTGTGTATTTTTCTGTCACAATGGGAGAGACAGGTTGTGGAGTGAGTCTTTGTACTGTTGATGCAGATATATCTTGGGTTGTTGTGGTCGTGGAAGGAGGAGGTGTGGTAGGCTTTTTGATGTCCACAACTGAGGCTGTGGTTTGCCTCATGATCATAGCTGTGGTTTGCTCTTCAACTGATATGTTCACACAGATTGTGTAGTTCCTCACTATGTCCATTACTCTGTCTCCCTGAACTGACTTGGGACTGCTGCATATAATTTTGATGTCCTTTGAGCCTCTGAAGTTCTTCAGCCAGGTCACCAGGGGGCAGATGGTAGGGCTGCAGTCCCAGGCATTACCCACCAGGCTGATGGTGGTGAGGGAGACCCAGGCTGAAACCACATCCTGAGACATGTTGCTCAGCTTGTTGGATTCAAGATGGAGTATTTGTAAGTTTGGCATACATTGGAAAACAGCTGGGTCCAGGATCTGGATGTCATTTCCTGAGAGGTCTAATTTCTGCAGTGTATGCCAGATCCATGGCAGGCCCTGATTGACGGCTCGTATCCGGTTCCATTGCAAGTAGAGGACCTGTAGATTACTAAGGCGTGGGAAAAGGAACAAATTAATCCTTGAAAATTGATTATGCTCCAGATGAAGCTCTTTCAACTTGAACAGCCCCAAGAAGGTGGTGCGGAATAGGGTGCGTAGGTGATTGTAACCCAGGTCCAGGAACTCCAGGCTGCGACACTCCAGAAAAGTCCGTACAGGTATACTGCTGAGACCATTGGACCGTAGGTGAAGGTTTTGGAGCTTACGCAGACCATAGAAATGACCTGGCTGCAAAGAGTGTAGCTGGTTGTAGGAAAAATCAAGATTGCGCAGGTTTGGTACAGCATTGAAAGCCTTATTGTGTAAAAGTGTGATCTTGTTGGAGCTAAGAATCAGTTCTTTGAGCCTACGCACGCCCTGAAAGGCTAAGCTATCTATGGCGGTGATGGAATTGTGGTCCAGGTAGAGCCAGATGAGCTGGTTGAGATGAGCGAATTGGTAAGGCAGCAGAGTCGCTAAGCGGTTGAAGCGCAGGGACAGACCCTGGCATCCAGTAGAGATGTTTTCTGGAATGTCTTGAAAAATGCCAGACTCGCAATAAACAATCTTTCCTTCGCAGCGACAACTTGCTGGGCACATTCTCTCCCCCTTGCTGAGCAGCAGAAGAAAAGACGTCAGGAGAAAAAGACATGACAGCCTCCTGTCCCAAACTCGGGAACCTGTAGAAGAGAAGAGATTGAGTGCATGGGGCTATCATAGCACATACACCCCCATTTCAATATGGTGCCATGTCACTGTGCAATGTCCATGACAAAGTGGACTGATTTTCAGACCGATTTTTTTTTTTCAGTGGCAAGTGACAATCCGGTAAAGGAACTTTCACATTTCGCATCGTATAAGCTCCAAATAATTACATTGTTTTCACTTTAAATCTAACACAAATGGAACATGTCTAATTTATATGTAATGTACCAAATATAAAAAAGGAAAGGCATATTTATCAGTGACCAATCTATTTTTATTTTTTTACATCGGGATTAGAAAACCCTATATAATACATTTGCTGGTTGTACATTGACTAGGAAAAGCAAGCATCAACGAATGTCATGTAACAAATCTTCAAGCGCCATCTAACTTTAATGAAATAGATAGATTTGTCATTTCATTTCGTTTCATTGGTGGTCACTTACTCATGGCGTTAGTAAAATAGCGGCAATCCTTTCAGCACCAGGGAACTGTCCAAATAATTCATTTAACTCAGAACTCAGCGCTTCCACTAGAAAACTCAAATTATTGACTGAATTGTCTCACGAGTTTCAAGAGAGATGCTCACAAGTGTATATCACTGATGATAAGTACGGCATATTTTAAATCAGAATAAAAGACAACAAATAGCGTAAGTAATCTTCCCAACAGTTCAATATATCCGCGGAGGATCAATGAGACGAGGCATAATGCACTCCTCCCTAAATAGTCTGTTGGACTGGTATAGTGTCTTCTCCTGGACGCAGAAAAAAAGCGAATTACTGGCTATGCGCAATAAACAATTCCGTTTGAGCGTGTCTGATTGCACAACCAAGTGCAAATGCAACACCTTGCTCTCTCTCTCGCTCTCTACGCACACATGCACGCACATTCGCTAACACACACACAGAGAGACAGAGAGAATTCCGCTGTAAAAGAATCGGTAACATTCCAGTTAATTAAATAAATCCATACTGTGCATTATTTATTGAATGTTGAAATATCAACGAACTTCAACATACTCCGATTATGAAAGATCTATATGTATTTACAAAAGCTACCTTATTAACTAGGAATTCAGGAGAAAGAAATGTAGTCTCCACAATCTGCCAGCTAACATGGGTGAAAAATCGAAAGACTAATATCGCTGTTGTATAGTAGGCCTACTGCCCACAGTATATATAAATAGCATCACAATAAAACACTACACAATATTAATGTTCTAGACATGTTTTATGGGAAGTTGCAAGAACATTCATGTGTCCAGTTCTCTGAGGGTTAGGAGAATATTCCATCAAATTCCCACCAAACATACACAGAACATGGTTGTCATAACATAAGATATTGTTCTATACATGTTTCATGGGAACTTACAAGAACATTTCAGTGTATCAGTTGTTAGGCTGTAGCCTGATAGTCCCAAAGAAGTGTCCCCCTTTTACTGTGCCAATCAAGGCCCTGATTGGTGAATCAAATCAAATCAAATTTATTTATATAGCCCTTCGTACATCAGCTGATATCTCAAAGTGCTGTACAGAAACCCAGCCTAAAACCCCAAACAGCAAGCAATGCAGGTGTAGAAGCACGGTGGCTAGGAAAAACTCCCTAGAAAGGCCAATACCTAGGAAGAAACCTAGAGAGGAACCAGGCTATGTGGGGTGGCCAGTCCTCTTCTGGCTGTGCCGGGTGGAGATTATAACAGAACATGGCCAAGATGTTCAAATGTTCATAAATGACAAGCATGGTCGAATAATAATAAGGCAGAACAGTTGAAACTAGAGCAGCAGCACAGTCAGGTGGAAGTTGAAACTGGAGCAGCAGCATGGCCAGGTGGACTGGGGACAGCAAGGAGTCATCATGTCAGGTAGTCCTGGGGCATGGTCCTAGGGCTCAGGTCCTCCGAGAGAGAGAAAGAAAGAGAGAAGGAGAGAATTAGAGAACGCACACTTAGATTCACACAGGACACCGAATAGGACAGGAGAAGTACTCCAGATATAACAAACTGACCCCAGCCCCCCGACACACAAACTACTGCAGCATAAATACTGGAGGCTGAGACAGGAGGGGTCAGGAGACACTGTGGCCCCATCCGAGGACACCCCCGGACAGGGCCAAACAGGAAGGATATAACCCCACCCACTTTGCCAAAGCACAGCCCCCACACCACTAGAGGGATATCTTCAACCACCAACTTACCATCCTGAGACAAGGCTGAGTATAGCCCACAAAGATCTCCGCCACGGCACAACCCAAGGGGGGGGGGGGCGCCAACCCAGACAGGATGACCACAACAGTGAATCAACCCACTCAGGTGACGCACCCCCTCCAGGGACGGCATGAGAGAGCCCCAGCAAGCCAGTGACTCAGCCCCTGTAATAGGGTTAGAGGCAGAGAATCCCAGTGGAAAGAGGGGAACCGGCCAGGCAGAGACAGCAAGGGCGGTTCGTTGCTCCAGAGCCTTTCCGTTCACCTTCCCACTCCTGGGCCAGACTACACTCAATCATATGACCCACTGAAGAGATGAGTCTTCAGTAAAGACTTAAAGGTTGAGACCGAGTTTGCGTCTCTGACATGGGTAGGCAGACCGTTCCATAAAAATGGAGCTCTATAGGAGAAAGCCCTGCCTCCAGCTGTTTGCTTAGAAATTCTAGGGACAATTAGGAGGCCTGCGTCTTGTGACCGTAGCGTACGTGTAGGTATGTACGGCAGGACCAAATCAGAGAGATAGGTAGGAGCAAGCCCATGTAATGCTTTGTAGGTTAGCAGTAAAACCTTGAAATCAGCCCTTGCTTTGACAGGAAGCCAGTGTAGAGAGGCTAGCACTGGAGTAATATGATCAAATTTTTTGGTTCTAGTCAGGATTCTAGCAGCCGTATTTAGCACTAACTGAAGTTTATTTAGTGCTTTATCCGGGTAGCCGGAAAATAGAGCATTGCAGTAGTCTAACCTAGAAGTGACAAAAGCATGGATTAATTTTTCAGCATCATTTTTGGACAGAAAGTTTCTGATTTTTGCAATGTTACGTAGATGGAAAAAAGCTGTCCTCGAAATGGTCTTGATATGTTCTTCAAAAGAGAGATCAGGGTCCAGAGTAAGGCCGAGGTCCTTCACAGTTTTATTTGAGACGACTGTACAACCATTAAGATTAATTGTCAGATTCAACAGAAGATCTCTTTGTTTCTTGGGACCTAGAACAAGCATCTCTGTTTTGTCCGAGTTTAATAGTAGAAAGTTTGCAGCCATCCACTTCCTTATGTCTGAAACACATGCTTCTAGCGAGGGCAATTTTGGGGCTTCACCATGTTTCATTGAAATGTACAGCTGTGTGTCATCCGCATAGCAGTGAAAGTTTACATTATGTTTTCGAATAACATCCCCAAGAGGTAAAATATATAGTGAAAACAATAGTGGTCCTAAAACGGAACCTTGAGGAACACCGAAATGTACAGTTGATTTGTCAGAGGACAAACCATTCACAGAGACAAACTGATATCTTTCCGACAGATAAGATCTAAACCAGGCCAGAACAAACCACTGACAGCACTTTGTCAGTTGGCAAGGTAAGGGACACTCACACATAGTGCTTTCAATTTATTTGACACACCCGATTACACTGTGCATGTTCATTTATACAGTAATTATTATTCAACAGTCCTCACCTAGGATTTGAACTCACAACCTCTTGGTTCACTGTACACCGATCTGCTATACCACCATGTCCATCTCAGGCATTGGTTAATCTGACTATTCTCATCAACAATTTAAGAGCTTTCTGTATAGTTGTCTAATGTTGGTGGTGCATGTTAACCTGTTTTAATGATACTACAATAACAAACACATTAACCACTGTCCCAATAAGTGATATGTCTAGGACATGCTTATTGGGCCAGTGCAGTTAGGCCCTGTCCAGAAATAACCCTACGCCCATCTCCCTAGGCACTTGTATAGATCTGAAACAACTTGATAGGGGTAGCAATAGGGTAAACACACTTTGAAGTAAATCTCAGCTCTGTTAAAAGTACACTCAAGAAACACTTTTATTGATAATAGTATCATTAAAACAGTTTAACGTTCCCCACCAACATTAGACAACTATACTGAAAGCCCTTAAATGTCTGATTAATCAAATCAATGATGAGAATAGTCAGATTAACCAATACCGGAAATAGACATGGTGGCATAGCGGGAAGAACGAAGTATGTATGTAAGTTGAAAACAATATGTTAAAATCACTGTGTGCATCCCTAACCTTGCCAGCAGACAAAGAGCTGTGACTGGATCAGTGGTTCACCAATTAAGGCCTTGATTGGCTCGGCAACAGTAACAAGGCGTGATGTGTTATGAAACCATTTTTTGGGAGAGTGTTTCTTTGGGACCATCACGCCACATCCTGACAACTGATACACATATGTTCCTGCAACGTTCCCATGAAACATGTCTAGAACAATATCTTACGTTCTGAGAACATGGCAACCATGTTCTGTGTATGTTTAGTGTGAAGTTGGACTATTCTAACACACAGAAAACTGGACACATTAGTTCTTGCAACGTTACCATCTAGAACATTGATATCTTATATTCTGGGAACATGTCAACCATGTTTGGTGGGATGTTGATGGAATTTTCTCCTAACCCTCAGAAAACTGAAAACATGAATGTTCTCACAACGTAACCATGAAGCGTGTCTAGAACATGTGCAGTTCAGGTCAGCAATAACAGAGAGAACAATCTCTCCTAATATCTCAATGCATTTGGGAAATCAGTGCCGTTTATACTGATGACAGGATAAAAGGACATTTTGGCCTTCTGCGATTTCTTATCAGACATAAGATTGGATTTTAGTTTTTAAATCTCTAGCCACCACACGTCAGGACGGACATGATGGCACTATAATTTTGTAATGGGTCGTTGTTCACACAGTGGGTTATGTGAACTCTGCTACCAATGCTCAGCAGTGTTTTTTAATTGTTAATTTCATCATGAACTGTCACCCCCCCCCCCCCCCCCCCCCCCCTCCAGGTGTCGCCCATCTTCCCAATTATCCCCAGTGTATTTACAGTGCCTTGCGAAAGTATTCGGCCCCCTTGAACTTTGCGACCTTTTGCCACATTTCAGGCTTCAAACATAAAGATATAAAACTGTATTTTTTTGATGAAGAATCAACAACAAGTGGGACACAATCATGAAGTGGAACGACATTTATTGGATATTTCAAACTTTTTTAACAAATCAAAAACTGAAAAATTGGGCGTGCAAAATTATTCAGCCCCTTTACTTTCAGTGCAGCAAACTCTCTCCAGAAGTTCAGTGAGGATCTCTGAATGATCCAATGTTGACCCAAAATGACTAATGATGATAAATACAATCCACCTGTGTGTAATCAAGTCTCCGTATAAATGCACCTGCACTGTGATAGTCTCTTTGCTTTATGTTTTGGATCATTCTCTTGTTGGAAGACAAATCTCCGTCCCAGTCTCAGGTCTTTTGCAGACTCCATCAGGTTTTCTTCCAGAATGGTCCTGTATTTGGCTCCATCCATCTTCCCATCAATTTTAACAATCTTCCCTGTCCCTGCTGAAGAAAAGCAGGCCCAAACCATCATGCTGCCACCACCATGTTTGACAGTGGGGATGAGCTTTGTTGCTTTTACGCCAAACATAACGTTTTGCATTGTTGCCAAAAAGTTCAATTTTGGTTTCATCTGACCAGAGCACCTTCTTCCACGTTTGGTGTGTCTCCCAGGTGGCTTGTGGCAAACTTTAAACAACACTTTTTATGGATATCTTTAAGAAATGGCTTTCTTCTTGCCACTCTTCCATAAAGGCCAGATTTGTGCAATATACGACTGATTGTTGTCCTATGGACAGAGTCTCCCACCTCAGCTGTAGATCTCTGCAGTTCATCCAGAGTGATCATGGGCCTCTTGGCTGCATCTCTGATCAGTCTTCTCCTTGTATGAGCTGAAAGTTTAGAGGGACGGCCAGGTCTTGGTAGATTTGCAGTGGTCTGATACTCCTTCCATTTCAATGCTCCTTGGGATGTTTAAAGCTTGGGAAATCTTTTTGTATCCAAATCCGGCTTTAAACTTCTTCACAACAGTATCTCGGACCTGCCTGGTGTGTTCCTTGTTCTTCATGATGCTCTCTGCACTTTTAACGGACCTCTGAGACTATCACAGTGCAGGTGCATTTATACGGAGACTTGATTACACACAGGTGGATTGTATTTATCATCATTAGTCATTTAGGTCAACATTGGATCATTCATAGATCCTCACTGAACTTCTGGAGAGAGTTTGCTGCACTGAAAGTAAAGTGGCTGAATAATTTTGCACGCCCAATTTTTCAGTTTTTGATTTGTTAAAAAAGTTTGAAATATCCAATAAATGTCGTTCCACTTCATGATTGTGTCCAACTTGTTGTTGATTCTTCACAAAAAATACAGTTTTATATCTTTATGTTTGAAGCCTGAAATGTGGCAAAAGGTCGCAAAGTTCAAGGGGGCCGAATACTTTCGCAAGGCACTGTATACCTGTGTTCTGTCTGTTGCCAGTTCGTCAAGCCTACTGTACCAGCGGTTTTCCCCTTGCTCCTGTCTTTATATAGACAGGTTCCTGTTTTGACCATTCTGCTTGCCGTTCTGTACCTTGTCACACCACCATGGATTATTGAACTCTGCCTGCTGTGACCCTGAGACTGCATGCCATTCTGTACCTTATGGACTCTGATCTTTAACTAAAGCATTTACACGGAAGAAAATGATATATAAATGCAACATGCAACATTTTCAAAGATTGAGTTAGTCATAAAAGGAAATCAGTAAATTGAAATACATTCATTAGGCCCTAATCTATGGATTTCACATGACAGGGATGTTAACAAAATTGTGCACAAGATTGTAGAGAATGAAGCTTTTTGTGAGTATGGAACATTTTTGGGATCTTTTATTTCAGCTCATGAAACATTGGACCAACCCTTTACATGTTGCGTTTTTTCAGTGTATTATTTAATCAAATATGTTTTATTGTCACATACACCAGATAGGTGCAGTGAAATGTGTTGTTTTAACACAGGAGCAAAGCTGTTTTTCAGAATATTGCTTTCTGCAGTGATTTCATTTCAGCCTTGGCCACACATCCACATCATCTCCATTGCTCTTTGTGTACTATTTTGTTTTGTAAGAACTTTTCCAGCTCTTGCAGTCTTTCCAACCCTTTTCCAACACAAATACTGTCACAGGAAGGCAGAACATCTAATAACATTCATTGCATATAAAAGCTACAACAACAAATACAATTTAGCCAATGCAGTTACAGGTGTAACGATCAAGCTATGTACATCCTGAAGAACTGTGGTGCTTCGTAGTTCACAACACATTTCACCCCGTTGATGACAATGCCTCTGGCAGCAGCATCAGTGCTGGTCAAACTTGAATGGAACAAATATATATTATTATATATTTGGCAAAGAAAATAGAACGTTAAATTAACCTCAAACAGACACTCATACTCACAGTCTTTCCCTGTTCAAACTCCTTAAGGGTTCTCCTCCTGTCATTGGGAGTCATGAGGAGAACTCAGCTGCCTGCACTCCACTAAAAAGCTGCACTAGCAGACACAGTCTGTTAGAGAGAACAGAGAGCAAATCATATGGCTGTGGACATCATCAAATAATGCATTAAGGAGAAGGCCAGGGAAGATTCACCAACCTGTGAGCGGATTCTCTGGAATTGGTGAAGCACAGAATGGGACTAAACTTCAGGCACAGTATGAAATGGAGGATGAGGAGGGGCCTCTTACTCAGAGTGCAGGGCACATAGTACTCTCCAAAAAAAGAGACCACAGTGACACATTGCTCTGGGATATAGGAGAAATAAAAAATCTATTGCAATCATTTTTTGGTAAAGAACTGTCAGGCCCTGGGGGAAGTTGAACCTCTCTTGAGACTTAGGGTGGGGTCGTTGACTAACTATGGACCGAGCTGAAGAGTCTGGGCTGATGCAGGCCTAGTTGCTGCAACTTCTCTGGATTCTGAGTCAGTGTGGCTGAGAACAGGAGCTTCCGTTAGAGGCATCTGAGGTGGTGACAAGCTGCCACAAATATGTTTAAATCACCGAAATGCATATATCCGAGAATAATGTGTGAAAGCACACAATCCATAGGTGTAGTACAGTTTGTATTCTCTAACAAACAAACCACATAGTTGCCGGTCCTGAATTTCCAGTACTGTCTGAAAGAATCCTGAGAAGTGAGGTCTTACCTCGCTGCAGTGATAAGTGCAGGCTCTGTCCTCTTGAAGATCTAGACTGCTTCAGAACCCCTCTTGGATCTGTAAACTGCCTTGGTCACCTGACTGAGCCAAGACTGGTGCATGCTGTCAATCATCCGGTCTGCCTCATCAATGATCTGAGAGAAGGATTTATAATGAGAACATCATGAATTATGAATACTTTATTTAAATACTGTTAGTCATAACATCTATGCAAATAAAATGGACACTGTACTTGTATTAGTGACCCACAAGGAAGCGGAGGTATTCCAAACTTATTGATGTGATCAACCAGTCTCCCAGGGGTTGCGACAACAATGTCTGCCAAACTGTGGCTTGTTCCACCTCTGTAAAAATAGCAAAAGGTATCTCTTTCAGACTGATTCTCTTTAAAATCATGGTGTTATTTATGCACAAAGGACTATTTTGAGTGAAAGGAAACTCTAAGCTTAAACAAATAGAATAATTTAATATCTACCAAGGAAGAAAGACCTTGATGTGTCTTGACTGGGTTTCAGAGACCGATGCCTGCTCTTTGGCAAAAAACTTTTGACCAGCGATTATAACCACTTTCAAGCTGGTGCCCTCCGCATATCAACTGAATACTTTGCAAACCTGTTTGAGGAAAAACATTCAACGTTTTTCAGTGGATGTGAGCTAACCAAAAACAATCACAAGTTATCTCCATCATGGAGATTGAAGGTTTGACCCTAGTTACCTGCTGTGCAAGCTCTTTGGTGGGCAACACTGTCAAAACCCGGATGTCACATAAACCTCGCTCCATCAGTGCCTAAAACGACATGGGAACATCAAATTGATTACCTTCTATCTAATGAAAGAAAACACACCTTCCATAAAAAAATGTATGGCTGAACAACAGGTATAACGAATGCCAGTCTTGCCACTCCCCGTTGGTGCTGACACACAAATGTTTCTGGGTTTGTAGCCCCTCTTCCAATCAACAGACCATGAGACATTCTCTAAAATGACTGGGATGACCTCTACATGTACTGCACAGTGGACACAATAGAATTTGAGTGGCAAGAATGGTTAAATGGTTGAATGGTTACTTAGAGAAACGTGATACCTTGTATAGTGTTAAATGTTATTTTTGAAGGTTTGTTTCAGTTTGTCTTTGTTAGTGTTTACATACTGGAGAGGGAATGCAAAACAACGACGCTGGACAGAGTGGAATAAGGTGTATCAAAAGGCAATTTATTGAGTCATAGATATTTTGTCCTGCCGTTATCGTGCACGGACCTAAGCAATGCGACTCTGTGAGGAGTCAGAATAATTAGGCTGCCCAGCCAGAGTTTACAGCAGAATGTATACACAGAATAATGTAGGTGGAGTCTCGTCGTGTTGGTCTTCTGACTGGTCCTGAAGAGTTGGAGGAGTTGCTCTAGCCAGAGCAGGAGCCCCATTGGTGCACAGCAAAGTCCTTTGCTCTTGGCACCCGACCAGTAGGGGGGGTAGAGTGTGAGTGTACAGTGCTCATGAAATGTATGTGTGTCAAGGAAGCGTGGATTTTAGGGACTGGTAATGTCTGCTTTAGGCTCAGGTGTTTCCTGTTTATGCAGGAGTGCATGTAGGGTTCAATGTCAGTGAGATAGCTTGGCACTTCTAAGCTCGTTAGTGTTGCAGGCTGCTCTTTGTAGTTTACAGGGGAGTATATTTGCGTGATGGCAGCTGTGTGTCCTTCGGATAATCATGTTATTGCACATAGGCTCTAAACTTGACTGAGGACACTGGGCCCAGAGTTATCTGAGGGCATCCGGTTTAACCAGAGTGTTGGTCTGCTAGTAGTGCTCGATATTAGAATTATTTATATAACATCTTGAAAATAACATCTTGAAATTATTTGTGGCAGTTGCAGTCTCATTTAGGCTGCATTTCTAACGTATTTTTAGCTAAAACTTGATTAATGACGTCGATGTAACATCGGCAACTAGACTAAGAATATATGGGGAAGAACCAAAATAATTTTTGCAGAAACTAACATTCCCTATAGAGGCATAGATTTCAATGTCTTTTCTTTTCTTAGAGTTGAGAAATCTAGCCTTATTAGACACTGAGACAGTCTGTCCTAAATTATCTCAAAGTATTTTCAATTCGACTTGGTAGTAAGTACATTCTAGTTTAGATAACTTTTGTTTGGCTTACTTTGGTCTACATCTTATTGGGCTGACTTTGATAGAAATGCTGATAAATTGCTCACTTTGTTTGAGTGGTCCTACAAGAATTTGGACATGGTCCTCACATGGTCTTCATGTAAGGGAAAACTGCAGCCATCTCAATATTATATGCATACACTTAAGAACGCTTTGTATATTGCTTTCTAAAGTTGTGCCGTCTCAAATGCATAGTGCTACGTACGGGTGTATTCTTGCCTAAATAGGATACTAAATATATCCCAAAAATGTTTTTCTGCAGTGCGTTGTATCAATAAAGCCTAATTTGTTTGTTTTTTATCACAAAAAAAAAGACAGTGCGCTAATTTTCAATCAGCTTTTGAGTCTAGCCAGAAAGCTAACGTTATTCATCAAGTGAAGGGTATCGCTAGCTGACAGGGAAATGGACGACTTTTTCACAATGGCAGAGGAATCTGCTGTCAAAGTCTGTGTACGCATTCGACCTCTCATAGAACGGTGAGGCTGTTTTCTCACCTTAAAATATAGCTAGTTAGTTTACTAACAAGTACCGTTAACAATTTTGATTAAAGTTAGCTAACGTTAGTTCGCGCTGACTTAGTTCTAGTTACAGTAAGTTAGTAGGTAACTGATTAATCTAGCAAGCCAACAGATCTGATTTGTACCAACTAATGATTGTATAATAACTGTAAACTGATCAAGTTGAGACATTGGCTTGCTAACTACCTACAGTAGCTTTATCTGTGGTGGAGCTCTAATGTTGTCGTCGTAGGGAGGAAACTGCTGCAGAAAGCGCCGAGCCGGTCAAGTTGTATTGGAAAGCTGATAAGCAGACAATTCATCAGGTTGACGATGGAAATTTTACCAAGAACTTCAGTTTCGGTGAGGTTATAATGGTAAGAGGTATGTAAGGGATTGTGAACAGTGTTGCCATCTGCTTTTCAGGGTAAGTTGCTAGAGGCAGTGACAACTTCAACAACCGGGGATGAATCAATGAGCATGTAGTGTTAGTGGGTCCAGATCGAAGTGGGGCATTTGGGGTGCAATACGGAGCAGATTTACCAATCTCATTGTGGTTGAGGTCATAGAGGCGCTCGAAGAGGAAGTTCTTCGTTTCAATCTTCTTGATGACTTCCTCTGGGAGCTTCCTGAACTGACACAGAGGAGACATGGACTGCCACCTGTGTAGGAGAGGGAAACATTCAGACAGAGAAGACCAGAGGAACATCACATTTCATTCTAGCTTCATCATGTACACTGAAAAAAATATAAACACAACATGTAAAGTGTTGGTCCCATATTAAAATAAAATATCCCCAAAATTATACATACACACAAAAATGTTATTTCTCTAAAAGTTTGAGCACAAATTTGTTTAAATCCCTGTTAGTGCGCATTTCTCTTTTGCCAAGATAATCAATCCACCTGACTGTTGTGGCATATCAAGAAGCAGATGAACAGTGTAATCATTACACAGATGCACCTTGTGCTGGGGACAGTAAAAGGCCACTCTAAAAAGTGCAGTTTTGTCACACAACACAACGCCACAGATGTCTAAAATTTTGAGGGAGCGTGCAATTGGCATGTTGACTGCAGGAATGTCCACCAGAGCTGTTGACAGATAATTGAATGCTAATTTCTCCACCATATACCGCCTCCGATGTAGTTTTAGAGAATTTGGCAGTATTTCCAACCGGCCTCACAACTGCAGACCACGTGTATGGTGTCGCGTTGGCGAGCGGTTTGCTGACATCAACATTTTGAACAGAGTGCCCCATGGTGGGTGTGGGGTTATGGTATGGGCAGACATAAGCTACGGACAACTAACACAATTACATTTTATCGATGGCAATTTGAATGCACAGAGATACCGTGAAGAGATCCTGAGGTCCATTGTTGTGCCATTCATTCGCCATCATCACCTCAGCATGATAATGCACGGCCCATGTCGCAAGGATCTGTACACAATTCCTAGAAGCTGAAAATGTCCCAGTTCTTCCATGGCCTGCGTACTCACCAGACATATCACCCATTGAGCATGTTTGGGATGCTCTGGATTGACATGTACGACATCGTGTTCCAGTTCGTGCCAATATCCAGAAACTTTACACAGCCATTGAAGAGGAGTGGGACAACATTTCACAATCAACCGCCTGATCAACTCTGAAGTAGCTGTGTCGTGCTGCATAAGGCAAATGGTGGTCACACCAGATACTTTACACCCCTACTTTTTTTGTCCTTTTTTTTAAAAGGTATTTGTGACCAACAGATATATCTGTATTCCCAGTCATGTGAAATCCATAGATTAGTGCCTAATGAATTTATTTCAATTGACTGATTTCCTTATATGAACTGTAATTAAGTAAAATCTTTGAAATTGTTGAGTTTATATTTTTGTTCAGTAGAGATTATAGTATGTTGACCATATAAATATATTTTGAACACTTAGTAACACTATTTAAACAATAATTGTATTTGAAATCTTTATGGCTTTGACTTGTTTATTGACATAGCTATATTAAATGGCAAACATTTTCTCAGGAACAATATTTGCTTATGGACAAACTCTTACTCCAGAGTTCTCTTACTCCAGGAGATATACCCTTTGCCATGGTGGATGTCTTCCAGACTATAAAACACGTGAGTAGTTGTAGATAGAAAATAAACAGTCATATGCATGTGTAAGATGTGTTGTAAATGGTTTGCTTTAAATTTTTTACTTCAGTGTCCAAAAAAGGAGTTCCTTCTGAGGGTGTCATACTTGGAGATCTACAATGAAACGATGACAGATTTGCTCTGTGACAGTTGGTAATGGAAGCCTCTAGAAATGTGAGAGGGGAACAATGTAAGTTTGATGGAAACATTGTAAAACAATAGAACTGTTGAACTACAATAACCAAGATATGACAGGTGTTTTTAAATGGTGAAATGTCTGTCTTGGCAGAAAAATGTCTATGTAGCTGACCTTACTGAGGAACTGGTGACATCTACTGAGCAAGCCCTTGTGTGGGTTAGAAAAGGAGAAAGTAAAATGCTCTTATTACTTATTTAAACCATCATGTTAGATTAAATACAATCCATGTATTGACTTTAACATACTGACACTATTCAATGTTAATTGTACGCCTAGAGAATCGCCATTATGGAAAGTCAAAAATGAGCCAGCGACGCAGTTGTTCACACACAATTTTCCACATGGTAAAACACTTTATTATACATCACAATAGACCATGCATGTCTGGTTATCTGTGTGCTGGAGATAATGCTGGTGTTTTTTCTCAGATCTTGGAGAGTCGTGACGGGGGAGACCCTGCATCTGGTGAAAATTCAGACAGCGCCATTATTGTGTTCCATTTGGTAAGCTGCCACAGGGAAGTGTGTTTGGTGAACTCAGATGTGTCCTCCATTTTGTATTTTCTTACCAGTCTCATTTTCATGTAGAATTTGGTTGACCTGGCTGGGGCTGAGAGAACAAGTCAAACAGGCGCTGAAGGTAAGTGGTTTGATATTTGTGCTAATGTAACAACAGTGTGAAATATCTGAACAACCTTCCTTTGGTGGTTGAGTTCAGTTGCATTTTGGGATTTTTGACATCTTATATTGTAGGTACACGTTTCGAAGGATGTAATATAAATCGCAGCCTGTTCACCCTCGCTCAAGTGACCAAGAAACTGTCTGATGAAACCCAGAAGTAGGTGTTTGGTTACTTACCATTTTCCACAGCAGTTGTGTAACTTATGCAATTTGTTTAATGTTCATTAATGTGATTTTTATCCATACATTCAGGGGTTTTACTAACTACAGGGACAGTAAACTCACCCGTATCCTCCAAAATTCCTTGGGTGGAAAATGTAAAAACTGTCATCTGCACAATCACCGCAGTTACTGTGGAAGAAACGCTTAGCACTCTTCAAGTGGGTGAAATATTTGTCCATCTTAAATCCTTATTTTAAATGATTTATATCAGACAAATGTAACATTTATTTTTAAATCAAGTATCTGCCCAGCTCTACAATGTAGTTTGCTAGTGCAGCAAAGAACATGAAGAATGTCAGAGGTTTCTGATGACGGAGCCCTTCTTAGAAGAAACAGAAATTAAATTGTGGACCTCAAGCACCGACTTCATGAGACAAGTCTAGCTGTACTGGCTATTGGGGTTCTTTAGAAATGTTGCTGGCTTTCCTTTCAAAGAATTTACCCTTTTTACAACTGCAATTTCAACCTTTATTTTTTGTGCACTGTCTTAGGTCTCAGTCACTCAAACAACCGCGACAGAAGGAGACTCTGTCCCAGATTTTGCAAGAGACGGATCAGCTCCAAAGAGAACAAGAAGACAGGATTAAGAATTTTACCAAACTTCTAGTCGCCTCCTCAGACTTTGTTTCCATCAAAAAGGTTAACTTTTAGTGCCTTACAGATATGTATTGGATGCTTAATTTCTTAACAGTTGTACTTTTAGGTTATTTTTTACTTTGTTTTACCATGTCTTTATATTTGTAAAGATGCCAAAATGGAGGGTTACGTGCGGTGGAAAACTGTCATCACCAGCCTTCCACCATGTTGGAGAGTCTGACCTAAGCTTTGCTGAGCCTTTTCTCAAAAAGAGAAATGCTGATATGTCTGTCTTGACAGAGCAGAATGAGGGTAATAACCATAGGAAAAATAAACTAAATATCAATGTCAGTGGTAGCTTTTATTCTGCTATACGGTATGCTATATTTTGCCATACTGGCGCATAAAATCATGTTCAATAGCTTTTTTTCTGTTTGTGTATTCACAGATGGCGATGAGTTAGATTCTTCTACCTTTGACATGGAGATGAACCAGAGCAGTGTGACTGTGCGTAGTTTATCAGAAAGGTGAACATGGACTATTGCCATCTTAACGTGCAATCTGTTTTGTCACCAAAGCCCCATATACTACCCACCATTGCGACCTGTACGCTCTCGTTGGCTGGCCCTCGCATCATGCTCGTCGCCAAACCCACTGGCTCCATGTCATCTACAAGACCCTGCTAGGTAAAGTCCCCCCTTATCACAGCTCGCTGGTCACCATAGCATCTCCCACCTGTAGCACAGCAGGTATATCTCTCTACTCACCCCCAAAACCAATTCTTTCTTTGGCCGCCTCTCCTTCCAGTTCTCTGCTGCCAATGACTGGAACAAACTACAAAGATCTCTGAAACTGGAAACACTTATCTCCCTCACTAGCTTTAAGCACCAACTGTCAGAGCAGCTCACAGATTACTGCACCTGTACATAGCCCACCTATAATTTAGCCCAAACAACTACCTCTTTCCCTACTGTATTTAATTAATTTATTTATTTTGCTCCTTTGCACCCCATTATTTTTATTTCTACTTTGCACATTCTTCCATTGCAAAACTACCATTCCAGTGTTTTACTTGCTATATTGTATTTACTTTGCCACCATGGCCTTTTTTTTGCCTTTAACTCCCTTATCTCACCTCATTTGTTCACATCGTATATAGACTTGTTTATACTGTATTATTGACTGTATGTTTGTTTTACTCCATGTGTAACTCTGTGTCACTGTATGTGTTGAACTGCTTTGCTTTATCTTGGCCAGGTCGCAATTGTAAATGAGAACTTGTTCTCAACTTGCCTACCTGGTTAAATAAAGGTGAAATAAAATAAAATAAATCGTAACGCTGCATTACTTTCTTGTTGTCCTTCATTCTCATGTTCCTGCGTTCTCTTCTGTTCTTCTGAATTTTTATTTATTTAACCAGGAAGGGCTCATTCAGATTTAAAATCCTGGCCAAGATAGGCAGCACCAAGTCATTACAAATATTACAGACAAACAACATGAAAAACTACAAGTAATCAAATATAGAATTCACAAGAGTATAACAAAATCAAAAACAGCTAATTAAAATCATTGACAGGTCAGGGAATCAGTCTCAAGATCATTCATCAGTGATTTAAAAAGACCAATCGGGACAAGTTCTTCCAAGACAATGGCGCAGAGTACATAAAAGCCCTTTTACCAAATTCAGTTCGGACATTTGGAACAGTTAGCAGGATAAAGTCCAGCGAACGAAGAGAGTACCCACCACATTTCTGAACAATAAAAATGAACAAATAACAAGGTAGTAAACCCAAAATGGCTTTGTAAATAAAAGTATATCAGTGACTGAGCCTACGAGTGACTAGAGAAGGCCAGCCAACCCTGGTATACAAAGTGCAGTGGTGCGTAAGGGTTTTGCAGTTTAAAATAAATCTCAAAGTGCCATGGTAAATGGTGTCAATTGATCTCAAACACTGAGCGGAAGTATTCATATATAAAATATCCCCATAGTCTAGTAAATGCATACATGTAGCTGATTACTAGCCTCCTCCTGGCTTCAAAAGAAAAACAGGCCTTATTCCTAAAATAAAATCTCAATTTCAGCTTCCATTTTTTGTAAGTTGCTGAATATGCAATTTAAAAGAGAGGCCGTCATCAATTAAAATTCCAAGATATTTAAGAGGTTACAACCTCAATCTCCTTGCCATTTTATCTCCAAACGAGTTGAACAAATTGTCTGAGAAGGTGTCCCGTCTGGAGATCCAGCTGTAAAATGAGGCTCGGCAGAAGCAGGAGGCCATGGAGAAAGTGGAGACTTTCGAGAGGAGGGTTGCCGAACTGGAGATGGAGTTAGAGAAGTTGCAAATGCCCACTGATGCACAGCTGGAAAACGAAGTTCAGCAGAACCAGGAGGCCATGGAGAAAGGGGTAGTTTTTGAGAGCAGGGTTGCTGAACTGCAGAAGATGCTAGATTTCCACTGACTCACAGGAGCAGGTTGGCTATCACCAATGCCTTCTCACTGGTTTATCATGCAGAATGTCAAAAATCATTTAATCTAAATGCAAAAATGGTCCAACTGTCATTCTTTACAGATGAAAAGGGGATTTGAGGAGACAATTAAACTCTGAGACGTTGGTGTCTGAGACGGTATCTAGCTATAATTTGTTTTTCAGTTATTTTTGTATTGAATTCTCAACTCCCCATGTGGTCTGTCAACAGGAAATGGTTGCTGCTGAGCGTGATTATCTCAAGCAGGAGCTCAATACTCTAATGGGATGGACGAAAAACTTGAAGAAAAGGCTGCACTTCTTCAGGAGATGGAGGAGAAGAAAGAGATGGATGAGTTCAATTTTCTGGAAGAGGAGAGCAAAAGAGAATGAGGTAATACAGACTGCTGCAAAGATTGGTTATATAACTTTTGACAAATCTACGCAATCTATTTCAATGTAGTAGTTAAGCAAATTGGAATGTACTATGTATGGCATAAGACAATTGCAAGTCCATGAATGTCATAGGGACTTACTATAAGTCATTAAGATGGTTTGTACTTGTAACCTTTTGTATAACTACAGAAAGAACTACTGAATGAAATGTCCTTAAAGAAGGCTGTGGAGGCATCTGGATGCAAATCTCAAGAGCTTGAGGTGAGAGTACAAAATGTTTAGGCAGGAGCAAGAAGCGAAGCTAACGAGATGTATTGTATGTCAATGAGTGCTGGGCTGCATGGCTTTTGATTGATTTGCCAATTACGGTCCATCCCTAGGCTAATCTGGTGGCAATGTCAGAGGAGCTGAAAAAGAAAGATGACTGGGCAGAGGAACTACAAAGATCGGTACATTCATTTAAAATCATTTTAGGTCTTTGATTTGTGCCAAACGTGTTCACCACACTGGTGTAACATAGCCATCATACTTTTCTCTTTCAGAGTGACTTTGACTTGGTCCAACAAATGAAGCAGCTGCGACGCACTCTGGACGATGCTGAGGGACTGAGTTGTGACACTAAGAAGGAGTGGGCCCACCTGCGCAGTGAAAATATTTCACTCAAAGAGAGGGATGTGTCTTCAACCTCAGTGTCAGTTTGCAGCCTATATTTAAATGCAAACTGCGCACAATGGATTGACCATTATCGTGTTGCATTAGGTTTAACTCTATGCTTTGGCCTTGCTTTCATGTCACATGGATGGAAGCTGAGGGGAATGGCCTTAGCTATCAGTTGGAGACAGAAAAATCACGCTTCAAAAAGATGCAGGTTGACCTTCAGATGGAGTCACAGGGAGCCTTTGAGGAGAACACCACGCTTACTACTCTCCTGGATGGAAAAGCTCTGAAAAGTATGTAGTTAGTGTTGGTTGTCTTTTGTATAATATTTCCTCTCTTCCCCAACCTCTTGTTTATTTGCTATCATGCGGTCTACCTTCAATTTGTTTTTTGTTGTTGAATTGTCTGTAAGGCTGTCCACCAACAATGTATTTTTGATTTAGCTGAAGGAGAATGAAGAGCGTCGAGCATCAATTGAAAATACACTGCTCAAAAAAATAAAGGGAACACTTAAACAACACAATGTAACTGTCACGCCCTGGTCTTAGTATTTTGTGTTTATATATTTATTTGGTCAGGCCAGGGTGTGACATGGGTTTATTTTGTGTTGTGTTTTTGTATTGGGGTTTTAGTAGGTATTGGGATTGCCTGGTGAATATCGACGCCCCATAGAAGAACTGGAGGTGGGGAAAGCGGAGAGGCGCTGGTATGAGGAGGCAGCACGGCGACGCGGATGGAAGCCCGAGAGTCCGCCCCAAAAATATATTGGGGGGGGGGGCTCAGGGAGAGTGTGGCAGAGTCAGGGTTCAGACCTGAGCCAACTCCCCCTGTTTATCGTGAGGAGCCAAGGAGGAGACCAGAACCAGAGCCGGTGTTGGAGGTGAGTGAAGCAGAGACTGTGAAGGAGTTAATGGGGAAAGTGGAGGAGAGAGTTATGAGGGAGTTGCTAGTTTGGTGCTTTAGGTATGATATTCGTCCGACGGAGCGTGTCGGGGATTTGATGGCACCTGGGTCAGCGCTCCATACTCGTCCTGAGGTGCGTGTTAGTCGGCTGGTGAAGAGTGTGCCAGCCTCACGCACTAGGCCTCCTGTGTACCTACCTAGCCTTGCACGTCCTGTGCCAGTCCTGCTCTCAGGCTCTCCAGTACACCTTCACGGTCCGGTCCATCCAGTGCCACCTCCACACACCAGTCCTCCGGTGGCAGCTCCCCGCACCAGGCTTCCTGTGCATGTCCTCTACCCAGTGCCAGCACCACGCACCAGGCCTTCAGTGCGCCTCGCCTGTTTAGCCCTGCCAGAGCCTTTCTCCTCTCTAGCGCTGCCGGAGCCTCCCGCCTGTTCAGCGCAGCCAGAGCCTTCCTCCTCTACAGCGCTGCCGGAGCCTCCCGCCTGTTCAGCGCAGCCAGAGCCTACCTCCTCTACAGCGCTGCCGGAGCCTCCCACCTGTTCAGCGCAGTCAGAGCCTTCCTCCTCTACAGCGCTGCTGGAGCCTCCCGCCTGTTCAGCGCAGCCAGAGCCTTCCTCCTCTACAGCGCTGCCGGAGCCTCCCGCCTGTTCAGCGCAGCCAGAGCCTTCCTCCTCTACAGCGCTGCCGGAGTCTCCTGCCTGTTCAGCGCAGCCAGAGCTGCCAGCCTGCATGGAGCAGCCTGAGCTGCCAATCTGCATGGAGCTGCCAATCTGCATGGAGCAGCCAGAGCTGCCAGTCTGCATGGAGCAGCCAGAGCTGCCAGTCTGCATGGAGCAGTCAGAGCTGCCAGTCTGCATGGATCAGCCAGAGCTGCCAGTCTGCATGGAGCAGCCAGAGCTGCCAGTCTGCATGGAGCAGCCAGAGCCGCCAGTCTGCATGGAGCAGCCAGAGCCGCCAGTCAGCCAGACTCTTCCAGATCTGCCAGTCAACCAGACTCTTCCAGATCTGCCAGTCAACCAGACTCTTCCAGATCTGCCAGTCAACCAGACTCTTCCAGATCTGCCAGTCAACCAGACTCTTCCAGATCCGCCAGCCAGCCAGGATCTGCCGGAGCAAACTACCTGCCTGACTGTCCCGAGCTTCCCCTCAGTCCCGAGCTTCCCCTCAGTCCCGAGCTGCCCCTCAGTCCAGTGGGGTCCTTGGTGAGGGTTATTAGGCCTAGGTCGGCGGCGAGGGTCGCCAATTAAAGGACGCATTACAGGGGGACTAAGACTTGGTTGGAGTGGGGTCCACGTCCCGAGCCGGAGCCGCCACCGTGGACAGATGCCCACCCGGACCCTCCCCTATGGGTTTTAGTGTGCGGCCGGGAGTCCGCACCTTGGGGGGGGGGGGTTCTGTCACGCCCTGGTCTTAGTATTTTGTGTTTATATATTTATTTGGTCAGGCCAGGGTGTTAAATGGGTTTATTTTGTGTTGTGTTTTTGTATTGGGGTTTTAGTAGGTATTGGGATTGTGGCTGAGTAGGGGTGTCTAGCATAGTCTATGGCTGCCTGAGGTTCTCAATCAGAGTCAGGTGATTCTCGTTGTCTCTGATTGGGAACCATATTTAGGTAGCCTGGGTTTCACTGTGTGTTTGTGGGTGATTGTTCCTGTCTCTGTGTTAGTGTTCACCAGACAGGCTGTATAGGTTTTCACATTTTCCGTTTATTGTTTTTGTATTGTTCGTGTTTTTGTCTTCATTAAAGATGTATCGAACTAACCACGCTGCATTTTGGTCCGACTCTCCTTCGACGGAAGAAAACCGTAACAGTAACTCCAAGTCAATCACACTTCTGTGAAATCAAACTGTCCACTTAGGAAGCAACACTGATTGACAATACATTTCACATGCTGTTGTGCAAATGGAAGAGACAACAGGTGGAAATTATAGGCAATTAGCAAGACACCCCCAATAAAGGAGTGGTTCTGCAGGTGGTGACTACAGACCACTTCTCAGTTCCTATGCTTCCTGGCTGATGTTTTGGTCACTTTTAAATGCTGGCGGTGCTTTCACTCTAGTGGTAGCATGAGACGGAGTCTACAAACCACACAAGTGGCTCAGGTAGTGTGGCAAGAAGTGGCAAGAAGGTTTGCTGTGTCTGTCAGCGTAGTGTCCAGAGCATGGAGGCACTACCAGGAGACAGGCTAGTACATCAGGAGACGTGGAGGAGGCCGTAGGAGGGCAACAACCCAGCAGCAGGACCGCTACTTCCGCCTTTGTGCAAGGAGGAGCACTGCCAGAGCCCTGCAAAATGACCTCCAACAGGCCACAAATGTGCATGTGTCTACTCAAACGGTCAGAAACTCCATGAGGGTGGTATGAGGGCCCGACGTCCACAGGTGGGGGTTGTGCTTACAGCCCAACACCGTGCAGGACGTTTGGCATTTGCCAGAGAACACCAAGATTGGCAAATTCGCCACTGGTGCCCTGTGCTCTTCACAGATGAAAGCAGGTTCACACTGAGCACATGTGACAGAGTCTGGAGACCCTGTGGAGAACGTTCTGCTGCCTGCAACATCCTCCAGCATGACCAGTTTGGCGGTGGGTCAGTCATGGTGTGGGGTGGCATTTCTTTGCAGGGCCGCACAGCCCTCCATGTGCTCGCCAGAGGTAGCCTGACTGCCATTAGGTACCGAGATGAGATCCTCAGACCCCTTGTGAGACCATATGCTGGTGCGGTTGGCCCTTGGTTCCCCGAATGCAAGACAATGCTAGACCTGTAGTGTGGTTTTCCACTTTAATTTTGAGTGTGACTCCAAATCCAGACCTCCATGGGTTGATAAATTTGATTTCCATTGATCATTTTTGTGTGATTTTGTTGTCAGCACATTCAACTATGTAAAGAAAAGTATTTAATAAGAATATTTCATTCATTCAGATCTAGGATGTGTTATTTTAGTGTTCCCTTAATTTTTTTGAGCAGTGTACATTGTGTGGAATGCAAGAAGTCGTGAAAGACTTGATTGAGAAGCTTGCTGACAGTGAATCATTCAAGGACCAAAATGACAATCTATCCCAAGAACACCAAGATCAGGTGCAGTGCCTCTCAAAACAACTAACTTCAGCTGTCTCTCTACAGTAGGCAATTAATTTAGGTAATTTGTCCTTCAGATAAGGCAACTGTGAGGAGCTTGAGTCTGTGCGATCTGAGTGAGATAATCTCCTGTCTGAGAAGACAGACAGTCCTCAGAATCATGCAGAGGAGTTGGTGCTCTCTACTGTGACCTCCCCGACTGAAGAGAGAGACCAGCTCCAGGAGATACTGGGTGGAGTCAGAGAGGAGAGGAACCAGCTGAAGAGAGACCTGGAGGAGAATGTGGAGATGGTGATTAGTAACTGTTGTATCCTTAGGAAGGTCATTTTGTTTGAGAAAAATTGGAGCATCAAGCTGTGAACGGGGATGCAAGAGGAATATGCCATTTTCACATAATACGCGTCCAGGCAGAGTTAAAACGGCAACATCTGATCTCAGAACAGCAGACGTGGCCAACAAGATGATCAACTTCAGCAACAAGTCAGTGCCAGTGTCTTTTATACATAAGTTACTGTCTGGGATCCTTTTTAAATGGAAGATTTCACTTGTGATATTTCCAATTTGTTCAGATACAGGAACTAGATGCTGCATTGGAGACCATGAACGAGGAAAGTAGTCAGTTGAACAGTGACCTACAGCAAAATATGTAGATGGTGAGGACATGTCCAAGTGTTTTTGGTCTTCCAGCAGCTGCACTTTGGTGTAGCTAACTCAACAAAAACATCAGTGTCAGTTTTATTCAGTGCTTGACTTGGTCTGAAATAGGTTCTGGTACTCGTTTTGGGGGCTGGTACTGTTTATATTTAAATCCAAGAGATCCACAATATTTTTGAGCTAATATTCTATTAGAAGAACAAGCGTTCAAATAGTAGAAAATTGGTGGTGCCGGTATTCAGCTCCGGTGAGCTACTGCCCAAGTCAAGCACTGGTTATATTGTGATATTATTCTCCTCTCTAGGCTGCAGACTCGTGGGCGTCTCTGTTCCATCCAAGAAAAGCTCCGACAACAGAGACAACTGAACTCTGACCTCAATGACCAAAGTTTATAGGAGTCTCTCCTAGAATAGCAGGTTCATTTCTTTGACGGTTTGATTTTTCTTCAATTGTTTAGTAATAATACAATTAGATCATAGCTGCTTCTCCTATGAGGAGAAAAAAGATGAGTGAGGAGCTTGAGTCTGTGTGAGCTGAGCGAGAGCGTCTTCTGTCTGAGAATACAGACAGCCCTCAAAATCATGCAGAGGAGTTGGTGCTCTCTACTGTGACCTCACTAACTGGAGAGAGACCAGCTCCAGGAGATACTGGGGGAAGTCAGAGAGGAGAGGAACCAGCTCAAGAGAGACTTGGAGGAGAATGTAGAAATGGTGAGTTGTACCCTTAGGAAGGCCATTTTGTTTAAGAAATAGATTGGAGCATCAAGCTGTAAATGGGGATGTAAAAGGAATATACTTTTCCCCCTCAGATGATACATATCCAGGCAGAACTGAAACAGCAACAACATCTGAACTCAGAACAGCAGACTGAGAGGGAACATCAAGAAGCTCAACTTCAGCAACAAGTTAGTATCTGTCAACCCTTTTACATTCAGGTTACATTAGAACATTGTTTAAATACTGGATAAATTTCTTCTTTTTTGTTTTGTTCAGATACAGCAGCTAGGAGAGGAAAAGGAAACCATGACAGAGGAGAGGTGTCAGTTGAAGGGTGACTTGCAGGAAAATATGGAGATGGTGAGGCTGTGGCCAAATGTTTTCTAGTTCAACAACCCTCAGTGACTTTGAAGTGTTCACTGTGAGCACCATAATGCTTCTACTGCTACAAGTGTAACACATTATTTTTATTCTAGGCTGAAGAAACCCAGGGACTTCCCTTGGATGGAATGGAGGAGCTCTGACAACAGAGCCAACTGAACTCTGACCTTGAGAGCCAAAGTTTACAGAAGGAGTCTATTCTAGAACTGCAGGTTAATAGCCTACTCTTCCTTACTTTTTGACACTGTAGCCTCTTCAGATCACATTTTCACCCGTTTCCCCCCTGATAAAAGCTAAGCAGCTGAGAGAGGAGGTTGAATCATTGCAAGCTGAGAGAGAGCATCTCCTGTCTGACAAGACCAATAGCCCTCAGAATCATACAAATTAGTTGGAGAAGCTGCTCTCCACTGTGACCTCACTGACTGAAGAGAGAGACCAGCTCCAGGAGATGCTGGGGGGAGTCACAGAGGAGAGAAACCAGCTCAAGAGGGGCCTGGTGGAGAATGTGGAGATGGTGAGTGATTTCATCGATTTTAAATACAATATTTAGAAAATGCATGCATTGATAATTGCAATCAAAAGAAGCTTTTTAAAATTCTACTAATGTACCTTTCATCATTTTGCAGATGATTGAAAACCAGGAGGAGCTGAGGGTGGCCTTAAAAAGATTCACCATCAAGAGGAAAATATTAAACATATGGATAGTGCACATCTGTTACATCTAGTTGAACTGCAAAGTCAGGTAAAATGTGCTTTTACTTAACAAATTTAATTGACAACATCAATGGCGCTGGAGAAGAAGGCTGACATTTTGTGTCCCCAACCGATTGTGTTTTTTCATTTATTTGTGTTTAACTTATTTTTTAAACTTATTTTGTACATGATGTTGCCGCTACTGTCTCTTATGACCGAAAATAACTTCTGGACATCAGGACTGCGATTACTCACCATGGACTGGCAGAATCCTTTTTTTCCTTTAACAAGTCTGATGAGCCTGACGCAAATTATATACTGATACACTGCAGTGAGTAAAACAAACTTAGGGAGGAGGCTTCTGATGTTAACATGCATGAAACCAAGGCTTTTATGTTTACAGAAGTCAACAAATGAGAGCGCCTGGGTTAACCTCTACATCACCCAAGGAACAGAGAAGGAGTAGGATGAGGGCGTCCGGCAAAAGGGAAGAACAGCCGAGAGCTGCCAGTGGCACGAGCGTACCAGAAGAGCTAAACTACTTCAATGCTCGCTTCGAGGCAAGTAACACTGAAACATGCATGAGAGCACCAGTTGTTCCGGAAGACTGTGATCACGCTCTCCGCAGACGATGTGAGTAAGACCTTTAAACAAGTCAACATTCACAAGGCCGCGGGGCCAGATGGATTACCAGAACGTGTAGTACAAGCATGCGTTAACCAACTGGCAAGTGTCTTCACTGACATTTTCAACCTGTCACTGACCGAGTCAGTAATACTAACATGTTTTAAGCAGACCACCATAGTGCCTGTGCCCAAGAACAATAAGGTAACCTGACTAAATGACTACCGACCTGTAGCACTCACGTCTGTAGCCATGAAGTGCTATGAAAGGCTGGTCATGGCTCACATCAACACCATTATCCCAGAAACCCTAGACCCACTCCAATTTGCATACCGCCCCAACAGATCCACAGATAATGCAATCTCTATTGCACTCCACACTACCCTTTCCCACCTGGACAAAAGGAACACCTATGTGAGAATGCTATTCATTGACTACACTAGCATTCAACACCATAGTGCCCTCAAAGCTCACCAATAAGCTAAGGACACTGGGACTAGTACCCCCCCTGTATATAATCTCATTATTGTTATTTTACTGCTGCTCTTTAATTACTTGTTACTTTAATTTCTTATTCTAATCTGGGGGGTTTCAACTGCATTGTTGGTTAGGGGCTCGTAAGTAAGAAATGCACTGTAACGTCTACACCTGTTTTCGGCGCATGTGACTAATACAATTTGATTTGTCACATCAATTGAGATATAGATTATAATATAAATGCTAACCGCACTGTTCAGATGAAGCAGCTGAATGAGGAGCTTGAGTCGGTGCGAGCTGAGAGCGAGCGTCTCCTGTCTGAGAAGACAGACAGCCCTCAGAAACATGCAGAGGAGTTGGAGAAGCTGCTCTCCACTGTAACATCACTGACTGAAGAGAGAGACCAGCTCCAGGAGATTCTGTGTGGAGTCAAGAGAGGAGAGGAACCAGCTCAAGCGAGAACTGGAGGAGAATGTTGAGATGGTGAGTTGAAGTTAAACATTCTCTAATCACATTGTTCAGAAACCATTATTATGATTTATTTTGTCCATGAATATAATTTGAAGTCTTTGAACCAGTCCATCAAAGTCCAGGAGGAGCTGAAACAGCAGCAACATCTCAACTCTGAGCAGCAGGCTGAGACAGAACAACAAACAACTCAACTTCAGCAACAAGTCAGTAATAGCTTCAACTCATCCAGGTGATGGTGTCTCCTAGTTTCTTGTTGACAGTTTCGATCATTGTATGTTGTTTCACCTTGTTCAGATACAGTAGCTAGAGGAGGAACACGCACACATGAAAGATGAGAGCCCAGCTTCAGAGAGATCTTCTGAAAAATATGGACATGGTGAAGCCTTTGTTAGTTTTAAAATATGAATTTTTATATATGAATTATTATTTTTATGTGGTCTAAAGTGAAATGTCTCCCCAGCTCATACAGGTCCAGAGGACATTAGAACAGCAGCAACATCTGGACACAGAACAGCAGGCTGAGAGAGAACAACAAGAGGCCCCACTTAAACAACAAGTAAGTTGTAGTTAAACCATATACCAGTACAAAGCTGGTGGTGTTAGGCCATTTGGGGAAATATATTTTAATTCCTTGAATGTTGTTTTGCAGGTCCAGCTTCTTGAAGAGCAGTTGAAGATGGTGAAAGATGATAGGAGCCAGGTGAAGAGCAACCTTCAGGACAGTATGGACATGGTGAGAGTCTGTGACTGTTCTGAACTTAGAGAAGCAGTCATAATGTGAGAGAACCAAGATCAGAATGTTTTGGTACAAGTGGTTTTGGCTAAAATGGCATTAAATGGTTCCTTTGCATTGCCCTCCGATGAAGCAGTTGAAAAAATAATTGCAGGGCTTCAAAGAAGGACAGTCTGTTTCCTTCTGGTGTGTCTGAATTTGCTGTGGCATTTTTCTAATTAACTTTTGCCCCCATTCCTGATGCTCAGTGATGCAAATGCGACCATCTCCATATTGACAGAGCAGTTCAATAACATGGAGTGCAAAGTGTTTTACCACTAGCGAAGCAGAGGGAATTTGATCCAGACTGGAGGCTTCCACTCAGCAGCTCCAGATGGGCTAGCACTGGATTTTCTGTTTCAAAATCTATACAAATGCATAATTCGATGACATCATAATAAAAATAATTGTATCCCTTTGCAGGCGTCCTTCGTGAGGCTCCAGCTTGTTATCAATGGTGCTTCAAAGCCTGGACATGGGCCCCTGGTCGATGTCACACAAATTGACGAAGTCATGATCCTGAAACTGTTGTCCCTTCTTCCGAAGTCCACCAAAAACATCTGTAACAATGTCAATAGAGCCACAGTCCAGATAACTAATGCGGCTTGGGATACAAAGGTACGAATAGTCACACGTTCATAATAATTTCTATTTAATGTTGAACTGCAATAATAAACTCAGTTTGCTAAATTGAGTCAAAACATTTTAGGTGCTGCTGAAGCTGTATGCCAAGGATTACAAAACACACTTTGAAGCCCTGGTCCTGAATTACTTGGCTGTATTTCAGGAGAAGAGACTGCAGCACCTGCTCATCTGTAGAGCCCAGGCACCCAGTCACTCAGTCAAGGTGGCTGAGAACGAATTCCTTGGAGTCTGGGACCAGAGGCTGTCAGAGCTGCTGGACAAGAGTGGCGATTACCTCCAGGTGGGTAGGCCTCACATTACTGCACCGTTTTGTCTTTAAAATGAAATGACAGAAAATGCATTTATACTGTATGTTGGGAAACTAATTGTGTTCATGGGTTATCAGAATAATAATGTTTTGGATAAGCTTAAGGAGTGCCTGTCCACTCACCCAGCAGTGGTGTCAGAGGAGCTGAGGGCGTGAGAGAGGAGCAATGCGGAGGCTGAGTGCTCTATGCATGGTCCACTCACCTGGCTCGTCAGCTGTGGAGAGCTTCCTGGCTCGTCAGCTGTGGAGAGCTTCCCGCGGCAGAGCTGGCCCGGCGCTCTGCCGTGGCACAGGCCAACACATGGGCTCTCCAGGTAGTTAACCCCACCAATCATCTCCAGTCTTAGTTAGCACATACAGAATGTCAATTGCTTCGCAGGGTTCGATCATGATTTGTGTGTCAGTGTTTTCCTCTTGCCTTACAGGGATTGTGAGATGAGCACCGTGGTCTGCTGAAAGAGCTAGGTGTGGTCCGAGCACAGGCTGACAGTCAGCTGAAAGAAGAGCGGAGTAAGACCTTTACTCTACTGCAGATACTGGAGAATGCCCCAGTCAAGACTGAAGCTGACCAGCTGAGGGACAACCAGCATCTTGCCATGCAATGTCAGCAGTTGGAGGGAGAAATCAAGGTACCGTTTTAACCTGTTTTTAATCTCATGGATAACTTCCATTGTTCTTCTATCTGAACCCATGACTAGTTTACAATGTATATTTTGTATTTGCAGAAAATGCAAATGAGAGTTGAGCACCAGATTAAAGCTGCTAATAGGGTCTCAAACCACAAACAAGCCACCCAGCTCCTACGAACTGAGCTTCAGGATGCTTGTGCACAAGTCAAGGATAGGGAGGGCTCTATCCAAATCCTCAAAGAGAGACTGACATAAGTATTGGAACAAGGTGGAATTTCACCCCTAGGCTTTTATGTATTTTGTGTGGGATGTGTTCAATACTGTATAAATTGTACAATACTGTGTTTTTTCTCGTTTGTAGGTTCTGGCCAAGAGAAGAGCATCACCTAGTGCTCTTGAGCTTGAAAAGCTGAATGCTAAAGTTGTGAAGGTGGAGATGACTGTATTGTCCTCTAAACACCAAGAAGAGTAAGGCTTAATTTGTTTTAATCATGAGCTTCAATGTCATTTTAAATATATATTCTTCCTTTGATTCCATCAGGTTTGTACCACTACTGAATTTGAGCAGGGCTTGTTAAAGTATCTCTCCATGAGTCATCATTGGAGAAGAGGCATGTTTATGACATTCTGCATTTGTTTTCCCAAGGTTACTGAGGATGACCACGCTCCGAAACCACAAGGAGGACGCTCTGAGGACGCTGAAGGAGACTCTGAGAAGATCACAGCAGGAGGGAGAACAGTTATTTAAGTCTGCCCCAGACAATATTAAGAATAGAATTTGAAATGACCACAAAACAACAGGTGAATAGTTATGAGCCCTAATTGAGATGTTTGTTATTGCAGTCATGGGGGGAGAGGATCTGCATGCCAGACTGACAACCACCAGAGGACGTACGGTCCAAAGCAACATTCTCCTTGAAAAGAACAAACTTGAGGAAGTGAAACGGCTACAAAAAAATAATTTCTGAATTGGTGAGGTAATGATGACTCTAAGATTACTGTAATGTTTCGAAGTTTCTTGAGATATCGTATCACTGACATTCTGCCATTTCTCTCTGTTTTCACAGCCGTCTTTCCACTCAGCAAGGAGATATTTCCAAGTGGAAGGCTAGAGCAGTTAAGCTGAAGGAGAGGAGGGACGTGGTTGAAACACCTCCATCTGCATGTACTCATACAAAACGACGCCTTCCCATGACTTCTGAGGACCTCAACTCTCCCATGAAGTTCCTTCACTCTCCCAAGAAGTTCCTCGACTCACCCAAGAGAAAGTTCTTTGATGTCCGTCCAGGCTCTGAATGTCGATTAACTGTCCCAATCCGTTTTTTGATAACTCCAACCTTGGAACCGTTCAAGGTAATTACAGTCAAATTTACCTAAGTTTACCTTATATTTAAAGTTTGTATCCGGTCACCAAACAGCAGTTGGCCTTAATGAAATGACATTTTACCAGAAGTGGTGTTTATTCCCATAACATCACATATGGAGGCTGCTGGAAGTGCAGAAGTGGGTAATTGGTGTAATGTTATCCCTGTGTTTGTGATAAAATGGTGTTATTATTAATTGGAGCACAAAAACCTTCTCTTCTGGCAGTTAATGTCTCTCTCTTCACTGCACTGGTCTGGGCTCAAGCCCCCTGGGATATTTGGAACGTCTGAGAAGGTTACTTCTGGTGACTTTAAAGGAAGATAGTTTACTCCAAAATGCATAAAAATTTAATTATGCGTGCCACTGCACTGTAGGGAGATGAGGAGCAATTGTTGGCTATGCGCTCGTGGCTCGCTCTGTGTGCTTCAAATATACAGTACCAGTCAAATGTTTGGACACATACTGATTTAAAGGGTTTTTCTTTATTTGTACTATTTTCTACATTGTAGAATAATAGTGAAGACATCAACTATGAAATAACACATGGAATAATGAAGTAACCCCCTAATTTTTGTTTTACTATATATATATATATATATATATATTTCAGAATCTTCAAAGTAGCCGCCCTGATGACCGCTTTGCACACTCTTGGCATTCTCTCAACCAGCTTCACTTGGAATGCTTTTCCAACTGTCTTGAAGGAGTTCCCACATGTGCTGAGAACTTGTCGGCTGCTTTTCCTTCACTCTGCGATCCAACTCATCCCAAACCATCTCAATTGAGTTCTAGTGATTGTTGAGTCCAGGTCATCTGATGCAGCACTGCATCGCTCTCCTTTTTGGTCAAATAGCCCTTACACAGCATGGAGGTGTGTTGGGTCATTGTCCTGTTGAAAAACAAATGATCCCATTAAGTCCCATTAAGCCCAAACCAGATGGGATGGCGTATCGCTGCAGAGTGCTGTGGTAGCCATCTTGGTTAAGAGTGCTTTCAATTCTAAATAAATCAGACAGTGTCACCAGCAAAGCACACCATACCATTACACCACATGCAGAGTAGAGGTCGACCGATTATGATTTTTCAACGCCGATGCCGATTATTGGAGGACCAAAAAAGCCGATACCGATTTAATCTGCCAATTCTTTATTTTTTTGTTGTAATAATGACAAATACAACAATACTGAATGAACACTTATTTTAACTTAATACATCAATAAAAATCTATTTAGCCTCAAATAAATAATGAAACATGTTCAATTTGGTTTAAATAATGCAGAAGTAAAAGTGCAATATGTGCCATGTAAAAAAGCTAACGTTTGAGTTCCTTGCTCAGAACATGAAAACATATGAAAGTTGGTGGTTCCTTTTAACATGAGACTTCAACATTCCAAGGTAAGAGGTTTTAGGTTGTAGTTAATATAGTATTTATAGGACTATTTCTCTCTATACCATTTGTTTTTCATATACCTTTGACTATTGGTTGTTCTTATAGGCACTATAGTATTGCCAGTGTAACAGTATAGCTTCCGTCCCTCTCCTTGCCCCTACCTGGGCGCGAACCAGAAACACATCGACAACAGCCACACTCGAAAGCAGCGTTACCCATCGCTCCACAAAAGCCACTAGTTTCAGAGCGAGTGACGTTTGAAATGCTATTAGCGCACACCCAGCTAACTAGCTAGCCATTTCACATCGGTTACACCAGCCATTAGGCTGATAGGCTTGAAGTCATAAACAGCGCTGTGCTTGCGAACAGCTGCTGGCAAAACGCACAAAAGTACTGTTTGAATGAATGCTTACGAGCCTGCTGCTGCCTACCATCGCTCAGTCAGACTGCTCTATCAAATCATAGACTTAATTATAACATAATAAAACACAGAAATACGAGTCATTAATATGGTCGAATCCAGAAACTATCATTTCGAAAAGAAAACGTTTATTTCAGTGAAATACGGAATTGTTCGGTATTTTATCTAACGGGTGGCATCTCTAAGTGTAAATATTCTTGTTACATTGCACAACCTTCAATGTTTTGTCATAATTACGTAAAATTCTGGCAAATTAGTTCGCAATGAGCCAGGCTGCCCAAACGGTTGCATATACCCTGACTCTGCGTGCAATGAACGCAAGAGAAATTACACAATTTCACCTGGTTAATATTGCCTGCTAACCTGGATTTCTTTTAGCTAAATATGCAGGTTTAAAAATATATACTTCTGTGTATTGATTTTAAGAAAGGCATTGGTGTTTATGGTTAAGTACAGTCATCCAACAATTGTGCTTTTTTTCCGCAAATGCGCTTTTGTTAAATCATCCCCCAGCGTTGCATCGATTATATGCAACGCAGGACACGCTAGATAAACAAGTAATATCATCAACCATGTGTAGTTACAACTAGTGATTATGATTGATTGTTTTTTTATAAGATAAGTTTAATGCTAGCTAGCAACTTAACTTGGCTTCTACTGCATTCGCGTAACAGACAGGCTCCTCGTGGAGTACAATGAGAGGCAGGTGATTAGAGCATTGTTAACTGTTGCAAGATTATATCCCCCGAGCTCACAAGGTGAAAATCTGTAGTTCTGCCCCTGAACAAGGCAGTTAACCCACCGTTCCTAGGCCATCATTGAAAATAAGAATGTGTTCTGAAATGACTTGCCTAGTTAAATAAAGGTATAAAATAAAGGTATAAAAAAATCTGCGCCCAAAAATACCGATTTCCGATTGTTATGAAAACTTTAAGTCGGCCATTCCGATTAATCGGTCGACCTCTAATGCAGAGATCATCCGTTCACCTACTCTGCGTCTCAAAGACATGGCGGTTGGGGCCAAAAATCTCACATTTGGACTCATCACACCAAAGGACAGATTTCCACCGGTCTAATGTCCATTGTGTTTCTTGGCCCAAGCAAGTCTCTTCTTATTATTGGTGTCCTTTAGTAGTGATTTCTTTGCAACAATTTGACAATGATGGCCTGATTCACACAGTCTCCTGAACAGTTGTTGATGTGTCTGTTACAGGAACTCTGAAGCATGTATTTGGGCTGCTATTTCTGAGTCTAGTAACTCTCTCTAGTGAACTTATTCTCTCTGCAGCAGAGGTAACTCTGGGTCTTCTTTTCCTGTGGTGGTCTTCTTGAGCCAGTTTCATCATAGCGCTTGATGGATTTTGCGACTGCACTTGAAGAGTCTTTCAAAGTTCTTGAAATTTTCCAGATTGACTGACCTTCATGTCTTAAATTAATGATGGACTGTCATTTCTCTTTACTTATTTGAGCTATTCTTGCCATAATATGGACTTTTACCAAATAGGGCTGTCTACTGTATACCACACCCTACCTTGTCACAACACAACTGATTGGCTCAAACGCTTTAATAAGAAGGAAAGAAATTCCACAAATGAACTTTTAACAAGGCACACCTGTTAATTGAAATGCATTCCAGGTGACTACCTCATGAAGTTGGTTGAGGGAATGCCTTGATGACAGCTTTGCACACTCTTGGCAAAGGGTGGCTAATTTGAAGAATATAAAATGTATTTTGATTTAACACTTTTTTTTTTTTTTTTTGGTAACTACATGTTTCCATATGTGTTATTTCATAGTTTTGATGTCTTCACTATTATTCTACAATGTAGAAAATAGTCAATTTAAAGAAAAACCCTTGAATGAGTAGGTGTCAACTTTTGACTGGTACTTGGTTATAACTTGTCACGCTGATCTTAAAGGGACAGTGCGAGATTTTGGCAATTAAGCACTTTTTCTACTTACCCAGTTCATGGAATCTGTAAACTCATGGATACCACTTATGTCTAAGCATGCGGTTTTTGCATATATTACAAACAATATTTGGTGGCGGTGACACAAATGAACAGAGGAAACATTGCCATACAAGGCTTGCTTTGGTTTTGCATGGTGGTTTGTTTGCTTTGGTTTGGTTTTGGCTCATTTGGTCTTCTATTTTTACTCTTTTCAGATGCAACTGTGGATTAAAAAGGAGGAATGGTGGCCTGTCACCAAAGCAAGCTGATCTATGCAAACAGCAGTAAATGATTTACCTAAATTGCACTAATCATTCATTGTTTATCTATTTTTCAATATTCAAAGTGTTTGTTTTCGATAGCCTTATATTTTAAAATAAAGAGCAGTTTATTTTAATAAGACTCATCTTTACCTGCTCTCTATGTAATAGCACTTTCAGATGTTCTGACAGCAGATGGCATGCTTACACCATTTTGTTTGAGAATGTTTTATTTTGACAATGATGGAGGATTTTAAACTTGGTGTCTATGCAAAGTGGTCTTGATGTTCAGTTTCTCCCATTAATAATTTTCAGACTAATGCTTTTACATTTTTAACCGTAGATTGCAGTTTTTGAGGATATTGTACATTCATGGGACTTTCATGACTCCTCATTGGAGTTAAATTAAATTTTTGAAGATGGAACAATTGGGTAATTAAGCTATATGGCAGAATTAAACTCAGAATTATTCTAAATAACTGTATTTGCCTGTATGTTGTGCAGGTAAACAGGAGGCCTGACTCAGTCCACTTAGACTTGGGTCTCAGTAGCTGCCCCACGGCTACATTCTCTTGGTCGCTTCCTCTGCATGGCTTCACATTTCATTTAAGAGGGTGCAGTAACCGCATTCTTCCTGTTCTCTCTGTTGGGATTACTGTAAGAAGGGTACTGTGCCTTCAGAAGGAGAACTGGCACCATGGTAAATAACCTTTAGAGTTCTGTAGCACATCATCAAAGGTAATTTGATCACAGGTTCCCAAATGGAAGGGAATTAAGTGATGTTTTCTGACTGCCTGGCAAAGTAAAGAAGACAGATCTTAAGATACACGGAATGCATTACTTAATTTGTACTCCAAGACATTCCAGTGACTGAGCCCTGCATACTTATCATGCAGTAGTTTTCTGTAACCTAATGACTGCACCAGCTAAAGACACGACCGATTGGGTTTGAAAGTGCCACAAGACTGGTAGACTTCTGAGCTGAAGTCTCTGCATTACCTTTGAGAGTTAACAGGTTCAGGCAAGATTATTCAGTACACATGTGCTCCAAAAGTTATTTTCATTAAACATTGTGATGCCATCGAGGCTGAAATACTTTATTTACCAAAACCTCTAGCCGGAGAGGAGTAGTGGTTTTCATTATTTCACAAATATCAACATACAGTAACTCTCAAATCTGGAAATGGAAGAGCTGAAGTCTGCACTCAGATTATCAACAAAATACACTTTTCCCAAGCTTCTCTTGTACACCTAACTCATTAATAGTATTATCAAGACTTGATATCTTTTGATACATTTGTTCCAAGGATATCACAATATTGATGGTAAATAGGTTTGCCAGTTTTCTACAGGTTTTTTCTTATGTAGGCTATACAAGAAGAAGACGGAACACAATTGTTCAGAAAAAGAACAAAGTCCTTGTGAAGAAGTTCAAGAATAAAGGGAGACCTTCTTAAAAGGGAATTACAGTCTCAATACTGAATCAGACATTCCTCAAGCACAAGTTGTCGGAGTAGCCCTCATTGCAATTAAAGTAAGCAAAAGTGTCAAAGTTTGAACCTCTCCCAGCAGCCCACCTAATTGCTGAGGTGGCTTGTTTCATCTAATAGTATTATTTGTATATTTCCATAATGTGTTACAGTGGGAATCATCCAGGACAGGTCTTTCCCTTGTTCAATTATTCAGGGCTCAGTCACAGACAGTCATTAAAGTTTCATGGGAGGCAATTTGGAGGCAGTGCTGGTTGCTTTAGAAAACAAAAAGCCCTCTCTGCCTTTGGAAGTGCATGTTGTGAACTTGTGATGGGAGGTAAAATGAAATTCATCATTATATTTGTGGACTATTATTGACCCAGAAACTAAAAGGTGGAATTGTATGGTGACCAAATGTATTTGATTAGGTATGTCACTCAAAGTTCTTCTCAAAGATAGCAAGTTTAAGTTATCTATAAGGCTAACTCATTTGCTGTATGAGACTGAGGAACACATCCACAATAGTCAGGAGTTCTCAAGAAAACATTTAATACTGATGCACACAAATGGATGCCCCAAAAAGTTTGTCTCCTTATAATTGTCAGATTTAGAAATGTATTCTTGCCAGTGCTTATAAACTAAGAGGTAACATGCACACTTAGAAATAACACTTGTTTTGGGAAATACTAATATTACAAAAATATTACTTTGATCATTCTGCATGCCTTGAATCCTCTTAACAGCAAAATCACATGCCCACATAAATATCCTTGAGTAGAAAATGGGTCATGTAAGATTTTTTTAGGGAGGTAATTAAAACTTTGAGTGTATGTGGCTTGACATGGGATAATACATACACAACAGCAGCTTACTGTAATACTTTGCTGGTAAAGATTAGGTTGGAAAATATCTGAATCTCCTAAATAAAAATTCCAGGCAATTTGTTTTTTGAGATTACAAATATTTTACAAATAAAGTGCAGTGCTCTAAATTGCTGACAGAAATCTTACCGAGATGGGGAAAGGAAATAAAAATGACATTCTTTCTCAAGGACAGTTAAGTTGTTCAGTTGAATTGCAACAGCAATATTCAAACATGCACAGGCCAGGGACAGTGCATGACAGGCAGTCCTGGGCAGGCCAGGGACAGTGCATGACAGGCAGTCCTGGGCAGGCCAGGGACAGTGCATGACAGGCAGTCCTGGGCAGGCCAGGGACAGTGCATGACAGGCAGTCCTGGGCAGGCCAGGGACAGTGCATGACAGGCAGTCCTGGGCAGGCCAGGGACAGTGCATGACAGGCAGTCCTGGGCAGGCCAGGGACAGTGCATGACAGGCAGTCCTGGGCAGGCCAGGGACAGTGCATGACAGGCAGTCCTGGGCAGGCCAGGGACAGTGCATGACAGGCAGTCCTGGGCAGGCCAGGGACAGTGCATGACAGGCAGTCCTGGGCAGGCCAGGGACAGTGCATGACAGGCAGTCCTGGGCAGGCCAGGGACAGTGCATGACAGGCAGTCCTGGGCAGGCCAGGGACAGTGCATGACAGGCAGTCCTGGGCAGGCCAGGGACAGTGCATGACAGGCAGTCCTGGGCAGGCCAGGGACAGTGCATGACAGGCAGTCCTGGGCAGGCCAGGGACAGTGCATGACAGGCAGTCCTGGGCAGGCCAGGGACAGTGCATGACAGGCAGTCCTGGGCAGGCCAGGGACAGTGCATGACAGGCAGTCCTGGGCAGGCCAGTTTCTCTCATGAATTCACTGTTAAAGATGTTTGAAAATGTTTTGTAGGAGGACCATCATACTACATTTTCTTCTCTATTCTTCTGTTTATTCTGTTGAAGTCTGAATATGTTTATTCACATTTACTCCTACAATAGGTCTTGATATTGTTCCTTCCAGGCATGTTTTCACGTCAGTGGCTATTTGAAGGATTTTATGCTTGCTCTATTCTTAGCGCCAACTCGCACTGGTAGCATGACTACTTGCAGTGTTTTAATTTCCAATTGTCAGGGTATAAATATTCCATTTGCTCTGGGCTCCATTCCCAGAATAAGATGTGAATACATGAGCTGAATTAGACTTTTTAACACCCTGATTACCAAAAT
This sequence comes from Oncorhynchus kisutch, assembly GCF_002021735.2. NCBI lineage: Eukaryota > Metazoa > Chordata > Actinopteri > Salmoniformes > Salmonidae > Oncorhynchus > Oncorhynchus kisutch. The sequence continues at coordinate 26,835,245 of NC_034176.2, read as the reverse complement.
CAACTAAGTGAACTAAAATGTGTTGGTTATTTGTCCCTTAAATTTTTATGTGGTTATATGCAGGTGTAAAATGTGGATTTTGGACATTGCATTGTGATGGAACTCCATTCCTGGTTAATCCTCCAATGTAACAACTATCTTTGGTCATTCATAAAACGCATGATGGCATCACAATGTTATCCCTTGGGCTGTGCTGCCTGCCTAATGGCTTGATTGGTGTCACCTGTTTTGTTGTGAGATCACATGCCAACTGCAGTGTATTAGTGATGTGAGCTAAAGTGTCCATTTTTGTAGTTAGTGTGGTCACTAAAAGGCCCACACCAGAAATGACTGTGAGCTTGAGTCAAAGTCCCATTAAGAGGTCATGAGAGGCAGCGTTTGTTTATTCATGACACATTTAAGTGAGTAAGTGCAAAGTGCAACAATGGCTGAGTAGTGGCCAAAAGTATGTGGACCCCCTTCAAATTGGTAGATTTGGCTATTTCAGCCACACTTGCTGACTGACAGGTGTATGAAATCGATCACACAGCCATGCAATCTCAGCTAGAACTGCCCCGGTCAACTGTAAGTGCTGTTATTGTGAAGTGGAAACATCTAGGAGCAACAATGGCTCAGTCACAAAGTGGTAGGCCATACAAGCTCACAGAACAGGACTGCTGAGTACTGAAGCATGTAAAAATCATCTCAGTTGCAACACTCACTACCGTGTTCCAAACTGCCTCTGAAAGCAATGTCAGCACAACAACTGTTCATTGGGAGCTTCATGAAATGAGTTTCCATGGCCGAGCAGCTGCACACAAGCCTAAGATCACCATGCGCAACGACAAGCGTCGGCTGGAGTAGTGTAACGCTCCCTCCGACGTTGGACTCAGAAGCAGTGGAAACGTGGTTTCTGGAGTGATCAATCACGCTTCACCATCTGGCAGTCTGACAGACGAATCTGGGTTTGGTGGCTGCCAGGAGAAAGCTACCTGCCCCAATGCATTGTGCCAACTGTAAACCTTGGTGGAGGAGGAGTAATGGTCTGGAGCTGTTTTTCATGCTTTTAGCCTTGGCTTTAAGTTTAGGCCTGCAACCTTATATGCTTGTTGAAATCAATAAATAATCAGCAACGTTATGTTATTGTGTAGTAGCCTTACAGTTCATTGTTCAGACATAAAAAATGGTCTATTCATTTTGTGTATATTCATCCATCCATTTGATGGCAACTGCTGGCACGCGTTATGGCCAGGAGAGGGCATCCTTAATAGCCTTGTCTGGCGAGGCTGAGCGCACTGGCATTCGACAGAACTGTATAATTGTATGTATTTCTCTCATCAGGACCAGTTGCGACTAGACTATGGAGCGAAAACCTTTGCCAGTGATCTGCTTGGCTAAATCCCACCAACATAGGCTTTAACTGGCGCTTGCTGACTGGATTACACGCTTGCTGCTCGGGAATATCCGCGTATTTTGTTACTTGATAGGCTATTAATTTGGCGTTTCTTGAGTTAACCCACACATAGGCCTAAACTTATTTTCAAAGTGTATTTTTCCATTGGTGGAATGCTGTTTATGGGCTTTTTACATCATCATCTGTTAGAGTACAACGCTTTGCTTTGCTTATGTAATTGGAGTCGTGGTATGCAACTGATATAAGGATCCGAGCGCTAAATAAGGCTACTCCATACTTACAAGACTTTTGATCACAGCGGCAGGTGTGCACAGTGCAGTGACTTTGGCTGTGGAGCAAATTGGCTGCACTGGTTAGTTGAGCGGTGTTGGTTATTTGTCCAACCAAATGAGGACTGCGCGTGACATGCGGGCTTTGGAGTCAAGCATCAGAAGGCTCTAACCTGTGGACAGAAGCCGACAGCACGCAGACATGGGTATGTTGAAGACAATATGAAAGAATGTGTTCCATTTGTCCATATACATTGTGCTCATGTTAGGCAAGACAACAGCTCAGAAACGAAGGAATCACGTCATTGATTACATGATTGTGTCAAAACCCATATGTTATGTATTTCCTATGCTACTGGAATATATTGATAGGCCTATAATTTCTTCACAAAATAGAGAAAATCCCTAGAGGCATAATGCCATGCAGACCCTCACACATTGAACGGAACACCATTATCAATCTGCCGCATGCCAATACGAATGTGCCTCAGGGGTAGGCTAGGGTAGCAGCCTTTATGAAATTAGCCTACCAGGCAGACAGCAGGTTAGAAACGATCTTTTATCTCAAATGTCTTGCTATTAAGTTATAGCTTTGATAACTTTATTCCTTGTCTCGAGATGGTAACCAGAGCGAGGACAGACTATGGTCACTACACATAATACAGCTTTTATATATAATAGCCTAGATAAATCGTTTTCACTTTGATCAACAGGTTTGCTATGTTTTTGGTTTTATCAGTGTCTGCCTTCATTGGATGATGTTTTGATACTGTTCTCCTGAGCATAATGCCCCAGCTAACAAATCTAGGAAGATATATCGTTTTTGTAATGTTACCCATAATGTTCCCCTAATGTATGAGTGTCCAGTTTTCCTGTTAGTTAGGGGAACATTCTATCTATGTTAGCAAAAACCTTCTGAGATTGTTTTTGTTGGTTCCCTTAATGTATGAGTGTCCAGTGTTTCTGTTAGAGGAACATTCTATCTATGTTAGCAAAAACCTGACATTTTTTTGTTGTTGCATGTTTTGCTATTAAATTTAGAACATTTCACCAACCAAACATACACAGAACATGGTTGCCATGTTCCCAGAATATAATATATACATTTTCTAGACACGTTTCTTGGGAAGTTGGAAGAACATTCATGTGTCCAGGTTTCTGAGGGTTGCGAGAATAGTCTATCAATGTCCCACCAAACATGGTTGTCATGTTCTCAGAATGTACAATTTAAATGTTCTCAACACGTTTCATTGGAACTTTGCATCAGTTGATAGGAAGTAGCCTAATGGTCCCAAATAAATGACCTCCCCCCCCATACATATCATGCATTGTTACTGTTGCCAAGGCCATGATTGGTGAATCACTGATCCATTCATAGCTCTTTTTGTCTGTTGGCAAGGTTAGGGATACTCACACACAGTGCTTTTAACATAGTGTTTTCAACTTAGATATTTGACACACAATTACATTGTGCATTATCATTTATAGAGCAAATATTATTCTACAACCTGGGATTTGAACTCACAATTTCTTGGTTTACAGCATTTAGATCTTCCTGCTATGCTACTATGTCTATGTCATTTATCAGTTAATTTGACTATATTCTCTCATCATTGATTTGATTGACTTATTTCAACAATTTCTGTATTGTTATCTATTGTTGGTGGGGAATATTAAGCTGTTTTAATGACACTCCTCAATCACTATGATCAATACAAGTATTCTTGAGTGTACTTTTAACAGAGCTGAGATTTACTTTTAACAGAGCTGAGATTTTCTTAATTCTATTATTTACACATATCAAGTTGTTTCACATCTACACTGCTTAGGGAGTAGGGGTTAGGGTTTATTCTGGTTAGGGTCTAACTATACTGGTCCAATAAGCACATACCCTAGAGATATCCCTTATTGAGACAGTTGTTAGGGTGTTTGTCATTGGTGCTGGTGGCCTGGGTTCAAGACCTGCTAGGGGAGTCACCCTACACTCAGATTCTTAGTAATATATGTTAATAATGTCATTATTTGGCAACAATTACAACACACTTACAGTGCCTTGCGAAAGTATTCGGCCCCCTTGAACTTTGCGACCTTTTGCCACATTTCAGGCTTCAAACATAAAGATATAAAACTGTATTTTTTTGTGAAGAATCAACAAGAAGTGGGACACAATCATGAAGTGGATCGACTTTTATTGGATATTTCAAACTTTTTTAACAAATCAAAAACTGAAAAATTGAGCGTGCAAAATTATTCAGCCCCTTTACTTTCAGTGCAGCAAACTCTCTCCAGAAGTTCAGTGAGGATCTCTGAATGATCCAATGTTGACCTAAATGACTAATGATGATAAATACAATCCACCTGTGTGTAATCAAGTCTCCGTATAAATGCACCTGCACTGTGATAGTCTCAGAGGTCTGTTAAAAGCGCAGAGAGCATCATGAAGAACAAGGAACACACCAGGCAGGTCCGAGATACTGTTGTGAAGAAGTTTAAAGCCGGATTTGGATACAAAAAGATTTCCCAAGCTTTAAACATCCCAAGGAGCACTGTGCAAGCGATAATATTGAAATGGAAGGAGTATCAGACCACTGCAAATCTACCAAGACCTGGCCGTCCCTCTAAACTTTCAGCTCATACAAGGAGAAGACAGATCAGAGATGCAGCCAAGAGGCCCATGATCACTCTGGATGAACTGCAGAGATCTACAGCTGAGGTGGGAGACTCTGTCCATAGGACAACAATCAGTTGTATATTGCACAAATCTGGCCTTTATGGAAGAGTGGCAAGAAGAAAGCCATTTCTTAAAGATATCCATAAAAAGTGTTGTTTAAAGTTTGCCACAAGCCACCTGGGAGACACACCAAACATGTGGAAGAAGGTGCTCTGGTCAGATGAAACCAAAATTGAACTTTTTGGCAACAATGCAAAACGTTATGTTTGGCGTAAAAGCAACACAGCTCATCACCCTGAACACACTATCCCCACTGTCAAACATGGTGGTGGCAGCATCATGGTTTGGGCCTGCTTTTCTTCAGCAGGGACAGGGAAGATGGTTAAAATTGATGGGAAGATGGATGGAGCCAAATACAGGACCATTCTGGAAGAAAACCTGATGGAGTCTGCAAAAGACCTGAGACTGGTACGGAGATTTGTCTTCCAACAAGACAATGATCCAAAACATAAAGCAAAATCTACAATGGAATGGTTCAAAAATAAACATATCCAGGTGTTAGAATGGCCAAGTCAAAGTCCAGACCTGAATCCAATCGAGAATCTGTGGAAAGAACTGAAAACTGCTGTTCACAAATGCTCTCCATCCAACCTCACTGAGCTCGAGCTGTTTTGCAAGGAGGAATGGGAAAAAATGTCAGTCTCTCGATGTGCAAAACTGATAGAGACATACCCCAAGCGACTTACAGCTGTAATCGCAGCAAAAGGTGGCGCTACAAAGTATTAACTTAAATTAAACAGCCCCCCTCTGTCTCAGTATGTGTAGCGTATCTATCTGATGCTGTCTGGTCAAAAAGAGAATGCCATTATTGCCACGAGTAGCATTGACTGCAAGGGAAGCCAGCGACCATTTGGCCTCTCTTGATAAAAAATTAAAATAATAATAGCCAATCAGTGTTGAGATAAACTGGGTGAGCTCAGCTGTGAATGGTACTGGTGCACCAAAACAAATGTCGAGGAAAGACAGTTTGTATTTGGCTTCAGACCAATCACATCAAAAGCCAAACGTCATTGACAGAACAAAAATTTGAATTGTTGCATCTCGTGGCGTTGTTGTCCTCCAGTGGCTAGCTAGCTAGCTAAAATTGTCCCTTTCCTAAGTCAGCCATGGATGGAGATAGGGATTTAGTCTGAGCAATTATTATAACGACGATTCTGATCCAACTATAAATTCGACATGTAGCTAGATGTAGTATGTTAATGTTAATTAGATGGCCTGGGGTATCATTGCCCATGAAAGGAAGTTAGGCTAGCAAGCAAGCATTTTAGCCAGGTAGCCTAGGACAACAAAAAACTAAAATCATGTACTATAGCTTGTTTCCGGTCACAGGTTCAGGAATGGCTGAAAAAAATCACCAAATGTATCTACAATGAACCCTACAAATAGCACTGTTGTGAGCCATAGTCAATCAATCAACAAAAAAACTGTACTTTTAGTCAAAAGATATCTTTAACCTAGAATTTGTTGATACTATGCAACTAGACCAGTTCAGAATTTATGTGAAACATCACAGAACATATGGCACATGGAAATCATAAACAGGTGGTTTATGGAGATATGTGGGATGGACTGAGAGTAGGTGAGGGGTGGGTTTAAAAGTTCATGTTGTATAATAGTTATGGCTGAAAACATGATGTATATTGTATAAGTACTATCTATCCAGATGTAATGTATATAAAAAAAATCGAATTACTTTATTCTTGCTATGTAACTACTGTAAAAAAAAAATAAAAAAAATATGTACAGTATGTAAATGTGTGTAGAATGTTCAAACAAGGTACTTTTTTTTTACTTCGAAAGGCCCGAAAAATAATAATAATAATAATACAAAATATAAAACCATTTAGACAAAATGAAAGAAGAGGATGGCATCGGCGTTTCTCTACAAGTAGGGTGAGTCAACATGTTTTTTCTACACACACGCGCATGCAGGCACACACACACAGAAATCAGTCCCATGGACAGCCAACATCATACACTGCTCAAAAAAATAAAGGGAACACTAAAATAACACATCCTAGATCTGAATGAATGAAATATTCTTATTAAATACTTTTTTCTTTACATAGTTGAATGTGCTGACAACAAAATCACACAAAAATTATCAATGGAAATCAAATTGATCAACCCATGGAGGTCTGGATGTGGAGTCACACTCAAAATTAAAGTGGAAAACCACACTACAGGCTGATCCAACTTTGATGTAATGTCCTTAAAATAAGTCAAAATGAGGCTCAGTAGTGTGTGTGGCCTCCACGTGCCTGTATGACCTCCCTACAACGCCTGGGCATGCTCCTGATGAGGTGGCGGATGGTCTCCTGAGGGATCTACTCCCAGACCTGGACTAAAGCATCCGCCAACTCCTGGACAGTCTGTTGGTGGATGGAGCGAGACATGATGTCCCAGATATGCTCAATTGGATTCAGGTCTGGGGAACGGGTGGGCCAGTCCATAGCATCAATGCCTTCCTCTTGCAGGAACTGCAGGAACTGCTGACAGACTCCAGCCACCAGTCTAGCATTGTCTTGCATTAGGAGGAACCCAGGGCCAACCGCACCAGCATATGATCTCACAAGGGGTCTGAGGATCTCATCTCGGTACCTAATGGCAGTCAGGCTACCTCTGGCGAGCACATGGAGGGCTGTGCGGCCCCCCAAAGAAATGCCACCCCACACCATGACTGACCCACCGCCAAACCGTTCATACTGGAGGATGTTGCAGGCAGCAGAATGTTCTCCACAGCATCTCCAGACTCTGTCACGTCTGTCACATGTGCGCAGTGTGAACCTGCTTTCATCTGTGAAGAGCACAGGGCGCCAGTGGCGAATTTGCCAATCTTGGTGTTCTCTGGCAAATGCCAAACGTTCTGCACGGTGTTGGGCTGTAAGCACAACCCCCACCTGTGGACGTCGGGCCCTCATACCACCCTCATGTAGTCTGTTTCTGACCGTTTGAGCAGACACATGCACATTTGTGGCCTGCTGGAGGTCATTTTGCAGGGCTCTGGCAGTGCTCCTCCTGCTCCTCCTTGCACAAAGGCGGAGGTAGCGGTCCTGCTGCTGGGTTGTTGCCCTCCTACGGCCTCCTCCATGTCTCCTGATGTACTGGCCTGTCTCCTGGTAGCGCCTCCATGCTCTGGACACTACGCTGACAGACACAGCAAACCTTCTTGCCACAGCTCGCATTGATGGGCCATCCTGGATGAGCTGCACTACCTGGCCACTTGTGTGGGTTGTAGACTCCGTCTCAAGCTACCACTAGAGTGAAAGCACCGCCAGCATTCAAAAGTGACCATAACATCAGCCAGGAAGCATAGGAACTGAGAAGTGGTCTGTAGTCACCACCTGCAGAACCACTCCTTTATTGGGGGTGTCTTGCTAATTGCCTATGGCTAATTGCCTTGCTAATTGCCACCTGTTGTCTATTCCATTTGCACAACAACATGTGACATTTATTGTCAATCAGTGTTGCTTCCTAAGTGGACAGTTTGATTTCACAGAAGTGTGATTGACTTGGAGTTACATTGTGTTGTTTAAGTGTTCCCTTTAGTTGTCGCTGTTTTAGACTAAGCATAGGTGATTAGATGATGTTGAAATGGTGCTGAAATAGTGGAGGCAGCTCCTGTTTTCTTTGCAACTTGCGGTAACTCTCCGTGGTTCTAAATAAATAGTTGTTTAGTTGTCTGAAAATGTTGGAAACATTACCTTGCTTGACCTGTAACTGTTTGTTCAATGCAATATGTTTTATGCACTTCACCGGACAGCCTCTGTGTCTTCTTATTGTCTTGGCCTTAGGCCTATACAGTATACCACAGTGTCAAGGCATATGAACTAACAGGTTATAGAGCAAACAGTGCAATTATCGCAACACAAAGGTTGTAATATGCCTTTTTTTCTGGCTTCCCTGGTGAGTTTACTCACGTACCGCTACTGTGCATTTCTATCTGTAACATTCCTAATTTGTTGCCAAAACATGGCCCAAGTGGTAGTGTTGCTTCTGATAGAAACATGCCCAGAACATGGTTGCCATATTCTCAGAATATCAGAAATGTGTATATTTACAGAAGTCTGTACTTTCTCACATTTGCCATTTAAGCAATGATGATGCCAGTTATACCAAAACAATATACAACACAGAATTGCAGCTCCAAGTTTTAATGTGTAAAAACAGACATTACGACAGAATCACTTGGGATGAACATCCATTCTTGAACTTGTAAATGCATGATATAGATGGTATGTGGTGTGGATGTCAAGAAGACAATGGAGAGATGCTCAGCTATATAGAATTAATAAATATTGATAATTCATGAAAGGTAGTGGAAATGTGGTCATAATTCGTGCTCAAGGGGTAATCCTACATATTCCAATCTTTCAACGAGACACTCATTTGAAATAGATCAGATGAGTGTGTTGTAACTGTTGCCAAATAATGACATTAATATACATTGCTAAGAATGTGACATTAAGAGGATTCCCCTACCGGATCTCAAACCCAGGCTATCAGCACCAATGACGAGCTCCCTAACCACTCTCCCAATAAGGGATATCTCTAGTGCATGTGCTTATTGGGCTAGTATAGTTAGGCCCTGTCCAGAGGAAACCCTAACGCAGGTGTTCGCAAACGATATTTTGATATCTGAAAATTCTTGCGACCCCAACCATGTTATTAACAGACAATGTTTACTTTTTTAATTGGGGCTATCGCAGTCAATTGCAAAACAGTATTTCTGATTGTATTCTGAACTCACCATCATATACATTTAATGTGGGGCTATGACAATCAATTGCAAATTAGTCTGACATATTTATCTTATCTTACCACCACTAATGAGATGGGTGTGCTTGATGCATGTTGCGTCGGAGCTTCTCAAAGTCAGGAGGCGTGGTCGACATTCAACCTGGATCTATATATTTTTTTTATGCAGACGAGAGCACTGAATGAGCATTCCATAAGTTTTAATGCTTGGAGGGAAACGGCACAGTATTCTCTTTGAGTCAGGAACCAAAGCCGTGAATGCGTTGTCTGCAGCATTCAGTCACATGACAGCTCGATCAGCTGTTCCATTTCACTTACCAGCATGTCAACTGAGCCAGGATTCCAGTCAGGTGGATTTAGCTGATTCGGTCACTCATCTGTAGAATTTGTTGGTATTTCCCCTGCATGCTTGGGTTCAGTTTGTTGAGTTTCCCAAATATGTCTGTTACCTAGGCAAGGAGACACATTTATTTTCATTACACAGAAAGTCTACAAAGACTGTTTTTTTTTAACATCCATTGCGGATGACATCAGCTCCTCTCTCAATTCGAAAAATATTTCCAACACTCCCCCTCTCTGTGTGAAAATAGAACATCTGATCCCATATCTCCACATAGTTTTGAGAACAGGCGTGTGCAATGTAGTTTACAATCAGTTACGTTCTGAATATCTCAGAGTTTTGCACTCAGCTCTTTTTCCACCCGTTTCTCTCGGTGTATCCATTATAGATAAGTGGGTGTAACATACAATGTGTCCATATGGCAGAGGGAGACACATTCATAACTAGAGTGCAGAGGACTGCCAGCAGTCTCGTGATAGATTGAGTTTTTGAGTCGTTCAGTCAGTTGCCTTTTGATTACTAGCTATAGCATCAATTCTTAGTTTCACAGGGTTATCTGACAAAGGTTTTGATGTGAGTTCCTGTGCCTCTACCTCCCCATACATTGTTTTCATCATATCAATTGCAGCTGATAATATCAAAGTCTCTGTAATAGTGTAGGGTTTCATAGCTTAGTCATTCACCAAATGATTGAAGTGCAGCCTTTTCCCACAATCTAAGGGCATTCTCTGGTTGAATTCTAACTTACTAGGGTTGTCAGTTAAGAACAAATTGGTATTTACAATGACAGCCTATGAACAGTGGGTTAACTGCCTTGTTCAGGGGCAGAACAACAGATTTTTACCTTGTCAGCTCAGAGATTCGATCAAGAAACCTTTCGGTTACTGGCACAACGCTCTAAACACTAGGCTACCTGCCACCCTGGCCGCCACAATCACCTGACCTCAACCTAATTGAGATGGTTTGAGATGAGTTGGACCGCAGAGTGAAGGAACAGCAGCCAGATTTAAATCATTTTAATTTAGATTTTTAAGGTTAACCACATTACAATGATTTCGAGAGACAAAGACCATATTATTTTTTTTAAGTAAAGATTTTTAACCAGGATTTTGGAAATGCTCCCGCAATCCCATTTTAATATCAGGTGACCCCACATGGGATCATGACTCCTAGTTTGGGAACCGCTGCCCTAACCCCTCCTCCCATAGGCACTTGTGTATATCTGAAACAACTTGATAGGTGTAAGCAATAGGGTGAATGTGCTGAGTAAATCTCAGCTCTGTTAAAAGTACACTCAAGAAAATATTTTATCGATCATAGTGATTCATGAGTGTCATTAAAACAGGTTAACATGCCCCACCGACATCAGACAACAATATTGAAAGCTCTTAAATAGCTGAAATAAGTTAATAAAATCATTGAAGTGAGAATAATCAGAGTAATTTATACAGTACCTTACACAGACATGGTGGTATAGCAGGATTCAGGAAGATCGAAGTAATGTGAACTGAGAGGTTGTGAGTTCAAATTCCAGGTGAGGACATGTTGAATAATAATTTGGGATGAATTGAACACGCACAATGTTATCATGTGTGTCAAATATGTCAATTGAAAACACTGTATGTTAAAAGCATTGTGTGTGAGTATCCCTAACATTGCCAAGATACAAAGAACTATGAGTGGTTCACCAATCAGGGCCTTGATGGGCTTGGTAACATGACATGATGTATAATGATCTTTTTTTGACACATTTTTGCAACGTTCCCATGAAACTTGTCTAGAACATGAATATCTTATGTTCTGAGAACATGGTAACCACGTTCTGGGTAAGTTATATTTGACATTAAGGGAATGGTCTCTTGGAAACATCACAGGAACATTTCTATGAAAACGTTAGTTCATGACCAAATTAGACTCTAAAGGGAACGTTGTGTATTAAAATAAAAATCCAGGGCAATGTGTTACATAGAGACAGAGAAATGAACAGGGCAAGAGAATCATGGGCTGATTCTTATGGCTTTTTCTGTAGAATTGCCAACCAGAAACATAGCCTAGCCTACCACTGACTCTTTAGTCTTTTTCTGTCTCAGTTTTTATTTGCATTTATGCATACATTGTTCACAGTCCCACAACTGGGCTGGCAGATTTATCAGATACCTCTCTTGCACCATGATATAGTACTCCACTAAATGTCCAATTACTGCAATGAAAGTATTATGATATGTGAGACGGAAGTTCACCACTTTTATAACAGCTTTTATGCCACATAGACTTCTTGTGGCTTGAGCTCACATGCATGGGTCACTAATAGATTTTCCCAAATTACAAATCCCCATCAATTCTCTTTTAATTTACAAATATTACTGCTTGGCCATTTTAATAGTAAAACAAATCAAGAGCATGATTCCTTTATAGCTGCTATACCTCTTGAACTACTAACCTTCAATATTACCTCACATTACTCTCAATATCACCCACAGGAATACAACATTGATGGATGTGATTGCTAATTAATCTATAAAAGCACACCAGCAGCTGAACTATTGCAGCATGCAGCTTTTGTATTTATACTGAACAAAAATATGAACTCAACATGCAGCAATTTCAAAGATTTTGCTGAGTTACAGTTCATATAAGGAAATAGGTCAATTTAAATAAATTCATTAGGCCCTAATCTATGAATTTCACATGACTGGAAATACAGATATGCATCTGTTGGTCACAGATACCTTATTAAATAGGTAGGGGTGTGGATCAGAAAACCAGTCAGTATCTGTCGTGACCACCATTTGCCTCATGAAGCGCGACACATCCTTCACATCCTCGCGTAGAGTTGATCAGGCTGTTGATTGTGGCATGTGGAATGTTGTCTCACTCCTATTGAATGGCTGTGTGAAGTTGTCGGATATTGGCGGGAACTGGAGCATGCTGTTGTACCTGTCTATCCAGATCATCCTAAACTTGCTCAATGGGTGACATGGCTGTAAAGTATGCAGGCCATGGAAGAATTGAGACATTTTCAGCTTCCAGGAATTGTGTACAGATCCTTACGACATGGGCCGAAACATGTGGTAATGTGGCGGATGAATGGCACGACAATGGGCCTCAGGATCTTGTCACGGTATCTCTGTGCATTCATATTGCCATCGATAAATGCAATTGTGTTCTCTGTCCCTAGTTTATGCCTGCCCATACCATAACCCCACCGTCACCATGGGGCACTCTGTTCACAACGTTGACATCAGCAAACCGCTCACCCACTTGACACCATACACGTTGTGAGGCCGGTTGAACGTACTACAAAATTCTCTGAAGCAGGTTGGAAGCAGCTTATGGTAGAGAAGTTAACATTATATTCTCTGACAACAGCTCTGGTGGACATTCCTGCAGTCAGCATGCCAATTGAACACTCCCTCAAAACTTGAGAGATCTGTGGCATTGTGTTGTGTTACAAAAATGCACATTTTAGAGTGGACTTTAATTGCCCCCAGCGCAAGGTGCACACCTAATGATCATGCTGTTTCATCAGCTTCTTGATATGCCACACCTGTCAGATGGATGGATTATCTTGCCAAAGGAGAAATGCTCACTGACAGGGATTTTAACAAATTTGTTCAGAAGATTTGAGAGAAATAAGCTTTTTGTGAGTATGGAATATTTCTGGGATCTTTTTATTTCAGCTCATGAAACATGGACCAACACTGTACATGTTGCGTTTATATTTTAGTTCAGTGTAAGTTAGATGTTTTACCACACAGTACCACTCTCCACTATTCCCCTAAACAACCCCTAGGTACGGGGCTTTCATTCAGAACAGTGTTTCTCAACCTCTGACCGTGGATAGGCACTAGTCCCTAGGATGAAAGCGATTTATTCTCATCTCAAGTGCTAGTTTGAATGTAAGCGGTTCTAGAAGCGGGAAGGACTATAGCCTGCTGGTCCTCTAAAACAAGTTGATAAAGCTTGTTTAAGAAAATAGTGCGGAAAATTAGATCACATTTTCCCTCCCACTTCATTCATAGTGTCAACATGTTTATTCTCAGCATGATCATTTTAACAGATACTGACATAAACATATATACTTTTTGAGTGTCCTTATCTTTTTTCCCCATGTCTGCAGGATCCCTGATGCGACGTAGATGGTTCATGATCCCATTGTTGGTGCAGGCCTGGCTGCTAGCGTCTCCAATCAGTGAGCGAGCCTGTCCTCAAAGCTGTAGATGTGATGGGAAAATAGTATACTGTGAGTCCAATGCCTTCCGGGATGTGCCAAACAATGTGTCTGTGGGATGCCAGGGCCTCTCTCTGCGCTACAACAGTTTAGTGAATCTCAGAGCTAGTCAGTTCTCAGGCCTCAGTCAGCTTGTTTGGCTTTATCTTGACCACAACTACATTAACACAGTGGACAGCCAAGCCTTCCATGGGGTACGGAGGCTCAAGGAGTTGATTCTCAGCTCTAACAAGATCACAGAGCTACAAAACAACACTTTCCATACTGTCCCTAACTTACGCAATCTTGACCTTTCTTACAACAAGCTGCAGGCCCTCCAGCCCAGTCAATTTCAGGGCATGCGGAAGTTGCTTAGTCTCCACTTGCGGTCTAACTCCCTGAAAACTGTCCCAATGCGTGTTTTTCAGGATTTGCGCAATTTGGAGTTCCTCGATCTAGGCTACAATCGATTGCGAAGCCTGACTCGAAATGCTTTTGCTGGGCTGCTCAAGTTGATCGAGCTTCATTTGGAACACAATCAATTCTCAAAGATCAACTTCTCTCACTTTCCCCGCCTCACCAACCTGCGGGCACTCTATTTGCAATGGAACCGAATTAAGTCAATAAACCAGGGTCTAACCTGGACGTGGACGTCCTTGCAAAAACTGGACCTTTCTGGAAATGAACTGCAAGTTGTGGATGCCAGTACGTACCAATGTCTCCCCAACCTACAGACCCTGAACTTGGACTCCAATAAGCTTCGCAACATGTCCCAGGAGACAGTGGATGCCTGGATCTCCCTCACCACCATCAGCCTAGCTGGTAATGTGTGGTACTGTAGCCCTACCATCTGCCCCTTAGTGGCCTGGCTGAGGAACTTCAAGGGGAACAAGGAGACCACTATGATTTGTGCTGGGCCTAAGGAGGCCCAAGGAGAGAAAGTGATCGATGCAGTAGAGACATTTAGTATCTGTAAGGTCACTCCCACCACCCCTTTTGTCTTAACCACAGCCTCCCTCAACATCCCATCTCAGCCTGAGCTCCTGCCCCTTCCCACGTTGTCTCGGGTTGAAGAGGAGTTGACTCGCAGTGCTACGACCATTCCGTCTCCTTCAGGGGTCTCCCCTACCACCCCAGAGCAAGACTTTGAGTATGTGTCTCTCCATAAGATTATTGCTGGCTGTGTGGCACTTTTCCTGTCGGTGGCTATAATTCTCCTGGTTATTTATGTGTCCTGGAAGCGCTACCCCAACAGCATTAAGCAGCTCCAGCAGCGCTCCATGGTCAAAAAGCAGCGAAAGAATGTGCGGGAAACAGAAAGCACTCTCAGCTCACCTCTGCAAGAGTATTATGTGGACTACAAACCTGCAAACTCTGCAACTATGGATGTGCTGGTTAATGGGACTGGACCCTACACATACACAATCTCAGGCTCCAGAGAATGTGAGGTATGATCCATTTCCACTGCGGGGCACCAGAGGTAAATTTCTCAGTGATTTTGGGGATAAAAATATATTTTACATTATCCTCTTGCTCTGTTTGTTTGTTGGATAGGAAATATGAGTCAATGCATTGTGACTTGAGTCATAACATGCCAGGCTAGTTCAGATCCATTTATAAACCCAGATCATGTTGTAAAGTACAGTATGCCTCTTTCAGTCAAAAAATAAGCATCATGAATTGATTAAGAGAGAGTGAAGCTTGAGCTTTCCTGCACTCCTGTTTGAATATATATCTTACTGTAGGCAAAATAGAATGATTACATTTTTTTTTTACATACCATATCAAGTCACTGTGCAGTGAGTCTTTGCCTATCGTGTATATTTGCTACAACAGCAAACCTTGCCGATGGCTTTTTTATGTGGTAAAATGTCACTATTGTCTTATTTGAACTCTCACTCTCTTACTTACTATCTTGATTGTGATAAATTGACAGAGGCTATACCTTTATCACCTCTCGGGGTAATGGCTGGTATATTACATGACATTAAAGCTCAGTAAAGGTATTGAATTATCAAGTACAGCAGATCCTCAGTAGAGGATAAATTCAATCTAAAGTATTATCTCAAACCTGGCCTCTCTCTCTCAATGCCTCTTTCATTAGATGTTTCTGGTTCTAGCCAAAGAGGTGCAAAACCAGGCAGGTTTTTGTTGACAATGTAGTACCACAGTAAGCAGATGCCCTTGATGTTGTAAGACTGCAATCAGGCTGTTTTCTTACAGTTTATAAACAGGACATTGGAAGTCTGCATTGGAGATCTGAGACTGAGTGAGAGGCTGTGTAGCGAGCTACACTGAGTGGTTTAGAACTGAGTAACAGAGGAATGTATACTGTAAAGCAGTGTTTCCCAACCACTGGTAAGATGCACATGAGGGGTACTTCAGGGGTACTCCGGGCAGAGCAATATTCAGTTGGTGGTACTATAACCAAAAAAGGTTGGAAACCACTGAGGTAGAAGGGAAAGGCAGAGAAGGAAAGTGGAAACAAGGTTCATGGACTAGAAAGGTTTTCCCTTTACTACTTTTACCCTTTAACATATCACCACTATTTTATCCAACCACCTGTGTTTCCTCTGATGTCTCTCAAAGCCTCATTTGATAAAGATTAAGCGGATTTATGGTCATCAGTTCATTGATTTGTTTCCCAGCCAAAATAATTATTGGAAAGAGAGGGGACATTGCGTAATTGCACCACCAGATGAATAAAAATCTGACACAGGGAGCCCCAGCAGATCTCATACTGTTAAGCTTTACAAATTGAGCATAACAATAATGTGAACTGATATTATGGCCCTCTGGCCCCCTTAATTACAAGCCATCTAATCAGATTAAGCCAGTCTATTTCGCACATTTTACCTTACAGCTGCAGTATTACAGTGTAGCATACATTGAAATAATACTTATCAAAAGTAAAGCAATGGCATTCATATTTTGACTACTGAAGATGGAAATTCATGCTGCATAGCTTCTTTTTCCATGACCATTTCTCAGGACCACAGACAGATGCTAAGGGGTTGAGGGAGGAAGTCGCACAGAAATACTTATTGATTTGCCCATGCTTAATTAGGCACTTTTGCGTGTGCCCTCTTTCCCTGATGCCATGTATCTGCCTTCCCCTGTATTGCTGCTGGTTGGCCTTTGGCAGAATAGTAGATAATGATTAACAGGGCATGCTTTGCTTAGGGAGATATAGCAGGGCCACTTAAGTCTGCACCTTTCTCTCTGACTCAGTGTTCCCTTTGGTAGCCAAAAGGCCCATACACATTGGAGTGGAGAAAAGTTGCTCATGAATTGCACCAATATTATAGAAGGTAGTTTCTATTTCCTATAATATATTAGCACCACTTACCAGTGCTTTGCCTCGTTATAGTATGTTTTTCTTCATTTCCTCCTCAAGTATCTCAAATCCCACATAACACACCGAAGGCGAAAGCAAAAATGTATTTTAGATGCATGTTCTCAGTAATGTCATCCATTATTAAGTGCACAGGTGCAGAACAGTTTCTAGTCAAACCAGACTCAATGTGCAGGAGAAAGCTGAGGTGAGAAGAACTGAGGCAGTCTGTCTAACTTGCTCTTATATGAGAATGAGGCGATTCCAAACCAGGACAGCCCAAAAATATTTTGGTTATTTGAAATTGTCATGGCAATTCTCACATAGAAACTTAATAGGGAGGGAGGATGTTTGACATGCTTTTTACATTTGTGTCACAATTTGTTTTTAGAAAATAATGATGAACGTTAAGAATCTGTTCTTAACTGGCTAGCCTAGTTAAATTATGGTTAAATAAAAATAATAATAATAATAAGTTAGCCTGACGACTCACATTAAAATCCTTCTGCTGCTCTATCGTTCGCTGCATACATTAGTCTGAGACTGCCATCATTGAAGTCATTTGTGGTGATGATGGGCACAAGGGGTGTTATTTGGGTAGCCAAGCAAGATGAAAGTTGCCATTTTAGGCCCTTTTTAGACCTATACATACTTCCTGTAAGACCCTATTGTCCGTGAACCGTACCTGATACAAACAACATCTTGGTATATTTATGCTCACAAAATGTTACATTAATTTATCCAACATCAAACATATTTATATTAATATTTCAAAAGTACCCTTGCATCCTGTAAAATCCTATGATCCGTGAACCCGCACATGATACAGACAAATCTTGGTGTCATTATAGTCCTTACAGTGTGCTTTAAGGTATTATATTATCTCAATGTACTCCTTTTGATTTTGTTCATTTCTAGACATGTTTTTAGGAAAAAATATTTTCAAACCGGTGTGCCTGGCACCTTCTACCATACCCCGTTCAAAGGCACTTCCATTTTTTGTCTTTCCCATTCACACTCTGAATGGCACACATACACAATCCATGTCTCAATTGTCTCAAGGCTTAAAAATCCTTCTTTAACCTGTCTCCTCCCCTTCATTTACACCGATTTGAAGTGGATTTAACAGGTGACACCAATAAGGGATCATAGCTTTTACCTGGTCAGTCCTCCCAATGAAGTATCTATGTGACAATTTCCAGAACGATCTGAGATCCCAAAAATATTTTCGGTCTGTCCTGGCTTGGATTTGTCCAATGTAGTATATGAGAGCACTAAATGGAATACTTAATCTGTTTTCTGTTGGCAGAATAACTAATAGCCTTGCAGATGAAAAGAGCAGAGGTTTTCCTCATCTCTATTATCCCTTGTCCTCTCTTCCTCAATGGGCAGTCAGAGCAGTTGGAAATGTAATAGGATTTCTGTAGTTCTCTCTTATGCCAAACATCAAAATGCAGAGCAAGCTTAAACATGTCCTCTGAATATAAGACAATTAACATTTGAATTACATTTTTGGTCACATTTCATTTTCAGGTGGAAACATTTCAAGCCCCAATAGCCCTACTTTCTTGTCTCTACAATCTCATTTTGCCCTCCCTCTTGCTTTGTAATGTAAAAGCTGTTAGTTTGTGGTTTAAAGCTGTGATCTCATGTTACAACCTGGTCTCAGAGAATATAATTTTGTATGATTCTGTATGTACAGTACCAGCCTAAAGTTTAGCCACACCTACTCATTCAAGGGTTTTTCTTCATTTTTTAACTATTTTCTACATTGTGTAGACATCAAAAATAGGAAGTAACACATATGGAATCATGTAGTAACCTAAAAAGTGTTAAACAAATCAAAATATAGATGCCAAGAGTGTGCAAAGTTGTCATCAAGGCAAAGGGTGGCTACATTGAAGAATCTCAAATATAAAATATATCGACTTTTTTAGTTACTACATGATTCCATGTGTTGTTTCATTGTGTTGATGTCTTAACTATTATTATAATACAATGTAGACAATAGTCAAAATAAATAAAAACCCTTGAATGAGTAGGTGTGTCCAAACTTTTGACTGGTACAGTAAATCCGAGACACACCATTTAGTATGATATGTATGGTATGTATTCATTTGTGGATGTCCATCATCCATTTCGTATGATATGTTACGAATTTGAAAAACGTACACAATGTTACAAATTTGCAAAATGTACAATATGTCACAAATTTGAATAGCTGGCTAACATTAGCTAGGCTAGGGTTTATGGATAAGGTTAGGGTTAAGGCTAAGAGTTAGGTTAAAGGGTTAAGGTTAGAGGAAGGGTTAGCTAAAAGAGTTAAGGTTGGGTTGAGGGGAAGGGTTAGCTAACATGCTAATTAAAGTAGCTAAAAAGCAGTAAGTAGTTGAAAAGTTGCTAATTAGCTAAAATGCTAAAGTTGTCCGTGATGAGGTTCAAACACACAACCTTTGGGTTGCTAGTCGTTTGTGTTATACGGCTACTTATCCACCCCAACCAACCAACCACCCTACTTTGTCACGCCTTGGTCATTGTATTTTGTGTTTTCGTTATATATTTGGTCAGGCCAGGGTGTGACAGGGGTTTATGTTATTATATTTCGTATTGGGTTGTAGTATTTGGGATCGCGGCTGATTAGGGGTGTTGTATAGGCTTGGCTGCCTGAGGCGGTTCTCAATCAGCAGTCAGGTGATTCTCGTTGCCTCTGATTGGGAACCGTATTTAGGTAGCCTGAGATTCGCTTTGTCATTCGTGGGTGATTGTTCCTGTCTCTGTGTAGTTTCACCAGATAGGCTGTAATTAGGTTTCACGTTCCGTTTGTTGTTTTGTATTTATTATAGTTATTTCATGTATCGTCACTTTTCTTCATTAAAGACATGAGTAACCACCACGCTGCATTTCGGTCCGACTCTCTTTCTACAAACGAAGAACGCCGTTACATACTTTCCTTTTTGCCTTAAGTAACCTTCTGTGTATGTAACCATATCAAACATAACATATCATACTAATTTGAGTGTTGAGTGTGACATATATTCTATGAGACCAGGCTGCATGTCTGTGAGTCATTCAGTACAGAGGGAGATGTAATGATATAGTAAAGCCCAGAATCTCTCCTTCCTCTATGGCTTCCCTGGTCTGTTTATGTTTCAAGTATCACTCATTTTCTTTTGAAATCAAGGAAAGAGTTTCTGTATAGGTTGATTTGATTTATAGAAATTAGATATGAGTATGGCTGAATCAGACATAGAGTAATGTCCTTGGTTAAACAGGTGGACAGCATCCCCCCAATATTCCTCAACAGTACTCAATGGCTAGTTCATGAAACCATTATTCAGATTAATCTTTTAATTGGAATGGAGATGCCATGAACCAGTCCTTTATACTAATCAATTTTCCCTCCATTTTCTGAATGGAAATATATTTGACTGATAATTGTTTACAGGTTCCTATGGTTTTATACCATTCTTACCTCATTTATCATCTCTGCTACAGCTTCTTGTAGCCTATAGTATATCAATAGATGGAACGTTTGTCAATGGAAAACATGATATTTCCAACTCTTTTTCTATGGAAAAATCGTAATCAGATCCATTTAGTTTGATAAGGTTTTGTCCATATCAGTGGTGCTGACATCTTCAGCTTAAAAAAAAAGCTCAAGTACTTCATGTGAGGTTATTGCTGTTCTGTTCTGTGCTGCATCCATGTAGTTGTCATGTGCTCCATTTTGTTTTGTTGTTACATTACATTTTGTGTGACAGAGAGAGTGAGTGGATGGAAGTGGATTGGGAGGAAAGGGAGAGAGATCAATGTTCTGTAAAACATTCTCATCACAGATAAATCAGTGGGTGAGATTATCCTTTGACCGGAGAACAGAAGCATTTCATCAATTGGAGATCAGGAATGTGTATCAATCTCCCTCCCCATGCATGTTTGACATTATTGAATCCTCCCGTTTATGGCAATTCTTCTCGATCTCAGTCAATCTCTTTCTGTAGTGATTGAAGCCCAACGTCCAGAGAGTATGCTGGAGGGCATGCTTAGCAAGAGAATGGTACTATCCAGTGTTTACATGAGTGACAGAAGTTAAGTTGTTTAAATAAATGCATTTGTACCCAAATAAACAGGCGTTTATAAAATACAATGTGACCATCTGTGTACTAACGACCAAGAATATGATGAGCAAGACACAAACTGGTGTGTGTGTGCATGCTTAGAGAATTAACTGAATTTGACACATATTTATGGTTGTGTATTGAATCAAGGCTCTGCATATGGAAAAGTCTTTATTGTGTCATCTTAACATTGAGTCTGGTTTCATTCACAATTGAAGGCCAATCCTTGAATATAAGTTGAGTGGGCATTGTTTTGATATTCTTAGAAACTATTTGAATGAAATGTATTGTAACAAATTGGCAGAGCTGCCAACCCAGATATGTAATGGAGCCCAGGCTAAAAGGTTAATTGGTTGTTATCCAGTGATTGATGTCAAGGTTGTCTAGACATGCCAAATTAGCTGTGTCTGAGGTGAGATGAAGATGGGTAATGGCTCATGAGACAGGGGGTAGCCTGGAAGTTTATACAGAATTGCTTTGGGAGAAGTTAGATACAATATGCTGCTCAAAAAGCTGTCAGATACCATGAGACTGATTGACTTTTGACTTTTTGGGTATACCGCCCTCGTAGGTTCAATTGATTTCATCACACTCACACTGCTCATGGCAACCTTGTTCTCAACTCTTTTGATCAAAACAAACTGTAGTTGGAGACATCAGGTTGACTATAGCTGAATTAAAGCACCTCAAACATATGTTGATAAAACCCCATTTCTCACAGACTAATTGTAGGCCTGTTGTTGTATTACAGAATTATGTGTATGCATTACTGAATACTCATCAGCTAGCACCCATTATACAGCCATTACAGAAATCTGAGGGTCTAAATCTGAAGCCTGCAGTACATATTATGGTGGGAAGATGGGGAGGTAAATATTGGTAAGGTAGTGTCAAGATTTAAGGGCACTGACAACCTGCCTGGTTTTAGACCAACTGAGTTATAGCTCTCTCTCTATCACCTTCCCCCTCTCTCTCTCCTATCCCTCTCTCACCTTCCTCTCTCTCGCTCTCTCCCTCTCACCTTCCTATCTCTGCCTCTCATTAATCATTTGCTGGTGACACAGACATTGCGCTGTGGCCCAGTCCCTCTGAAGGTCATGCCTTGTGAATCAGCAGACAGCACCCAGAGAGCAGCTCTACAAACAGGGGCCTGTAGCTGGCTCTGGAGAGATGCTGAGTTCATGTCTTACACTGGGGCGCACAAATATTATGTGTCAGACAAGCAGAGGGAGTTCAAACAGGCTGAAATCTGAGAAAACACTGTGCTTTTTGACATTGGATTGTGTTTGTGTGAGCCTGACTTAGAAGGCTACATTTTTTTTTTCTTCACACACTTCAAAAGCACTTGCACTGATATTTGATGTTTGGACCCCCATGTCACTGTTGCCTCTCAAACAAGACTGCAATGAATCAGCATCTGAATACAAACCTACAATGTGTTTTTTAGGACTCTTTTAGTTGTTTTGGCCAATTTCATTCGCTTGAATTTACTTTGTATTGCATTGGCTTGGTTATTTTGACAACATGAATGCTCGTATAGCAGTTGTACATCTGTCCTCAATGGGGGTCTGATGTAGTTTTTAGTGAGGAAAAACCACCCTCTCTTCTTCCCTCTGCTTTCTTCTCTTCTTTCCTCTCCCCTCGTTCCTCCCCCTTCTCCTATCTCCCCCTAAGCTCAGCCAGCCTTCATGGGAGTGCATACAATAAACAGCTCAGAAGGATTAGTGGCCAGGGTTCCTACTAACCAACTCATTGCCCCACAAAATTGTATTTGTGCCCTTATTTCCACCAAGGTCCTCTCAACACTGCCTCGGCCACAATGAGGAAAAAGGCCACCAGGCTGGCAGAGATGTTCCATTGGGTAGTGGTTCAGTTACTTCAGTTGTCATGGAGCAATAAATGACAAATGAAGTGGCTGGCACCAGCTACTGCTAGGGGGAGGCCGCTTCAGAATACTAATGTCATTTCTGTCTGAATCTGGACGACGAGGAGGGGGAAGTCTCAGGTTTGGCATTAACTGGAAGGATTTTTCACTTGATATGTTGAAATGAATTCATTGGTAGCGATCTCTTCAATAGAGCCATTTCTACAGCATGGACACAACAGTAACAACCAATAAGGATGTCATGGAGAGGCATTCCTAACCTTTTTGAAATGACAGTATAATGGGGGGATATTTATTTGTCTATATAGGCTAGGATAATGACATTAAAACCACACATGTCGTTTGTGACGGGGACTTCAGTGTGTGTGGGAGTGATAGAGGAGTGGTCCATCTGAGGAGATTAATGGTTAAACCCTAATCTGCTTGTGTTATTTATTTCTGAAGAGAGCCCTGTTGGATAATCAAACTGTGGCAAAATGGATCCATTAAACCTTGTAATCAATTACATTTAGTGCCCTCAATCCTGCATGGCTGAAAGAACAGATGTAGGCTAGTATTTCACCACCAAACTCCTGTCAGCATCCTGAGCCTCACCAGTACTGCCACATCAGAATACACAGCTCCCGAATCAGCACTTTCAAAGGGAGCTTTATGAAGATGATTACCAGATGCTCCTCTTCTCTGTAACTCTCCTTGCCATAAAGCCCCCCCTTTGTCATCTGATTTGTTGATGGCTGTGACGTCCTCCCCATCCCTTCTTTTTTTTGTGTGACCAACTTTTATTTATTTAGTATTTTTTTGTGAGGGGTTCAGATCCCAGACAGGCAATACTATTCAAATTGTACATATATAAATCAACAAAAAACAGTAGATTAAAAAAAACAAACATTATTTGTCCCGTCTGTCCCATCTCCTCCCCCCATTCTCAGTAGGTGTGACCCATTCCTATTCCCACCTCCCTCTCTCCCCCCACTGGCTCATGTTGTGGACATATCTATGCATGAAACAAAATGTCATGGGCAACTCATCTTATGTTTGTATAATTATTTGTGGGACCAAGGCACACATGAATAGAATCAGCCTGCATACATCGATATTCGATACAGATATTAAAAATACAATTGATACGTTCAAACATGATTACATTACATGAACTCATAATAAGCTTTTCACCTTTTCGATTCCTCTACTGAATGTATCTAATATTGTTTCCTTGGCGCTGTTCAAAAGAGCTATGGAGTGCTCTAGTGAAAGAATGTCAAGGAAGTTGTGTACCCCTCGAGTTATGCTGAGTTTATGTGGAGGCTTCCATCTGGTCACTAACATTATTTTTGCCGCAGTCAGTCCAGACAACCATACTCGTTTCTGTGGTACTATGAGAGTCAGTGAAGAGTCATACTTCAACAATAATATATTGGTTGAGATAGGGAATGGCAGCACCAACTATACTTGACACAGACCTGGCTACTTGTGGCCAAAAGGTCTTCACACTGGGGCAGTCCCACATCATGTGCATGTAGGCTCCAATATTTTTAGAGAACACAACAGACAATTTGGAATAGAAGCAAGTTTAAATTGGCAGTGTTTCCGGAGTCAAATAACATCTGTGAATGAATTTGTAGTGTATTAGTTGATGATTCAAATTACGGGAGGACATTGAGATATTGTTTTAGACTCTTTTCCAATCTGTTTTTTGTTTGTAGTCTTTAATATCTCCATTCCATACCATAACTATTCATATTGGTTTACAGAGGGCTTCTAGTAGTTTTTTTATATAGATTGGATACAAAACCTCCACTTCTGTTTTGACTGGCTAAAATCTCAGTGAGTGGATGGAATGGGAGTGGTTGACTCTATAAGTGTGCATAGCGGCCCTTAACTGCAAAAAAAAAAAATCTAAATGATGAACGAGATAAATTATACATCTTTTTTAGGCCATGAAAGGTTAATAAACCTTCATCATTCATTATGTCCAAAAGTTTAATTTCTTGTTCAGACCATTGTTTAAAAAAAGTAGGTTTCCCTCCCAAAGGTAGGGAGTTATTCCTAAATATTGTTGTTTGGGTATGCCATTGCACTTCCCAATTACCCAGTTTCTCAATTTGTTGCCAGGTCTGTATTGAGTGGGCGATGATTGGTCCAAACTGAGTACGGCAAAATATAGGAGTTAAGGCAGAGAATAGTACATCTTTCGATGTAAATGGTGACACTATATTTTCCTCTGTTTCCAACCAAGGATTTTTTTTTATCTTGATCAAGTTGGGTAAACCTAGACCCCCAAAACCTTTGGGTTGCTGGAGTGTACTCATTTTAATTCTGTGACGTTTCCCTTTCCATATAAAATTCAACACTAAACTTTGGATCTTTTCCCAGTATCCTAATGGCGAGGACAAAGGAAGCATGCTAACAAAGAAATTGGCAAGACAAGGCAAGACATTCATTTTGACTATTGAAATTCGACCTGATGAAGTTAATGTTCGTTTAAACCATCTGGCGAGATTTGCTATAATTGCAGTTGTGACATTTTGTAGTTTTCTAAAACAATTTTATTTAGAGAGGGAAAACTGTCAATGCCCAGATATTTAAAATGGATCACAATTGGCGTCTTCAATTCTATATTGAGATTTAACATTGCTTTGCTAAGTGGGAGCAGACATGATTTAGTGAAGTTGATCTTAACACTTGATATACTGCTGAATTGTCTGAATATACTTAATACATTAGGGAATTAGGGAGGGATTGTGGTACATTGTCAAGGTACAATAATATGCCATCTGCATATAATGCGATTTGGTGGCATGTGCCCTTAACTGATATTTGCCCTATACCTCGGGATTGACATATTTGTTTTTAGCTAAAGTCTCCAGTGATAGGGCAAATAGGAGGCTGGATGCTGGACAGCCTTGGCAAGTTCCCCATTTGATGGCGAACTGTGAGGAGCATTGGTGACCCATCAAGACCATTGTAGAGGGGTTACTAGACAGTGTTTTTAACATAGTTATAAACATTTTGCCAAATCCCATACATTCCATATTAGCTGTGGGGAAGTAGTCACAGCACCCCCAAACTACATCTCGTGGCTATGCCTCCTGTAGTATACCAGAGGTAGGACCATTCAAGACGGTCAAAGCCCTTCTATGCATCAATTGAAAGGACTGCACAGGGGGTGGTATATTAGGTGTAATATGTATTATATGTACTGTAGGAGATGTCTCAGATTGTCTGACATCAGTGGTCATGGAGCAATAAATACAAAATGAAGTGGCTGACTACTGCTTGGGGGAGGCTACTGTGGAAGGATTTTTTGCTTAGGTATGATATGTTGAAATGGAGTCATTGGTAGCAATCTCTTCAATAGAGCCATTTCTACAGCATGGACACAACAGTAACAACCAATAAGGATGTCATGGAGAGGCATTCCTAACCTTTTTGAAATGACAGTATAATGAGGGATATTTATTTGTCTATATAGGCTAGGATAATGACATTAAAACCACACATGCCGTTTGTGACGGGGACTTCAGTGTGTGTGGGAGTGATAGAGGAGTGGTCCATCTGAGGAGATTAATGGTTAAACCCTAATCTGCTTGTGTTATTTATTTCTGAAGAGAGCCCTGTTGGATAATCAAACTGTGGCAAAATGGATCCATTAAACCTTATAATCAATTACATGTAGTGCCCTCAATCCTGCATGGCTGAAAGAACAGATGTAGGCTAGTATTTCACCCAAACTCCTATCAGGATCCTGAGCCTCACCAGTACTGCCACATCAGAATACACAGCTCCTGAATCAGCATTTTCAAAGGGATCTTTATGAAGATGATTACCAGGTGCTCCTCTTCTCTATATCTCTCCTCGCCATAAAGCCATAAAGCCCCCCCTTTGTCATCTGATTTATTGGTGGCTGTGAATTCCTCTCCATCCCTTCCTATTTCACAGCTAAATTATACATGCAATAGGAAATTACTTGTTCACAAGATAGCTATTCTCATCCTTCCCTTATAACTCCTATAGATTATTGATAACCAGACCAGGTCTGGTCAGGAGTAGAGATGGGCACTATTTCTGTTACATGTATTTGAAATATGTATTTAAATTACTCCTGAGTATTTAGCATTTTTTTTATTACAAGTGACTGAACTACACTCCAATGTATTTTGTAACATGATATCTTCGAGAGCTATAATTTGTATTTTCAAAATACTAAATACTTTTCTATAAAGAAATGACATCTGTCCACAATTTCACCCTGTATTGCTATCAGAAGAAGCACTATGGTGTGATAAGAGCGTCTGCTAAATTAACTAAATATAAATGTATTTGTAAATATTAACAATTGCAAAGCATGCTGAGGATTTTTCAAATGATAAAAAAGGCCAATAGTAATACCCAATGTTAGGTGGTGGACCGTATGAAGCTATCTTAAAAACAAAACAAATCCAAGATGGCGTAGCAGTGGGAGGTCTGTTTTGACTGTCTTGTCCCGTCCCGTCCCTTGTATATATCGTTTTTCTTCATATATATTTTTATTATTTTAAATCTCATTTTCCATCTATGGACTGAAAATACTCTCTTGCAACATGCCTCACCCAATGTGTTATGGATCTGCTATTTTTACACTTTTGAACCGGAACCCCCTTCAGAGGCTAGCCAGCTAACTAGCTACGAGCTAGTCTTCAGTTAGCCACTGCTAGCGGTCATCACCATTAACTCGGTCTGCCAGCCTCAGCCCGGGCAACTCCTGCCAGCCTGCACAGTGTGATATCTACCCAGAGCATATTGGACTGCTTTTCTCTACCACATCTCCGGATTCCTACCGCAAGCTCTGAACCTTTACTCGGATCATCGCAGCTAGCTAGCTGCTACCCGAGTGGCTACTCCTGTCTAACGTCTCTGTCCCGAAGCAAGCACCAGTTAGCCTGGAACTAGCCTCAAACTAGGCTCCTGGCTATCCGAAGAGATCCATCAAGCAATCCCTGGGCTTCAATTTCCTCTTTTGCCAATTGGCCTGGACCCTTTGCTGCCGACACGGAGCCCCGCGATCCATCACGACTGGTCTACCGACGTAACCGTCCGAGGGGGTTTCAACAAGCTCTTCCATTGCGACGTCCCCCTGAGGCCCATCTGCTAGCCTGCTGCTAGCCCCGGCCTGCTAGCTGTCTGAATCGCCGTGCCTCCACCTCACCTATCTATTCACTGGACCCTATGATCACTTGGCTACACATGCCTCTCCCTAATGTCAATTACCTTGTCTATTGCTGTTTTGGTTAGTAATTTTTGTCTTATTTCACTGTAGATCCTCCAGCCCTGCTCAATATGCCTTAGCTAGCTCTTATGTTCCACCCCCCACACATGGCTTAAATGGTGCCTCTAGAGACAAAACCTCTCTCATCATCACTCAATGCCTAGGCTTAACTCCACTGTACTCACATCCTACCATAACCTTGTCTGTACATTATGCCTTGAATCTATTTTTCCGCGCCCAGAAACCTGCTCCTTTAACTCTCTGTTCTGAACGCACTAGACGACCAGTTCTTTTAGCCTTTAGCCGCACTCTTATCCTACTCCTCCTTTGTTCCTCTGGTGATGTAGAGGTTAACCCAGGCCCTGCAGCCCACAGCATCACTCCCATTCCCCAGGCGCTCTCATTTGTTGACTTCTGTAACCGTAAAAGCATTGGTTTCATGCATGTTAACATTAGAAGCCTCCTCCCTAAGTTTGTTTTATTCAGTGCTTTAGCACACTCCGCCAACCCGGAGGTCCTAGCCATGTCTGAATCCTGGCTTAGGAAGGCCACCAGAAATCCTGAAATTTCCATCCCTAACTATAACATTTTCCGACAAGATAGAACTGCCAAAGGGGGTGGAGTTGCAATCTACTGCAGAGTTCTGTTTTACTATCCTGGTCCGTACCCAAACAATTCGAGCTTCTACTTTTAAAAATCCACCTTTCCAGAAACAAGTCTCTCACCGTTGCCGCTTGCTATAGACCCCCCTCGGCCCCCAATTGTCCCCTGGACACCATATATGAATTGATCGCCCCCATCTATCTTCAGAGTTAGTACTGTTAGGTGACCTAAACTGGGACATGCTTAACAGCCCGGCCATCCTACAATCTAAGCTAGATGCCCTCAATCTCACACAAATCATCAAGGAACCTACCAGGTAAACCCTAAATCTGTAACCATGGGCACCCTCTTAGATATCATCCTGACCAACCTACCCTCTAAATACACCTCTGCTGTCTTCAACTTCAAACAGCCACCCCTCATCACTGTCAAACGCTCCCTAGAACACTTCAGCAAGCAGGCCTTGCTAATCGACCTGGCCCGGGTATCTTGGAAGGATATTGACCTCATCCCGTCAGTAGAGGATGCCTGATTCCTCTTCAAAAGTGCTTTCCTCGCCATCTTAAATATGCATGCCCCATTAAAAAAATGTAGAACTAGGAACAGATATAGCTCTTGGTTCACCCCGGACTTGACTGCCCTTGACCAGCACAAAAACATCCTGTGGCGTTCTGCATTAGCATCAAATAGGCCCCGCGATATGCAACTTTTCAGGGAAGTCAGGAACCAATATACTCAGTCAGCTAGGAAAGCTAAGGCTAGCTTTTTCAAACATAAATTTGCTTCCTGTAGCACTAATTCCAAAAAGCTTTGGGACACTGTAAAGTCCATGGAGAATAAGAGCACCTCCTCCCGGCTGCCCACTGCACTGAGGATAGGAAACACTGCCACCATCGATAAATCTACGATAATCGATCATTTCAATAAGCATTTTTCCACGGCTGGCCATACTTTCCACTTGGTTACCCCTACCCCGGCCAACATCTCAGCACCACCTGCAGCAACTTGCCCAACCCTCCCGCTTCTCCTTCACCCAAAACCAGACAGCTGATGCTCTGAAAGAACTGCCAAATCTGGATCCCTACAAATCAACTGGGCTAGACAATCTGGACCCTCTCTTTCTAAAATTATCCGCCGAAATTGTCGCAACCCCTATTACTAGCCTATTCAGCATCTCTTTCGTATCGTCTGAGATCCCCAAAGATTGGAAAACTGCCGCAGTCATCCCCCTCTTCAAAGGGGGAGACACTAGACCCAAACTGTTATAGACCTATATCCATCCTGCCCTGCCTTTCTAAAATCTTCGAAAGTACATTTAATAAACAGATCACCGACCATTTCGAATTCCACCGTACCTTCTCCACTTTGCAATCTGGTTTCCGAGCTGGTCATGGGTGCACCTCAGCCACGCTCAAGGTAATAAACGATATAAAAATAACCACCATCGATAAAATACAGTACTGTGCAGCCATCTTCATTGACCTAGCCAAGGCTTTCTACTTTGTCAATCACCACAATCTTTTCGGCAGACTTCATAGCCTTGGCATCTCAAATGACTGCCTCGCCTGGTTCATCAACTACTTCTCAGATAGAGTTCAGTGTGTCAAATCGGGGGGCCTGTTGTCTGGACCTCTGGCAGTCTCTATGGGGGTGCCACCGGGTTCAATTCTCAGGTTGACCCTTTTCTCTGTATACATCAATGATGTCGCTCTTACTGCTGGTGATTCTCTGATCCACCTCTACGCAGATGACACCATTCTGTATAAGTCTGGCCTTTCTTTGGACACTGTGCTAACAAACCTCCAAACGAGCTTCAACACCATACAACACGCCTTCCGATTGCTGCCCGCACCCTCCCATCTGACTAGCATCACTACTCTGGAATGTTGTGACCTAGAATATGTGGACAACTACAAATACCTAGGTGTCTGGTTAGACTGTAAACTCTCCTTCCAGACTCACATTAAGCATCGCACATCCAAAATTAAATCTAGAATCTGCCTATTTCGCAACAAAGCCTCCTTCACTCATGCCGCCAAATATACCCTCGTAAAACTGACTATCCTACTACTGATCCTTGACTTCGGCGATGTCATT
Organism: Oncorhynchus kisutch; assembly: GCF_002021735.2. Classification (NCBI taxonomy): domain Eukaryota; kingdom Metazoa; phylum Chordata; class Actinopteri; order Salmoniformes; family Salmonidae; genus Oncorhynchus; species Oncorhynchus kisutch. The sequence continues at coordinate 26,804,265 of NC_034176.2, read as the reverse complement.
TACAAAATAGCCCCCAACACTCTTCTCAGCAAACTGGATGTAGTCTATCACAGTGCCATCCGTTTTATCACCAAAGCCCCATATACTACCCACCACTGCGACCTGTATGCTCTCGTTGGCTGGCCCTCACTACGTATCCATCGCCAAACCCACTGGCTCCATGTCATCTATAAGTCTTTGCTAGGTAAAGCCCCTTATCTCAGCTCACTGGTCACCATAGCAACACCCACCCGTAGCACGCACTCCAGCAGGCATATTGCACTGGCCATCACCAAAGCTTCCTTTGGCCCCCTTTCCTTCCAGTTCTCTGCTGCCAATGACTGGAACGAATTGCAAAAATCACTGAAGCTGGAGTCTTATATCTCCCTCTTTAACTTTAAGTATCAGCTGTTAGAGCAGCTTACAAATCACTGTACACAGCCAATCTGTAAATAGCACACCCGACTACCTCATCCCCATACTGTTATTTATTTTGCCCCTTTGCACCCCAGTATCTCTACTTGCACATTGATCTATTACTCCAGTGTTTAATTGCTATATTGTAATTATTTTGCCACTATGGCCTATTTATTGACTTACATCCCTTATCCTACCTCATTTGCACACATTGTATATACACTTTTTATTTTGTATTATTGACTGTGTTTGTTTATTCCATGTGTAACTCTGTGTTATTGTTTGTGTCGCACTGCTTTGCTTTATCTTGGCCAGGTCGCAGTTGTAAATGACAACTTGTTCTCAACTAGCCTACCTGGTTAAATAAAGGTGAAATAAATAAAAATGTCCCAACACCACCACAAAGTTGGATTTTTATGGTGAACAATATCTTTTAGGCACAGTGCAATTACCACATTCGGACACTTTAGAGAGGTTGAAAGAACACTTGAATGTACAAGTGATAAAACGGATAACACTACCACAATGTTTGAGTGAGGTTGACATGGTTGAAATTGTGTTTTTATACTGAACAAATAGCATTTAGGGATTGCAAATATGTAATAGCACTGGCATGATCTAACTTGCAGACATATGCCACTTTGGAGAGGTTTAGGGACACTTGGAAACGTCCCATGACCACACCTGACACAACTTACTAAAACATATTCCCATTTCTAGTTGTCAGGTCTATCAATCCCATTTTTTTCTGATATTGTTCACATGTTGTGGAAGCCATCTGATATGTTTCCAGCTCTAGTCATCAATAATTCACTTATAGCTTGTCAATGAAAGATGACTTTCAAATGAAAACACAAAACAACGGTTATTTTCTGTGTGCTTGATCTTGTGTATTCTGAACTATGTAACTCCTATCTTTTTTCTGATAATTTCCTCATCTTCCAGGTGTATTCTTTTCAAATATACACATGTTTTGCATGTCAGAATCATGTAATTACACATGAATAGCAGTTACTTTTGCGTATGTCTATTTTGACGGAAAACTACATCTTGCCATGAACATTTCTGTTATCTTGTTACTGAGGTTGTTGCTGTTCGGGCTGGCTAGTTGCAAATGTATTTCTGTATTTTAAAATACAAAAGACCTGTATTTTAATTTAATACATTTCGAAATACAAGTATGTTGTAGTTTATTTTGATATATAGATTTTTATGGTATTTTGACATTGTATTTTGTAATAGTATTTAGTCATTTCTGCCTATCCCTGTTCAAGAGGAAATATTTCCCTCAACCATCATGCAGGGCACTTAAGACCAATATTCTGTGACTCCTACCTACATTCTTGTCAGGTCAGCATCTCGTTCTCTTGCTTTTCACCCAGTCCTGTGTGCTAGTCAGAGAACCCCGTAAGTTATCTTCTGTCTCTGTCAGTGGCAGTCAGAGTATGTGAGTGGAGTAGAGCTAGACCGGAGCGTGCCCAATTTGACTGGAGTGAGATTCCCAAAGGCTGGAGTGTCGGCCTTCTCGTCTGCTCCAATTTCGCTTAAGTAGCACTTACTTCACGAGCTCTGGCCATGCCAGCCCCAGCATGTCCAGTTGAAGTCGGAAGTTTACATACACATTAGCCAAATAGATTTGAACCCAGTTTTACACAATTCCTGACATTTAATTTGAGTAAAAATTCCCTGTCTTCGGACAGTTAGGATCACCACTTTATTTTAAGAATGTGAAATGTCAGAATAATAGTAGAGAGAATGATTTATTTCAGCTTTTATTTCATTCATCATATTCCCAGGGGTAAGAAGTTAACATACACTCAATTAGTATTTGGTAGCATTGCCTTTAAATTGTTTCACTTGGGTCAAACGTTTTGGGTAACCTTCCACAAGCTTCCCACAATATGTTGGTTGAATTTTGGCCCGTTCCTGCTGACCGAGCTGGTGTAACTGAGTCAGGTTTATAGGCCTCCTTTCTCGCACACGCTTTTTCAGTTCTGCCCACACATTTTCTATAGGATTGAGGTCAGGTCTTTGTGATGGCCACTCCAATACTTTGACTTTGTTGTCCTTAAGCCATTTTGTGTTCAACTTTGGAAGTATGCTTGGGGTCATTGTCCATTTGGAAGACCCATTTGCGACCAAGCTTTAACTTCCTGACTGATGTCTTGAGATGTTGCTTCAATATATCCACAATTTCCCCTCCTCATGATGCCATCTATTTTGTGAAGTGCACCTGCCCTCCTGCAGCAAAGCACCCCCACAACATGATGCTGCCACCCCCTGCTTCACGGTTGGGGTGGTGTTCTTCGGCTTGCAAGCCTCCCACTTTTTCCTCCAAAGATAACGATGGTGATTATGGCCGAACAGTTCTACTTTTGTTTCATCAGATCAGAGGACATTTCTCCAAAAAGTATGATCTTTGTCCCCATGTGCAATTGCAAACCGTAGTCTGGGTTTTTTATGGCAGTTTTGGAGCAGTGGCCTCTTCCTTGCTGGGCTGCCTTTCAGGTTATGTCGATATAGGACTATTTTTACTGTGGATATAGATACTTTTGTACCTGTTTCCTCCAGCATCTTCACAAGGTCCTTTGCTGTTGTTCTGGGATTGATTTGCACTTTTTCGCACCAAAGTACGTTAATCTCTAGGAGACAGACCGCGCCTCCTTCCTGAGAGGTATGACAGCTGCGTGGTCCCATGGTGTTTATACTTGCGTACTATTGTCTCTACAGATGAACGTGGTACCTTCAAGTGTTTGGGAATGGCTCCCAAGGATGAACCAGACTTGTGGATGTCTACAATATTTTTTTCTTTCTTTTGATTTTCCCATGATGTCAAGCAAAGAGGCACTGCGTTTGAAGGTAGGCCTTGAAATAGATCCACAGGTACACCTCCAATTGACTCAAATGATGTCAATCAGAAGCTTCTAAAACCATTACATCATTTTCTGGAATTTTACAAGCTCTTCAAAGGCACAGTCAACATAGGGTATGTAAACTTCTGACCCACTGGAATTGTGATACAGTGAATTATAGGTGAAATAATCTATCTTTAAACAATTGTTGGAAAATGTACTTGTCATGCGCAAAGTAGATGTCCTAACCGACTTGCCAAAACTATAGTTTGATAACAAGAAATTTATGGAGTGGTTGAAAACGAGTTTTAATGACTCCAACCTAAGTGTATGTAAACTTCCGACTTCAACTGTATTTGTAGTGTACTTGTGTGCTGCTATAGCCCCTTGCTTTACTGTCACTATCATGCAGTTCTCTAAATGTTTTCATAAAGAAACTGATGAAACACACAGGTGCTAAATAAAGGTCACTTACAAAGATGGGGACCAAGAGCAAGAGAGGGAGTGTGGTGATGTTGTGTTCACAACTAAAGAATTATTGTGTAAGCTGAAAAGACACATATCCCAAAAGCATGACGGTGTACTTACTACAGATGCAGATGCTAAAAGAAAGGAATGAGGTGGGTGAATAACGAAGCATGTCATTGTAGCAAAGTATTTATAAACAAAAAATCTGATCTCTTAAACGTTTCATTCATTTTCATTCGAATATCTATACAATAGGCCATAATTGATTTTGGCCCAATAGACCTGGCATATTTCCTTTGTTCAATGAGCTTTCAATTTTGATTGGGTTATTTTACCTAAAAATATTTAGGCCTACCTACAGAAAAAAAACCTGGCAAGAGTGGCCAAAAGGGTGTTGTGCATCCCCTGGGGCTCTGCAAGTGTGGAGTGGATATTCTCCGCTGCTGGCCAGCTATCCAGGCACCATCGCATGTGCCTGAAGCCACAGACTGTCCCAACTCATTTTTCTAAAAATGTAATCTAAATTCAAAGGCACTAATGAGTCATTGTTTCATTTAATTTGTATTTATTTCTAAGTGAGTCAAAGCATGTATGCGCAATTAATAGACTACAATGATCTAATACAACAAAAGGTTGTTTAAATGCTTGTCAGAGCCGTGTGTATAGGTGGCAGGAAAGTCAGGCGCAGGAGAGTCAAACGGAGTGTAAATGGAGTCTTTTAATATAAGTCCACTTAACATGCTCCAAACACTAAATGAATGAATGGGATTGACAGGTAATGAATGGGATTGAAAACAGGTGTGTGGGAAGACAAGACAAAACCAATGGAAAATTAAAAATGGATCAATGATGGCTAGAAGGCCGGTGACGTCGACCGCAGAGCACCGCCCGAACAAGGAGAGGCAATGACTTCGAGAGAAGTCGTGACAATGCTGAGCGCATTAAGTTCCTTTAAAAAAATGTAACAGCAACACAGAGTTACACATGGAATAAACAAACATACAGTCAATAACACTATAGAAAAAGTCTATATACAGTGTGTGCAAATGAGGTAAGGCAATAAATATGCCATAGTGGCGAAATAATTTCAATTTAGCAATTAAACACTGGAGTGATAGATGTGCAGAAGATGAATGTACAAGTAGAGAGACTGGCGTGCAAAGGAGCAAAAAATAAAAATAAATAACAGTATGGGGATGAGGTAGTTGGATGGGCAATTTATAGATGGGCTAGGTGCAGTGATCTGTGAGCTGCTCTGATAGCTGGTGCTTAAAGCTAGTGAGGGAGAAATGAGTCTCCAGCTTCAGTGATTTTTGCAGTTCGTTCCAGTCATTGTCAGCAGAGAACTGGAAGGAAAGGCGGCCAAAGAGGAATTGGCTTTGGAGGTGACCAGTGAAATATACATGCTGGAGCGTATGCTGCTGGTGGGTGCTGCTATGGTGACCAGTGAGCTGTGATAAGGTGGGGCTTTACCTAGCAAAGACTTATAGATGACCTGGAGCCAGGTTTGGCTCCAGGTCGCAGTGGTGGGTAGTATGTGGGGCTTTGGTGACAAAACGGATGGCACTATGATAGACTACATCCAATTTGCTGAGTAGAATGTTGGAGGCTATTTTGTAAATGACATCGCCGAAGTCAAGGATCGGCAGGATAGTCAGTTTTGAGGGTACGTTTGGCAGCATGAGTGAAGGATGCTTTGTTGTGAAATAGGAAGCCAAATCTAGATTTAATTTTGGATTGGAGATGCTTAATGTGAGTCTGGAAGGAGAGTTTACAGTCTAACCAGACACCTAGGTATTTGTAGTTGTCCACATATTCTATGTCAGAACCGTCCAGAGTAGTGATGCTGGATGGGCGGGCAGATGCGGGCAACAATTGGTTGAAGAGCATGCATTTAGTTTTACTTGCATTTAAGAGCAGTTGGAGGCCACGGAAGGAGAGTTGTATGGCATCCCTACCAGGCTATTGTGTCGCACTCGCAAATACTTCACAATGTATTTATTTGTAGGCTATAGCCTTGAAATAATTGAAATAATATTGCCTAAATAATTAATTTTTGTTCCTTCTTAGGCTCCCTGTCTGGCTCCTGACCTATTTAGAGTGTTTATATGATTTTTAATATGACATGTAGCCTATTTGAAATCATGTTCGCTTCTTACATTCACCTTTTCATGTTTACTCAAATAGTTTTCATTCAAATCTATATGTTTTGGTTTCAATACTTAAAAACCAATTGGTAGGTCCTGGTAGTCACAAAAATAGATGGATGTTGGTTAAATTGTGATTTTAATGAATGGAGCAAATTTGGAGTGGTAGTTTTTTCCTGTAAGTGCAGAGCAGTTTTTAGTGGAGTGGTTGGAAAGAACATGGAGCAGTGCACACAGGTTGAGAGATAATTTTGAGGTGACAGACAGACAGTGACCCATTCAATACCGCCTTGCACACTCTTGCCTGCATCTAGCTGATCTAGGGTTAATCTTTAGTCCGACAGTTGCAAACGAGAGTTTCTATTGGACAAATTCAGGTATGTTTATCCCTGTTTCGTTCCTTTTGCTTCCGTCTTAGAAACGTTTTTCAACAGAATCGGTGGAATGAATACACCCCTGATCACGCATAAACACAGTTCACTTTCATAGCAGCCACATTGTATTCCTTCTTGCATCTATATGCTGTCCTCGTCTTAAATTCACAACACATTAGCTGTATGTGACCAGGCAAAAAAACCTTTCCAAGTCAAACCATATCATAACTGCTACACACAGCCTATATTGTTGTCACCATATTAGCTAAAGTAATGTCATAGTTAACATAGCTAATATAACTAACACATGTGTAAACATGCTACAATCATGCAGTAATGTTAGTGTATAGTCAGTAAGCAGTTTAGCAGTTACAGTAAATTAGTAAAACCAAGAGCTTACCTTGACTTGGAAGAGTTCCAGTGTTGTGTTGGATAGTCATAGCCAGCTAGCTAACATAGCATCCTTCTGTTTGAGCAGGGTGTTTGAATAGGCTAAACTAGCTAGCTGCATTTGTTAGCTACAGTAATTAAGTGAAACTGAAAGGTTAAAAAAATATATGAAATCTCTCTTGCTTCTCCATTTAAAAATGATTTGTTCAAAACTGTTGTCTTTCTCTCTTTGAGTCAACTACTCACCACATGTACTGCAGTGCTAGCTAGCTGTAGCTTATGCTTTCAGTACTAGATTCATTCTCTGATCCTTTTGTATTGAAGTCAATGTACCCAGAGGAGGACGTAAGCTAGCAGAGACGTGAATATATTTAAGATAAAACTATCTAAAAAGGATAACTTTTTAAATGTTTTAAACATTTTATTTTTATGAAATTGACTGAGGAGGATGATCCTCCCCTTCTTCCTCGTCAGTGGTTACAACAGTCAACGCTCTAGGATCGGTCTTTGTTGAGCTGTCTATTGGGCTGTAGTCCGCTGGCAGGTATACTGTTGTTTCCCCTGTTGATATGTGTTTTCTGATTCTATTGCTTCTTCCTCCTCCACTGCTCTGTCAATAGACTGTTCCTCGGGCATTATACTCCAGGGTAGTGGGTTCAATTCTCCTGGCCACCCATATGTAAAATGTATGCATGCATGACTGTAAATCGCTTTGGATGAATGCATCTACTAAATGGCATATATTATTAACAATTAATAACAAAATGGTATTAGCCATCATGTTTCACAAATATTCTTCCTGGAAGGAAGCTGCACACATAAACAATATACAGTCATAATGAAATGCATCAAATGATTGTTTTCTCATTATTCTGCACCTTCCTAAAGTACATTGTTTGTCTTAGTCTGTCAGTGTTATCACAGTGACACACTGTAAAAAATGATTTATTGTATCAACTTATTATTTCCAGTCATCTAGTTGCGTGGCCTTTTTCAAGCTCAGAGTACTTCACATTTAACGTTATCCTAGCTTTTATTACATTTATTTCGACTAACAATAGACACTTAATTTGATGCATTATTCCATAAAATCATTTGGAAAGTTTAGTTATTTTAAATGAAGCAACATTTAGGTACAAAAATAAAATAAGTTAAGTCAACTTTAACGTTTGTCATTGTAACTACTATTTTGAGTTTAATCCATTTCCAGTTTTGTAATGTCAAATGTTAACTAATCTTAACTAATCAAATAAACCTAAGTCAACCTAACAAGAAATGTGGAGTTCTAATAACTAAAGCTATATTATTGTTGACAAATAAAATAAAGTCCACTGATTAATTTTTCAGTATAACTTACTATTCTCATTTGAATCAACTTAAACATTTATTACATCAACAATAAATGTTGAGTTATCATAGCTAAAGAAACATTTATGTTGACAAATAAAAAAAATTATGTCACTATAACCGACCAATTATAGGTGAATTAATTTCACATTTTGTTAAGTCAACTTTCAATTTAGTTATTGTAACCATGTAATAATAAACATGTCCTAAATGCTCATTACGTCAGTGCAGAGCAAGCCGTTTGGTGTGTTCTTGACCTCATGTATGATCACATGCTTTATCACAAGAGACATGTTTACAATTCCAGCTGGCAATGGGTTGTCTGCTCGACTGCCCTCCACTACAACTAGAATACCAATTTTCACTGGAGGTTGACTTCCTCCATTTAAATCAGTTGCCTCATTTTATCGGCGATTCTATAGGCAATTCTAAATTAGGTGATATAGGCGATTCTCCAGCCTTTAGAAAGGTTTCTAAGACAAGTTGGTGTTGAGTGTGAAATGTTTTTCTAACATGCTGGAAAATTTTTCAGAATGCACTGTAGTTAATGGGAAGAGATGATAGCAAATCAATGATCTCTAACAAAAGACAGTTGTAGTTTGTAGACCGAAGGTCACACGTCAAAAAAAGGGTAACTTAAGTCTTTCCAAAACTGAGATTTGTAAGATTTAGGCAAATAACATCGTTCTCTGAGGAATTAACTCAACTACTGTGAGTAAAACAAAAACACACCAATTAGTTGTCTTAACGAAGAAGACGGTTCTTCAGCCCATACACAGTTTTCTGCACCAATCTTCAAGAATATTTTCTGAACTACACTACACTACCGTTCAAAAGTTTGGGACACACTAATGTACTTGTCCTCTTGCTCAGTTGTGTACCGGAGCCTCCCACTCCTCTTTCTATTCTGGTTAGGGCCTGTTTGCGCTGTTCTGTGAGGGGAGTAGTAATCACACCCACAAATGCTGATGCTCCAGATACTAAACTAGTCTAAAGAAGGCCAGTTTTATTGCTTCTTTAATCAGGACAACAGTTTTCAGCTGTGCTAACATAATTGCAAAAGGGTTTTCTAATGATCAATTAGCCTTTTAAAATGATTAACTTGGATTAGCTAACACAACGTGCCATTGGAACACAGGTGTGATGGTTGCTGATAATGGGCCTCTGTACGCCTATGTAGATATTTCACAAAAAATCAGTCGTTTCCAGCTACTATAGTCATTTACAACATTAACAATGTCTACACTGTATTTCTGATCAATTTTATGTTATTTTAATGGATTTAAAAAATGTGCTTTTCTTTCAAAAACAAGGACATTTCTAAGAGACCCCAAACTTTTGAACGGTAGTGTACCTAAAAAGTATACCTCAAACATTTTGGGTAATCCATGTTCAGACAATAAAGAAGTCCAATCAAAGTGGCAAAGGCATTTGGGACATTGTGAAGCTCATGTATGATCACCTGCTCTTCTATCACAAGGCCAACGTCCACATTGTCAGCTGGAATTGGGTCATCTGCTGCAGCTCCATCCACAACGACAAGGATACCGATTTTCACATGTCACTTCCTCAGAATCAGTTGTCTTCTGAAAAACAGAACAAAAATAGGCAAAGATTTGCCCTACAAAACATCCTCCAATACAATTTTTCTGTGAAGCTGTCTGCAAATGTACTGTTGCATATTGGTGCAGGCAAGTGGGGTGGCAGGTAGCCTAGTGGTCAAGAGGGTTGCGCCAGTAAACAAGCATGGTCCTTAAGAACATCAGTCAACCATGTTTGCTCCCAGGTCTAGATAGAATGCGTTCTTAGTTGAGGTAAAACATGTCTGTTCTTTTCCTATTTGCAAAAAAACGATTGATTTTCCGCTATAGCGCCACAAAGGCCCATGGTCATCAAATAACCATTTTAACATGGAGTGTGTGCGGTGCTAACCAGTTAGCTAGCATGTAACATAGTGGCAAATGTCCTTGTTATTCTTGTGCTGAAAAGTTATAATTATTTTTATAAAGGGCACTTGTTAACTTACCCAATAAATATTTATACTGTGTAGGTTACCATGTAGGTAAATAACATGCTAGTGGTTGTATTGTTTTAAAGGAGATAACGTTACTCACCTTTTGCCAAGCTTCTCACTCCTGCTTGGAAAGCTGTTGAATGCAGTAGAGGGGTTGCTGAAGCATGGTCTTGATCAAGCCACTTCCTGAAATGCGCCACCGCCTATAAATTACCACTGAGTTCTAAAATAAATTGTGCTAGTACAACAAGGCTAAAGTGAATTTTAAAAATGTGTTCGATTCTAAACATTAAACACTTTGTTTAAGAATTAATTGATTACTAGAATTACAAGGAGCAAGTGCTAAACCAAATTAAGTTTGATCTATATCCCCTATCGATTCGCAAACAAGGAGCAAACTCTACACAAACATCACACAATGGGATAGGTGATCTCATATATTCCGAGTGTTTTTTTGTAGTTAATCTGTTTTATAATCAATTGTAACATTACACATATTAATTTCACTACATTGGCCTCACCAAACACAAATTGTTAGATGGCTAGCTTCGGCCCAATATTAGGATCACTAATACATGTGCATGCATAGAGAAAAAGTATTTGTAAATCATTCTCTTACAGTTTACTCAGTTAGCAGACACTCTTATCCAGAGCGACTTACAGTTAGTCTTACAGGAATAAGCAATAGGCCTACTTGCTAAGCAAGCAGCTTGGCCTTAGTTACACATGTGTAGACTTTCATGCCGTAAAAACCTGTAACCCTCAGCTAACACAATATGAACCCATAGCCCATAAAATTGACACAGTTCATGCTATGTGGCTCCATATTCTTTAACATGTGCTGCATTGGTGTCACAAATGAGAAAAAATAGATATTGCATGTGACCTTTGCCCTCACAGACAAAAAATGTGTTTTTTTAGCTGCAAGGAATATGGGGGAAGTCACTCCAGCAAAGTAGCATCAATCAAATTCCATTTAAAACAAACCGATCAACAAAATGACAATTGTGACAATTGTTGGCACCCCATAGGGATTCTTACTTATGAAAAAAGGAACTGTATTGTGGCCTTCCATTGCTCCCTTTAACTGGGGTATAAAGATAAGGTTAACACACACGAAATATGCATTTTTCATCAATCACAATGTGGAAAGGCAAAAACACTCAAAAATGTAAAAAGAAAAATGGTTTCCACTATTAATTAAACAATGATAGGTACACTATTAGGGCAATAATTAAAACGTTCAAACCCAGACTCAAACCCACACAACAGTACATGTGCACCGGAGGCAGTTGCACAGACCACTGATTTGACTTCTTGGTTCTGACTTGAATGTTAAATTAACACATAGGTCTTAGCCAATTTAACTTGTAAGTTAAGTTAATGTACAGATTTATAGTTATCCTGACTTGACATTTAAAGTAAAGACAACTGTTGACTTCGTTTAGTTCATTTGACTTATTGGATCTAATTTGAAAGTTGAGGAAACACAGTTCATAGCTGATTCAATGTAAGACAATGTAATGACTTGTCGTTATTATAACTTGCCGTCTTTCGTCAACACAACTAGGATCTTGTTTTAGTTTAGTTAACTTATTAGTTCTGATTTGAAAGTTGACTGAGCAAATTGTTCTTTGCTAACTGAACTTTTAAGTTCACAGCTTTTGTTGAGTTGAACTTAACGTGATTTGTCAAATCAACACATTCTGCATATTCTGTTGACTTAATAGCAAAACTTTTTTTTACAGTGCAGGGACTGTGACAAGCACTCTGGAGTGGTTGGCTTTGTCAACTCAGTGCCTGTAGAACCTCTGGGGAGATCCTATCAACTCTACCCTAGCTAGGTGACAGTTGGCTTCCTGCTCATGCCTGAAGAACAAGGGATAATTCTCCACAGAAATGACATGTCGATCACTGACATACAGCGTTACTCGGGGGCTAGTCACACGGGCAAGGTTCATTCATTTTAATAATCTGCTTCCATGTAAAACTGGAGTGGTGGTTCAGAGTTGTTAGTGGAGTAGAAAAATGCAAAGAGATGAAGGTGAAAGGCCACACCTTCACAGGAGGTTTGTATAATGGCAGGCCCATGGGGATTTATTCAATGATATGAGATCTCTGTTCTCAGCAGTACTCCAACACTGAACCGTGTGATGATCTACCTGTTGACAAATTGGCTGTGTTTTCATCTAGCGTAGCTTATTCTACACTCTAAAAATAAAATGTTTTGAACCCCCACACTGTGTGCCAGAATACTGATTTGTCAGGTGTTTGAAGTTACACTGAAACCACAGTTCAAGCAGATGCAAACTTCAAAACCTTATTGCGGGTTTGTAGCCAATTATTTAGGTGTTGTCCTTATACTGTTTCAATTGTGTTTCCACAGTAGGATGGCTGGTAACTAATTTTAAAGTGTCAGACCATTCTTCTCAGTATTCTGTGGTAAGTTCATATAAGGCCAACATCTGGCTGCCTCATCTCCTTGTCGGCTCACATTTCCAACCACATCAATATTGAGAGAGTGCGCTCAAGTTCAGGGCCCATCTTATATCACTTACACAGCTGGTAAGCCTCCTGCTCCTTCTATAAGACACTTACTTGCACAAAAAAGTCGCCTCAGGATCATCTAAATCTGATCTTACTGAGTGATTCATTTTTACGTTGTCTGCTGCAAATGTTATTATGTATGAGATAACAGAAAATATCCTACAATGTGAACCAGCAGCATGTTTTACACAGCAAATTATGGCAATTTCCCAAAGAACCATAATAATTTCTGAATCTTTTAGGTGAAGGTCAGTTCATCTGAGTTTAAAAGCTGAGAATCTACGAATATGTTTTACCCTCATCCCCTGTCACACAACAATATAATTGTCTATAGCCTCAGAGTAAGACTAGTCCTGTATTGTTATCACCATGGAAACTGAAGCATAGTGAAAGGCCTGCTGGTGTGGGGGAGCTGACAATGGCATCACAACATGCTGGGGCTTAGACCAAAGACACATGTAGATGAAAGAGGGATTTCTTGAACACAAACTTTTCTCCCAACTCTCCCCAAATATTGTATTATTTGTTCTCTACAGTTGTGTTGCTCACTCTACGAGAACTCTAGTCCTTCAACATAGTGACACGCAGGTTAGAGAATGTACTCTACTAGACTCTAGTCGACTAGAGCAGGGTTTCTTAAAATTGGTCCTGGGGACCTCCCTGGGTGCACATTTTGATTTTTGCCCTAGCACTACACAGCTGGCTCAAAAAATTAAAGCTTGATTAAGAGTTGGTTTTTGAATCAGCTGTGTAGTTCTAGGGCAGGAAACAAAATATGCACCCAGGGTGGGCCCCAGGACCCAGAAACACTGTACACCTGGCAACAGTGCATTGCACCCAGCCCGCCACAGGAGTCACTAGAGTGTAATGGGACAAGAACATCTCTGCCGGCCAAACCCTCCCCCAACCCAGACGACGCTGGGCCAATTGTGCGCCGCTCCATGGGTCTCCCGATTGCGGCCGGCTGCTACAGAGCCTGGACTCTCTAGTGGCACAGCTGGCACTGCGATGCAGTGCCTTAGACCACTGCGCCACTCAGGAGGCCCCTGAAATAGTTCGTTTTATTTAATCTGTTAAACAAGTTTGCAATGATTAAATAATGTAGATATCACTTTGCAAGAAAATGGAAACAAGATCGGTTCCACGCAGTATCTACAATATGATAATTAGTTGGTAGTAGATATTTTGGGGGGGAGTGCATGCCTTATCCTATATAAATCAGAGCGTAAAAGTGTAGTTTGCATACAGTACCCCTATGCTCTGTAAATAATATCTGTTACTAGGCTGAGGAATTGTCTGAGTGTGTCACACTGTGAGAGTACTGGTTGTGTAGCGATATGTTAAGAGCTGGTGACTCTGTTTAAGGAATTATTTCAAAGGAGGCATGTGTGGGCACCACTGTTTTTGAATACATTTTGATTAGACGTGATAACTGCGGCCAGCCGTGTATTCCAATTAAATGAAAGTGATGATTGAGACAAAATAGAACATCTCCAGTACCACCATTCAATTACACAGCGATCCACAGATATTGTGCTCTTAATGCTGCTAACATTCAGCTTGTCTGGCCTGCAGGGAAGAACTGTTATATTTGTAGTCAATCTTATCTGTTCACCTTTCTCTATTTTCAATCAGCAGCCTTTCCTTTGTTTCGGAACACATTGATGTTCATGGATTTTCCCAAGATAATCTGACCCATGTGTTTATACAAGTTCATAAACCTTGCCTGCTGACCAACATTGAGCCTTTAAGGTTTATCCAGAGGGTGCTTGACTGTGCTGTTTAAACAGCACGTCTTTTATCAGTGAGGAACTGGAGGTCTGTATACTGTGTTGGAGAAGGTTTTATCATATGAGATATATTGCCTTATTTCTGTGAACAAGTACTGTACAGATACTAGTCAACCACAACCAGTGCCCTTTCAGTCAGATCTGGGGTGATTGCATTATTATTTTCCTTAGAAGTTAATGTTTCTACTGGTTATTTTCTTACCATTTTGCACTTACTAAAGTATCTCTGTTTTGCAACATTAGCTTGATATCCCATCCAGAGACAGCCAGCCTGATAAACCAAATAAATACATTAGGGAATTAAATGGTCTGTCCCTTGCACAGTGGGTCTCTATCCGTATGTACACAGGTATTGAAACTGGCTCTATTTCTTAGTGAGAGAGGGAGGAGTACAATTTCTAGAGAATGAAAAACAAAGGTGTTCTCTAACCATTTACTGTAATATTACTGTCTCTTTGAACTTATTTCAAATATTTTGTATCATGTCATTGTGTTTCTGTTTGGTATAATGTACTAAAATATCACTGTCTATTCAGCATATGAATACAATTATTAACATGAATAATAATGTCAAAGGATTTTGCTTATGTCTTTCAACATTGTGTAATATGAAAACAAACACTTAACTAAAGACAGATTGGCTCATGCTGTTACAGCAATAAGCCAAGAAGAAATTAACAACATGTCCTTGCGTAATTTTTTTTATGGCACACTGTGATTTCTCTTGTACTCTGTTAGTTATCAATTTCAGACAGTGAGAGGGTAGGGGCAGGAATAGCATGTAGGGTGCTGTACAAGGTCTCTGTTCTATGTTTGGACATTAAACATTCTTTGAGTGGAAATTTAATTCATTTTGTCAACGCTTGTTGGAATTGCAACAAGGCTTGTAAATTTGTAAGAACGCTTCTATGGGCATTCACTTCACAGTACTACTGAGTATATATTCTGTTATCATCACTGTCCACACCTTAATCCTACAACACATGGTGCATCATGTTTGAATAATGGAAAATAGCTTTATACAGGCTATACTGTATTGGCTAAATAGTACTGAAATTGTTGTCCACAGGGATCTACCAGCTTTCTTAATTGAATATTTGTTGTAAGTTTTAATAATGCATACATATGTAGAATTAACTTAATTTGATCACCCTGTTGCAGGAGACATTAAACATTTGTTGTGTATTTGAAGATAAAAATAGTTTTTAATTTTCACTCTGAAATTAATTTCCACTCTGAATTTCAAGCTTGATTTCCCTACAAAAATGTCCCTTAATTATAATCCACATAATAATTCACATTTTCCTGCTATAACAAACTGTCTCAAATGTAGATTCTACTTCTGAAAGGTGATTAGGAAGGTGTGAAATGCACCTGTTGAAAGCTTAGTCTACTTGATATATTGCCCTAGTTTGTATTGGTTTTTAGTTCCCATTCTCCACTATATTAATCAGTGGCAATCTTCCTTCCAGTTGCAATCCTCATTGACACCCTTCTGAATTATTGTTGCACCATAACAATTGCCAACACAACCTGCTTAATAACATATTTATCAGGGTTTTGAGGAAGAGAGAGGCAGGCATAGAGAGAGAGAGACAGGCATAGAGAGAGAGAGAGAGAAAACACGCCATATATATTTGGATTAATTCAATACACTTAGCCTATAGCATCTGTCTTTAAATCTTCGAGGGGCTGAACTCACCGATTCTGCATGTGTATTTCTGTTGTTCATTAAAAAAACGAGAATTGCGTCTTGGGGGTGTGGTTCAATGTGGGCATATTATAATCGCTATCTCGTACCTTGGCAGTTATTGTTGCTTTTCCCTCTTGAGACACGGTAGCAACATTTCGCCCTCAAAATAGTGTGAATTAATCTAAGATAAAACAAGATATGTGTCATTCATTTTGCAGATTTTAAAGAAATGTGTAATTCATTTTGCCGATTTTGCCGAGGAAGTCTTAGTCATGAAAACTAGTAGTGCACTGCAGACAGTTTCGAGTCAGCTCCTGCCTGCACTCGGGACTGATTTCTGAGAACATGTCTACGACTTCATCAGCTAGCTGTCAAACTATTGTAAATAAAGCACAAGCAACACGCTGTTTATCACTGCTCAAAATCACTATCTAGTTCCATCTCTGTGTTTGTCAGTTAAGCTAGCTAGAAGCTAGCAGGCACATTGAGCAGGCAGGCCACGTTAGCTAAATCAGCTTATCAAGTCACTGGCGAGTGGCAAAGTGCTTCGGTGCCGTTTTGTTTTTACACCATCTATTGACTATCTATTATCGAAGTGTGTATCTATCTTGTAGTGTTTCATAGCGAATCTGTCACAACTTCCACCGAAGTCGGTCCCTCTCCTTGTTCGGGCGGCATTCAGCGGTCGACGTCACCGGCCTTCTAGCCATCGCCGATCCACTTTTCATTTTCCATTTGTTTTGTCTTTGTTTTACACACCTGGTTTCAATTCCCCAATTACATGTTCATTATTTAACCCTCTGTTTTCCCCATGGTTTGTGTGCGTGTTTGTTTGTTATATTTACGGTCCGTATTGTGGGCTCCGTATTATCTCACTTGTATTTGAAAGTCTTGAGCAAATGTACGTGTATCACTCATCTCTGTTGTCCTGCCCCTGACTCCTCGGCAACAGCTACACCCAGACCTATTACAGAAACACGCACCACGACGAATGGGACGAATGGAGTCAGCAGGAGCAGATGGCCCCCCTTTGGCGGTCGAGGAGCGTGTCCAGCAGCATATGACCATGTTGCAACATTTCGGCACTGCCATGGATCGCGCGCTGCAAACGATGGACCGATGGGAGAGCGGAGGAGTTCTGCCAGTGCCTCCACCGGCACCACTACAACAGGCACCACAGTTCACCCCTCCTTCACCCGGTCCCAGTGGAATTCGGCTCACGCTCCCGACGGAATATGATGGGACGGCTGCGGGATGCCAGGGGTTCCTACTCCAGCTGGAACTCTACCTGGCGGGCGCTCACCCGGCTCCTTTGGGACATGAGAGCGTTTCCACCCTCGTCTCCAGGGAAAGACCTGGAGTGGGCCAACGCCATATGGGAAAGGAAGGAGAAGCGGTGTTGGACCATTACGCGGAACGTCTGTTCCACTTGAGGCAGGGGACGAGGAACGCACAGGAGTTCGCTTTGGACTTCCAAACCCTGGCCGAGCAGCGCGGGATGGAACGACAGGGCCCTGATCGATCACTACTGGTGCAGTCTGCGCGAGGACGTCCTTTGGGAGTTGGCCTGCAGGGACACCACTCTCACGTTGGACAGGCTGGTGGACCTGTCCATCCGGCTGGACAACCTGCTGGTTACCCGTGGACGTCTGGATTAGGGCCTGTCAGTTCCACCCCCAGCACCACCGCTCCGACACCCATGGAGCTGGGAGGTGCTGCGCTTAGGGCGACCGGAGGATTGGCCGTTCCCTGTACCATCTGTGTCCGCAGAGGGCACACTGCTGGTCGGTGCTGGGGAGGTTCCTCTGGGAGTCGAGGCAGCAGGCAGGGCATTCTCGTGTCACCCCAGGTGAGTCGGCACACTGTTGAGCACATGTTTTTGATTATACATTTTCCTGAGTTTTCCCCGCATTCCCAGCATAAGGTGCTCGTATATTCAGGCGCAGCTGGGAATTTTATTGACAGAGCATTTGCCCATAGTTTAGGGATCCCCATTGTTCCTGTGGATATGCCCTTCACTGTGCACTCCCTAGATAGTCAACCATTAGGGTCAGGACTAATTAGGGAGGCCACCGCTCCACCTGGCATGGTTACGCAGGAGCGTCACAAGGAC
Organism: Oncorhynchus kisutch; assembly: GCF_002021735.2. Taxonomy (NCBI): domain Eukaryota; kingdom Metazoa; phylum Chordata; class Actinopteri; order Salmoniformes; family Salmonidae; genus Oncorhynchus; species Oncorhynchus kisutch. Next base: position 26,786,134 of record NC_034176.2, on the reverse strand, counting down.
ATAATTAGTCTTTTCCTCATTGATTCTCCTGCGTTTCCCGTGGTGCTGGGCCTACCCTGGTTGGCCTGTCATGACCCCACTATTTTGTGGCAACAGAGGGCTCTCAAGGAGTGGTCACGAAAGTGCTCGGGGAGTTGCTTAGGGGTTCCCGTCGGTGCTACTACAGTGGAAAGTCCAGACCAGGTCTCCACCGTGCGCATCCCCTCTGAATATGCTGATTTGGCTCAATTGTGACTCAATTACCACCCCATCGATGGGGGGATTGTGCGATAAATCTCCTGGTAGACGCAGCACTTCCCAGGAGTCACGTGTATCCCCTGCCTCCTTGAGTTTATTTTTTGTGAAGAAGAAGGATGGAGGTCTGCCCCCGTGCATTGACTATCGAGGTATGAATCAAATCATAGCCAGTGCAATAGAGTCAATGCACGGGGCGCGCTTCTTCACAAAACTGGATCTCTCAGGAGGGCTTACAACCTGGTGCGTATCCGGGAGGGGGATGAATGGAAGACGGCATTTAGTACCCCCTCAGGGCACTATGAGTACCCCGTCATGCCGTACAGGTTGATGAATGCTCCATCAGTCTTCCAGGCCTTTGTAGATGAGATTTTCCGGGACCTGCACGGGCAGGGTGTGGTGGTGTATATTGACGACATTCTGATATACTCCGCTACACGTGCCGAGCATGTGTCCCTGGTGCACAGGGTGCTTGGTCGACTGTTGGAGTATGACCTGTACGTCAAGGCTGAGAAATGTTTGTTCTTCCAACAGTCCGTCTCCTTCCTATGGTACCGCATTTCCACTTCAGGGGTGGAGATGGAGAGTTACCGCATTTCAGCCGTGCGTAATTGGCCGACTCTCACCACGGTAAAGGAAGTGCAGCGGTTTCTTGGGTTTGCCAACTACTACCGGAGGTTTATCCGGGGTTTTGGTCAGGTAGCAGCTCCCATTACCTCACTGCTGAAAGGAGGACCGGTGCGACTGCAGTGGTCGGCTGAGGCGGACAGGGCTTTTGGTCACCTGAAGGCTCTGTCTACCTCGGCTCCCGTGCTGGCTCATCCGGATCCCTCTCTGGCGTTCATAGTGGAGGTGGACGCGTCCGAGGCTGGGATAGGAGCCGTGCTCTCTCAGTGCTCGGGTACGCCACCAAAGCTCCATGTGCTTTCTTTTCGAAGAAGCTCAGCCCGGCGGAGCGAAATTATGATGTGGGGGACCAGGAGCTGTTGGCTGTGGTCAAGGCTCTGAAGGCGTGGAGACATTGGCTTGAGGGGGTTAAACACCCTTTTCTCATCTGGACTGACCACCGCAATCTGGAGTACATCCGGGCGGTGAGGAGACTGAACCCTCGCCAGGCAAGGTGGGCCATGTTCTTTACCCGTTTTTGTTTTCACCCTGTCCTACAGACCAGGTTCCCAGAACGCTAAGGCAGATGCACTGTCCCGGATGTATGACACAGAGGAGCGGTCCATGGATCACACTCCCATACTCTCTTGCCTGTTGACACCGGTGGTGTGGGATCTGGATGCGGACATCGAGCGGGCGTTACTTACAGAGCTCGCTTCGCCACTCCTCCACTAACCTCTCTCCCTTTCAGTGTGTACTAGGGTATCAGCCGGTTCTGGCACCTTGGCATCAGAGCCAGATCGAGGCTCCTGCGGTGGATGAATGGTTTAAGCGCTCGGAGGAGACCTGGGACGCCGCTCATGTGCATCTGCAACGGGCCGTGAGGCTTCAGAAGGCGAGCGCCGATCGCCACCGCAGAGAGGCCCTGGTGTTCGCACAGGGGGACCGGGTCTGGCTCTCGACCCAAAACCTGCCCCTCCGCCTGCCCTGCCGGAAGCTGGGTCTGCGGTTTGTGGGGCCAGTCAAAGTCCTGAGGATCCTGTTGTATTTACAGTCCGTAATGTGGGCTCGGTATTATCGACTTGTATTTGAAAGTTTTGAGTAAATGTACGTGTATTACTCATCTCTGTTGTCCTGCGCCTGACTCCTCCGCACCAGCTACACCCAGACCAATTACAGAATCATATTACAAAACAGGTCGCTCGGTGCTTGCGAATGGGTTTTGAAAATGTTATATTGACAAGTGTCAGTTGGGATGCAATTGTGCATCGTCTCAATTCCCATTTTGCCCAAAACAGTGGCAGACTCGAGTGATCACTATGAAACACATCAGCAAGAGTCCACTCGATAAAGGGCTTAGGAGCCAAGTGTTCTTTCAACATAACATTGGCGAAGTGTTGTCTTATGTAAACAAGTCTGAGGCGCAGTGGTCTGTCTCACTATCTGTAGGTTCTGCCGTAAGATTGGATAGAGCGCAATCAGCGCCGCTGTTTCTCTATGCATAACAATTCTCCCTAGGTGTTACCATCCTGTGTTAGTGGGCAAGTGGGTATGATCGGAATCAAAACCCAACCCTTAAATATCCAATGGATCTAGAAACGTAACAGCTTCCACAAATCTCACCAATCTCTCTTTTGGAAGATACTGACTTTATTATTTGATATCTGTTTTGCCGACTGGCCTGGACCCCCACCGACCCATCACGACTGGACTACCGACGTGATTCGCCCTAGGGGGTCTCAACTGGCTCCTCCGACGCGACGTCACCTGAATGCCCATCCGCTAGCCTGCTTGCCGCGGCCCACTAGCTGTCTAGAGCACATCGGACTGTTAGCTTAAGAGGCCCATCGGACAAATTTTTTGGCCACTATACCTATTTTGCCAACTGGCTTGGTTTACCACACAGAGCCCTGCTGATCTGTCTGCCGACGTAACTGCACAAGGGGACCACAACAGACTTTCTTCTGTCGCGACGTCCCTCAAAGGCCATTCTGCTAGATTGCTAGCCCCGGCCCGCTAGCTACCTGAAGCCACTTGCTGGACTCCTATGATCACTCGGCTACGCATGCCTCTCCCTGACGTTAATATGCCTTGTCCATTGCTGTTTTGGTTAGTAATTATTGCCTTATTTCACTGTAGAGCCTCTAGCGCTGCTCAATACCCCTTAGTACTTTAGTTCCACCTCCCATACATGCGGTGACATCACCTAGTTTAAATGATATTTCTAGAGACAATATCTCTTTCATCGTCACTCTATGCACAGGTTCAACCCCACTGTATTCACATCCTACCATACTCTTGTCTGTATATTATGCCTTGCCCAGAAACCGTGCCCAGAAATCTGCTCCTTTTACTCTCTGTTCTGAACGTACTAGACGTCCAGTTCTTTTAGCCTTTAGTCGTACCCTTATCCTACCCCTCCTCTGTTCCTCTGGAGATGTGGAGGTTAATTCAGGCCCTGCAGTGCCTAGCTCCCATTCCCCAGGAGCTCTCATTTGTTGACTTCTGTAACCATAAAAGCCTTGGTTTCATGCATGTTAACATTAGCCTCCTCCCTAAGTTTGTTTTATTCACTGCCCTAGCACACTCTGCCAACCCGGATGTCCTAGAATCCTGGCTTATACCACCAAAAACCCTGACATTTCCATCCCTAACTACAAGATTTCCCGACAAGATAGAACTGCCAAAGTGGGCAGAGTTACAATCTACTGCAGGGATAGCCTGCAGAGTTCTGTCTTACTATCCAGGGCTGTGCCCAAACAATTTGAGCTTTTACTTTTAAAAATCCACCTCTCCAGAAAAAAGTCTCTTACCATTGCCGCTTGCTATAGACCACGTTCTGCCCCCAGCTGTGCCCTGGACACCATTGGCGAATTGATTTCCCCCCATTTATTTTCAGAGCTTGTGCTTCTAGGTGACCTAAACTGGGACATGCTTAACACCCCGGCCATCCTACAATCTAAGCTTGATGCTCTCAATCTCACACAAATTATCAATAAACCCACCAGGTACAACCCCAAATCCATAAAAATGGGCACCCTCATAGATATCATCCTAACCAACCTGCCCTCCAAATACAACTCAACTATGCTGTCTTCAACCAAGAACCTCTCCTTCGTATCGTCTGAGATCCCCAAAGATTGGAAAGCTGCCACGGTCATCCCCCTCTTGGAAGGAGGAGACACTCTAGAACCAAACTGCTACAGACATATATCTATCCTATTCCGCTTTTCAAAGGTCTTTGAAAGCCAAGTTAACAAACAGATCACTGACCATTTTGAATCCCACCGTACCTTCTCCGCTATAAAATCTGGTTTCCGAGCTGGTCACGGGTACACCTCAGCCATGCTCAAGGTCCTAAACGATATCATAACCACCATCAATAAGATACAATACTGTGCAGCTCTATTCATCGACCTGGCCAATCACCACATTCTTATCGGGAGACTCAACAGCCTTGGTTTCTCAAATGACTGCCTCACCTGGTTCACCAACTACTTCTCTGACAGAGTTCAGTGTGTCAAATCGGAGGGCCTGTTTTCCGGACCTCTGGCAGTCTCTATGGGGGTGCCAGGGGGTACAATTCTCAGGCCAACTCTTTTTTCTGTACACATCAATGATGTCGCTCTTGCTGTTGGTGATTCTCTGATCCACCTCTGCGCAGATGACACCATTCTGTATACTTCTGGCCCTTCTTTGGACACTGTGTTAACAAACCTCCAAACGAGCTTCAATGCCATACAACTCTCCTTCCGTGACCTCCAACTGCTCTTAAAACTAAATTAATGCTCTTCAACCGATCGCTGCCCACACCTACCCAAACGTCCAGCATCACTACTCTGGATGGTTCTGACTTGGAATATGTGGACAACTACAAATACCTAGGTGTCTGGTTAGACTGTAAACTCTCCTTCCAGACTCACATTAAGCATCTCCAATCCAAATCTAGAATTGGCTTCCTATTTCGCAACAAAGACTCCTCCACTCATGCTGCCAAACATACCCTAGTAAAACTGACTATCCTACTGATCCTTGACTTCGGCGATGTCATTTACACATTAGCCCCCAACACTCTACTCAGCAAATTGGATGCAGTCTATCACAGTGCCATCCATTTTGTCACCAAAGCCCCATATACTACCCACCACTGCGACCTGTATGCTCTCCTTGGCAGGCCCTTACTTCATATCCGTCGCCAAACACTCTGGCTCCAGGTCATCTACAAGTCGTTGCTAGGTAAAGCCCCGCCTTAGCACAGCTCACTGGTCACCATAGCAGCACCCACCCGCAGCACGGCTCCAGCAGGTATATTTCACTGGTCACCCCAAAGCCAATTCCTCCTTCGGCCACCTTTCCTTCCAGTTCTCTGCTGCCAATGACTGGAACAAACTGCAAAAATCACGGAAGCTGGAGACTCATATCTCCCTCACTAGCTTTAAGCACCAGCTGTCAGAGCAGCTCACAGATCACTGCACCTGTTCATAGCCAATCTGTAAATAGCCCATCCAACTACCTCATCACCATATTGTCATTTATTTGATTTATTTTGCTCCTTTGCACCCCAGTACCGCTACTTGCACACTCATCTTCTGCACATCTATCACCCCAGTGTTTCATTTTCCTTACTGTAATATTTTTGCCACTATGGCCTATTTTTTGCCTCACCCCCCTTATCCTACCTCCTTTTCACACACTGTATATAGACTTTCTCTATTGTATTATTACTATGTTTGTTTATTCCATGTGTAACTCTGTGTTTGTAACGGCTGTTTGAAGAAGAGGACCAAGGTGCAGTGTGGTACATGTTCATACTTTTATTTGAACTGAACACTGAAATAACAACAATAACAAAGAGAACGAACGAAACCGAAACAGTTCTGTCTGGTGCAGACACAAAAACAGAAAACAACTACCCACAAAACACAGGTGGGAAAAGGCCACCTAAGTATGGTTGTCAATCAGAGACAACGATAGACTCTGATTGAGAACCACATCCGGCCAAACACACAGAAATAGAAAACATAGAACACACAACATAGAATGCCCACCCCAACTCACGCCCTGACCAAATCAAAATAGAGACATAAAAGGATCTGAGGTGTTTCTTATTTTTCCCCTTCAAAAGTAAAAAAAATGGCACTTTATATTTTATGTAATAAAACTTTGTTAGGTAAGAATGTTCAAAATTATAATTTTTGCATTGAGTAATGGAGACAATAACGTGTCTTTTGATACTTTAGCTGCAGTCCTATGTTGAGTTAATTTTGAGATTTAGCCAATATTAGCACACATGTCAGTCTGGGGTAAGTTGTCTCAATGACTTTGGGGCAAGTCTTCACATGTGACAACTTGCCCCAGTATACATAGACACATAGAACATGCTCAAATAACATTGTGATATTGTGTAATCAGCTCTGATAATAGTATTAAATGTTGCTGTAAATGTATTATTATATATATACATGTAGTTTACAGGTGTAGACATATCCCTGGACTACACAAGACAGGCTCTGGTGTGTGTGTGTGTGTGTGTGTGTGTGTGTGTGTGTGTGTGTGTGTGTGTGTGTGTGTGTGTGTGTGTGTGTGTGTGTGTGTGTGTGTGTGTGTGTGTGTGTGTCTACTAACACACTACATGCCTACTGTATGAGACAGTATATACACACACTACTTCATACAGTGGCAACAAGGATAGTAGACAGGGAGGTGGGTGTAATAAGCCTGTAATGAATATGCGATTGCAATGAGGAAATGTGTTTTTGAAGGAAAGAAGAAAGGAAGGAAAGATGGTTAGAAATGCTAATAGAAAGACAGAGAATGGCAGCACACAATGTTAAAGGCAGTGAGGCAGGTGAAGTTGCAGAACAAATCAATCAGGAGTACAGCAAAGGATTTTGACATAAATTACCGTACTCTGACCCAGTATTGTCAAAAGATTACCAGAGAAGAAGTTGAAAGTCAGACAGCCATGCCAACAACAGCTATACAAAGCTACGGCCGTTTTTTTCACCTGATTTGGAGATGCAGCTTGTTCAGTATATTACTAGGTCGGCTGACGTTTATTTTGGTCTGTCAACCAAGTGAGGTCAGAAGACTTGCCTACCAGTTTGCTGTGGCACACCAGCTGAAGTTCGCACCAATGTGGGCAGAAAAAGAAACGGCCAGCTCGGAGTGGTTTATAGGCTTCTTAAAGCAGCACCCAATGCTGTCGCTGAGAATGCTGTCTACGGGCTGCTAAAGAGGCACATCAACACCGCATGTGATGCCTGGATGAGGAATAATCCTGGGAAGACAATGTCAATTTATGACATTCCTGGGATTGTGGCAATCACCTATCCTTTGGCTGCAACCCTCTTGCACATTCAGGCTGGATTTAGGGTGGCTGGGGTACAACCTTACAACATGGATGTATTTCTGGAAACCGAGTTTGTGCCATCCTACGTTACAGATCGCCCCATTCAGAACCAAAACCTACCAGGCCCCAGCAACATTCCAGCCCAGCCAGGTCCCAGCACCAACCTACCAGGCCCCAGCACTATTCCAGCCCTGCCAGGCCCCAGCACCAACCTGCTTGGCCCCAGCACCATTCCAGCCTTGCCTAGCATGAGCTCAGACACTGCCCAGTTCTTATGCTTGCACCAGCTCACCCTTGCACAGCAATGCCATTGCTGACAGTGGACTACCAACTCCAGACGGCCATGTCCAAAAGCTGGCCCCCAAAAACCAGCTTGCAAAGGAGAAATGGTGCAAAACAGCAATTCTAACTGACACACCAGTGAAGCAGGCACTAGAAATGGAAACTAATAAGGCACAATCTAGCAAAAGGCTGTTTCCGAAGAAAGGGAAGCAAGGAGGGGGGAGGAGTCAAAATCTGGATCTGCAAAGAACAAGAAGGCAGCTAAAAAAAGAAAAATCATATAAGAGTATTCATCAGATGAAGAGGAATGCTTCTTCCTCGTCTGTGTGGAGCCATTTTCAAACAGCCTTCCAAAGGAGACTTGGGTGAAGTGTGTGAGATGCAACAAATGGGCCCATGATGCTTGCACCTCAGACCAGGCAATTTATGTGTGCCAGACCTGTGACTCTGAAGATGAGTCTGATTAGTCCAGATATGGATGTACGTCGTATAGGCTGTTACAAAACATTAGTGCGTTAGTGTGTTTAAACACCATGTCTGTTTTGTTAAGACTTTAAACATTTAAGCAAGTTATCTGCAGCATTACATTCCATTCCGATTCCAACAATTACCGTGGATCTATGTACACGCCAGAGAACGTTCGATTTCAAAGTTCAAAGTAAAGTGGTTGTGCCACTTAATTCATGTGTGCTCTGCCATCATTATTGTTTTGATTGAAAGGCATGATTTGCCAGAGTCTCTAGTGTTGTGTCTTTACTATCATTAAATTGAAGACTTATAGTTTTTATCAAAGATTCTCTGTAATTAGTATTACGCGATCAACTGATTAATCATGTAACTGTAATTAACTAGGAAGTCGGGGCACCAAGGAAAAATATTCAGATTACAAGGTTATAATTTCCCCATATAACCTTTCAGATATTTTCATATCTGATCAATAGTCTTCTGATTAAGGAATTATTTACATTACCTCACGTTAGTCTCATTCCAAACGTCGTAAATTGTTGGTTATCGGCACGAACCCAGTCTTCACTATGAGTCATCCATACATCAATTGTCTTAAATCATTTATTTATTACTAACTAAGTAATTCACAGAAATGCATAAGCAAACAGTAAATATGGTTACAAGAAATGATAGGAGAATGTGCCCTAGTGGGCTAAACCGACATTGCGGCTTGTTAGACAAAAGGGGAAGTGGGGGTCAACTGAGATGAGACACTACAAAGTTGATAATTATAACAATTGAAATGCTAATCCTTTGCACATGAATGCTCACTCATTTGGGAACAATTGCAATCAATATATATATTTACGCTCAGTGTGTCGTCGGGATCTTTGTTGAAAAGTTTGTTTCTGTTGGAGAGTTTCGTCCTCTCTCTCTCTCTCTCTCTCTCTCTCTCTCTCTCTCTCTCTCTCTCTCTCTCTCTCTCTCTCTCTCTCTCTCTGTCTCTCTCTCTGTCTTGGTTAGAGGGGATAGTTCAGAGTGACATTCATTCATTTGTTATAGAATGGATGTTTCGGCGGTTGTCGTTCTTCGCGTTCAATGATACCGAATTCCTAGCTGCAGACTAGTAATTAATATCACAGACTTGTTCTTATTCTGTCGGTATCGATAGTCTAAGAGTTTAACCACGTGGTATGGTTAAAAGATTCAGCAATGGTCTTCAACCTTTGTACTCCAGTGAATGAGAGAAGCATGGTCTGGTGATAATTTCTCAAAGTTGGGTTTGACAGTCCAAAATCATATTACACAATTTTACAAACAGTATCATACTCACTCGTTCATCCTTATACAACAATTAGATGTAAACCTCATATCTGAGGCTATTACATAAACAGCGTTATGGTAATGTGGCCACACCGTTTCCCATGAGCTTCCCCAAGTTGTAACAAACGGACCAGTTCGTAGCTGGATTCTTCACCGATCTTTTATACTTTCTCCGGAACATGAACTTTGTTCGTACTTCAAGTTCTGTGAGGTGGAAGAAATTCCTTTGTTCTCTATGAAAATTGTCACAAGTGCACACTCTCTATTTAACGGTGTACAACTCCGTACTGAAATAAGATATGACGATGTAATGAATGCAAAATATGTGCCCAAGACTTCCTTCTTTCATTTGGTATGACATTTATACCATTGTGATGTATTGCGCGCAGTAAATGTTAGACAGCGTGAAAAGTGTGACAACATACCTCGCTCTCCCCTACTATACAGTATATTGATGACAGACATCAGAAAAGTATACATAATGTAGCAAAGACATCCATCCAGCCATCGTCAGCTTCAACATTGATGAGCTGGAAATGGGATGAGCAGCGTTAGGGAGCGTTTATTCCCACAGAACCCCATTTGGAATGATTTCACTGGGACCCTTTTACACTATCAATGATAGCTGCCATGACTTGCTTAATAAATTATTTATCAGGGTTTTGAGGATTAAGGCTATTTTAATTACCAATTGATAAAACGACAGTATATGTATTGAGAGTGTGTGTGTATTTGTGAGTGCATGCGTGCCTGCATATGTTCAGGGGGTCGGTCGGTGGTCGGTGTGTGCATAATTTGTATGTACCTATGCAAGAAGCATGCAACATACATGGATTAAATCAGCATGTTTATCTCTCTTGGCATGTCTGGCTTCAGACATCAGAAAAATTCCCATAATGAACCAGTAAATAGCATCGATGGTCAGCTCCAGATCATCTGAGCATGCATTGCCAACATTGATGAGCTGAAAATGGGATGAGCAGCATTAGGGGAAGATAAATCCCTACATCTGAAGGATTATGGCTTTTTTGACAACCGTAAAACGCTTAAAAAAAATGTAATTACATGGTGAATTTCAAGTCCAAAAATTGCAATGTAAAAGTTGCTGTGCTGATTTGTCTCTGCTTCTATTTTTCCTTATTGCAAAGCAGTTTAACTACTGGATAGATGGCAGACAAAAGCAATTATAGTATTTAGTTATGGATATTTATGTATAATAGAATGTTTATTAATAATTTTGAAGTAGTGAATTGATAATCCTTACTAGAGATGGGTTGTGTGTATCTTAGACTTGAATATAAACCATGCATTGTTGTCAATGCATGTATTAGTGCAGATCATTTGAGTTCGATTCATAGGATGCAGCCCTACTGATTATCATCTTATCAACTATAATCTGAATTGTTAGCAGACCCATGATATTCTGGGATAATTAGTGAAGTTCCAACCTCTGTGGTCATTCTTGTCCTACGCTGAGTCAAGCTTTATCATCTTTCTAATTAGACCACCTTAATTTCATTATACTCTCTATCTATGGAAAGCAAGCAGTGAAGAAAAGGCCCTTGGGTCATTAGTATGCCATTAAGTGCCCATGTAATGGCCAGAGATGATAATAGCAGCCTGGCCATGCTCTCTGCAGTGTTCAGGCCACATACACCACTGAGTGAATTATCCAGCTGATAGGGAGAAGCCCAGCCTGAGGATGTTGTTAATATGCCAATGTGGGCTCATGCTACCCATGGCTGGCTGAGATTGAGGCTGTGCCACGCTGGCACGCTGCAGCTGTCTGTCTCCTAATGGGAAATCATTATTTTGCAGCCTGACCCCAATTCAGAGCAGCGCAAAGACGGAATGACTTGAGTGAATGCTTTGATAAGCATTCCAAACCTAATAGCTTGGAAAATGGAATTAATTACGGTGCGCAGGGACATAAGTGTTTATAGCCTGTTCTCTTTGGTATCCTCAGCACTTGTCTTCTAACATCTGTCATTTCAACTAGGGAAAGGGGGAATGAGTGACAGGTTTTTGTATAAGTCCATATAAGATGGAGCTACAGAAATATGATTTCCTTCTTATATAATGATCAACTGTTATTACTTTGAATTGTGAAGAAATCCCAGGTCCGAATCCTCAAAGGATCCCCGTAGGAGTGCTGATCTAGGATCCATTGAGGATAATGGATAAGATTATATGGACAGGTGGGGACCAGATCCTAGATCAGTACTCCTACTCCAATATACTTTGTGGCTATGGGCCATGAACTAATAAGTCTTCAAACTTTTCTTCTTCCAGATTATTTGCAAAATGTTTGAGTTTCAGTGAACAAATCTTGTTATAGTCTACCTACAATATGCAACTTGAAGTTTTTATTTTTTTAACTAGGCAAGTCAGTTAAGAACAAATTCTTACTTACAATGACAGCCTACCAGGGAACAGTGGTTTAACTGCCCCGTTCAGGGGGAGAACGACATATTTTTTTCCCTTGTCAGCTCAGGGATTTGATCCAGCAACCTTTCGGTTACTGGCCCAACACTCTAACCTCTAGGCTACATGCCGCCCCAGTGCTTGGATTTAGATATTTGATATTGTTTGTAATGATAACATAGGACAGATCTTGATAAGCCCAGTGAAAATAGTATTCGGTGTACTAGGGGACTAGAGTAGCCCATTGGCCAATGTAAGGAGACAAATGTGCGGTACCCCGCTCAAATAACTTTGAAATTAAATGTCTTAAATTGATATATAAAAAGGAGAAGCAGGCTGTGATATTCAAAGCTATTAATAGAGATAGAGAGAATTTTCGAGGGTATTCTATTTAGAGTTTTCCAGAGTGAGTAGGCCTATTTATGTTTTTGCAGTGTTCAAATGTGAATAGGAGAAGACCACGTTCTGTTGAGGGAAGATGTCAAGGAGGCCTGAAGCAAACTCCTCTGCCTGCAACATTCAGCCTTTAATGTACGGTGTTGGCTATTGCCCAGGCTACGCTAGCCCTATGAGTCATGCCTTTAAAAGCCCCCACCATAATAGCCAGCTATTCACAATATTCCCGATTAAACCTGGATGGACAATCAAACCAGGAAGCCAAAAAGCCTTTTATTTGTTAAATATTCGTCACTCAGACCTGGATTTAATGCTATTTCAGAAAGGGGTGCAGGGAAGGGGATATTCAAACTGAGTACACTGGATGATGTTTTCAAAAGACAACATCAAATCACTCACTCTATTACAAGGTAAAATTAAAAAAGACTGTCTGGTCAGTGTTGTCTTGGTTATTGCTCGAATAGATCCTAGAGCAGAGGTCCCAATGTTGTTGTGTTTGAGGACAGGAGTCATGTGGTTTAACTTATATCCAATTTAGCTAAATGCTGTTTCAAAATGTTCTTTACCATTACTGCATAGAGATTAGAGTGCAGATTATGGTTGTAAACTGAGTTTGACACAAAACACATGTAGGACTTCTGATCAGTTAGGTCAATCGCAACAAGTTTAAGCCCTTGTCGCCAAACTGATAGCAAAGTATGTTCACTAGCCCTCCCTGGTAGTTGCGTCCAAACTGTTACAGTATGAAGTAATGTATCTATTCTCACAAAGGAGCACAAACATTGGTCAGATGCAGGTCTTTCAACACTCTTAAAAAGTGCACAGTCCTGTTGGGAAATCCCAGGTGCTGACTTGCTAGAATACAATCGTATTAGAAACTAGAAAATAACAGGAGACCATCAAAGAGCTGTTCTAAGCTATGGCCCCCACCTTGTTTAGTGCTGTTGCTAACAGAGAGAAGGGGCAATTTGCTCAATACAATAGGGCCATAAGCTAATTTAAAGGTTTCCACATAGACATTTGCCTCCTCCAATTTCACTAATTAGGAAACCTTGTCCTAAAACGAGTCATTCTGCTGACAATTTGTGTGAAGTCATAGATACAGACCCCCTACTGAACACATTATCATTCTGGGTATTCTGAATATTATGTTCCCCAAAGATCAAGCTAGGTTCAGGAACTTGAAGACTGGAAACAAAGTAAACACATGATTTAGGAGGCTATGAAATTATAAATAAATGTCCTGACACCCACAGCAACATTGTAAAGTATACAGTTGAAGTTGAAAGTTTACATACACCTTAGCCAAATAGATTTGAACTCAGTTTTTCACAATTCCTGACATTTAATCCTAGTAAAATTCCCTGTCTTAGGTCAGTTAGGATCACCACTTTATTTTAAGAATGTGAAATGTCAGAATAATAGTAGGTCAGAAGTTTACACTCAGTTAGTATTTGGTGGCATTTCCTTTAAATTGTTTCACTTGGGTCAAACGTTTCGGGTACCGTTCCACAAGCTTCCCACAATAAGTTGGGTGAATTTTGTCCCATTCCTCCTGACAGAGCTGGTGTAACTGAGTCAGGTTTGTGGGCCTCCTTGTTCACACACACTTTATCAGTTCTGCCCAGAAATGTTCGATAGGCTTGAGGTCAGGGCTTTGTGATGGTCACTCCAATACCTTAACTTTGTTGTCCTTAAGCCATTTTGCCACAACTTTGGAAGTATGCATGGGGTCATTGTCCATTTGGAAGACCCATTTGCGACCAAGCTTTAACTTCCTGACTGATGTCTTGAGATGTTGCTTCAAAATATCCACATCATTTTTCTTCCACATGATGCCATCTATTTTGTGAAGTGCACCCGCCCTCCTGCAGCATCGCACCCCCACAACATGATGTTGCCACCTGCGTGCTTCACGGTTGGGATGATGATCGTCGGCTTGCAAGCCTCCCCCTTTTTCCTCCAAACATAACGATGGTCATTATGGCCAAACAGTTCTATTTTTGTTTCATCAGATCAGAGGACATTTCTCCAAAAAGTACAATCTTTGTCCCAATGTGCAGTTGCAAACCGTAGTCTGGCTTTTTTATGGCAATTTTGGAGCAATTTTGGAGCTTCTTCCTTGTTGAGCGTCCTTTCAGGTTATGTCGATATAGGACTCATTTTTACTGTGGATATCAATACTTTTGTACCCATTTCCTCCAGCATCTTCACAAGGTCCTTTGCTGTTGTTCTGGCATTGATTTGCACTTTTCACACCAAAGTATGTGTATCTCTAGGAGACAGAATGTATCTCCTTCCTGAGCGGTATGACGGCTGCATGGTCCCATGGTGTTTATACTTGCGTACTATTGTTTGTTCAGATGAACGTGGTACCTTCAGGCGGTCGGAAATTGCTCCCAAGGATCAACCAGACTTGTGGAGGTCTACAATTTTTTTCCTGAGGTCTTGGCTGATTTCTTTTGATTTTCCCATGATGTCAAGCAAAGAGGCACTGAGTTTGAAGGTAGGCCTTGAAATACATCCACAGGTACACCTCCAATTGACTCAAATTATGTCAATTAGCCTATCAGAAGCTTCTATCCTTTTCTGGAATTTTCCAAGCTCTTCAAAGGCACAGTCAACATAGGGTATGTAAACCTCTGACCCACTGGAATTGTGATACAGTGAATTATAAGTGAAATAATCTGTCTGTAAACAATTGTTGGAAAAATGACTTGTGTCATGCACAAAGTAGATGTTCTAACCGACTTTCCACAACTGTAGTTTGTTAACAAGCAATTTGTGGAGTGGTTGAAAAACGAGTTTTAATGACTCCAACCTAAGTGTATGTAAACTTCCGACCTCAACTGTTTATCTGTATATCTTAGGCCTTTTATTTCTAGTTTAAGAAGGTGCGGCTTAATCAACATAACCTAATTCTGAGTACAGATATCTCAAGCCTTCACCATCAGTTCATAGAAAAAATCCCATTGTAATCCAATGAAATATTCAAAATCAAGACGATATTGTATATATATTCAGTACCCAGACATCCAGATTTACAATTGTGTATGATTTTTAAAGAAATGGTTTTGAGAGCTTAGCTGTAGAAGAGATAATCAATGCTATAATAATTAATTAATTCAGTTGTGGGGCCCTTGTGAGACTGCTCAGTTCTACTGGATTGCGTCTTCAAAAAGGAAGGCTGACCACCTCCGAAGTAAAAATAAGAAAAAAAAGCAGTGTACAATAGTTGCTTCGAATGATTAACATATTTTGTTAAGTTCCTGTTAGTGCTTCCAGTGTGAATTCAAATGGCCACCGGACTATTACATTGACCCCCCTCCCCCCTTCATTTTTTTGTCCACTGCAGCTATTTGCTGTTTATTATCTGTGAATAGTCACTTCACCCCTACCTACATGTACAAATGACCTCTAAACTATACCCCCGCAGACTCGGTAACGGTACCCCCTGTATATATCCTCATTATTGTTTAGTTTATTTGGTAAATATTTTCTTAACTCTTCTTGAACTGCACTGTTGGTTAAGGGCTTGTAAGTAAGCATTTCACGGTAAAGTCTACACTTGTATTCGGCGCATGTGACAACTAAAGTTTGATTTGAGTGTGTGTGTCTATTTGTGTGTGCATACATGCGTGTGCATGTGTGTATGTACTACTAACAGAATCAGTTAAATATTGTGATATTAGTTTCATTATTTAATGGCACATTAATATCATTTGATCTGTTTTAATGAAGTGATAATGCCCGAGAAGCTAGTGTTTGGAGAATATATTGGCACAGGTGTTGTTAGGCATGAGACAAAGTCGAGGCTCAGCAAACCGTGCCAATATGTCCTCCATACACTGGCTTCGAGGGCATTATTACTTTTATACAAAGGGGTAGCAACATATTCCAATAATGATTGACATATTTTCATGACATTTGTTTTTTAATTAATTAATTAATTCATACTATTTCATCCTTCGACAAGATATAGTCCGGACACAAATATAGGGTTGCTACCCAAGCTGGCTGCTCGTTCGTTCTATCGGTTTGGTTGCCAGAGACGCGACCCAGTTGTTCAGTCTTTTTGTTCTGTATCTATGGACGTGAGCGCCCCATTCGTTTGTTCTAAATGTTCTATTGCCATACTGGCTGGTAACGTTATTATCCCTTGCTTGCTAGCTAGCCAACTACGGCTAACTGACAGTCACGTAAAACAGTGCAGCCAAAATAACAACAGTAGCTGCATTTTGTTTGTTTAAGCTTTTTTCTATTGACATTTATTTGGATACATCCATAACAATGAGCTAATAATGCGCGATTTCACCTGGCAGAGAAAATGTACTCTTTCTGACACTGTTGTTCAGAGGAGCTAGCCAACAACACAGCTAACACAATCGCTTCAAATTGAAGCTGGAAAGACTGCAAACTAGCTGCACTTCATTTCATTTGACCTTTTTTTCAATTGACATTTCTTTGTATATATTTGTAAAAATGATACCACCTGATTCATGATTTCGACTGACTGAGAAACACTGCCTGCCTGTCTGTCTGTCCAGACTAAATGTTAGTGTAAAAGATATGTGAGATAATGTCTAGATGTGTTTTATAGTGGATCAAGTTTATAAATTGCCTGTCTGGGCAGATGAGACAGTGGATTGCGCAATTAGATGGAACAGAGTAAATAGGCATTTTAACGTTATAGATTTAGCCGGTGGTAGTTAGTGGAATAGACACCGGCTGGTGTGCGGTTTTAACCAATCAGCATTCAGGATTAGACCCACCCGTTGTGTAATTGTACATAGTTCAAAGCACTGTAGACCATAGAGAGAGGCCTTTGAATCAGCAAGCGCTTGTAATGTAACAAGAGCCCTCTGCTTAATGGAGTCAAGATTCCATTTAAAAGAGTAAAAGCAAGTATGTATGCACTCTTGCTTAAGGCTTTAATCTTGCATATAATTGAGTTAAGCTGAGTGGGTACTCTCTTACTATTGATGGAAGTTTTTGGTCCTGCATGCAATGTGGCACATACATATGTCATTTTGGTGTTTAGATTGAGGTA
Source organism: Oncorhynchus kisutch (assembly GCF_002021735.2). Lineage (NCBI taxonomy): Eukaryota > Metazoa > Chordata > Actinopteri > Salmoniformes > Salmonidae > Oncorhynchus > Oncorhynchus kisutch. Next base: position 26,769,020 of record NC_034176.2, on the reverse strand, counting down.
ATTCAGTTATTACCTTTCACAAATGAGCTCAGTGATCTAAATGTATTTCATGCATTATACCACAACTATTGCATGCAATGATCAGATTTATAAAGCCAGATGTTCATTTCAACATCCCTAATTCAATCACTAGAAGATACAACTGACACACATACTGTTCCTCTCACACATGTTGGCGCAAAACCATTCCTGTCCCTCAAATACAGACTAACATCCCTCAAAAATCTAGACTAACATTTCAACAAACTATCTACTAACCCTAACCTTAACCCTTATCCTTGCTACAGATGGACTATCCAAATAAATTGAGACCAGATTTTTGCATGCAATTTATCTGTAAATCTTCAGCCTATTTCACTTTGCACCCTAACGTAAAAAGAAATCCTCTAGTTGAGAGGGAAAATGTTTAAACCGCTCTTTTTTTTTATCTTACTCTCTCTCCGTCCCCCTCTACATTTCCTTTGTTTTCTCAGGTACCACAGCAGTTGAGTGCCCTGACGTTGAACAGGTATGAGCAGCCCGTAGTGGATTACTGCCAGGCCCAAGGGGCGCTGCACCTCAACATGGGCTTTGAGCCCCCCTCCCAGGCACAGGGCTGTCTGAGGCCACCGGGCTGCAGTACAGGTCATACAGCTGGTCTCCCCTCTGCACCCACCACCTTGCTCATACGCACGGACCCCCATTCCCTCCAACAGTGACTTGTGACCTGTGCAGATGGGGAGACCAGACCAGTGCTCCCCTCTCCATCTAGGCTACTGAGCATGGTGTTGTTACAGTACTGTATACCGCAGCAGATAATGAGTGAAACAGATACAAATCTGCACTGAGGAAAAACATTCTGACTGGAGAATCTGTTATTAATGGAGAGAATACATTTATCTAACACTGAATATACCTTGACTAATGAAAATATTCATTAATGGAAATTGCAGTGTACTGTTACAGTATATTACATGATAGCTGCCCCTTTGATGTCCATTATAATTGAATATAGTCCAGTTACAGTATCACATTCCTTCTGCTTCTAAAATGGTCTCCAGCATCATGGGGAGAAATATAAAAAATGACATGATTCATTACTCTTATTGAACTTATTGACTCTGCTGCTCACAGTTTCGGCACCTTCACTGTTTTAGGTAAGTCATTATCTACCAAATGCAATAATAGATCTGGGGAAACAGTAGGGTGAGCAATGGAATAGCAGAACAAATTAAAGACTAACAGAGCTGAAAGGTTTTATGCTGCTTTTTCTAATAATGCTGCCAGTCAGAGGCCTTACAGATTTTCCAGTCCCCGTAGCTATTTCATTTCAAGAAGTGAGCCACTCAAATGAAATGACCCACAACGACAAGGGCAAACTTGGTAAGTGATGGGCACACCGTTTTCATGTCAAGTGTACAGATTACATTTATTTTCCAGAAGTACATTAATGAATATTTTTATTATTTTTGTGATTTTTATGTTAATTCTACTATAATGCAATTATTATTATTTATTTTTTTGTTTCCAAGATGAAAAGTAAAATGTTGATGCGTAATAGACTAATTGTTTTCATGTCAAGTGTAGCCTACAGCTGACATATCTTGTCAGAAATACATATTTGTTATTGTGTTGATATGGATTTGTTCATCATGATCATCATTGCATTTTTATGATTAATGTAATGACAATTTATTTTATATTAATGTCACGTCAAACGTCAATCTAATTGTAGGATTGTCTCTCACATACCATGTGTAGTTACTTAAAGGGAAGCATTTTAGTGTGACCATTAATTGACTTTGTGACCTCAGATAATGACATTCACCTAGAGATCAGCAGTGAATTCACTCATAGTGGAGATAGCTGTTGTAACAGCTTAACCCAGACTGTCTAATATTGATGCCTGTCTGCTCTCCCCAGCTGTAACGCATTAGATCTTTGTATCCCTTTTCCCCAATGTCTACTGTGACTGTTACAGTTTTCATCAAGGAGCCTCATTTGGATGTGGTTCATACTCATACTCCACTTCAAGGACACATGTAATAACAAAAACCCAATGAACTTGTTCAATACTATGAATAGGTATCAAATAAAGTGTCTCGGCTGATTCATGAACACTGCCATTTGCCCATGAAGAGGAGGAGCCTTGTCTGAAGTTCAGATGAACTTGAACATGCCCTGATTTGGGTTTGCAGGCTGGGTATGAGAGTGTGACTGACATTTTGTGAAGTCGAGGACTTGCAATATTGGCTTGCTGTTTGAAGAAGATGTTATCCTGATTTCTGTTAATTAAACCATATAAAATATCAGCTTGAACTGTCGTCACACGATAAAATTATATTTCAATAGATTGTCTGACCAAATGTTTTTTTATGCTCATTGAAGAAAAAATTCCTGTGAACATTAAAATTACTTTTAACATTTATTTACTGAGATTTAATTTTTACCATGAAATTACACTGCTTATCATGTCTGAGAGTGTGGTGTTTTGGGATAATCTTGACCACAAGTAATACAGTGCTGAATGATAACTTTTTTTAAATGTTATGTTCTGCATCAAAGCATCACTGATCTGAAAAATGTATGAATAATTTAAACAAAGTAAAGTCATTATTAACTGATGCAACACCATTTACCTAATTGTCATATCTTTAAACAGTATCGTTTGCTTTTGTAAATTGTGAGATTTTCGTGTGCATGGTGAGGAAGGAGACTACTTTCCACATCATACTCAAACTCAGATAATGAAAAGCAAAGTGTATTGAAGAGGATTTATTGACTTTATAAAGCAATCAAATACACTGATTGAGCTCAATCCGGTGGCATGCTCAGGATAGCATACATAGAACATTTATTTCCCAATTATTCTTCACCCTCTGAGTAATTCCCATCCCAGGGAAATATTCATTGACAGTGCATAACTGCTATCATCAAGAGAGAAGAATGAGATTCTCTCAGTCTTAAATTCGTCTGAAATACTTTCTTCAAGGCTGCCACATCCTGGTTTGTCTTTGTTCTCGACTATGCAAGAATAACAGTCTTTGTCTTCTTTCTGAGACTTAATCATCTTCAATTTGCTCCATTTTCTGACTGTGGACCTAATTTTTAGAAGTGCAAAGTTTGCTGCAATAGCAAGAAAAGTTGGTTATTTTTCCTACCTGGACTCAAGGGTAGATCTGGATTTTTTTTCTCATTTTGTCTGTCATAGTTGAAGTGTACCTATGATGAAAATTACAGGCCTCTTTCATATTTTTAAGTGAGAGAACTTGCACAATTGGTGGCTGACTAAATACTTTTTTTGCCCCACTGTATGTTACAAATTACAATTCGTATGATATGCAATTCATACAATATGTTACAAATTTGCTAAATGTATGAAATCCTAATGTTAGCTAGGTGGCTAGACTACGGGTTAGGGTTAAGGATAGGGTTAAGTTTAGGAGCTAGGTTAAAGAGCTTGGGGAAGGGTTAGCTGAAATGCTAAGTAGTTGCTAATTAGGTACATTTCTAAAGTTGTCGATGATGAGATTGGAAGTCGCAATCTTTGGGTTGCTAGACGTTCGCGTTATACTTCTGACCATCCACCCCGACCAACCACTCTATTTTCTTTCTTGCCTTAAGTAACCTTCTGTATTATGTAACCATACCAAATGTAACATATCGTACTAATTTGAGTGTCCTGGATTTATATTTAGTCTATGAGACCAGGCAGATTCTTCACCCTGCTTTTTTATCATCTTGGAAGGATAGAGTTTTTTTTTTACTTCCTCCTAAGAGCTATTAAAAGTAAGCCACACAGCGCTTTTTATCATTTGGACTTACGTCCTTTTCTTCTGTTTCTGCTTCGGGAAAATTGTCCAGTGGTGTGAGAGGCATCTCTGAGAAGCCTGTCTTCACTCCTGATGGTGAAGAATAGGCCTTGAACCTTTTGAAAAAGGGACAAAAAGGTTTTACATTTAAATGGTGCACTAACCAAGAGTGACCTCCAATACAGGTGATTCAAAGCATAATATTAAGGATGCATTCATAGACACATTTTGTGCAGGCTTGCACGGATGATCAGATTTGTACAAGGCCTGTGGAAGTGTTTAACATTTTAGAAACATGTCAGCATGAATTTACATAGAATCTGAAAGCTAGGCCAACACTCTGTTTCCTGTTAAGCAACTTAAAATCCTACACAATTTTTGAATAAATGTTTTTTTCTCAGAACAGAAGGTACATTTAGTTGCATGGCCTACATTATAAGACACACATTCCCATCCAGTATATCTCTGCAGTAGCCTACTTATCTTGTGCTTCTTAGAATTACAGTTGTGGCATTTGTGATTTTTAATCCCCTTTATTTTGTTTGTCCTTTGTATCATTCAAATGACATAACTAACATCTTATAAATAAAGAGATTAGATGACGTAGCAGTAACAGATGAAGTAGTGCTTCAGTACAGTGGTCTTCAGTTTTTCTTTGCCCCTTTCTTTGTTCCTGTGTACTGGGTATTGTCAACTTGGAGTTGTGTTAAGACTTCAAGCAGGCTGGCAGGGCAGCTGTGAAAGCTCCTGATTTCCCTTGGGATGTTTTGGGACTGCTATGCCAACACTTTCAGATTACCTTTGCCATTCCAGACAGAACAAACCCAGTATGGCGTCTGTCCTGCACCCAGTTTATTTTTAAACTCCTCTATCCTCTCAGCAGGTGGTGTTTTTTTCTCTAAAGCAGTCCTCTGCCTTGGCCTTGGTTTGCAGGGTCAAGGGTAAGCTACATCATCCCATGGTTTTATATATTCAGTCTTATTCTCTACAAAGGCTAAGAATGAGGCGATTCCTCATATCATACACCGAATCAGTGTTCAATGAAGAACTGTAAATGTTGGAATCTCAAAGCAAAACAGCAGTATGAGAAGATGTGTAACACAATGAAAGAGCAGATAAGATCATTGATTCTATTTTTTACTGCCTGTCCCTTGTTTCCCCCCATATTGTTCCATTTTCACACAGTGGAAATACCATGTGTACCGTGGCACTGACTCATTTCTAATGATGGAGCATGTCTATTTGTTGACTGTTTGGGTGATGTCTTTGTTGTCTTCGGCCTCTCTTTATATGTAGTGTTGTGGTGTCTCTCTTGTCATGATGTGCGTTTTGTCCTATATTTGATTAATTTAAAAAAATCCCAGCCGACATCCCCGCAGGTCTTTTGCCTGTTGGTAGGCCGTCATTGTACATAAGAATTTGTTCTTAGCTGACCTGCCTAGTGTTAGAGCGTGGACACTATATACATAATTACATTGAATATGTATTGTACTTACCTGAAGTATGGTATGATTGCTATTCATGTGTGCATGGTAATTATTGGCATTGACCGTGACCTTCCCCTTTGATGAGGTCATCATCCAGAGTTGGATCTGTACAAGGCGACTCTATATCATATGTTGAGTGGGCTGTATCGTTTTGCTGTATTGGTACCGTTTGTACATGGTTGTACACCTTTTATTTTTTAGGTTGAAAATAAAGGAAAGTAATATAAAAATGCTTGTGGGCATTCCTTGTCAAGTTACTACATCTTTTTGGCAATGAGGATAAAACGTATAAATCTACATGGCGATGCACTAGCTAGCTAAGAAACAGTGGAGGCAGTCAGCTAGCTAGCTTAATGAGCGACTGAGAGCAGCCACCGCTGGAGGGAAACGCTAACAGTGACAATCAGCAGCAAGTGAAAATCATTAACGAGGACCAAGAACAAGTTGACGTTATAATGGCAATGTTTGGGACTATCACTGAGTTTGTGGAAGAGAACGAGGACTGGACAGAATATGTGGAAAGGTTGGGACACTTTTCTTTGGCAAATGGAATTACAGATGAGGCTAAGCAGGGCTCTATTCTTTTGAGTGTGTGTGGGGCTAAAACCTCAAATCTAATGAGGAATTTGGCTACACCACGGAGACGGAGAGAAATTCCTGTTGTGGCTCTAGTTGCTCTCGTTCAGACTCGCCACAATCCAAAGCCTTCAGTGATTGTCCAGAGGTTCAAGTTTAACTGCCATTTTTGGAAAACAGGTCAGTCTGTTGCTAACGTTGTTGCTGAATTACGTGAACTCTCGAAACATTGTGAGTTTGGGGCTATGTTAGAGGACATAGCCCCAACAGTGGAAGTGGTACAGTGCATCAGGTGACAAAAGAGGCGGCAGTGGAAAAGCAGTGGAATGCAAGTACCCGGATACGGTCTGTCACAATTGCAAGAAAAAGGGACACAGCTAAAAAAAATGCAGGGGTCCTGGGAGCAAGCCAGAGGGTGGGTAGACTGGACAGGGAAAGTTCACAGCAAAGAAGTCACTGTCAGCAGCACATTACCTAGAGAGCACAGAAGAGGAGGAAGAGCATTGTTCCTACAACATGTTTAATGTGAGTGAGCCCCACGCAGAGCCTATCTATGCTACAGTGGAGGTAGATGGAAAACAGTTGAGGATGGAGATGGACACGGGGCTTCTGACTCTGTTATCAGTGAGGAGACCTACAAACAAATGTGAGGCTCAAAACAGGCTTCCGCCTTCACACCGGCAGGGATCAGACTGGGTACGTACAGCAGGGAGAGCATACCATTGCTGGGTGCTCTAGAGGTGGACATTGCATACAACATGGCTCCTGGTGGTGAAAAGGAATGGGTCTAGTTTACTAGGGCATGATTGGCTCACCAAAATACAACTGAACTGGGGTGAGATAAATCACACACACTGAGTGACTGAGGATGCCATTCAAAAGTACCCTGAGATTTTCAAAGATAAACTGGGAACACTGCAGGGCACTGCAGTTAAGCTGTTTGTGGATCCTCAGGCCGAGCCTTGCTTTTTCAAGCCCAGGACAGTGCCTTACGGCATGAAAAAAGAAAGTGGAGGATGAGTTGGAGCGGCTGCAAGTAACAAACATCATTACTCCCATTCAGATCTCCCGCTGGACAGCTCAAATCATTCTCGTTATGAAAAGTGACAGAACTGTGCGTACACGCGGGGACTACAAACTCACCATCAACAGAGCCTCTAAGCTGGACGCGCAGGACCTGTTTGTGATGCTTGCAGGGGGCAAGATGTTCTCAAAGCTTGACTTGAGTCACGTCTAGCAATAGCTCCTCCTGGACAAAGACTCAAAAGAGTATGTCCCAGTCAACAAAGTCTTGTTCAGGTACAACCGCTTGGTTTTCGGAGTGGCATCCAGTCCAGCCTCATGTAGCAGTGTACTTGGACGACAGCCTGGTTACAGGGGAGACGGAGGAGGAGCACCTCCACCATTTGTACCAGATGTAAAAGAGATTCTCTGAGGCAGGGCTGCGCCTGAAGCGTAGCAAGTGCACATTCCAAGCACAGAGTGTGACATACCTACGTCACAAGATCACAGTGCAGGGTCTGTGTCCTGTGGAGTTCAAAGTCAGGGCAATCAAGGATGCTCCAAACCCCAAGAACATGTCCGAGCTCAGGTCGTTCCTGGGCATGGTGAAATACTATGGTAAGACCCTCACTGAGCTGTCAACAGGGATGGCTCCACTTTATCAGCTGCTCCACAAAGACTGTAAATGGAAGTGGGGGCCAGCACAAAACAAAGCTTTCAAGGAAGTGAAAGCACCACTACAATCAGCACAACTGCTGGTTCATTTTGACCAATATAAAGAGATCATTCTGTCATGTGACGCCTTGCCCTATTGCGTTGGGGTAGTACTCTCTCATCAGATGGAGGACGGTCAGAGAAACCCATTGGATTCGCATCACGCATGCTGACGAGTGCTGAGAGTGCTTATTCACAGTTAGACAAGGAAGATCTGGCCATAGTCTTTGCTGTGAAATGCTTTCATCAGTACCTCTACGGTCGTCATTATGCACATATGCACTGACCACAAACCACTGATGAGCCTTTTCAGTGAATGAAGATGCATTCCTCCCATGGCTTAAGCAAGGATACAGTGTTGGTCCCTCACACTGTCAGCTTACCAGTAAACTATTGTGTACAGAGAGGGGAAGGACAATGCAAATTCAGACGCACTCAGCCGTCTCCCGCTACCAGAGATCCCCGCCACAACTGAGGTGCCTCCCAAGACAATTTTCCTAATGGAGAGATTGTTAAACTCACCTGTGAATGCCAAACAGATCAAACAGTGGACAGACCGGGATCCTATCCTGACCCAAGTGAAAAGATTCCTCATGCAGGTTTGGACTCCTGTCATAGAGGATGATGGACTGAGACCTTATGCAAAGTGCAAATCTGAGCTGAGTGTGCAGGATGGCTGCATACTCTAGGGGTCCAGAGTGGTTGTTCTGTCCCCTGGCCGTTCACAGGTCATGGATGAGGACCATGAGGCTCACCCGGGTGCCTCCCAGATGAAGAGTTTAGCCAGATCTTACATATGTTGGGTTAACATGGATCTGGATGAAGAAAACAAAGTGAAATCATGTTCTGAGTGCCAGATCAACCAGAAGATGGCGCCACCCACACCACTACATCTGTGGGAGTGGCCTGACCACCCATGGGCCAGGCTGCACATAGACTTTGCTGGCCCTTTCGTGGGCCACATGTTCCTTGTCATGGTGGACGCGCACATGGTGGAGGCTCACATCATGAGCAACATCACAGCGACCACAACCATCAAAAAGCTTTGGCAGGTGTTTGCAACCCATGGTCTGCCTGACTATGTTGTGTCTGACACTGCAACAACCTTTACATGTGACTTGTTCCAATAATTAATGCGGAGAAACGTGATTCGCTATGTCCGCAGTGCGCCGTTTAACCCGGCCTCGAACGATTTAGCGTAGCAGGCTGTGCAGACAATGAATGAGGAGCTCAAAAGGATGACTGGGGAACCATCACAAATAAGCTCTCTCTGTTCTTTTTCCAGTATCGCAACACGCCACAAACAACAACAGGACAGGCTCCAGCTGAGATGTTGATGGGCAGAAAGCCTAAAGCTCACATGGATCTACTGCGTCCGGACATCAAAGCACTAGTGGAACGGAAGCAGGAGAAACCATAAGAGAGACATGACCACCACGTGAGGGAGAGTCAGTTAAAGTCAGCTGCGTGTCAGCTGCGTGTGGTTAGTATACAAGTTGAAACCCCACAGGAAACAGTATCTGAGGAACAGGGGCATTCAGTGGTTCCTGCAAAGGGTTATGGAATTTCTCGCTCCTATGCCCTCAGACGCAGCTCCACTGGGACACGCCTTACCTGTGTCTTGTGGCACATGAGGAGTACTGTGCAGATTAGTCTAGTCACAAGCCTCCTGAAAGACTAGCTCTGTAGTTGAGACTGAGAGTCTTGTGGTGTTAGTGTTTGTTTGGAGCAGCAGACCTAGTTGAATAGAAATAAGGATTGTCAGATTTGTTGTTTTTGTTTACATTTACAGTAACAATAGCAGAAGTTATCAAGTGTTGTGAAGAACAAAAACAAAAAATTAGCTACCTGGTTAACCGTGTGTTCTTTCCTTACATGGGGGATTGAAATGAAGGGGGAGAAGTGTCATAGTGTGGACACTATTTAAATAATTACATTTGTTGGAATGTGCTAAACTTTGAACATTGAGATATTAAATGAATGATAGGAAATGAAAGAGACTGGGTTATGTTCGAAGTTAATGGTTCTCAGACGAAAGAAGAAGGCTTTGGAATGTGTTTGATGGAGGAGAGGAGAGCGATGTGTTGATACAGGGGAGACAGATGGACATCTGTGTATTAGATGAAAGAGGGGTTGAGGTCTTGAGGTGAGGACAGATTCTTTTAAGAGAGTAATAAATGTTTGGAACTCTCTTTATTAGCTTCCTGTAGAGCCATAAAATGTAAGGATTGGAGAGAAAGGGGAGTGTCTTAAGTAGGATGCATATAAACTGTGAAGTCTGAAATCTTTAGCTGTCTGTTTTCAGCTGTACAGAACCTTTGGGAAGAATAAACTTGGTTAAAGTTCTCTAGTGTCGGTGGGTTATTTACTCAGAAAAATAAGAACCTAACACATTGAATATGTATTGTACTTACCTGTAGTATAGTATTATTGCTATTCATGTGTGCACTGGGACCTTTTCCCTTTGATGAGGTCATCATCCAGAGTCGGATCTGTACAAGGCAACTCTATCACATGTTGAGTGGACTGTATCGTTTTTCTGTATTGGTACTGTTTGTACATGGCTGTACACCTTTTATTTCTTAGGTTTAACTAAAAAGGAAGGAAAGTAATATATAAATATGTGTGGGCATTCCTTGTCAAGTTACTACACCTAGTTAAATGAAGGTAAAAAAAAAGCCAAATAAATTGAAGGATTCAAACTTAGGGGGGGGAAGAGATTGTTTAATCAAACGCTTTTTTAGCAGGTATTGGATATTGTTCCTCTGTTGATGACAAGCATCTTGAATCCAAGATGGCGTAGCAGTAAGTCGTCCTGTCGTGTCGTGTCCCTGTATATTTTGTTTATATTTTGTTTATTTTTCGTTTTTTACATATTTTTCGTTTTTTACATAGCTATCCCTTTAAAAACATTTTGCTAAACCTAAGCTTCCAAATACGCTGGATCTTCACAACCGCAACCGCAACCCTGGATGATTACCCCTGGCTAGCGTTTCCACCCACTTAGCTTGAAGCTAGCCCGGCCTGCGCTACCACCGTAGCATACTCCTGAGCTACAATACCCGGGCCCACGACCGGTCTATCGATGTCACCGCATGAAGAGGAATAAACAGACTCACCCCATCGCGACGTCCCCCAAAGGCTAACTCTCTAGCCCTCGCTATCTCCCTGCTTGCTAATTCGGCCTGCTAACTGCTAGCTTGTCCAGCTCCGGTCCGCTAACTGCTACCTTGTCTAGCCCGGGCCTACAAACTGTTAGCTTGTTAGCACAGGCCTGCTAACCGCCTGAATCGCCGCGTCCCAAACGCCCACCGGACCCATATTTACTTTCTATCTCTTTTGACTTTTAATTTGTTTATACCTTCCGGAAACCTGCCTCACCCAATGTGATACGGAATCGCTATTATTTTTTATTTATTTTCAGAACACACTCAAGAACCTCCAGAAGCTAACCAGCTAACTAGCTACAAGCTATTTAGTCATTGTTCGTTTTTTTAACCTGGATAACACTCGCCAGTCCAGCTTCCCTTCCCCATCCACCACTGCCCCCTGGACACTGATCTCTTGGCTACATAGCTGATGCACGCTGGACTGTCCATAAATCACGGTACTCCATTCTGCTTGTTTGTTTTATCTGTTGGCCCCGTTGCCTAGTCTACGCCATTTTACCTGCTGTTGTTGTGCTAGCTGATTAGCTGTTGTCTCACCTACTGTTTTAGCTAGCTTTCCCAATTCAACACCTGTGATTACTGTATGCCTCGCTGTATGTCTCTCTCAAATGTCAATATGCCTTGTATACTGTTGTTCAGGTTAGTTATCATTGTTTTAGTTCACAATGGAGCCCCTAGTTCCACTCTTCATACCCCTGATAACTCCTTTGTCCCACCTCCCACACATGCGGTGACCTCACCCATTACTACCAGCATGTCCAGAGATACAACCTCTCTCATCATCACCCAGTGCCTGGGCTTACCTCCGCTGTACCCGCACCCCACCATACCCCTGTCTGCGCATTATGCCCTGAATATATTCTACCATGCCCAGAAACCTGCTCCTCTTATTCTCTGTCCCCAACGCTCTAGACGACCAGTTTTGATAGCCTTTAGCCGCACCCTCATACTACTCCTTCTCTGTTCCGCGGGTGATGTGGAGGTAAACCCAGGCCCTGCATGTCCCCAGGCACCCTCATTTGTTGACTTCTGTGTTCGAAAAAGCCTTGGTTTCATGCATGTCAACATCAGAAGCCTCCTCCCTAAGTTTGTCTTACTCACTGCTTTAGCACACTCTGCTAACCCTGATGTCCTTGCTGTGTCTGAATCCTGGCTCAGGAAGGCCACCAAAAATTCAGAGATTTCCATACCCAACTATAACATCTTCCGTCAAGATAGAACTGCCAAAGGGGGAGGAGTTGCAGTTTACTGCAGAGATGGCCTGCAAAGTAATGTCATACTTTCCAGGTCCATACCCAAACAGTTCGAACTACTAATTTTGAAAATTACTCTCTCCAGAAATAAGTCTCTCACGGTTGCCGCCTGCTACCGACCCCCCTCAGCTCCCAGCTGTGCCCTGGACACCATTTGTGAATTGATCGCCCCCCATCTAGCTTCAGAGTTTGTTCTGTTAGGTGACCTAAACTGGGATATGCTTAACACCCCGCCAGTCCTACAATCTAAGCTAGATGCCCTCAATCTCACACAAATCATCAAGGAACCCACCAGGTACAACCCCAACTCTGTAAACAAGGGCACCCTCATAGACGTCATCCTGACCAACTGGCCCTCCAAATACACCTCCGCTGTCTTCAACCAGGATCTCAGCGATCACTGCCTCATTGCCTGTATCCGCTACGGAGCCGCAGTCAAACGACCACCCCTCATCACTGTCAAACGCTCCCTAAAACACTTCTGTGAGCAGGCCTTTCTAATCGACCTGGCCCGGGTATCCTGGAAGGACATTGACCTCATCCCGTCAGTTGAGGATGCCTGGTCATTCTTTAAAAGTAACTTCCTCACCATTTTAGATAAGCATGCTCCGTTCAAAAAATGCAGAACTAAGAACAGATACAGCCCTTGGTTCACCCCAGACCTGACTGCCCTCGACCAGCACAAAAACATCCTGTGGCGGACTGCAATAGCATCGAATAGTCCCCGTGATATGCAACTGTTCAGGGAAGTCCGGAACCAATACACGCAGTCAGTCAGGAAAGCTAAGGCCAGCTTCTTCAGGCAGAAGTTTGCATCCTGTAGCTCCAACTCCAAAAAGTTCTGGGACACTGTGAAGTCCATGGAGAACAAGAGCACCTCCTCCCAGCTGCCCACTGCACTGAGGCTAGGTAACACGGTCACCACTGATAAATCCATGATTATCGAAAACTTCAATAAGCATTTCTCAACGGCTGGCCATGCCTTCCGCCTGGCTACTTCAACCTCGGCCAACAGCTCCGCCCCCCCCGCAGCTCCTCGCCCAAGCCTCTCCAGGTTCTCCTTTACCCAAATCCAGATAGCAGATGTTCTGAAAGAGCTGCAAAACCTGGACCCGTACAAATCAGCTGGGCTTGACAATCTGGACCCTCTATTTCTGAAACTATCTGCCACCATTGTCGCAACCCCTATTACCAGCCTGTTCAACCTCTCTTTCATCTCGTCTGAGATCCCCAAGGATTGGAAAGCTGCCGCAGTCATCCCCCTCTTCAAAGGGGGAGACACCCTGGACCCAAACTGTTACAGACCTATATCCATCCTGCCCTGCCTATCTAAGGTCTTCGAAAGCCAAGTCAACAAACAGGTCACTGACCATCTCGAATCCCACCGTACCTTCTCCGCTGTGCAATCTGGTTTCCGAGCCGGTCATGGGTGCACCTCAGCCACACTCAAGGTACTAAACGACATCATAACCGCCATCGATAAAAGACAGTACTGTGCAGCCGTCTTCATCGACCTTGCCAAGGCTTTCGACTCTGTCAATCACCATATTCTTATCGGCAGACTCAGTAGCCTCGGTTTTTCGGATGACTGCCTTGCCTGGTTCACCAATTACCTTGCAGACAGAGTTCAGTGTGTCAAATCGGAGGGCATGCTGTCCGGTCCTCTGGCAGTCTCTATGGGGGTGCCACAGGGTTCAATTCTCGGGCCGACTCTTTTCTCTGTGTATATCAATGATGTTGCTCTTGCTGCGGGCGATTCCCTGATCCACCTCTACGCAGACGACACCATTCTATATACTTTCGGCCCGTCCTTGGACACTGTGCTATCTAACCTCCAAACAAGCTTTAATGCCATACAACACTCCTTCCGTGGCCTCCAACTGCTCTTAAACGCTAGTAAAACCAAATGCATGCTTTTCAACCGGTCGCTGCCTGCACCTGCATGCCCGACTAGCATCACCACCCTGGATGGTTCCGACCTAGAATATGTGGACGTCTATAAGTACCTAGGTGTCTGGCTAGACTGCAAACTCTCCTTCCAGACTCATATCAAACATCTCCAATCGAAAATCAAATCAAGAGTCGGCTTTCTATTCCGCAACAAAGCCTCCTTCACTCAAGCCGCCAAGCTTACCCTAGTAAAACTGACTATCCTACCGATCCTCGACTTCGGCGATGTCATCTACAAAATGGCTTCCAACACTCTACTCAGCAAACTGGATGCAGTCTATCACAGTGCCATCCGTTTTGTCACTAAAGCACCTTATACTACCCACCACTGCGACTTGTATGCTCTAGTCGGCTGGCCCTCGCTACATATTCGTCGCCAGACCCACTGGCTCCAGGTCATCTACAAGTCTATGCTAGGTAAAGCTCCGCCTTATCTCAGCTCACTGGTCACGATGGCAACACCCATCCGTAGCACGCGCTCCAGCAGGTGTATCTCACTGATCATCCCTAAAGCCAACACCTCATTTGGCCGCCTTTCGTTCCAGTACTCTGCTGCCTGTGACTGGAACGAATTGCAAAAATCGCTGAAGTTGGAGACTTTTATCTCCCTCACCAACTTCAAACATCAGCTATCTGAGCAGCTAACCGATCGCTGCAGCTGTACATAGTCTATTGGTAAATAGCCCACCCTTTTCACCTACCTCATCCCCTTACTGTTTTTATTTATTTACTTTTCTGCTCTTCTGCACACCAATATCTCTACCTGTACATGACCATCTGATCATTTATCACTCCAGTGTTAATCTGCAAAATTGTAATTATTTGCCTACCTCCTCATGCCTTTTGCACACATTGTATATAGACCCCCCCTTCGTTTTCTACTGTGTTATTGACTTGTTAATTGTTTACTCCATGTGTAACTCTTTGTTGTATGCTCACACTGCTATGCTTTATCTTGGCCAGGTCGCAGTTGCAAATGAGAACTTGTTCTCAACTAGCCTACCTGGTTAAATAAAGGTGAAATGAAAAAAAAAAAATGAAAAAAAGGCAACTCTAAGTTAGATTGTGTGCTCAGCAAGACTGGAGGTTCTAAATGAGTTTTTTTTCTGCACCATTAAAAGAGTAGCAGCTCAAGGCAAGCCCACGACAGAGTTCTTATTCTGAATTACAGCCTCACGTCCTCAGAGTTGCCTCACCACACACTCATGGGCAGTTTGGACGATAAAATAAGAGAATATAAACAGGACATGTTGTCAGGTCATAGAACTGCCCCCAAAAAGCCACACTATTTCATAATTTGAGATTTGAGATATAAATGAACTGTAGCATGATCTATGTGAAATTAGCAAAGCTGACTGATGAAATGCATTTGTCAGGAGTGGCGTATAATGCCTATGTAAAGTATGGCGCAGATCCCGCCTCATTGCCCTTGCTGAAGGCTGAGGAAACATAGAGCTGCAGTCTTTCTCAAAAGAGAACACATCCTTTTTCCAGATTGTGTTACACTACAGCCTTATAAAATGGATTAAAACAAAACAAAAATAATACCTCATAATGACAAAGCAAAAACAGGTTTTTAGAAATTTATTAAAATGATAAAACAGAAACACCTTATTTATATAACTTATCAGACCCTTTGCTATGAGATCTGAAATTGAGCTCAGGGTCATCCTGGTTCCATTGATCATCATTAAGATGTTTCCACAACAACTTGATTGGAGTCCACCTGTGATAAATTCAATTGATTGGACATGATTTGGAAAGATACACACCTGTCCATATAAGGTCCAACAGTTGAAAGTACTGTACATGTCAGAGCAATAATCAAGCCATGAGGTGGAAGGAATTGTCCGTAGAGCTCCGAGGCAGGATTGTGTTGAGGCACAGATCTGGGGAAGGGTACCAAAACATTTCTGCAGCATTGATGGTCCCCAAGAACACAGTGGCCTCCATCATTCTTAAATGGAAGAAGTTTGGAACCACCAAGACTCTTCCTAGACTCGGCTGTCTGGCCAAACTGGGCAATCAGGGGAGATTGGCCTTGGTCAGGGAGATGACCAAGAACCTGATGGTCACCCTGACAGAGCTCCAGAGTTCCTCTGTGGAGATGGGAGGAACTTCCAGAAGGACAACCATCTCTGCAGCACTCCACCAATTAGGCCTTAATGGTAGATTCGCCAGACGGAAGTCACTCCTCAGTAAAATGCACATGACAGCCCGCTTGGAGTTTGCCAAAAGGCACCTAAAGGACTCTCAGACCATGAGAAACAAGATTCTCTGGTCTGATGAATGCCAAGCGTCACATCTGGAGGAAACCTGGCACCATCCCTATGGTGAAACATGGTAGTGGCAACATCATGCTGTGGGGATGTTTTTCAGCGGCAGGGACTGGGAAACTAGTCAGGATCGAGGGAAAGATGAACGGAGCAAAGTACAAATCAAATCGTATTGGTCACATACACATATTTAGCAGATGTTATTGTGGGTGTAGTGAAATCCTTGTGTTCCTAGCTCCAGCAGTGCAGTAGTATCTAACAATTCACAACAATACACACAAATCTAAAAGTAAAAGAACGGAATTAAGGAATATATAAATATTAGATAAAAAATGTTGTGGCATTGACAAAAATACAGTTGAATAGAATACAGTATATACTTTTGGGCTCCCGAGTGGCGCAGCGGTCTAAGGCACTGCATCTCAGTGCTAGAGGCATCACCATAGACTCGATCCCGGGCTGTATCACAACCGGTGGTGATCAGGGGGGGGGTTTGTATCATTTGATTTACACAACATGCCTACCACGTTGAAGATACAGTATATTTTTTATTGTGAAACAAACAAGAAATAAGACAAAAAAACTGAACTTGAGCATGCATAACTATTCACCCTCCCAAAGTCAATACTTTGTAGAGACACCTTTTGCAGCAATTACAGCTGCAAGTCTCTTGGGATATGTCTCTATAAGTTTGGCACATCCTAGCCACTGGGATTTCTGCCCATTCTTCAAGGCACAACTGCTCCTGCTCCTTCAAGTTGGGTGGGTTCCGCTGGTGTACAGCAATCTTTAAGTCATACCACAGATTCTCAATTGGATTGAGGTCTGGGCTTTAACTAGGCCATTCCAAGACATTTAAATGTTTCCCCTTAAACCACTCAAATGTTGCTTTAGCAGTATGCTGGAAGGTGAACCTCCATCCCAGTCTCAAATTTCTGGAAGACTGAAACAGGTTTCCCTCAAGAATTTCCCTGTATTTAGTGCCATCCATCATTCCTTCAATTCTGACCAGTTTCCCAGTCCCTGCCAATGGAAAAATATCCTCACAGCATGATGCTGCCACCACCATGCTTCACTGTGGGGATGGTGTTCTCGGGGTGATGGGAGGTGTAGAGTCTGTGCAAGACATATTGTTTTCCTTGATGGCCAACCATTTTTAGTCTCATCTGATTATAGTACCTTCTTCTATATGTTTGGGGAGTCTCCCACATGCCTTTGAGTGAACACCAAACATGTTTGCTTATTTTTTTTCTGGACACTCTTCCGTAAAGCCCAGCTCTGTGGAGTGTACGGCTTAAGGTGGTCCTATGGACAGATACTCCATTCTCCGCTGTGGAGCTTTGCAGGTCCTTCACGGTTATCTTTGGTCTCTTTGTTGCCTCTCTGATTAATACCCTCCTTGCCTGGTCTGTGAGTTTTGATGGGTGGCCCTCTCTTGGCAGGTTTGTTGTGTTGCCATATTCTTTCCATTTTTTAATAATGGATTTAATGGTGCTCCGTGGGATGTTCAAAGTTTCTGATATTTTTTTATAACCCAACCCTGATCTGTACTTCTCCACAACTTTGTCCCTGACCTATTTGGAGAACTCCTTGGTCTTAATAGTGCTACTTGCTTGGTGGTGCCCCTTGCTTAGTGGTGTTGCAGACCTTGGGGCTTTTCAGAACTGAGATCATGTGACAGATCATGTGACACTTAGATTGCACACAGATGGACTTTATTAAACTAATTATGTGACTTCTGAAGGTAATTGGTTGCACCAGATTTTATTTAGGAGCTTCATTTAGATATTTATTTTCATTTCACTTCACCAATTTGGACTATTTTGTGTAAGTCCATTACATGATATACAAACAAAAATCAGTTTAAATTCCAGGTTGTATTGCAACAAAATAGGAAAAATGCAAATGGGGTGAATACTTTTGCAAGGCACTGTATGCAACAAAATAGGAAAAACGCTATATATATATATATAACCCTGAGTAAAGCAGTATGTTAATAATGTTAAGCATTATTAAGGTGACTAGTGTTCCATTATTAAATTGGCCAGTGATTCCAAGTCTATGTATAAAGGGCAGCAGCCTCTAAAGTGCAGGGTGGAAGCCGGCAAGTGATGGCTATTTAACAGTCTGATGGCCTTGAGATAGAAGCTGTCTCTCGGTCCCATCTTTGATGCACCTGTACTGGCCTCGCCTTCTGGATGTTAGCGGGGTGAACAGGCAGTTGCTCAGGTGGTTGTTGTCCTTGATGATCTGTTTGGCCTTCCTGTGACATTGGGTACAGTAGGTGTCTTGGAGGGCAGGTAGTTTGCCCCCGGTGATGCGTTGGGCAAACCGCACCACCATCTGGAGAGCCCTGCAGATGTGGGTGGTGCAGTTGCCATACCAGGTGGTGATTCAGCTCGACAGGATGCTCTCAATTGTGCATCTGTAAAGGTTTGTGAGGGTTTTAGGTGCCAAGCAAATTTCTTCAGCCTCCGGAGTTTGAAGAGGTGCTGTCTTCACCACCATCAGTGATGTGTACGCCGAGGAACTCAAAGCTTTCAAACTTCTCCACTCCAGTCCCGTCAATTTTGGATAGGGGGTGCTCCCTCTGCTGTTTCCGATCAGTTCCTTTGTTTTGTTGATGTTGGTTGAGAGTTATTTTTCCTGGAACCACACTCCCAGGGCCTTCACCTCCTCCCTGTAGACTGTCTCGCCATTGTTGGTAATCAGGCCTACAACTGTTGTGTCATCTGCAAATTTGATGATTGAGTTGGAGGTGTGCCTGGAAACACATTCATGGGTGAACAGGGAGTACAGGGGGGGGGCTGAACACGCATCCTTGTAGGGCCCCAGTGTTGAGGATCAGCGAAGTGGAGGTGTTGTTTCCTACCTTCACCACCTGTGGGTGGCACGTCAGGAAGTCCAGGACCCTGTTGCACAGGGCGGGGTTCAGACCAAAGGCCTCAAGCTTAATGATGAGCTTGGAGGGTACTATGGTGTTGAATGCTGAGCTATAGTCAATAAACAGCATTCTTACATAGGTATTCCTCTTGTCCAGATGGGATAGGGCAGTGTGCGGAGTGATGGCAATTGCATCGTCTGTGGATCTATTGGGGCGGTAAGGAAATTGGAGTGGGTCTAGGGTGGCAGGTAAGGTAGAGGTGATATGATCCTTGACTACTGTAGTCTCAAAGCACTTCATGATGACAGAGGTCAGTCAATGCGGAACATTTCAAGAACTTTGAAAGTTTCTTCAAGTACAGTCTCAAAAACCATCAAGCTCTACGAAGAAACTGGCTCTCATGAGAACCGCCACAGGAAAGGAAGACCCAGAGATACATCTGATGCAGAGGAGGAGTTTATTAGAGTTACCAGCCTCAGAAATTGCAGCCCAAATAAATGCTTCACAGAGCTCACGTAACAGACGCATCTCAACATCAACTGTTCGGTGGAGATTGCGTGAATCAGGCCTTCATGGTCTAATTGTTGCAAAGAAACCACTACTAAAGGACACCAATAATAAGAAGAGACTTGCTTAGGCCAATAAACATGAGCAATGGACATTAGACCTGTGGAAATATGCCCTTTGATGAGTCCATATTTTCGATTTTTGGTTTCAACCGCTGTGTCTCTGTGAGACGCAGAGTAGGTGAACGGATGATCTCTGCATTTGTGTGCTTCCCACTGTAAAGCATGGAGGAGGAGGTGTGATGGTGTGTGGGTGCATTGGTGGTGACAATGTCTGTGATTTATTTAGAATTCAAGGCACATTTAACCAGCATGGCTACCACAGCATTCTGCAGTGATAGGCCATCCTATCTTGGTTGCTCTTATTGGGACAATAATTTGTTTTTCAACAGGAAAATGACCCAAAACACAGCAACCCAAATTAGATGGTTTTGGGATGAGTTGGACCGCAGAGTGATGGAAAAGCAGCCAACAAGTGCTCAGCATATGTGGGAACTCCTTTAAGACTGTTGGAAAAGCATTCCTCATGAAGCTGGTTGAGAGAATGCAAAGAGTGTGCAATGCTGTCATTAAGGCAAATTTTTCTAACACTTTTTTGGTTACTCCATATGTGTTATTTAATAGTTTTGAAGTCTTCACTATTATTCTACAATGTAGAAAATAGTCAAAATAAAGAAAAACCCTTGAATGAGTAGGTGTGTCCAAACTTTTGACTGGTACTGTATATAAACATCTTCAAAACATACCCATCTTGAGTCAGCACCCCTTATGAGTTCTCATGAAAAGGGATTTGGCTGCAAGTAGAGCAGATGCACAACTACCAGCATTATATACAAAAATATACTTAATATTATTATAATCACTGTCTGTGCTCAATGTGGATTTAGGCATGGACATATCCCCACAGTAAGCACTCTAAAGACTTGAAGCAAAAAAATGCATCTAATTGAAAATACTTTCTTTAAAAAAAATATCAAATAATTATAAACAATTGCCCTGTGGACGTCTGAATTTATGAGATTAAATGTTCATCTCTAAATCCAATAAGAACTTTAGATTTGCCTTGAATCTGCAAATTTTATGGGCTGAGTAAGGACAGTTCCATAAGAAGTGAATCATTGGAAAAGTAGGCACATATTCTCTGTGATCGATACTAGGCTCTTGAAAGAAAATTAAAGTCAATACTCATGATGCTTCAATGAAAGATATCAGTGATTGTGGGAAGAGAGCAATCATTTTCAAAATACATGGCTCTCAATGTAACATCCCCTGGTAAACAATCAGCTGTAAAATTACAGGCTGTGGACAGAGTCGTTTTTGCTGCTATTTTTACTCAAAAAGCTGACACATGAAGTGGCAGCTTAATGCAAACTTAATGCTGCTATTTAAATGCTTTCTGAATCCATTTTCATTAATGCCAGGTTTAGTGTTGAAAATACAAATAAATTATGTTAAACAGCTCTTTTGCTAAGCATGTATTGTGTTGTTGCTTAGCCCTGCATGTGGTTTGCTTGGCACTCATGTGAACAGAGGCACGTCCTTGTCATGATGATAAATAGACTCAGTATGTGTTTAACAATGTTAAAAATATTCCTTCCATTTGTTTTCACAAGCCAATTCACCAGAATTGAACTTGATCCAATTTGGCATTGAACTGAACCTGGGAAATGAAACTCTAAATAATGCCGGATCACTTGTTGGACAGATTATTTTCTACTTTTTCCCTGCTAGGTAGCAGATTTCCCAGTGCAACTTGTCTAGCTACTAGTTAGAGGCAGGTGGTGATTGGTTTTATTAAACAGGGAGTTGGAGGAGTAGCTCCTATCCACCTGTCATTAATAGTTTATATTATTTCATGCTGCATTCACCTTCTTCTCAGACCTCACAGCACTGTCGTCCACAAGTAGGTCTATTGTTTTAGTGAGTCAGGTCTGTGAGCCTGGATACTACTATCAACATTTTACATTTTATAATGGTGGTGTATGCATGCATTTAAGAGAGGATTAGTATTTTAAAAACAAGATACATTTGGGTTGTGCTATAGAGAGATATGACATCTGTAGTGCAAAAGAGGTTGCTAGGCAATAACACACTCATTGCCAAGAAAAAGATTAAAACAGTGAATTATTGTATAAGATGTAAAGAGAAAAGCCTGAGAGAGAGAGAGAAATGGAGAGAGAGAGAAATGGAGAGAGAGAGAGAGAGAAATGGAGCAAGAGAGAGAGGGAGAGAGACAGAGGACGGCGATGCCAGAGTGAACTGGAAAACAGAAGCAATGGGTGAAACAAATGAGCTGTTTCATATACCCACATTAACCTCTTCCCTTTACACCCAATACACAATAGTTTACAGAAGGAAAAGACCAGCCCACCAACACCTGGTCATTACTAATGCTTCATTTGAGCCGGATCCTGCCAGAACAAGATCTGGCACCTCTCCATTTTGGACTGTTTCTCCAGAACCTATTTGGCCAGATCTGATACTTCTCGTGGCATGAAAAATGATTGTCACTTTTTGCAATGTAAAAATTATATAAGCGGTCAAAGTTCATTAGAGTTGCCTCTTCGTTAATTGTCGTGGCCGTGTGAGAAGCACGCCTGTATCTCTTACAGAAACAGAATGAGATGAACTTTCTATTTTTTATTTATTTATTTTACCTTTATTTTACCAGGTAGGCAAGTTGAGAACAAGTTCTCATTTACAATTGCGACCTGGCCAAGATAAAGCAAAGCAGTTCGACAGATAAAACGACACAGAGTTACACATGGAGTAAAAACAAACATACAGTCAATAATGCAGTATAAACAAGTCTATATACAATGTGAGCAAATGAGGTGAGAAGGGAGGTAAAGGCAAAAAAGGCCATGATGGCAAAGTAAATACAATATAGCAAGTAAAATACTGGAATGGTAGTTTTGCAATGGAAGAATGTGCAAAGTAGAAATAAAAAATAATGGGGTGCAAAGGAGCAAAATAAATAAATAAATTAAAATTAAATACAGTTGGGAAAGAGGTAGTTGTTTGGGCTAAATTATAGGTGGGCTATGTACAGGTGCAGTAATCTGTGAGCTGCTCTGACAGTTGGTGCTTAAAGCTAGTGAGGGAGATAAGTGTTTCCAGTTTCAGAGATTTTTGTAGTTCGTTCCAGTCATTGGCAGCAGAGAACTGGAAGGAGAGGCGGCCAAAGAAAGAATTGGTTTTGGGGGTGACTAGAGAGATATACCTGCTGGAGCGTGTGCTACAGGTGGGAGATGCTATGGTGACCAGCGGGCTGAGATAAGGGGGGACTTTACCTAGCAGGGTCTTGTAGATGACATGGAGCCAGTGGGTTTGGCGACGAGTATGAAGCGAGGGCCAGCCAACGAGAGCGTACAGGTCGCAATGGTGGGTAGTATATGGGGCTTTGGTGATAAAACGGATTGCACTGTGATAGACTGCATCCAATTTGTTGAGTAGGGTATTGGAGGCTATTTTGTAAATGACATCGCCAAAGTCGAGGATTGGTAGGATGGTCAGTTTTACAAGGGTATGTTTGGCAGCATGAGTGAAGGATGCTTTGTTGCGAAATAGGAAGCCAATTCTAGATTTAACTTTGGATTGGAGATGTTTGATATGGGTCTGGAAGGAGAGTTTACAATCTAACCAGACACCTAAGTATTTGTAGTTGTCCACGTATTCTAAGTCAGAGCCGTCCAGAGTAGTGATGTTGGACAGGCGGGTAGGTGCAGGCAGCGATCGGTTGAAGAGCATGCATTTAGTTTTACTTGCATTCAAGAGCAATTGGAGGCCACGGAAGGAGAGTTGTATGGCATTGAAGCTTGCCTGGAGGGTTGTTAACACAGTGTCCAGAGAAGGGCCGGAAGTATACAGAATGGTGTCGTCTGCGTAGAGGTGGATCAGGGACTCACCAGCAGCAAGAGCGACCTCATTGATGTATACAGAGAAGAGAGTCGGTCCAAGAATTGAACCCCGTGGCACCCCCATAGAGACTGCCAGAGGTCCGGACAGCAGACCCTCCGATTTGACACACTGAACTCTATCAGAGAAGTAGTTGGTGAACCAGGCGAGGCAATCATTTGAGAAACCAAGGCTGTCGAGTCTGCCGATGAGGATATGGTGATTGACAGAGTCGAAAGCCTTGGCCAGATCAATGAATACGGCTGCACAGTAATGTTTCTTATCGATGGCGGTTAAGATATCGTTTAGGACCTTGAGCGTGGCTGAGGTGCACCCATGACCAGCTCTGAAACCAGATTGCATAGCAGAGAAGGTATGGTGAGATTCGAAATGGTCGGTAATCTGTTTGTTGACTTGGCTTTCGAAGACCTTAGAAAGGCACGGTAGGATAGATATAGGTCTGTAGCAGTTTGGGTCAAGAGTGTCCCCCCCTTTGAAGAGGGGGATGACCGCAGCTGCTTTCCAATCTTTGGGAATCTCAGACGACACGAAAGAGAGGTTGAACAGGCTAGTAATAGGGGTGGCAACAATTTCGGCAGATAATTTTAGAAAGAAAGGGTCCAGATTGTCTAGCCCGGCTGATTTGTAGGGGTCCAGATTTCGCAGCTCTTTCAGAACATCAGCTGAATGGATTTGGGAGAAGGAGAAATGGGGAAGGCTTGGGCGAGTTGCTGTTGGGGGTGCAGTGCTGTTGTCCGGGGTAGGAGTAGCCAGGTGGAAAGCATGGCCAGCCGTAGAAAAATGCTTATTGAAATTCTCAATTATGGTGGATTTATCAGTGGTGACAGTGTTTCCTATCTTCAATGCAGTGGGCAGCTGGGAGGAGGTGTTCTTATTCTCCATGGACTTTACAGTGTCCCAGAACTTTTTTGAGTTAGTGTTGCAGGAAGCAAATTTCTGCTTGAAAAAGCTAGCCTTGGCTTTTCTAACTGCCTGTGTATAATGATTTCTAGCTTCCCTGAACAGCTGCATATCACGGGGGCTGTTCGATGCTAATGCAGAACGCCATAGGATGTTTTTGTGTTGGTTAAGGGCAGTCAGGTCTGGGGAGAACCAAGGGCTATATCTGTTCCTGGTTCTAAATTTCTTGAATGGGGCATGTTTATTTAGGATGGTTAGGAAGGCATTTTAAAAAAATATCCAGGCATCCTCTACTGACGGGATGAGATCAATATCCTTCCAGGATACCCCGGCCAGGTCGATTAGAAAGGCCTGCTCGCAGAAGTGTTTCAGGGAGCGTTTTACAGTGATGAGTGGCGGTCGTTTGACCGCTGACCCATTACGGATGCAGGCAATGAGGCAGTGATCACTGAGATCTTGGTTGAAGACAGCAGAGGTGTATTTAGAGGGGAAGTTGGTTAGGATGATATCTATGAGGGTGCCCGTGTTTAAGGTTTTGGGGAGGTACCTGGTAGGTTCATTGATAATTTGTGTGAGATTGAGGGCATCAAGTTTAGATTGTAGGATGGCTGGGGTGTTAAGCATGTTCCAGTTTAGGTCGCCTAGCAGCACGAACTCTGAAGATAGATGGGGGGCAATCAGTTCACATATGGTGTCCAGAGCACAGCTGGGGGCAGAGGGTGGTCTATAGCAGGCGGCAACGGTGAGAGACTTGTTTTTAGAGAGGTGGATTTTTAAAAGTAGAAGTTCAAATTGTTTGGGTACAGACCTGGATAGTAGGACAGAACTCTGCAGGCTATCTTTGCAGTAGATTGCAACACCGCCCCCTTTGGCAGTTCTATCTTGTCTGAAAATGTTGTAGTTTGGAATTAAAATGTCTGAGTTTTTGGTGGTCTTCCTAAGCCAGGATTCAGACACAGCTAGAACATCCGGGTTGGCAGAGTGTGCTAAAGCAGTGAATAGAACAAACTTAGGGAGGAGGCTTCTAATGTTAGCATGCATGAAACCAAGGCTATTACGGTTACAGAAGTCGTCAAAAGAGAGCGCCTGGGGAATAGGAGTGGAGCTAGGCACTGCAGGGCCTGGATTCACCTCTACATCGCCAGAGGAACATAGGAGGAGTAGAATAAGGGTACGGCTAAAAGCTATGAGAATTGGTCGTCTAGAACGTCTGGAACATAGAGTAAAAGGAGGTTTCTGGGGGCGATAAAATAGCATCAAGGTATAATGTACAGACAAATGTATGGTAGGATGTGAATACAGTGGAGGTAAACCTAGGTATTGAGTGATGAAGAGAGAGATATTGTCTCTAGAAACATCGTTGAAACCAGGAGATGTCATTGCATGTGTGGGTGGTGGAACTAATAGGTTGGATAAGGTATAGTGAGCAGGACTAGAGGCTCTACAGTGAAATAAGCCAATAAACACTAACCAGAACAGAAATGGACAAGACATATTGACATTAAGGAGAGGCATGCTTAGTCGAGTGATCAAAAGGGTCCGGTGAGTGGAGAGGTTGGTTGGTGATTTAGACAGCTAGCCAGGGCATCGGTAGCAAGCTAGCATAGGATGGAGGTCTGTTGTTAGCTACCTCTTGCGTTCCGTCAGTAGATTAGTGGGGTTCCGTGTGGTAGAGGGGATTAATCCAAATCACACAACAACAAAAATAAAAACAATAGATATAGTTATAGAGGCCCAAGAAGAAAACATAATAATAATAATAAAAAATATATATATATATTAAAAAATATATATAAAAAAAAAATGAGACTATGAGCCTGCAACTCTCGTCTCTCCAGCATTGCACTTCATATTTTTTTCCCTTACAGAATCATCATAGCCGCGCAAAGGTTTCTGGAGGAGCTGCAACACCCCTGATGAATTTGAATTAATTTGCCAAAGTCATAGAATTAGTGCTGTCTGTTCAGAAAGAAATGAAATAATTCAGAATAGCCGACAACACCATGACAAGGCCTAAAATGTAGCCACATAGGATCAATAGCTTCTTTTAAAATATAACTGTGGATTGTGTGTAGCCTAATAACAAGGTATAGCCTACAGTCGGGAACACGAGGAAAATTTGTCAGTGAACAGCATGCATACAAAACAGGCCTTAACCAATATTTCAAATACAAACGCAAGAAAACACAGGTTGGAAAGCAAATGCCTCTTGCTAAAAGGGAGGACCCTAATCTGTCTGCTGTCGGCTACCAAAATATTTGATCAACTTCCAAATATTGTTTTACTAAGTAAACAAGAGATAAATATAGGCTTTTGGCAAGAACAACACATCAGCCATCACCAGCATGTCACGACTTCCGCCAAAGTTGGTCCCTCTCCTTGTTCGGGTGGCGTTCGGTGGTCGACATCACCGGTTTTCTAGCCACCACCGATCCACTTTTCATTTTCCATTTGTTTTGTCTTCATTGTACACACCTAGTTTCTATTCCCATAATTATGTTCCTTATTTTACCCTCTGGTTCCTCCCATGGTTTTGTGCGTGTTTGTTCTGTGTTAAGCGGTCGCTTATATTTGTGAGCTGGTATATTTTCCCTGCGTGGAATATTTTGTTGTTTTGTTGAGTGAAGTCCGTTATTACACATGTCTTGCGCCTGACTCCATCCCACCTGCTGCACATGGACTCTTAACAGAAACAAACACCCAAATGATGGAGTCAGCAGGTGCACCCAGACCTCCGTTACCTGTGGAGGAGCGCTTCCAGTAGCACGTGACAATGCTACAAAATCTTGGCACATCCATGGATCGCATGCTGCACACCATGGAGAGATGGGAGAGAGGGGGTTTTCCTACACCCCCATCAACGTCACCCCAACCCACACCGCTGTCCACCCCTCCGTCACCTGGACCCAGTGAGATTCGGCTCTCACTCCGGAGGGCATATGATGGGACAGCTGCCGG
This sequence comes from Oncorhynchus kisutch, assembly GCF_002021735.2. NCBI lineage: Eukaryota > Metazoa > Chordata > Actinopteri > Salmoniformes > Salmonidae > Oncorhynchus > Oncorhynchus kisutch. The sequence continues at coordinate 26,741,575 of NC_034176.2, read as the reverse complement.
GTGCCAGGGGTTCCTACTCCAGTTCCTACTCTACCTGCCGACCGTCCACCCGGCTCCCTCGGGACACGAGAGCATGTCCGTCCTCATCTCCTGTCTGTCGGGGAAAGCACTTGAGTGGGCCAACGCCATATGGGGAAGAGAAGGCGCAGGGTTGGTCCACTATGAGGAGTTCACATGCCGCTTTCGGGCGGTCTTCGATCATCCACCTGAGGGGTGAGCGGCGGGGGAACGCTTGTTCCACCTTAGACAGGGGATGAGGAGAGCACAAGACTTTGCACTGGACTTCAGGACCCTGGCCGCCAGCGCGGGATGGAATGAAAGGGCCCTGATCGACCATTACCGGTGTAGTCTACGGGAGGACGTTCGTCGGGAGCTGGCATGCAGGGACACCACCCTTACCCTCGACCAGCTGGTGGACTATACATCCGGCTGGATAACCTGTTGGCCACCCGCGGATGTCCGGATCGGGCCCGTCCATTCCATCCCCCAGCAGATCCTACACCTATGGAGCTCGGAGGTGCTGGTCTGACGGTGACCGGAGGGGGGGCCATCTCCTGCACCACATGTGGCCGCAGAGGGCACACTGCTGGTCGGTGCTGGGGAGGTTCCCCAAGAAGTCGAGGCAGCAGGCAGGCCACTGGTAGATCATCCCAGGTGAGTAGGCACCCGACTCACCCAGAGCTCCCTGTTGTGCACATGTGTGTGTGTATAGAATTTCCTGAGTTTTCTCCGCAGTCCCAGCATAAGGTGCTAGTAGATTCAGGCGCAGCTGGGAACTTTATTGACCGTTCATTTCCACTTACATTAGGGATCCCTATTGTTCCTGTTGATGTGCCCTTCCCTGTACATGCCTTAGATAGTCGTCCTTTCGGGTCGGGGCTGATTAGGGAGGCCACTGCTCCACTATGTATGATAACGCAGGAGGGTCATGAGGAGAGAATTAGTCTCTTCCTGATTGATTCTCCTGCATTTCCTGTGGTGTTGGGCCTTCCCTGGTTGGCCTATCATGACCCCACTATTTCGTTGCAACAGAGGGCTCTCAAGGCATGGTCACGTAAGTGCTTAGGGAGGTGCGTAGGTGTTTCCATCGGTGCTACTACAGTGGAGAGTCCAGACCAGGTCCTTCTGTAAGAAGAAGGCGACTCAACTACTCCCCCATTGACGGGGGGATTGTGCGATAAATCTCCTGGTAGATGCAGCACTTCCCAGGAAGTGTATCCTCTGTCACAGGAGGAGACAGCGGCTATGGAAACATATGTATCCGAATCTCTGGGGCAGGGATACAGTCGGCCTTCCACGCCACCTGCCTCCTCGAGTTTATTTTAGTGATGAAAAAGAAGGATGGTGGTTTACGCCCGTGTATTGACTATGGAGGTATCAATCAGATCACTGTGCGGTACAGTTACCCGCTGCCTCTCATAGCCAGTGCGATGGAGTCAATGCACGATGGAGTCAATGCACGGGGTGTGCTTCTTCACAAAATTGGATCTCAGGAGCGCTTACAATCTAGTGCATATCCAGGAGGGGGGTGAGTGGAAGACGACATTTAGTACCACATCTGGGCACTATGAGTACCTCGTCATGCCGTACGGGTTGATGAATGCTCCATCAGTCTTCCAATCCTTTGTAGACAATATTTTCCGGGACCTGCATGGGCAGGGTTTGGTGGTGTATATCAACGACATTCTGATATACTCCGCTACACGCTCCAAGCATGTGTCCCTGGTGCGCAAGGTGCTTGGTCGACTGTTGGAGCACGACCTGTACGTCAAGGCTGAGAAATCAATTGTACGGTGTTAAAAGAATTCTGCCAAAGTCTTCAGTCATGTAAAATGATGCAGAATTGCATGAAATGTGTTTTTAAAAGGCCACATTTTTCCCTCACCCTAAGCTACTACAAATGTTCCACATGTATGTCACTTCGCAAATGCGATGATATGCATGTAATGCTTTATTATTACGTTTTTCTTATCTGCTGCGTTCCGGTACCTCGAGGCTCCCTACAGTAGGTCACCCCCCTCTCCAGCTCACTTTTTATTCCGGCAAAATAAACATGTCTGCAATGATATCTCATTATCCCAATAACAGACATAGGATTTGTTCCCCCTGTTGCAGGAGAACTTTCTTACAATGTAGGACATGTAAATATTGAAGTGTATTTAAGTTTAAGTTTGTAATTTCCACTTTGAAATTTCAGACTTGATTTTCCCTTGCGTAAAATGTATCGCCCCCTACATGTCCATTAATTATAAAACACATAATAATTTCAGGCCAGAGTGCCTAGTGTAGTACCAGTCCTCTTACACAAATACTCAGCCATGAAATGCTCTGAAAGGCTGGTCATGGCTCACATCAACATCATCATCCCAGACACACTGGACCCACTCCAATTTGGATACCGCACCAACAGATGATGCAATCTCTATTGCACTCCACACTGCCCTCACCCCCCTGGACAAAATTAATACCTATGTAAGAATGCTGTTCAATGACTACAGCTCAGCATTCAACACCATAGTCCCATCCAAGTTCATCACCAAGCTCAGGACTCTGGGACTGAACAACTGGATCCTGGACTTCCTGACGGGCTGCCCGCTAGGGGTGAAAGTAGGCAACAACACATCCGCCAACAACACATCCGCCACATCTGCCATCAACATGGGTGGCCCTCGGGGGTGTGTGCTTAGTCAAAATCAAAATCAAATCAAATTTATTTATATAGCCCTTCGTACATCAGCTGATATCTCAAAGTGCTGTAGAGAAACCCAGCCTAAAACCCCAAACAGCAAGCAATGCAGGTGTAGAAGCACGGTGGCTAGGAAAAACTCCCTAGAAAGGCCAATACCTAGGAAGAAACCTAGAGAGGAACCAGGCTATGTGGGGTGGCCAGTCCTCTTCTGGCTGTGCCGGGTGGAGATTATAACAGAACATGGCCAAGATGTTCAAATGTTCATAAATGACCAGCATGGTCGAATAATAATAAGGCAGAACAGTTGAAACTAGAGCAGCAGCACAGTCAGGTGGAAGTTGAAACTGGAGCAGCAGCATGGCCAGGTGGACTGGGGACAGCAAGGAGTCATCATGTCAGGTAGTCCTGGGGCATGGTCCTAGGGCTCAGGTCCTCCGAGAGAGAGAAAGAAAGAGAGAAGGAGAGAATTAGAGAACGCACACTTAGATTCACACAGGACACCGAATAGGACAGGAGAAGTACTCCAGATATAACAAACTGACCCCAGCCCCCCGACACATAAACTACTGCAGCATAAATACTGGAGGCTGAGACAGGAGGGGTCAGGAGACACTGTGGCCCCATCCGAGGACACCCCCGGACAGGGCCAAACAGGAAGGATATAACCCCACCCACTTTGCCAAAGCACAGCCCCCACACCACTAGAGGGATATCTTCAACCACCAACTTACCATCCTGAGACAAGGCTGAGTATAGCCCACAAAGATCTCCGCCACGGCACAACCCAAGGGGGGGGGGGCCAACCCAGACAGGATGACCACAACAGTGAATCAACCCACTCAGGTGACGCACCCCCTCCAGGGACGGCATGAGAGAGCCCCAGCAAGCCAGTGACTCAGCCCCTGTAATAGGGTTAGAGGCAGAGAATCCCAGTGGAAAGAGGGGAACCGGCCAGGCAGAGACAGCAAGGGCGGTTCGTTGCTCCAGAGCCTTTCCGCAGTCACCTGCTGTACTCCTTGTCACCTACGACTGTGTGGCTGCGCACAACTCCAACACCATCATCAAGTTTGCTGACGACACGACAGTGGTAGGATTGATCACTGTGACGATGAGTCAGCCTATTGGGAGGAGGTCAGAGACCTGGCAGTGTGTTGCCAGGACACCAACCTCTACCTCAATGTCAGCAAGACAAAGGAGCTGATCGTGGACTACAGGAAACTACCGGGGTGAGCACAACCCCATCCATATCAATGGGGCTGTAGCGGAGCGGCTTGAGAGCTTCAAGTTTCTCTGTGTCTTCATCACTATAGAATGAACATGGTCCACACACACCTACACAGTTGTGAATAGGTTATGACAGCGCCTTTTTCCCCTCAGGAGGTTTGGCGTGGGTCCTCAGTTACTCAAAAAGTTATACAGCTGCACCATTGAGAGCATCTTGATTGGCTACATTACCGCTTGGTATGGCAACTGCAAGGCACCCGACCGCAAGGCTCTCCCGAGGGTGGTGAGTACGGCCCTGAACATAACTGAGTCCGAGCTTCCTGACATCCAGGACCTACAGTTCATCTGAGGTGAGGTGGATTTAACAAGTGACATCAATAAGGGATCATAGCTTTCACCTGGATTCACCTGGTCAGTCTGTCATGGAAAGTGTTCCTAATGTTTTGTACACTCAGTGTATATCCTGTTGTCTAGTCACTTTTCCCCTACCTATGTGTATATAACTACTTCAATTACATCTTACCCTTGGTACTCCCTGTATATAGTCATGTTATTTTTTACTCATTATTGTTATTCGTTATTCACTGTCTATTTATTCCTCGTGTCACTATTTTATTTTAATATTTGATCTTTAACTCTGCATTGTTGGAAAATGATTTCACTGCTAGTCTACACCTGTTGTTTACAAAGAATGTGGCAAATAAAAATTTATTTTAAAAACCATTATAAACTGTTAAAAAATTATAGTTTTACTAATAACAAAAGGTATGTGTTTTTTTACTCTATATCCCCCCCAAAAAATGTTGGAAGCTAAAGTGCTTCTAATGGTAAAATGTAGTACAGTAACTTCATTGTTTTCTCTTAAATATCTCAGATGATACTAATAGTTGCAGTATGTTTAAACCATGGTTCTAGTCACTAGTGGCAGATAGAAGGGCTCCATGTACAATAGCACATATTATATAAGCCCACCATCCGCAGCACCCCTCACACTCATAAAGACAGGAAACATAACAAACAGGCTGTTGATGATAAAGGTCTACAATGCTTCACCCTGTCCCAGTTCACCCACTGTCTTTTCAAGATGGCACAGATTTCATTCAGCTGTCTCTCTTTCAGGCTAATACACAGGTGTGACTGTGCCCTGTGGAGTCAAGGGGATTTATGGATGGAGAGACTGTAGCTGTCATGTCCCTGCAGCAGGCACATCACTGTTCTGCCTTTCTACCAAGGCGCAGTTTGTTATCCAAGGGCTGCTCTTGCATCACAATGAACTTCATGCAGGAAATGGATAATGTTACAATCTCACCCCCAGGTAGTTTGGGACATAGGCTCCATCAACAGAACATAATCACTGTGGATGTGGATTCTTGAAACCCATGAATTTGCACACTGCACTGTAAATCAAGAATCACAAAGAAAGCCATTAAGATAATATCTATATGGTTGTATCTTTAACATATATTTAACACATGCATTTTTTTATGCTGTACTTCTGGGTCTCTTGCTTCTTTAACTGTGGCATTGGATGTGATTTCCAGAGCCTGAAATAAAAGTGTGCTCAGCCAGAAAATGCCCCATCAATCTGAGCTCGCTACATTGATTTACATTTCCCTGACAGAGGGCAATTTATGACTTGCGGAAATCCAGGATTTTTTCCCTTCCTTTTTTTGTGGCTCAGAATCTATCATGGGTCACCTAATCAGAGTCACAATAGAGGGAAACCACTAGAAGGATCTCCATCGATCATATTTTGCCAGCTCGCAGACATACTGTTAATCTTAATTATAGAATGGAATAGATTGCAAATGTTGGTCACAGATTATAGGCTACAACCCCTCTTCTCCTCTCTGCTAAGAGCATTGTGCAAATAATGATATGATTAATGCCCCACTGCATGCCCACCAGGACATCTACAGCACCCGGTGTCACAGGAAGGCCAAGCAGATCATCAAGGACCTCAGCCACCCGAGCCACAGACTGTTTACCCTTTTAGAAGGCGGAGACAGTAGTACACGTGCATCAAAGCTGGGACCGAGAGACTGAAAAACAGCGATCTCCAGGCCATCAGACTGTTAAATAGTCACCACCAGCTGGCCTCCGCCCAGTACCCTTTTCTGAACTTAGTCACTGCTACTAGCCAGCTGTAATGAGGTCTGTGTGTAGCTTGTGTAGAGGAGTCAGGCGCAGGACAGCAGATATGAGTAAATAAACGTAATTTACTCAAAATAGACAAATACAATACAATAAAGCGAGCCCACATAACGGACCGTATTACATACAAACAATTATTCACAAACAAACATGGGGGAACAGAGGGTTAAATAATGAACAAGTAATTGGGGAATTGAAGCAAAACAAATGGAAAATGAAAAGTGGATCGGCGATGGCTAGAAGGCCGGTGACGTTGACCGCTGAACGCCCGAACAAGGAGAGGGACCGACTTCGGCGGAAGCCATGACACCGACTTCGGTGGAAGTCGTGACACCAGCTAACAGCTGGTACTCTATCCTGCACCTTAGAGACTGCTACCCTGTGTGCATAGTCATCAAACACTGGTCACTTTAATCATCTTTACATACTGTTTTACCCACTTTATACTGTATGTATATGCTGTGTTCTAGTCAAAGATGATCCTATATATATCGACTGCTGTCAATCAATCAAATGTATTTATAAAGCCCTTTTTACATCAGCAGATGTCACAAAGCGCTATACAGAAACCCAGCTTAAAACCCCAAACAGATAAGAGATTATAAGAGTACATGGCCATTAAGGCCAGATTGTTCTTCAAGATGTTCAAACATTCATAGATGACCAGCAAGGTCAAATAATAATCACAGTGGTTGTTCAGGGTGCAGCTGGTCAGCACCTCAGGAGTAAATGTCAGTTTTTATAGTTGAGCATTCAGAGGTCTAGACAGCAGGTGCGGTAAAGAGAGAGAGTCAAAATCCGTAGGTCCAGGACAATGTGGTACGTCCGGTGAACAGGTCTGAGTTCCGTATTCGTAGGCAGAACAGTTGAAACTGGAGCAGCAGCACAACCAGGTGGACTGGAGACAGCCAGGAGTCAACAGGCCAAATAGTCCTGAGGCAAGGTCTTAGGGCTCCGGTCCTCCGGGAGGGAGAGAGAGAATTAGGGGGAGCATACTTAATTCACACAGGACACCAGATAAGACAGGAGAATTACACCAGATATAACACACTGACCCTATTCCAGATACTGGAGGATTAGACGTGGGGGGGGGGGGGGACTATGGCCCCCGTCCGACGATACCCCTGGCCTAGGGCCAACCAGGCAGGATATAACCCCACCCACTTCGCCAAAGCACAGCCTCCACACCACTAGAGGGATATCAACAAACCACCAACTTACTATCCTGAGACAAGGCTGATGTCGTGTCTTTGCTATGCCGGATTAAGTGATATGACATGCTATTCTATAAAATTATTTCTCTGTAATTAATATTACCTGATTGAACTAATCATGTACATGTAATTAAGTAGAAAGTCGGGGCACCACAAAATAATGTTTATAGAGCTGTTATCTTCCGAATAAACTCTTAAAGACCTGGTAATCTTTTACATCAATAGCGGTTAATTCTTAATCGTCACCTTATTCAGTCTCATCTGAAGTCGTAGAATTCTTGGTTATCTTCACAAACCCTGGCTAACAAGTTGAATCAGCAATACAACATTTGGTTTAATTATTTATTTACTAAATACCTAAACAATCACACAGAATTACACATACAAAGGATGGATCATACATTGATTACTAACTTTGTCATAAAAGAAAACGTCCCTAATGGACGGAACAGATATGACGGCTGGTTACACAAATAAAGGGGGCTGTGTTGTGAATGAAAGCATGGGAAGACTGAGGAACAAAGGAATTTGGTCTCTGATCAGACCTTGTAAAGCTATGCTATCGTAAATACAGAATCTTATGCATTCTAAATAACCGCCCATTTGGAAAACGAAAATGCAATAAATATTTACTCTGAGCAGTGCTTCAATAGGTTGGTCGTAGATGGAAGGCCGTTTTGCCCAACAGAGATCTTCCTGTCCTCTGCAGAATGTCTGGTAGAACGAATGTGTTGTAGTAGCGTTGTGTGTTTGGTAGAAGAGATACTTTGTCCGTCCTTTCCTAGCCCACGTTTACAGCTGCTGCTCACTCAACGGCTAGGAGGTATCCCTTATTTAGTGAATAAGAGTTCAAAGTTCATACCAAGTTGCCATACTTTAAGCTCACACTGAAGTTGGCTTAGTGCTGTAGTTTGATATAAGCCCTTTTAACATATGGACCGTCGTCCTCATGTCCTCGGGAACACCAATGTTCATTTCGTTATATGTATATGTAGTGGGGAGAGAAGGGCGTGTTTCATAGTTTACAACCAATGTCTGTTCACTTGGGCGGGGACACGGAGTGACCAGAATTTAACTTATGGAAACAATTCTGTCATTTCGAAGCTAAAACTACATTTCATCTTCTCACAAATAGTTTAATATTTAAACATTTAAATTGCACAACAATTCCATGTGAATATGATAACTAGAATGTGTAGAATTTCCAAGATACAGTTTATGTCATCCTATCATCAGTAATAATGTCTCAGATGCAACTGATCTGACATCATATTCTTTAAGTACCGACGCATATTTTCAACTGGTTGGATTACCGAAATATGGTTCTGTTCACCACCCTTTTGATGTTAACAGACTCTCTCTATGTTAACAAAGGGCTTTCCAAGAGTCACATCTGTAGAGTAGAGAGGAAAGGGGGAAAGGTATTTATGAGGGTCATAAACCTCACCAACAGGGCAACGTCATGACACTGAGTATAGCCCACAAAGATCTCCTCCACTGCACAAGCCCGAGGGACCGCAAAACCAGACAGGAAGTTCATGTCAGTGACTCAACCCACTCAAGTGATGCACCCCTGGAAGAGTACTAGGACAGCATGGAAGAGCACAGGTAGAGACAGCAATGGCGGTTCGTCTCTCCAGTGACCTGCCGTTCAGAGTCTGCGCCTCTCACATGGACCATACCATAAAAATGGAGCTCTATAGGACAAAGCTCTGCCTCCAGCTGTTTGCTTAGAAATTCAAAGGAGACCTGCGTCTTGTGACCATAGTGTACGTGTAGGTATGTACAGGAGGACCAAATCGGAGAGATAGGTAGGTGCAAGCCCATGTAATGCTTTGTAGATTAGCAGTAACACCATGAAATCAGCCCTAGCCTTAACAGGAAGCCAGTGTAGAGAGGCTAGCACTGGAGTAATATGATCACATTTTGGGGTTCTAGTCAAGATTCTAAGTTTATTTAGTCCTTTAACTGGATAGCCGGAGAGTAGAGCATTGCAGTAGTCTAATCTAGAAGGGACAAAAGCATGGATTTTCTTTTCTGCATCATTTTTGGACAAACAGTTTTATGGTTTTTGCAATGTTACGAAGATGGAAAAAAAAGCTTTCCTTGAAATATAATGTTAGTCAAAAGAGAGATACGTGTTCCAGAGTAACACAGACGTCCTTCGCAGTTTTATTTGGGACGACTACTGTACAACCATCAAGATGAATTGTCAGATCCAACAGCAGATCTCTTTGTTTCTTGGGACCTAAAACTAGCATCTCTGTTTATCCAAGTTCTACTTCCTTTTGTTAGTTGCTTTTCCTTCACTCTGCAGTCTAAATTATCCCAAACCATCTCAACTGGGTTGAGGTTGGGTAATTGTGGAAGCCAGATCAGCTGATGCAGCACGCCATCACTCTCCTTCTTGGTCAAATAGCCCTTACACAGCCTGGAGGTGTGTAAGGGCTTCACAGTGGGAACCGCACCTTCAGAGATAATTAATTCACCTACTCTGCGTCTCACAAAGACATGGCAGTTGGAACAAAAAAATCTAATATTTGGACTCATCAGACCAAAGGACAGATTTCCACCGGTCTAATGTCCATTACTTGTGTTTCTTGGCCCAAGAAAGTATCTTCTTATTATTGGTGTCCTTTAATAGTGGTTTCTTTGCTGCAATTTTACCTTCCTTTCCTGTGGCGTTACTCATGAGAGCCAGTTTCATCATAGCGCTTGATGGTTTTAGAGACAACACTTGAAGAAACTTTAAAAGTTCTTGACATTTTCCGCATTAACTGACCTACATGTCTCAAAGTAATGATGGACTGTAGTTTCACTTTGCTTATTTGAGCTGTTCTTGCCATGATATGGCCTTGGTCTTTTACCAAATAGGAATATCTTCTGTATACCACCCCTACCTTGTCACAACACAACTGATTGGCTCAAATGCATTAAGAAGAAAATACATTCCACAAATGAACGTTTGACAAGGTACACCTGTTAATTGAAATGCATTCCAGGTGACTACCTCATGAAGCTGGTTGAGAGAATGCCAAAGTGTGCAAAGCTGTCATCAAGGCAAAGGGTGGCTACTTTGAAGAATCTCATAAAATATATATACTCAGCAAAAAAATAATCGTCCTCTCACTGTCAACTGCGTTTATTTTCAGCAAACTTAACATCTGTAAATATGTGTATGAACATAACAAGATTCAACAACTGAAACATAAACTGAACAAGCTCCACAATCATGTGACTAACAGAAATGGAATAATGTGTCCCTGAACAAAGGGGGGTCAAAATCAAAAGCAAAAGTCAGTATCTGGTGTGGCAGCCAGCTGCATTAAGTACTGCAGTGCATCTCCTCCTCATGGACTGCATCAGATTTGCCAGTTCTTGCTGTGAGATGTTACCACACTCTTTCACCAAAGCACCTGTAAGTTCCCGGACATTTCTGGGGGAAATGGCCCTAGACCCACCCTCCGATCCAACAGGTCCCAGACGTGCTCAATGAGATTGAGATCCGGGATCTTCGCTGGCCATGGTCAAACACTGACATTCCTGTCTTGCAGGACATCACGCACAGAACGAGCACTATGGCTGGTGGCATTGTCATGCTGGAGGGTCATGTCAGGATGAGCCTGCAGGAAGGGTACCACATTTGGGAGGAGGATGTCTTCCCTGTAACGCACAGCGTTGAGATTGCCTGCAATGACAACAAGCTCAGTCCGATGATGCTGTGACACACCACCCCAGACCATGACGGACCCTCCACCTCCAAATCGATCTCGCTCCATAGTACAGGCCTCGGTGTAACGCTCATTCCTTCGACGATAAACGGGAATCCGACCATCACCCCTGGTGAGACAAAACCGCGACTCGTCAGTGAAGAAGACTTTTTGCCAGTCCTGTCTGGTCCAGCGACAGTGGGGTTGTGCCCATAGGTGATGTTGTTGCCGGTGATGTCTGGTGAGGACCTGCCTTACAACAGGCCTACAAGCCCTCAGTCCAGCCTCTCTCAGCCTATTGCAGACAGTCTGAGCACTGATGAAGGGATTGTGCATTCCTGGTATAACTCAGGCAATTGTTGTTGCCATCCTGTACCTGTCCCGCAGGTGTGATGTTCGGATGTACTGATCCTGTGCAGTTGTTGTTACACGTGGTCTGCCACTGCGAGGATGATCAGCTGTCCATCCTGTCTCCCTGTAGTGCTGTCTTAGGCATCTCACAGTACGGACATTGCAATTTATTGCCCTTGCCACATCTGCAGTCCTCATGCCTCCTTGCAGCATGCCCAAGGCACGTTCACGCAGATGAGCAGGGACCCTTGCCATCTTTCTTTTGGTGTTTTCAGAGTCAGTAGAAAGGCCTCTTTAGTGTCCTAAGTTTTCATAATCGTGACCTTAATTGCCAACCGTCTGTAAGCTGTTAGTGTCTTAACGATCGTTCCACAGGTGCATATTCAGTTATTGTTTATGGTTTATTGAACAAGCATGGGAAAAAGTGTTTAAACCCTTTACAATGAAGATCTGTGAAGTTATTTGCATTCTGAAAGGGGGATGTTTATTTTTTTGCTGAGTTTATTTCAGGGTTGCAGAAACTGCTAACAAAGGGCTGACCTTTTAACAGTAGTCCTAAAATGAGTTCCCTTGCAAAATAAATATTTTTGATTGGTGGTTGTTGACCTGACTTTTTTTGCTTGTCCTTGTGTTGGTTGTGGTGAACTGTGATAGTTGATATGGCCTTCCACTTTTCAGCTATGGCATGCTGATATTAGACACTATTTATTGTATCTCTTGCCTCCATACAGAGGTTTTCAGAATGTGTCTAGCAAGAGGAGGATTTCTTTATTTTCTGTCTGTACAGGTCCTAGCCTGGTTGTCAGCTCTAGAGAGCACTCTGACAATCTAGATGTCTGTCAGCTCAGAGTAATAACTTACTGGCTGAGGATCTTTGTGGGCACCCCTACATCCCACACATGCACGCACGCACAAACACACACACAATCACCTCCACTGCCACCCAGGCCCACTCGCACATCCATCACAATTATGCCCAACAAGACTTTGAATAGCTCTGCGTATTTAAGAGCCAGAGACCATCTTCCCAGTTACAGTTACTTTTTTCACCGTTTATTGTGTTACAGACTGATTTTGACCTACATACAATACCCCATAATGTCAAAGTGGAACAATGTTTTAGTCATTTTTTACAAATGAATAAAAAATGAATAAGTATTCAACCCCTTTGTCATGGCAAGCCTAAATAAATTCACAAGTATTTGCAAAACAAGTCACATAATAAGTTGTATGGACTCTTTGTGCAATAACAGTGGTTATTATGATTTTTGAATGACAACCCCAACTCTGTACCCCACACAAACAATATTCTGTAAGGAACCTCAGTCGAGCAGTGAATTTCCACTGCAACCACAGAGACCAGGGAGGTTTTCCAATGCTTCGTAAAGAACTGCACCTATGGGTAGATGGGTAAAAAAAAGCAGACATTGAATATCCCTTTGAGCATGGTGAAGTTATTAATTTCATTGTGGATGTGATCTGTTGGTAGTGAGGGAGCTGTCCTTTGGCAAAGTGGGTGGGGTTATATCCTGCCTGATTGGCCCTGTCCAGGGGTATCGTCGGACGGGGCCCTCCCTGTCTCAGTCTCCAGTATCCATGCTGCAATAGCCTAAGTGCCAGGGCACTGGGGTCAGTCTGTCCTATCTGGTGTAAATATCCTGTCTTATCTGGTGTCCTGTGTGATCTTAAGAATGCTCCCTCTAATTCTCCCATATCTATTGCTCTCTCTCTTTCCCCTCCCGGAGAACCTGAGCCCTAGGACCATGCCTCAGGACTACATGGCCTGACGACTCTTGGCTGTCCCCGTCCCCAGTACACCTGATAGTGCTGCTGATCCAGTTTCTGCTGTTCTGCTTGCGGCTATGTAACCCTGAGCTGTTCTGTTTCTTTTTCTCTATATATATCTCTCTACGGATCCTGCTGTCTCGACCTCTGAATGCTCTGCTATGAAAAACCAACTGACATTTACTCCTGAGGTGCTGGCACCCTCTCTATAACCACTGTGATTATTATTTGACCCTGCTGGTCATCTATGAATGTTTGAACATCTTGAAGAATGATCTGGCCTTAATGGCCATGTAATCTCCACCGAGGACAGCCAGAAGAGAACTGGCCACCCCTCAGAGCTTGGTTCCTCTCTAGGTTTCTTCCTAGGTTCTTTCCTTTCTAGGGAGTTTTTCCTAGCCTCCGTGCTTCTACATCTGCATTGCATGCTCTTTGGGATATTAGGCTGGGGTCTGTATAAGCACTTTGTGACATCTGTAGATTTTAAAAGGGCTTTAGAAATAAATGTGACATATTAATATGAATACACCTGGTCACTACAAAGATACAGGCGTCTTTCTGAACTGAGTTTCCAGAGAGGAAGGAAACCACTCAGGGATTTCACCATGAGGCCAATGGTGATTTTAAAACAGTTACAGAGTTTAATGGCTGTGATAGGAGAAAACTGAGGCTGCATCAATGCCATTGTAGTTACTCCACAATACTAAACGACAGAGTGACAACAAGGCAGCCTGTACAGAATAAATATATTCCAAAACATAGGGGCAGAGAAGTGAGGGAGAGAAAGATAGAGTGAGGCAGGATCAGCATTGTAAGCAAGACACGGGCTGCTGTGTGACTGAAACCAAGCCTTGTTTAATTTGTTCCATTCATTCATTTTTTGTCTATGGCTTTCTTAGCTTAATTTACATAATTGCAGGCCTACTACATTCAGCCAAAAAGGAATAAATATTATATGGAATGGATCAGAAGCGGTGCATGAGTAAAATCAATGGGAAACCAGCCATTTTACAACCCGTGTTGTGATAATTGTGATCAAACCTAATTTTATTGGTTTTATGTGCGAAATACAACAGGTATAGACTTTACAGTGAAATATTTACTTATGAGCCCTTTCCCAACTATGCAGAGTTTTTTATTTTATTTTTAAATTTTATCCAGTTTTCTCCCCAATTTCATGGTATCCAATTGTTTTAGTAGCTACTATCTTGTCTCATTGCTACCACTCCTGTACGGGCTCGGGAGAGACGAAGGTTGAAAGTCATGCGTCCTCCGATGCACAACCCAACCAAGCCGCACTGCTTCTTAACACAGCCAGCCGCACCAATGTGTCGGAGGAAACACCGTGCACCTGGCAACCTTGGTTAGCGCGCACTGCGCCAAGCCCGCCACGCCACAGGAGTCGCTGGTGCGCGATGAGACAAGGATATCCCTACCGGCCAACCCCTCCCTAACCCGGGCGACGCTAGGCCAATTGTGCGTCGCCCCACGGGCGCGAACATAGGGTCTCTGGTGGCATGGCTTGCGCTGTAGTACAGCGCCGTTAAGCACAGCGCCACCCGGGAGGCCCCAACTATGCAGAGTTAAAAGTAAGACAAATATTTGCTAAATAAAAAAGGAAATAGCATCGCAATAAAAACAATAATGAGGCTATATACAAGGAGTGCCAGTACCGAGTCAATGTGCAGGGGAATGAGGTAGTTGAGGTAATACAGTATGTACCTGTAGGTAGGGGTAAAAGTGACTAGGTAATCAGGACTTACAATAAACAGCAGCAACATCTGAAGAGTGTGAAAGTGTATCTATGTGTGAGTGTGTGTGGTGTCAATATGCATGTGTATATGTTTGTTTTGTGAGAGTGAGCTAGTGTAGTATGTGTTAGTGTGTGGGTAGAGTCAAGTGAGTGTGCATAGAGCAATTGCAAAAAAGTCAGTGAAAAAAAATTCTCATAATGAAATAAAAAATAAAGGGGGTCAATGTAAATAGTCCAGGCAGCCATTTGATTAACTGTTCAGCAGCCTTATGGCTTGGGGGTAGAAGCTGTTCAGGAGCTGTTTTGGTCAGAGACTTGGCACTCCATTACCACTTGCCATGCGGTAGCAGAGAGAACAGTCCATGACCTCCGTGGCTGGAGACTGACAGTTCTTTGGGCCTTCCTCTGACGCCGCCTGGTATAGAGGTCCTGGATGGCAGGATGTTCGGCCCCAGTGATCTACTGGGCCGTATGCACTACCCTATGTAGTGCCTTGCGATCGGATGCAGAGCAGTTGCCATACCAAGCGGTGATGCAGCCAGTCAAGATGCTCTGACTGGTGCAGCTGTAGAACGTTTTGAGGATCTGAGGGCCCATGCCAAATGGAAGAGGCGTTGTTGTGCCCTTGTCACAATTGTGTTTGTTGATAGGTCCTTAGTGAAGTGGGCACTGAGGAACTTGAAGATCACGACCCACTCAACTACAGCCCTGTCGATGTTAATGGGAGCCTGTTCGGCCCTCTGTTTCCTGTAGTCCACGATAAGCTCCTATTGTCTTGCCCACATTGAGGGAGAGGTTGTTGTCCTGGCACCACACTACCAGGTCTCTGACCTCCTCCCTATAGGCTGTCTCATTGTTGTTGTTTATCAGGCCTACCACCACGTGTCGTCTGTAAACTTAATGATGGTGTTAGAGTCATGCCCGGCAACGCAGTCTTGGTTGAACAGAGTACAGGAGGGGACTGAGCCTGCACTCCTGAGGGACCCCCGTGCTGAGGGTCAGCGTGGCAATGTATTGTTGCCTATCCGCACCACCTGGGGGTGTTCAGTCCCAGGTTTCTTAGCTTGGTGGTGCACTTGAAGGGTTCCATGGTGGTGAATGCTGAGCTGTAGTCAATGAACAGCATTCTCATATTGGTGTTGTGTCCTTGTGTCCAGTGTGGAGTGCAATATAGATTGTGTCATCTGTAGATCTGTTGGGATGGGATGCAAATTGTAGTGGGTCCAGGGTTTCTGGGTTAATGGTGTTGATGTGAGCCATGAAAGCATATCATGAGTACAGATGTGAGTGCTACGTGGCAGTAGTCATTAAGACAGGTTACCTTGGCGTTCTTGGGTATAGGGAGTATCGTGGTCTGCTTGAAACATGTAGGTATTGCAGACTGAGTCAGTTAGAGCTTGAAAATGCCAGGGAAGACAATTACTAGCTGGTCAGCATATAATCTGGGTATGCGTCCTGGTAATCCATCTGACCATGCGGCCTTGTGAATGTTAACCTGTTTAAGGGTCTTACGCACATCGGTTACGGAGAGCGTAATCATACAGTCGCCCAGAAAACAGCTGGTGCTCTCATGCATGGTTCAGTGATCCTTGCCTCGAGGCAAGTATAGAGGACATTTAGCTCATCTGGGCAGGTTTCCCTTTGTAATCTGTGATAGTTTACAAGCCCTGCCACATCTGATGAGCATCAGAGCCAGTGTAGTAGAATTCGATTTTAGTCCTGTATTGACACTTTGATTGTTTGATGGTTCGTCAGAGGGCGAAGCAGGATTACTTATACATTTCCAGATTTGTGTCCCGCTCCTTGAAAGCGGCAGCTCTAGCCTTTAGCTCAGTGCGGATGTTAGCCTGTAATCTATGGCTTCTGGTTGGGAGATGCATGTACAATCACTGTGGGGATGACATTGCCAATGCACTTATTAATGAAGCCTGTGACTGATGTGGTACTCCTCAATGCCATCGGATTAAGTTATGGATAGAGTTATGGTCAGATTTGCCAAATGGAGGGTAAGGGAGAACTTTTGTATGAGTCTCTCGTGTGGAGTAAAGGTGATCTAGAGTTTTTTCCCCCCTCTAGTTGCACAGGTGACATGCTGGTAGAAATGACGTGAAATACATTTCAGTTTTCCTACATTAAAATCACTGGCCTCCAAGAACGCCACCTCGGATGAGAATTTTCTTGTTTGCGTATGGAACTATACAGCTCGTTGAGTGCGGTCTTAGTGCCAGCATCTTTTGTTAAATAGAAAGTTACGAGAAATACAAACAAAACTCTCTTGGTAAATACTATGGTCTACAGCTTATCATGAGGTATTCTAACTCAGGAGAGCAGAACCCTGAGACTTCCTTAATATTAGAGATTGCAAACAAGCTGTTGGTACAAGAGAGACACACGCCATTCTGTTCTGCCGATGAATAGAAGAACCAGATAGATGTAAATTATCCATGTTCAGCCATGACTCAGGGTAGAAAAAACATGTTGACTCACCCTACTTATAGAGAAATGCCAATACCATCCTCCTCGCTTTCATGTTGCCAAAACGGTCTATGATTCTGTGTCATACAGTAGCCTACATGCTTTGTGTTTTTGTTATTGTAGACTTTCATGGGCAACTTTGAGCCAGCTAGCTAGTTAGTTATTGTTATTTTCCTACATCTAGCTACATATTGAACTTCCATACTCTTAGTCCAGGGGCACAATGCATGAATTTATGGTAGAATCAAAATCTCCATCCATAGCTAATTTAGGAAAGGGATGATTTTAGCAAGCTAACCAACAGAGGACAACAACACAACGAGACGCAACAATTCACGTTTTTTTTCTGTCAATGACGTTTTGCTTTTGATGTGATTGGTGTGAAGCCAAATCCAAACTGGCTTCCCATGACACTTTATTTTGGTGCGTGAGGACAATTCACAGTTCAGCTCACCAAAGATTATGGATATGCGATACATGACTCTCCGCCCTAACAATTGGGAGTCATTGTTCACAAAGCGGTTCACATCTCATTATTGTATTATTTTTTTAAATATTTGATGAGGGTTGTTGATGTCAACCGCCTGTATTAAATGGAGAGAGATGCTATGCTACCAGCCTCATACCATGAATATGCATATCCATCTCGAGACAACTCCGATTTAAATGTTTTTTTACAAAGTTGTCGGGATGTCACTTCATGTGTACTACTTATATCAGTACACTCGTAACAACTTAAGCATTACAAAACTTCTATTAGATCAAATAAACCTCACAGAGCAAATAAGCCCTTAAAAAAATATTGACCAATTTCTACACTGTCTCATTGACCTCCATACAAAAACTCCTTGCTTGGTGGGTGAAACAATGAAAAACACGCCACCTGCTGGAGGAAGATTTTCCGCTGAGTTAGGCCTCTCTTCTCTCTCCTTTCTGAGCTCACTCAGTTTAGCTTATCAAGATTGGTTATTCTTTTATTTGTTTAAATATCAAGGACCAAATGCTTGCCTTACTTTTACCCCTATCTACATCACAGGAGGTTGGTGGCACCTTAATTGAGGAGGACGGGCTGGTGTTAATGGCTGGAGCGGAATTAGTGGAATGGTATCAAATGTTTGATGTTTACATCACTGGGGCCAAGCTTCCTGCCATCCAGGACCTCTAGAGGAAGGCCCTAAAAATGGTCAAAGACTACAGCCACCCTAGTCTAATACAATTTGATTTGATTTGACATCCTTATTTTTATTCTGTTTGGCAAGTTACAATAAGCCATAAAAGTAGTCAATTCAAGTCTACAGTGCTCAGAAAAGGTTTGTGGATATGACTCAGCTTTTTAAGTGACGAGGGGAGGATATCTGGCATGACAAGACAGAGGCTCACTCTTGACTAATACAATTTTTTTAAATAGTCATCCTCTCAAATAAGATTCTTTGAAATGCATGAGCTGAGATTGAGATTGCACAATACCAATAAGGAAAACGGGTTGTATTCATGCTGACAGTTTTTATTTCAGTAATAGTACAAGTATCCTGCTGCAAAATTAAATATGTTGTGAAATATGCTGCAACGAATTGACTTGTAGGTGACAGCTATCCCTCACACTGCTTTTATGTGCTGCAGAGGCTGCATTAATGAAGGATAGGTAGGTCACTTTAGTGGAGGAAGAAGGGGAGATAAGTATCATAAATGTGAATCACAAATGAGGAAGTTTTAACTCCTGGAAAGTGGAAGGTTGGCTGAAACTCGGGGGAGATTAAGGGAGATTAAAAATGCTTAATACCTGGCAGCTCTTCATTGGGCAGCTTTCCATGGAGCAGTGACATGAAAGGTGACTTTCAGGCAAAGACTAGAGCTGTATAACAGACTAACTGTCATGTTGGACCAGTTTCCTCAACAAGAGCATCAACAGGATATACAGTATCTGTGGTCAATTCAGGAATAATCTTAATCATGCTTATTGGGATTAAATCCAAATGTCTGCTTTGAAGTGTCTGTCCTATATAGTTAACAATGATTAGTTAACATGTATTTAATAATCCCTTGAAAACGGCATGCAGTTGTCAATGATTTTAGCTGAGCTGGTGTCTCTTTGCCCCCCAGAAGGCAAATAGACCTTATTGTGACATTTTATTGATAATGACCTATATTGCAAAACACATCATCAGGATGATGTGGCAAGTGACATTTTGATTTTTCAAAAATACTATAACTTGACTAATGAAAAAAATACCAAAGATTATTTTTGAGTGTAGTTTTCCTATAAATAGATTGATTTTGATGGGGAATTTTTTATTTTGCTAATTCGATTTCTGTCCAGGTGTGGACATCGACCCTAGGGGTTTTTAAGGGCTCAAAAGCAACTGAGAATACTTAACGGTTGATTAGTATTTTTTGCTTTCAATGTGAATAGCCTATCCAAGTACAGTGCTCTGGTCTTAACTTCAATATCATACATGTACAGTGCCTTAGGAAAGTATTCAGACCGCTTTACTTTTTCCACATTTTGTTACGTTACAGCCTTATTCCAAAAATGATTAAATTATTGTTTTCCCTCATCTACACACAATAACCCATAATGACAAAGTAAAAACAGATTTTTAGAAATCGTTGTTAATTTATTAAACATAAAAAACTGAAAAATCACATTAAATACAGTGAAGTGGGAAGTTTACATACACCTTAGCCAAATACATTTAAAGCAGTTTTTCACAATTCCTGACATTTAATCCTAGTAAAGAATCCCTGTTTTAGGTCAGTTGGGATAACCACTTTATTTTACGAATGCGAAATGTCAGAATAATAGTAGAGAGAATGATTTATTTCAGCCTTTTATTTGTTTCATAACATTTCCAGTGGGTCAGAAGTTTACATACACTCAATTACTATTTGGTAGCATTGCCTTTAAATTGTTTCACTTGGGTCAAATGTTTTGGGTAGCCTTCCACAACCTTCCCACAATAAATTGGGTGAATTTTGGCCTATTACTCCTGTTACGGATACAGTTATCCTGTGTGTGTATCCTGTGTGTGTGTTTCTTTTCTCTCCTTCTCCCCTCACAGGTGAAAATCATCACTCCCCAATCAGTCAACAATCAATCATCAATCAGAAGACACACCTCCTATTTCCTACCCTATCACAGTTCCTTCCCCGTGGTTTAAAAACCCCATCATTTGTTTGCTCTAGAGCTAGCTCAATCTCTCTGTAAATGACATGTATGTAGATCTCTGTGTTTCACTCTCTCTTTGTCTTAAACCTCTCTTTTGTTTGAGCACCTCCATAGCACTTTGTCATCACCTGTGAGTATTGTTTTGGTTATGGTGTTTGTTTGTTGCTGGTGGGAAAAGGGGGAAACCAAGGCAAGTCGCCCATGGGCATACACTACCCGTAGGTGAACTTTGTTAAATACACTAGTTAGAACTGGGCGGACCACCCACTGTATTTTTGGTTAGTTAGTTAGCTGTTGTTAAAGTAGGCTAGTCTAGCTTAGGGGTGTTTTTGTATATTTATTGTTTCTTTCCTTGGGTCCAGCTCAGCCCCTTTTCCTGCTCCCCCATTACCGTGTGTTTATAAATAAACTTTGAGTTTGACGGTAGATTTCAGTTGTCCTGGTTATTTCGTTCACACTTTTACTTTGTCACAATTATAATTTGCATGAGTTAATTTACGGGTCTCATTACCATCCCCCCTAGACTGTCGGGCCAAAAGGGATTTGTAACAACTCCTGACAGAGCTGGTGTAACTGAGTCAGGTTTGTGGACCTCCTTGCTGGCACACACTTTTTCAGTTCTGCCCACAAATGTTCTATAGGATTGAGGTCAGGGCTTTGTGATGGCAACTCCAATACCTTGACTTTGTTGTCCTTAAGCCATTTTGCCACAACTTTGGAAGTATGCTTGGGGTCATTGTCCATTTTGAAGACCCATTTGCGACCAACCTTTAACCTTCTGATGTCTTGAGATGTTGCTTCAATATATCCACATAATTTCCCTGCCTCATGATGCCATCTATTTTGTAAAGTGCACCAGTCCCTCCTGCAGCAAAGCACCCCCACATAATGCCGCCACCTGCGTGCTTCACGGTTGGGATGGTGTTCTTCGGCTTGCAAGCCTCCCCCTTTTTCCTCCAAACATAACGATGGTCATTATGGCCAAACAGTTCTATTTTTGTTTCATCAGACCAGAGGACATTTCTCCAAAAAGCATGATCTTTGTCCCCATGTGCAGTTGCAAACCCCAGTCTAGCTTTTTTATGGCGGTTTGGAGCAGTTTTTTCTTCCTTCCTGAGCGGCCTTTCAGGTGATGTCAATATAGGACTCATTTCAGTTTTAACAGTTTAATAAATTTGCAAACATGTCACGCCCTTGTAATTTGTGGGGTACTGTGTGTAGATTACTGAGGATTTATTTTGATTGAATACATTTTAGAATAAGGCTGTAACGTAACAAAATGTGGAAAAAGTCAGAGTCTGAATACTTCCGAAGGCAAAGTAGCTGTGTTTTGTAATCAGTTTAATTTCAGCTAGTCGTGAAATAATGCTGTGGTGATGAGCCTTTATGCTATGAAAGTCACAAGCCAAATGAAACAATGTAGAAAGAAAATGTTTGTAACAGATAGGTAAGGTCACCCTATAATACACAGGAACACTGGGCGGCATATAGCCTAGCGGTTAGAGCGCTGGGCCAGTAACCGAAAGGTTGCTAGTTAAAATAACAGAGCCGACAACCCAGAGCATATCGGACTGCTTTTTCTCTACCACATCTCCGGATTCCTACCGCAAGCTCTAAACATTTACACCAGATCATCGCAGCTTGCTAGCTGCAATCTGAGTGTCTACTCCTGGCTAACGTCTCTGTCCCGAAGTAAGCACCAGATAGCCTTGAGCTAGCCTCTAGCTAGGCCCATCTCCCGGCTAGGCGAAGAGGTCCACCAGCCAATTCCTGGGCTACAATACCTCTTTGCCAATTGGCCTGGACCCTTTACTACCGTCATGGAGGCCCGCCGATCCATCACGACTGGTCTGCCGAGGTAATCGTCCGAGGTGGTTTCAACAGGCTCTTCTGTTGCAACGTTGCCGGAGGCCCATCTGCTATCCCCGGCCCGCTAGCTGTCTGAATCGCCGTGCCTCCAGCTCGCCTATCGTAGTAGCGACTACTAAATCAGCTCCCGTACTCATCTATTGCTACTCTTTGGACCCTATGATCACTTGGCTACACATGCCTCTCCTTAATGTCAATATGCCTTGTTTATTGCTGTTTTGGTCAGTGATTTGTCTAATTTCACTGTAGAGCACCCAGTCCTGCCCAATATGTCTTAGATAGCCCTTTTGTTCCACACTCCACCTATGCGGTGACAGTACCTGGCTTAACTGGTGCCTCAAGACAAAACCTCTCATCGTCACTCAATGCCGAGGTTTACCACTGTACTCACATCCTACCATAACCTTGTCTTTACATTATGTCTTGAACCTATTCTTCCACGCCCAGAAATCTGCTCCTTTTACTCTCTGTTCCAAATGCAATAGACGACCAGTTATTTTAGCCTTTAGCCGTGCCCTTATCCTACTCCTACTCTGTTCCTCTGGGGATGTGGAGGTTAACCCAGGCCCTGCAGCCCCCAGCACCACTCCCATTCCCCAAGCACTCTCATTTGTTGCCTTCTGTAACCATAAAAGCCTTGGTTTTATGCGTGTTAACATTAGAAGCCTCCTCCCTAAGTTTGTTTCATTCACTGCTTTAGCACACTCTGCCAACCCGGATGTCCTAGCCATATCTGAAGGCCACCAAAAATTCTGAAATTTCCAATCCCAACTACAACATTTTCCGACAAGATAAAACTGGAATTGCAATCTACAGAGAGAGAGAGAGAGCCTGCGGAGTTCTGTCATACTATCCAGGTCTGTGCCCAAACATTTCGAGCTTCTAAAAATCACCCTTTCCAGAAACAATTCTCTCACCATTGCCGCTTGTTATAAACCCCCATCAGCCCCCAGCTGTGCCCTTGACACCAAAAGTGAATTGATTGCCCCCCCATCTGTCTTCAGAGTTCGTACTGTTAGGTGACCTAAACTGGGATATGCTTAGCACCCCGGCCGTCCTACAATCTAAGCTTGATGCCCTCAATCTCACACAAATTATCAAGGAACCTACCAGGTACAGCCCTAAATCCGTAACCATGGACACCCTCTAAGATATCATCCTGACCAACTTGCCCTCTAAATACACCTCTGCTGTCTTCAACCAGGATCTCAGCGATCATTGACTCATTGCCTGCATCCGTAATTGGTCCGCGGTCAAACGACCACCCTTCATCACTAAAACACTTCAGCGAGCAGGCTTTTCTAATTGACCTGGTATCCTGGAAGGATATTGACCTCATCCCATCAGTTGAGGATGCCTGGCTGCTCTTTAAAAGTGCATTCCTAACCATCTTAAATAAACATGCCCCATTCAAAAAATGTAGAACTAAGAACAGATATAGCCCTTGGTTCACCCCAGACTTGACTGCCCTTGATCAGCACAAAAACATCCTGTGGCATTCTGCATGAGCATTGAAGCCCCCATGATATGCAACTTTCAGGGAAGTCAGGAATCAATATAGACAGTTAGGAAAGTTAAGGCTAGCTTTTTCAAGCAGAAATGTCCATCCTGTAATACTAATTTCCAAAAGTTTTGGGACACTAAAGTCCATGGAGAATAAGAGTAATTCCTCCCAGCTGCCCACTGCACTGAGGCTAGGAAACATTGTCACCACCGAAAAATATACGATAATCAATCATTTCGATAATCATTTTTCTACGGCTGGCCATGCCTTCCACCTGGCTACCCCTACCCCGGCCAACAGCTCAGCACCCTCTGAGGCAACTTTCCCAAGTCCCCCCGCTTCTCCTTCACCCAAATCCAGACAGCTGATGTTCTGAAAGAGCTGCAAAATCTGAATCCCTACGAATCAGCTGGGCTAGACAATCTGGACCCTCTCTTTCTAAAATTATCCGCCCAAATTGTTGCAACCCCTATTGCTAGCCTGTTCAACCTCTCTTTTGTATCATCTGAGATCCCCAAAGATTGGAAAGCTGCCGCGGTCATCCCCCTCTTCAAAGGTGGAAACACTCTAGACCCAAACGGTTATTGTCACGCCCTGGTCTTAGTATTTTGTGTTTTCTTTATTATTTTGGTCAGGCCAGGGTGTGACATGGGTTATTTATGTGGTGTTTTGTCTAGGGTTTTTTTGTAGGTTATGGGATTGTGGTGTAGTATAGTTGTCTAGAGAAGTATATGGTTGCCTGGAGTGGTTCTCAATCAGAGGCAGGTGTTTATCGTTGTCTCTGATTGGGAACCATATTTAGGCAGCCATATTCTTTGAGTGTTTCGTGGGTGATTGTTCCTGTATCTGTGTTTGCTTGCACCAGATAAGGCTGTTTAGGTTTTTCACGTTACGTTTATTGTTTTGTATTGTTCGTGTTTATCTTTTATTAAAGATGTATCGAAATAACCACACTGCATTTTGGTCCTCCTCTCCTTCGACACAAGAGAACCTTAACAGTTATAGACCTATATCCATCCTGCCCTGCCTTTCTAAAATCTTAGAGATAGGGGGCAGTATTTCCCCTTTGGATGAATTGCGTGCCCATAGTGAACTGCATCAAAATCTGTCCTAAATTGCTAATATATGCATATTAAAATTAATATTGGATAGAAAACACTCTGAAGTTTCTAAAACCGTTTGAATTATGCCTGTGAGTATAACAGAACTCACAGGGCAGGCAATCTTCCAAACTAGTTTTGAAATCCTGAAAGTTGGGGCAACTTTGACGTCATCGACCTCCCTTCCCAACAAGTTATGGATCTGGAAACACTTCCTACGTCTTCCACTAGATGTCCTCATTCAGTAGAAAGTGTAATGGAGCATTTGCTGTGAACTTTGACCTAATGGGAAGGAAAGTAGTAGGTGTCGCAAAAGATTTCCATTTTGTTGAGGCGCGTTTGTGTTTGAGTGCTTCGGCTGTTCCAATCAGCTCCAGATGAAAACGAATGATCCGGTTGGAATGCTATTGGAACTATATAATTATAACATCCTGAAGATTGATTCTGCACTTAGTTTGACCAGTTCCGCCGACCTGTAATATGTAATTTGGAAGTTTTGATGCAAAGTTATCCTGGACCGGAAGTCATTTTTTGGCCATTTGAGCTAAAAGTGGTAGCAAATGCTGCCACCTGGACACTAGAATTGAACATTATGAAACAAAATGATTTATTGTTGAACTAGGACTCCTTGCACTACATTCTGATGAAAGATCATCAAAGGTAAGGGAATATTTATGTTGTAATTTTGTATTTCTGTTGACTCTAACATGGCGGAGAAATATTGTTACGTCTAAGCGCCGTCTCAGATTATTGCAATGTTAGGCTTTTTCCGTAATGTAAAAAAAAAAATGTGACACAGCGGTTGCATTAAGAACCAGTATCTTTAATTATATGTAGAACATGTATCTTTAGTCAAAGTTTATGATGAGTATTTCTGTTATCTGGCGTAGCTTTCTATAATTCCCCCGGATATTTTGGAGGATTTCCTGAACATGGCGTCAATGTAAACCGAGATTTATGGATATAAAATGCATATTATCGAACAAAACATAAATGTACTGTGTCATATGTCATATGCCTGTCATCTGATGAAGATATTCAAGAGGTTAGTGATTTTTTTTTTTTATCCTGCTTTTGCGATTTCTATCTTTTGCTGGAAAAAATGGCTACGTTTTTTCTTTGGTTTGGTGGTGGTCTAACATAAATATATGTTGTGTTTTCGCCGTAAAACATTTTAAAAATCTGACACGCTGGGTAGATGAACAAGGCGTTTATCTTTCATTTGAGGTATTGGACTTGTTAATGTGTGGAGGTTAAATATTTCTAAAAAATATCTTTGCATTCCCTGCGCCACCTTTTCAGCTGAACGGGAGGGTGGAGTTCCCGTAGGGGAACCCCTCACCTCAACAGGTTTTAACAAACAGATCATTGACCATTTCGAATCCCACTGTACCTTATCCACTTTGCAATCTGGTTTCTGAGCTGGTCATGGGTGCACCTCAGCTTCGCTCAAGGTCCTAAACGATATCATAACCCCCATCGATAAAAGACAGTACTGTGCAGCAATCTTCATCTACTTGGCCAAGGCTTTCGACTCTGTCAATCACCGCATTCTTATTGGCAGACTCAACAGCCTTGGTTTCTCAAATGACTACCTCGCCTGGTTCACCAACTACTTCTCAGAGTTCAGTGTGTCAAATCTGAGGGCCTTTTGTCCGGACCTCTGGCAGTCTCTATGGGGGTACCACAGGGTTCAATTCTCGGGCCGACTCTTTTCTCTGTATACATCAATGATGTCGCTCTTGCTGCTGGTGAGTCTCTGATCCACCTCTACGCAGACGACACCATTCTGTATACATCTGGCCCTTTGTGTTATTAACAAACCTCCGAATGAGCTTCAATGCCATACAACACTCCTTCCATGGCCTCCAACTGCTTTTAAATGCTAGTAAAACTAAATGCATGCTCTTCAATCAATTGCTGCCCTCACCCGACCGACAGACTAGCATCACTACTCTGGTTCTGACTTAGAATATGTGGAAAACTACAAATACCTAGGTGTCTGGTTAGACTAAACGATCCTTCCAGACTCACATTAAGCATCTCCAATCCAAAATGAAATCTAGACTTGGGTTCCTATTTCGCAACAAAGCATCCTTCACTCATGCTGCCAAACATACCCTCATAAACCGACTATCCTACCGATCCTTGACTTCGGCGATGTCATTTACAAAATAGCCTCCAACACTCTACCCAGGAAACTGGATGCAGTCTATTACAGTGCCATCCGTTTTGTCTCCAAGCCCCATATATTACAACCACTGCGACCTGTATGCTCTCGTTTGCTGGCCCTCACTACACATTAGTCGCCAAACCCACTGGCTCCAGGTATTCTATAAGTCTCTGCTAGGTAAAGCCCTGCCTTATCTCAGCTCACTGGTCACCATAGCAACACCCACCTGTAGCACACGCTCCAGCAGATATATTTCACTGGTCATCCCCAAAGCCAACACTTCCCTTGGCCACCTTTCCTTCCAGTTCTCTGCTGCCAATGACTGGAACAAATTGCTAAAATCACTGAAGCTGGAGACTTATATCTCCCTCTCTAACTTTAGCAATCAGCTGTCAGAGCAGCTCACCGATCACTGTACATGTACACAGCCAATCTGTAAATAGCACACCCAACTACCTCATCCCCATATTGTTATTTATCATCTTACTCTTTTGCACCCCAGTATCTCTACTTGCACATCATCTGCACATCTCACTCCAGTGTTAATGCTAAATTGTAATTATTTTGCCTCCATGGCCTATTTATTGCCTTAGCTCTCTACTCTTTTACATTTGCACACACTGTACATAGTACACTGTACACACTGTACATTTCTCTTGTGTTATTGACTGTACGTTTGTTTATGTGTAACTCTATGTTTTTGTCGCACTGCTTTTCTTTATCTTAGCCAGGTTGCAGTTGTAAATGAGAACTTGTTCTCAACTGGCCTACCTGGTTAAATAAAGGTAAAATAAATAACATTTTAAAAATTAAAAAACTGCTCCAGGATCGCTGTTGACAATGGCAGACCCTGGCCATGACCCTACTCTTTAAGGGTGTCTCAGGGAGAGTTGAGATATGCAAAAAAAAACATTTCCAATTCACACGTGTATTAATACACATGTACATGTTTGAAATAGGACAAATATAAGCACCCACCTAATTATTTATTATTATAAATTATCTGCAAACAAGTGTCTATGGCTCACATTACACTTCCTGGAACCATACAGCATATTACAAAACACAGCTACAATACAAATTGTTGGTAATAGGAATGGTTATTAAGGTTAATATTGTCAAATACATTTTTTTAGCTTTGATAACACCAGCTATCATGTAACCGTCGACTTATGTGTCTCTCTGCATGATTCATTAAAGGTAGACTCAGCAAACTGATGTTGCCACGAGCGGAGATGAGTGAGATGCAATACTTTTCTCTCAGTCACACACAGTATCTGCACATATGCACAGGTTCACTTCAAACTGTTTCAGCTTGGTAACGTCCTTAGTTGTTGGGGAAATTGATCTACTATGCTGTTTACTTTCAGCATCTACGTCATATCGCTGAGTCTACCTTTAAATATCTATCAATCAAATGTTAATCTTCTCACTAAACTCACTAAAGCTTGCACAACACTCTTAGAAAAAAGGGTTCCAAAAGGGTTCTTTGGCTGTCCCCATAGGAGAACCCTTTTTGGTTCCAGGTAGAACAATTTTGGGTTCCGTGTAGAACCATCTGTGGAAAGGGTTCTACATGAAACCCAAAACGGTTCTACTTGGAACCAAATTGGTTCTACCTGGAACCAACAAGGGTTCTTCAAAGGGTTCTCCTACGGAAACAGCCAAATAACCCCTTTTAGGTTTTAAGATTGTACACCTTAACTCTTGAACTCTATCCAAACGTTCATAGGATAGGATAAGGTGCAGTCATCTTAAGTAAAATTGTTTCTGTAATGTTCCCTTGAAGTAAATGGGTTTGTGCACTGGAGAATACAGCAAACCATTTCAGATAAATTAAATATTTTTTTGTACAGTAACAGCAAAGCATGTATCCACTTCTAAGTGATTTCTGGGGAGAAATCAATCTGTTTCTGGGCATGTTTTTGACAACTTGATGGAGGTAGCTGAAGAACAGATACGTCGATAGCGTAAGTTTGAAATCAAACAAATCCAAACCACTTCATCTGAGGTGTTGGAAAGGTAGAGCACAAACTGAGCAGGAATGTTGATCTTTAGACCTGCAGGTCTACAGCAGGTTAGAAAAATCTGTATTGTCCAAAAAATTGTGTGGAGGAGTAAACTAAAGCTTGTAGGGTAATAGGATTTTTGTGGGGCTTGCACAGCAAAAGCCACAGCTTTAATCTTGAACATACTGTACTTTTTCTTATTATTATTATTCTTTAGCACGCTACTCCTCCTACACAGTTTAAGCTAGAAACGCTGTTCAAACTTTTAAATATGCAGAATGGTTTCACTCGAGTAGCTTATAATACAACTTTTTGATATCTTATATACTTTTTATGTTATTCATTCTTTTGTCCTTATTTTTGGCAATTTTCGCAACATTCCCACTGTGACATCAAAAATACTACTTTTTACACAAATCATCTACTTTGACCACAACTTAGACAAAAAGTTAGAGGGTATGACATCTACTTCTCTGCTATTCAAATCTGAAATAATTACACAAATATCTGGTACGGCTCTAACAAAATAGCTGTTTTAGTTACTGCATCAACAACATTTTCTGTAACTATTTTGCAATCAACTACCTTTTTGATCACTACCCCAACAGGTTATACAAAAAGTTAGAGGATATTAAATATTCCTCTACTTCTCTGCTATTCATATCTGTTTGCAGAACAAGCATATTCACTACGGATCTTACGGTACAGCTATTCTAGTAACTGCTTTACTATATTTTCCCAAAACATTTTGTTTTGACCACTAACCCAACAAGTCAGACAAAAACAGTGTATGAAATCTTCCCCTACTTCTCTGTTTGTCAAATCAGAAAACGGATTAAGAATATCGTCTACAAATCTGTAGATAGAGCTCTTTTAGTAACCCATCAACCCATGTTCTCTTTCTAGTTGCAGTAAATCATGTCATAAACTAGCTGATTAATTATTGTCCAACAACAGCTGCAAATTCCCCCAAAAATACATTACTTTCCTTACTTTGTCTAAGAACACTATCATGAATTTAGCAAAGTATGTTTTGTGGGTCAGAATTTGCAGTATTTAGTTATTATTGAAGCACAAACTTACTGTATGTTAGTATGTTTCTCACACTTGCTTTAGCCAAAAGGAAGCAGCGTTGCCAAGGCAACTGTTGCCTAGCAACGCTTGACTAACGGGAATTAATCTTCATAGCTTTTCAAATTCCCATGATTTGTCAATCTGTTTCTGACCGAACAGCTAGCACTAAGATAAAGAATACTTTCCCAGTCTGGACGACCTGAAAAGATTTCTAATGTTTACTGGTTTCATCCTACTTTTCCAGGTTCATGCTCCGTGCTCTAAATAACTTAACTGTCTAATTTGCCTGTCTCTAAAGAGAAGGTTGGGCTGTACCCTTCTGATTGGATAGAACAATTAAGAATAGATTCTACCAATAAGTTACAGCTGCTTGTCGGAATTAAAAAATATATATATTATTATTATTTGTTTACTTATGCCCATAGTACACCAAGTGGTCACAAAAATAAAATACATTTAAAAAAGTAATTTTGTAGAAAAAGAAAGCAAAGCAAAAGTATTCAAGATTCCCCCCATACACATCAAGTTTCAAGTAATACCCGAATTTGTGTCCCAAATGGGACCCTATTCCCTATAGAGTGCAGGAATAGGGTGCCATTTGGGATGTAAATCAGAGAAGACTGCAAGGGAAGCTTCCCTTTGCACAATTTTATCTAGACTAGAGCCCAGTCCGGTTTTAACAGGGTACGTTCAACACCACAAACGTTGCGCAAACCGAGGTTAAAAACGGTTTAAAACAAATACAGGTTTAAAAGGCAGAATCAAAAAAACTTGTAAGGAAAGGTCTGTGAAAGAACAGATGTTGCAGCTGCTCGTCGGAGTTTAGAGTGACAAAAAGTGGCTAGCTGAAGTCTACTAACAGGTCTGTGTCATCACTGAGCAGCCCAAACGGATCCGTTGCTATGGATACTCAGACACAGAGGGCAACCATTATGATGTGGGTGAAGAGTGACCACAATTGTGACTTGTTTCAGTAAACTAGGCGTATGTGACAAGTCACAACTTCACAAGAGAGGCATTTCAATGTTTATTTAAATGTTTTTATCAAAATGCGTTTTTTTGGCAGAATTGCCTTCTGGAACATTTTAACTTTCATGTGCCTTAATAACAAACTTGTATGCCATCTGTAAATACGAATTAAGTTGCTAAATTACGAGCCTAATTGTTTTAGCCACAGAAAAAGTCAGGAACCATCCCTCTAGCCATGATTGGCTGAGATAATGAATGCGCTGGACATGGAGTTTGGTCTGCCGTGTAGCATCTTCTGTCTATAAAATTTATACTGCAGTTTTTTCTGATGATATAACGTTAGCCATGGAGAAGTGCAAATGTGTTGCTACTGTTATCAATAACATTGCTGCCCTTTTCAGGCGTTATTGACAAAGGTCAGTGGGAAAAAGTTGAGATTGACTACTTTCAGGAGGACGATTGTACCATGCTGACTCTGCCTCTGAAAATGAATCAGTCAAAGAGGAAATCCCTGATTTAGGTCAAAACATTTTAATTGAAGAAGACATTGTAGAGTCTTCTGATGACAGTAATGGGGAAGAAATTGCTAACAACAGTAATCTTGTCACAGAAGTTGGTGGAGTTTTGAAATCAGTGGAATGTTTGGTGGAAGCAGAGGATGATAAGGAGATTAATACAATTCTGTTGATTGATCGCAAATGCAGAGGGAGTCAAAAAGAGAACACAGAAGGCTGTTGTATAAAACACCTGTCTCTGTATTACATCTTCTAACTAAGGGCATCCATGACAAAGAGAGAGAAATATCTGATGATTCTTATGGCATTGCACATGGTCAGTGTGAACCAGAGTGACTTGACACAATGGGCCAAGCAAGCTGTATAAACAAAACGGAAACGACACAGGATGTCTTATTTAATGAAAGGGGTTGCAGTCTGCCGTGAAGCATTCATCCACGTATACGGGTAAGAGTCGAGCTACAGTTTCAGAAATTATACATTTCTACTTTTGTCAGAAAGTTGTTTTCATTGCAAGTTAAAGCTTACTGTTAGCTAGCTAGTGTTAAGTGTTAGTGTTTGGTGCTAGCTAACATTAAATGTGCAATCTGTGTATTAATACCTCAGAAAGCCATTTGATTTAGCTAGTTATAGTCTAATATTAGCTAGCTAACTAGCTAACATTAAACAAATGGGTTCAACTTCAACTAGCTATGACAATCGGTTTGTATTGCTAGTATTCTATGGATTGGGATTATGGTTCATTGTTTAGCTAGCTAGCTACATGTCTAAACAAAATACTGAACTTCGCCAGATGATTCCATGACCCATCAAGTTAGCCAGGTGTGTCTGACTGTGATTACGGCTATCTATTGTATAGTAATGCTAAAATGTTGTCTGGAATTTCTTTCATTGTCAGTAGAACACGCCTGACTCTCCTCCACCAGTCATACAATGATAATGGTAAAATGCCTCTTATTAAAAAGAGAGCTGGCCCAAGCAAGAACAGGTTACACCTGAAGCATGAGGACTTGCAGCTATTCGTGGACATCAACAATTACGCAGAGGATAATGCAATAGTATTACCAGGACGCCACCCAGGACACAAACACTTTGGTGGAAAGCTGCTGCCATCTCATGTGACAAAAGCAGTGGTGTGGTGTCTCTACAAGGAATAAATGACAACACTTGGTATGTAAAGCATAAACAACACATTTTGATTATTTAATTTACCTCCAACATGATTGACATTACTTTTATTGATCTCACATTCCTTCAGGAATCTGTGGAGAAAACTGCCGCCCCACATCTCAAGCACTAAGCCCCGGACAAACCTGTGTAAGCAGTGCTAGAGGAACAACTATCAGGTCTTCAGATCTGCCAATCTGTCAGAAGCTGTTAAGTCAGCCAAGCGGAAGAAGCAAGAGCAGCATCGCTTGCTTGTTCAGAGTGTGTGGTCTGTCTACCAGAAGATGGTTGCTGACTGCAAGACCATCTGTCAAGACCTGCAGTTGTCTCAGGGGAGCCCTACTGAACCAGCAAGCAAAGACATCAGTTTGCATTACATATTTGATTTTGCTCAACAAGTAAGCAACATTTCCTTCTGTATACTGACAAAGGACATATAAAGGAAAGTGTCCTTTTTCAGGACCCTGTCTTTCAAAGATAATTCATAAAAATCCAAATAACTTCACAGATCTTCATTGTAAAGGGTTTAAACACTGTTTCCCATGCTTGTTCAATGAACCATAAACAATTAAGGAACATGCACCTGTGGACTGGTCGTTAAGACACTAACATCTTAAAGACGGTTGGCAATTAAGGTCACATGAAAACTTAGGACACTAAAGAGGCCTTTCTACTGACTCTGAAAAACACCAGAAGAAATATGCAAAGGGTCCCTGCTCATCTGCGTGAATGTGCCTTAGGCATGCTGCAAGGAGGCATGAGGACTACAGATGTCCATACTGTGAGACGCCTAAGATAGCGCTACAGAGAGACAGGATGGACAGCTGATCGTCCTCGCAGTGGCAGACCACGTGTAACAACACCTGCACAGGATCGGTACATCCGAACATCACACCTGCAGGACAGGTACAGGATGGCAACAACAACTGCCCGAGTTACACCAGGAACGCACAATCCCTCCATCAGTGCTCAGACTGTCCACTGAGGGCTTGTAGGCCTGTTGTAAGGCAGGCCCTCACCAGACATCACCAGCAACAACGATGCCTATGGGCACAACCCCTCCATCGCTGGATCAGACAGAACTGGCAAAAAGTGCTCTTCACTGACGAGTCGCGGTTTTGTCTCACCAGGGGTGATGGTCGGATTTGTGTTTATCGTTACACCGAGGCCTGTATTCTGGAGCGGTATCGATTTTGGAGGTGGAGGACCCGTCATGGTCTGGGGTGGTGTGTCACAGCATCATCGGACTGAGCTTGTTGTCATTGCAGGCAATCTCAACGCAGTGCGTTACAGAGAAGACATCATCCTCCCAGCATGACAATGCCACCAGCCATAGTCCTTGTTCTGTGCGTGTTTTCCTGCAAGACAGGAATGTCAGTGTTCTGCCATGGTCAGCGAAGAGCCCAGACCTGGGACCTGTTGGATCGGAGGGTGAGTGCTAGGGCCATTCCCCCCCAGAAATGTACGGAAAACTGCAGGTGCCTTGGTGGAAGAGTGGGGTAACATTTCACAGCAAGAACTGGCAAATCTGGTGCAGTCCATGAGGAGGAGATGCAGTACTGCAGTACTTAATGCAGCTGGCAGCCACACCAGATACTGCCTGTTACTTTTGATTTTGACTCCCCCTTTGTGCAGGGACACATTGTTCAATTTTGTTAGTCACATGTCTGTGGAACTTGTTCAGTTTGTGTCTCAGTTGTTGAATCATGTTATGTTCATACAAATATTTTCACATGTTAAGTTTGCTGAAAATAAACGCAGTTGACAGTGAGGACATTTCTTTTTGCTGAGTTTATATACACTGCTCAAAAAAATATAGGGAAAAATATAGGGAACACTTAAACAACACAATGTAACTCCAAGTCAATCACACTTGTACATTCTGTGAAATCAAACTGCCCACTTAGGAAGCAAGACTGATTGACAATAAATTTCACATGCTGTTGTGCAAAAGGAATAGACAACAGGTGGAAATTATAGGCAATTAGCAAGACACCCCCAATAAAGGAGTGGTTCTGCAGGTTGGGACCACAGACCACTTTTCAGTTCCTATGCTTCCTGGCTGATGTTTTGGTCACTTTTGAATCCTGGCGGTGCTTTCACTCTAGTGGTAGCATGAGACGGAGTCTACAACCCACACAAGTGGCTCAGGTAGTGCAGCTCATCCAGGATGGCACATCAATGCGAGCTGTGGCAAGAAGGTTTGCTGTGTCTGTCAGCGTAGTGTCCAGAGCATGGAGGCGCTACCAGGAGACAGGCCAGTACATCAGGAGACGTGGAGGAGGCCGTAGGAAGGCAACAACCCAGCAGCAGGACCGCTACCTCCACGTTTGTGCAAAGAGGAGCACTGCCAGAGCCCTGCAAAATGACCTCCAGCAGGCCACAAATGTGCATGTGTCTGCTCAAACGGTCAGAAACAGACTCCATGAGGGTGGTATGAAGGCCCGACGTCCACAGGTGGGGGTTGGGCTTACAGCCCAACACTGTGAAGGACGTTGGCATTTGCCTGAGAACACCAAGATTGGCAAATTCGCCACTGGCGCCTTGTGCTCTTCACAGATGAAAGCAGGTTCACACTGACAGAGTCTGGAGACGCCGTGGAGAATGTTCTGCTGCCTGCAACATCCTCCAGCATGACCGGTTTGGCGGTGGGTCAGTCATGGTGTGGGGTGGCATTTCTTTGGGGGGCCGCACAGCCCTCCATGTGCTCGCCAGAGTTAGCCTGACTGCCATGAGGTACCGAGATGAGATCCTCAGACCCCTTGTGAGACCATATGCTGGTGCGGTTGGCCCTGGGTTCCTCCTAATGCAAGACAATGCTAGACCTCATGTGACTGGAGTGTGTCAGCAGTTCCTGCAAGAGAAAGGCATTGATGCTATGGACTGGCCCACATCAAAGTTGGATCAGCCTGTAGTGTAGTTTTCCACTTTAATTTTGAGTGTCACTCCGAATCCAGACCTCCATGGGTTGATACATTTGATTTCCATTGATCATTTTTGTGTGATTTTGTTGTCAGCACATTCAACTATGTAAAGAAAAAAGTAATTAATAAGAATATTTCATTCATTCAGATCTAGGATGTGTTATTTTAGTGTTCCCTTAATTTTTTTGAGCAGTATATATATATATATATATATATATATATATATATATATATAAATAAAAGTTTGGGGTCACTTAGAAATGACCTTGTTTTTGAAAGAAAGGCATGTTTTTTTGACCATTTAAAATTACATCAAATTGATCAGAAATACAGTGTAGACATTGTAAATGACTATTGTAGCTGGAAATAGTTTATTTTGAATGGAATATCTACACAGTCTGGACCTTCACTTCCTGATCACAGGTGTTGTGACGTTGTATTAGTTAATATGACGACTGTTGCTCATCAAATGATTAAAAGTTTCTAATTGCGTGATTAACTGAATCAAGCATTATTAACTCATTAACCTGGGGCACCATGGGAAAACTAGTTTCTATTTCCCAAATTAACTCAAAGAATATCAGAAAATCGATTTTACAGTAGCCGCTAATTAACCAACCAGTTACCTCTACAATCTCATTCTGAACGTCGTATAGTCCGTGAATCTGCACGGACCCGGGTCTCACCAATGAGTTCGTACCACACAAATCTTAGTTGAATATTTATTTACTAAAAAGCTAAAATGATGATAAAAGATACACATCGACAAAACACATTATAGGATATTGATTAGAACTTAGTATAACGGGCCAATGGTGCGTGTTACCCAAAATGGGGATTTCAAAGAGAGAGAAAAAGAGAAAGTACACTAGAGAAATATACATTTGGGTGAATTTGTCAGCTATGCTTATTCTAACCCTAGCCTTGCCCCATACTGCCGCTCTTATGGGTCAGAATATAATGATGTAATTACGTGGGGAAGTTCTCTGTGGATTCTCCGCGTGGACCGTTCAGGCTGCTTGATGATGCACTTCTCCGGCGCGCCTTTCTGGTCGTCCTCACGATGTCAGTGTCCTTTTGGCTTAGGAGTCTGTTCCCTCACCCTTGCTCATCAAGGGGTCTTCTGAGGACACATAGCTCTGTAGCTCAGAGCTCACAGCATAGGAATGAAACCTTTTAGATACCACGATTCCCTGGGATTGGATACTAAGGCGGTCCGGTTTGAATTCACCCGCTTAGACACAGCTACTCATCCGTAGCTTGGGTAGAAAAATATTTCTTTGTCTTCAAACTTGTGTTGCGTTCTGGGTTCGTTGACTTTTTAGACCTTGGCTGCAGCTTGGGTCACGTAGTCTTCTCTGGAAATGCTTTATTCACAGGTTTTATACCCTCGTGTCAGAAGTGGGTGTAATCGCCTTTAGGGCAATTCTCTGGTCGTACCAAGTTATGAGGGCAAGGTCTAGATTTGACTCAAATCCAATTTTAGACAACTAACACAATTCATCTTTCCCAAAACATTCTCTTTGATTTTGATATTTTCCATACAACGTACCATGTATAAACATCAAACGTATACTAGGAAAACTCATGTTACAATGGTTTCGTAATAACGTCATCTATTAACCTTTAATAACAAAACAAAAATGACATACATTTCATATTTCATCTATCGTCATCACCACCATTGTGGCTGACGGAAACCATTGTTCTAAAGTCCCTTTATTTCATGTTTAATGTTCTGAGGCTGGTTCTCCATAGTAACAGATTTACCAGGGACGTGAGGGGTCTTAAAACCCCCACATCTTCAGACCCCTAGATCTCTCCTCCTCTGTTGGGGTTGAGAGATAATCTGTAGGGTTGTGGTCTCCTGTAACCTGACCTGATCAGTACAGTCATGACACAGGCCACACCAAGTTTGTCCCAGACTGGTGCTTTGGCCTCATCAAGCAGCGTTTCAGGAAGACCAGAGGGAATGTGGGAGAAATTAGGTACATATATGGATAAATATACTGTGCTATATAAAAGAGGGATGCATTTGCCATTCTGGTAAGGTACATTGTCTATTGTATAGGACAGGAAGCCAGAGTGGGGCCATGGGAGAGGGCAACACATAGACGCACGCCTAGGGCAGCTGGACATACAAAGGTCAGAGGTTGTCTAAGGAGGGGGTCAGCCAAATGACCAACTGATGGATTACAGATATCAGTCACATCACAGGGGAGACACAAGTCTGTTTGATCTTATACAACCATATGAAGAGAAGGCGACCAGAACAGCTAGGCACCCTAAAGCTAAAGGAGATGAAAGACACCAAAAAGGACACATGGAGTTAATTACAGGGTCTGAACACAGGCCACAGGAAAGGGGGATGTATATTATCTTTAGGTCAAAGGAAGGGTCTTGTCATCATTATAATCTGGCCGAAAGCAGATGTGGGCGTTACTGGGCTGAACAAGCAGGATGCACGAAGTAGGATGGACTCATGGATTGTGTGTATAAAAAGTCAGAGCGAGTGCTCTGAAAAAGTGTGTGTGTTCCGCGGACCGCTCCGGCTTAAGATACTGTTGTATTAAAAAGTCTACATTGATTTTCACAAAGTTCCTGGTCGTGTCATATTTGAACCGATTTGCCACTACAGGAGCACTTTGTCCGAGATTGCTGGTGTTGTAAAGGACAGCACTGTGACAGGGGTAAACATCCCACAGCTGGTTGGACTGGAGGATGGTACGGTGCTAGTGGAAAGCTATGGCTGGCAAAAACACCTGACTCCATGCTTCAGGCCGCTGCCACAGATCAAGCAGTACCACACTTCAGGTGAATATAATTTTCATTGCATTGTGTGAAGTTATTCTTCTAATCTAAACTTGGGAGGTGAATTGATGTTATGCAAGGTTGTAAAATCTTCAAAAATGTTTTTTGTTATTTCCTGTTTTACAGCTTCGATACTCTGGAGCCTGGTGTTGTTGTCGCCAAGGAGCGGTCGGACTCAGTCGGGACCAGGTTTCAGCTGCTGCGCAACGCTGACATCCTTCCTCCCATAAATGGTTTGCCTGTTGTGTGGTTGTGGTCACAACTACTGAGCACAAGCACACAACTTCTGACCACAACCTTACAACGGCTTACAACAACCACACAACTGCTGACCATATCTACTGACCACAACCATGCAACTACTGACCACACCACAACTGACAGCACCACAACTACTGACCATAACCACAACTGACTACATCTACACAATTTCTTACCACACAACTAAGGACCGCAACCACAAACCTACTGACCACAACTACACAACTACTGACCACAACTACTGACCCCAAGTCTGGTCTGCACTAGCTCTGGTCCAGCTCTGGTCCTGGGCGTAGCTAGTTAGCTCTGGCTCACACAAGCTCTGGTCTAGCTCTGGTCTAGCTCTGGTTTGTGTTATAAATTATAACTTAAATATGCATACATTAGCATATAATACCTACCACCAACAATAATTGTAACTCCTGAACCGTTCAAGTTAGATACACCAAACCAACTTTCACATATTCAGGCTATCCTAACTTATATATTTTGTATTATATCAACTAATAACTATAAATTACCATTCATTAGCAAAAAATAGCCCATCAACAGTAACTCTTGAACTGTTCAAACTAGATACAGCAAAACTAACTTTCATATGTTCAGGCTATCCTAATTTTTCATTTACCAAATTGTTCAACTATAACCAGTAACCACAGTTATTACTGCAGACACTACCACTACTGTAAAGTTTTTCAAAACCATACACACTTTCAAACTGTTTTGCTTTAAATAGTATATTAAAATATTTTCAACTTCGGCCACTAACACAAACATGCTTTTAAAGAACTTTAGCAAGCCCCACAACTTTACTTGTAAAGTTAACATCTAGTTTGTATTACTACCTTGTATTTTTTTTGTTTAGTCGTTTAGCAGATGCTCTTATCCAGAGCAACTTACAGGGGGAATTAAAGTGCCTTGCTCAAGGGCACATCATCTGAATTTTCGCCTAATCCCCTCAGGGATTTGAACCTGTGACCTTTTTGTTACTGACCGAATGCTTTTAACTACTAGGCCTGCAGAATATGAATTGATAGCAATGACTACAATATTTATTTAACATGTTTATATCACATGATTTGACATCTTTATACTATATCACGTGTGTCCAAGCAGTTGAATAAACAAGGGCTTGGTGGTATGGACTTGACCCTTGTTGTAACCCAAGAGTTAACTTTAATGTGTAGTAGTTCACGTCTGTGTCAGGGCCACTACCACCTCCCAGGTAGTCTGTGTCGGGTTACACAGATTGAGCCGACGTGTACATGACAAGTATGAATGGCTATTTTTGTGAGTAGGCATACTTGCATGAAAATGAGCCATTACCTGTCCTTCCCAGGTGACATTATTAACCCAATGGTGTTGAACTAATGAGAAGAAGACTTGAGTCAAAGCTGCTGCTGCCACCAAACACAATTTTAATTGCACCAAATCTATAGCACTAATGCAGACAATCTCTGTCTGGTGTTATGTTGAGGTAGAGGTTCTTACATTTATCAAAGTCTGTTTCACACTAGAATAATGTCCAATACAGTGTCTCAAATGGACTAATCAACAACAAAAAGCATAGTATGGGAAAACCATGCCTTTGCAATGTGTTCTGACAGAGCTGAAGATGATCTGGTCACTTACCATGCCGATGGAGTGAGAACTGCAGCCTTTGTGTCTGGGAAGGCTTTAATAGCATCCACATCTGCTCACCACAATAAGTGCTAACCATAATCTCACACCTGCTGTTGGCTTTTCATCAAGTGGCTACAACAGGTAGATAAATCAGCAGGCCTGCCACACACACCCACCAGGTGCTGGAGCGCACTTTTACTACTTCCAGCCACCTGGAGCTAATGCTCATGGGAGGAGAGTCTTTCTTCTTTATTGTATTATTTGTCTTCTCAAAACCACTCTGTTTAAAGTGGGGGGACATTAGAGAGGATAAAGTGGAATGTAGATGTAGGCTTCTTCCCCCTGTGGCGGCGGTACTTGAAGTACAGTATGTCACCGTCCCATTTTTTAAGCCTAAAATTAATATAATGTTCCCCGGGCAATCCTCTTCTTAATCCGGCTCAGAGCGGTAGACTTGTATATTGGTCTCGGAGTCAGAGGCAGGACGGGATTACAGACTCATTGGAATTAATACTGTAACTATGACTTGGACACACTTCTCTACCAATAGCTCTAGCCTACTCCAATTACACTATAGAGTTTGGACATGCATGCATATAGCACACACACTCACACTCACATATCAACCTGCTCAACAAAACCTCAAAAATATCAAGCAAGAACAATTTGCTTCATGTAAAATGTACATGTTTGAAATCAATTCCTAGAGAAGGGTATGAGGTCAATCACATAATCGTAGGTTA
This sequence comes from Oncorhynchus kisutch, assembly GCF_002021735.2. Classification (NCBI taxonomy): domain Eukaryota; kingdom Metazoa; phylum Chordata; class Actinopteri; order Salmoniformes; family Salmonidae; genus Oncorhynchus; species Oncorhynchus kisutch. The sequence goes on along the minus strand of NC_034176.2, from coordinate 26,700,312 downwards.
TACACCATTACATTTTCAATCACTTTTAATTAACTGAAGAAACATTGTACAGGCAGAGTAAGAGCAAGAGAGTAAGTCAATATAGTATAAGCATGCAAATCCAGTCTTGGGACCTGTAGTCTCACATGGCTGCTAGAGTCTGTCCCTATTTATTGTTTACCAGTACTGTATATCAACATGTGTTCCTCTTGTCTTGTCTGCATACATATTGGAACGTTTTTGTGTTCTGGCTGCTGATCCAGTCTTCATCTGTTCTGCTTTGTTGGCAGTTCCTTATTTTATATTCCTTGGAGGCAGCAGTATCTATTCCAGACAATCCATCTTAGTGCCCATGGTTTATGTTGAAAACAACTGGAAAGGGTAAGCATTCACATGACAAATGGAAAGAGGAGGAAAACAATGGACAATGATCCTGCTTACATTGCTGCTCATTGCAACTATGACAGGTTACAGCAGACCAATGCATCAGGGAAAAATAATGTTTTACCTTCATGCACTTTTTCTGCGTTCATCAGAGAGTAGATCCCATTAAAACTAATTGAGCATATTTGGCATTTGGGCTGTATTAATTGAAAAGCTATCACTGCCAGTCATGCACTAAATGACCACATTATCTGAGTCTGTCAGCATTATGTTTGACATCGTACTACATTCAGCCACGCTTGGGGAGTTGTGCGTGGACTCTTAGCAGCACTAGAACAGAGCTAAGAGTCACAATGTGCCAGTGTGAGGTGGTCAGGCATTAAGCGATAGAACAAGCTGTCCATCTCATTAAAGCCCCCCATTTGATGCTTCAGAGATAGATTTTGTCATTTTAATATAAGGAAGCATCCATCTGCCTACAGTCAAATGACAAACTTGCACTAATGATCCACACTGTAAAAGGTGAGACAACGCTGTTGTTAATTTGAAGAGATTTTACTGATTGGAAATATTGAAAATTATGCTTTGGTTCGTTCAACCTATTCTATTCAATTATTGAAATCAAATAACAAAGTCAACAGATCAATGTGTTTTTTAAATGTAATTTTAATCAATGTTTTTTTATTGAATGAAAGCTTCTAAATTGCTTTCAACACCTCATGCGCATGGAATAGCAGTGGGGGCAATGTAGCGATGGCAGTTCATCAGAAAAGTTGGAGCAGTGGCTTATTGGGGCGTGGCTTTAAGTTTGTTATTTTTGCGCACCCGTGACAGTGAATGTCATTCAAGTGAATGTGGTTTATTGTAGTTGCTATTCAAATTTAAACTTGTACACCGACAGCATCTGTAATGATACTTGCATAAATACATGCGATACTAAATAGCCGGATAAGGTTTCTATGTTTCTATATTATATTGTGGCTACTAAATGTGAATGTCTTGTGTAAAGATTATGTTTGGGAGAACATTATTTGAAGTTATTTAACTAACTAAATGTTTGTTTTTTAAAGGGGTGGATCAGCTAAATATTGCGGAAAGAATATTGGTTCAATCAATGTAATTGTCTGCATTATTTCCAATCCCCCATATATTTTTGGGGTAAATATATATATCCATACAGACATGCATACATATACACATATATACATACACATACCTATATAGACATACATACTTTTTTAAAGAATAAACCTTTATTATTATTCCCCGCAAACCCTACAACTGATCCCCCCCCCAATTGGAGTAAAATAATAAACATTTTACCTTCAATTTATACATCTTAATACACATTTTACATTCAGTCTATTTTACAATAGTTATTTTTTGTCTGTTTTTAGTTCTTCCTCTATTTCTGATGTCCATCCAGTTTGATTTATATTTGTAACTGTGCTATTTCACAAAATTTCTGAACATATATACATTTTACAGACCCCGTATGTTCGACATGTTTTATCTTGCTATTAGTCTCACCCTTCAGCTCCATTCAACCCCCCTCCCATCTATCTCTCAACATCATCCATTTTGGATTTCCATTTGCCATATATTTTTCAACTGTGCTGTGATGATTCACAAACGACTTGACCTTTCTATTCTCATAGCTTCTACAGATTGTAAATTAAAAATAAACATTTTTGCTAAAATAATTATTATATTATTGATTGATTGGCTTTTCAAATCACCCAGTATTGCTGTCTGCAGCATTAGTTCTAGGCAAATGTTGCAATTCTTCAGCCATTCCTGGACCTGTGACCAAAAACGAGCTACATATAACAATACCAAAATAAATTATCTAATGACTCTGCCTCCTCACAGCAGAATCTGCAGAGCTGGGAAGATTGTATCTCCCATATAGATAACATTCTATTAGTTGCAAGAATTTTGTATAGTAATTGAAATGTTTAAATTTGAAGTTTTGCATCCGGCGTTGTTTTGCGAATCAATTCATAAACCATGTGCCATGGAAAGGGTACATCGAAAATCTCTTCCCAACTATTTTGCCATTTATATGGCACAGCTGTCATTTTTTTTGCCCTTAAATGAAATTGGTATATGTTTTTATTTATCACACCTTTCTTTAACCATTTGTGTTCTTTAATACAGGGCAGACATACAAGTTCCTTACCTTTTTCCCCTTCTACTTGCCTCTTCCATTTTTGTGGTAATGCTGCAATTAATTGGTTGTAATTTTGGGTAGAGCAGATATTTCCATATGTCTGTGTTAGCTGCATGTGTGACATAACTCCACCAGTCCTATTTATGATATCATTCACAAAAATTATACCTTTTTTAAACATTTCTTTGAAAAATACTTTTTTTAAAAATCAATAAGTACATTTGAATTTAACCACAATATTTGTTGTATTATTTGTTCTGTCTTTTCAGGTGGATTAAACTGAAATTGCTACCAACTTTCTAAGGCTTGTTTAAAAAATAAAGATATTTTGGAGATTATTTCCTTTTCAAACAATCGAAAGTGGGCCGGTGTAATCTGAATAAAGGGAAGAAGGCCCTTCTTGAACATAGGATGAGACATTCGTACCAATTTACTAGAGAACCAGTTTGGATTTAAGTATAACTTTTGTATGACTGATGCCTTTAGTGAGAGGTCTAATGCTTTAATATTTAATCATTTCTGCCCTTCGAATTCACATTCGTTATATAAATAGGCCCTTTTAATTTTATCTGGCTTGCCGTTCCAAATAAAATAGAATATTTTATGTTCATATAATTTAAAAAGCAGGTCACTAGGTGTAGGCAAAATCATAAGCAAATAGGTCAACTGTGATATGACTCAAGTTAATCAGGGTGATTTGTCCACAAATAGACAGGTATTTTCCTTTCCATGGTAGCAAGATCTTATCTATTTTTGCTAACTTTCTATAAAAATGTATTGGAGTGAGATCAATTCTTTATTTTGTGATTTGTATACCGAGTATGTCCACATCTCCATCAGACCATTTTATTGGTAAACTACATGGTAATGTAACATTTGAATTTTTTTAGTGATCCAATACGTTATCATAATTTGGTTTCAATCCAGAGAGAATAGCAAAGGTATCTAGATCCTCTATGAGGCCGTGGAGAGACTCTAATTGTGGCTTTAAAAGAAAACATGAATCATCAGCGTACAATGACACCTTAGTTTTTAAACCACGGATTTCTAATCCCTTAATATTATTGTTTCATCTAATCTTAACAGCTAACATTTCAATGACAATAATAAATAGATATGCCGATAGTGGAGAACCTTGTTTTACTCCTCTAGAGAGTTTAAAACGTTCTGAGATGTAGCCATTATTTACTATTTTACACCTAGGGTTACTACACATAACTTTAACCCATTTTATAAGAGATTCCCCAAAATTGAAATATTCTGGGCATTTATATATAAAGTCCAGTCGTACTTTATCAAAAGCCTTTTCAAAATCAGCTATGAAAACCAGGCCTGGTGTCCCCGATATTTCATAGTATTCTATTGTTTCCAGTACTTGTCTCCAATGTATCGTCCATGTAAAATACCTGTCTGATTAGGATGAATAATATCTGACAATACTTTTTTAATTCTATGCGCCAAGCATTATGCTAGGATTTTTGCATCACAACACTGAAGTGTAAGAGGTCTCCAATTTTATATATACCACTTGGGTCCTGTTTCAGTAATAATGATATCAGACCTTCTTGTTGCGTGTCTGATAATCTACCATTTATATAGGAGTGGTTAAAACAAGCCAACAATGGTCCTTTGAGTATAAAAAAAAGTTGTGTATACTTCCACTGGTATGCTATCCAGCCCTGGAGTTTTCCCAGCCTTAAAGGCTCCAATTGCATCAAGCAGTTCGTTCCTTCTCTGTAATTTGGCCTTCACATGAGTTTTTCTGTACAGATGTTAATTTTACAATATTATTAGGAAATAAATCCATACAATTATTTTCAGTTAGTGGAGATGGAGGAGCCTGAAATGAAAACATATTCTTAAAGTACTTTACTTCCTCTTTCAAAATATAATTTGGTGAATCATGTGTGACTCCATCATTTGTAACAAGTTGTAATACATTTTTTTGGTAGCATTTCTATACTGAAGATTGAAAAATAATTTTGTGCATTTTTCCCCATATTCCATCCAGTTCGCTTTATTTTTATAATCTATTACACTGGATCTTTCTTGAATAAGTTCCTCCATTTCTTTTTGTTTTTTCTCTAACTTATTCTGTGCCTCTATGGTATTGTTTTTATTGCTATCTAACTGTACTGTTAGTCCTTCAATTTCCTTTGTTAATATGGACTCTTTTGATCTAAGTACTGGCATGGCCTCTAAAGGCACACTTAAAAGTGTCCCATATAATAAGGGGATCTGCTGTACCTATGTTAAGTCTGAAAAGGTCAATTATAAATGATTCTGTCCTAGATCTAAACAATTTATCATCTAGTAGGCTTTGATTGAATTTCCAATATCCTCTCCCACGTGGAAATTCCGTGAGAGTAATATATATATGCCAATTATGTGATCCGACCGCATGCTGTCCCCTATCAACACTTTTTAAACTTTTGGTGCCAGAGAGAATGGCATAAGAAAGTAGTCAAGACGACTAGCTTGATTAAGCCTCCGCCATGTATATCTCACTAGGTCAGGGTATTTATCCACTAATTCCAATATATCCATGACATTCATGATTTCCTTAAGTGCTTGAGGGTGATAGTTTGTAGTGTGATTTCCTTTCCACTCCGTGGGGTGGCAGGGTAGCCTAGTGGTTAGAGAGTTGGACTAGTAACCGAAAGGTTGCAAGTTCAAACCCCCGAGCTGACAAGGTACAAATCTGTCGTTCTGCCCCTGAACAGGCAGTTAACCCGCTAAGCTGTCATTGAAAATAAGAATTTATTCTTAACTAACTTGCCTAGTTAAAAATAAATAAAAAAATAGAGGTATTTAAGACTGTATTAAAATCTCCCACCAAAGTAATAGAGTGTAGTGTTGATATTTTCAAAGAAGCTTGGATCATCATTATTCAGACCCTATAGGGTCATATCTGTTTATTGTCCAATAACATATTCAAAATAATCCATCTACCTTGATAATCTGTTTGGACAATTTGGATCAAAATTACTGTTAATTAAAACCATCACCCCTTTTGAATTTCTTTGCCCATGGGAGAAATATATTTTGCCCCCCCCATTTCTTTTTCCACAAAACTTCATCTAAAATTGTTGAATGGGTTTCCTGTAAACAAAATATATTATATTCCTTCTCTTTTAGCCAGGTAAATACTGATCGTCTTTTCTTATTATCTGCTAGGCCATTACAATTGTAACTGGCTATACTTATTTCACCACTTACCATAATGAGACACAACTTTCAATTCTATTTATCAAAATATATGCTTGTAAACGTACCATTAAAAAGTAACATGATGATTGAGTGTCTATATAGCTGTACAATGATATTTGCATTGCTACTAAGTAAACCTCCAATTGTTCCCCACCATTCCACCCGCTAAAAACCCTCCTCATCCCGAGCTGGGCCGTCATTCCAATGCCCGGCAGACCACCTCCGACCCCCCGCATCCCATAGCCCTGAACAGACAGGGATCCATCCTTTGAAAAGAGCACACAGTGCCATTTACCGAATTGAAGTAGATCGACTGCCAAATGCATTTCCATCGCCCTCACCTCGATTTGTATTATACATAGCTGTGGATCATCCTCTATTGTCCCTAACATCTTTTACTCCTTCGCAACAGTTGTGAGATACACACATACACCCACACACACTCAACCCTTTCCCCACACACAACCATAAACTCCCATTCTCAACAGTTGCATCATCCCAGAGCCCAACTCAAGAATGGTCCTGATTTACAAATGCACTTACTGATGCAGCTGCATGAGAAGGCCTGCAAGACCGCGCAAAAAAAATGTGCAGAAATTGAGAGATTTTATTAACCATTGTCACATCCTAGATGACGGAGGTCAAATGTACACCTTTTCCCTGAAACACCCACAATACGGACACCCGTATTGACGATATTCCCAAGCATCTCCATGCAGTCAAACTTTTGATTTTGTGCCACCAGGGTCACAATAATATACCCCCTCTCTGAATGTCCGAGTGTGACCCCCTCCCCATGGGTTACTGCAGCTAGTGTTGCCAGCACTGCCACTGCCTGGGTGGGGGCACCCCACAGAAATCCCCACCGGCTAGGTACAAGGTCATCAAGGTTCTCATTAGCAGCTTTAAGAATTTCCTTGTATAGTATGCTCTCCCTTTAGGGGACTTTGGCTTTGCAGGACCAACCCTGCCAAGCAGGCTCAGAATCTTGAGGGGGCAGTGCTGCTCTTGGTCTCTGACCGCATTTTGGCTGCATACAGACAGACCGCTTACAGCAGGCCCATAAAACAGTTAGGGACTTCTCCATAGTATCTGGGTCATTCAGGTGGGTGTCTAGGGTATAGGGTTGTGGACCGTACCATTAATTAGGATAATAAATAAATAATTAGATATAATTTATTTAAAAAATGTAGTTCCCCATGATAGGACAATAAATAAATCAAATGTATAATTCATTTTAAAACTGTTCCACCATGACAGGACAATAAATAAATAAGACGTATAATTAATTCTAAAAGTATATCCATCATCTGAACAGCATTGAAAGCCCTCTCATACCCCGGCCCACAGCAATACATTGGTTCGTCTGTGTCTGTAGAAGAGTCACGTTTTCGTTTTGGAATCGGTTCCCCTGTCATGTTTGGGTGTTGCTTGTTTTCGTAATATTTGTTGATAAATGTCTCTAGTCTTAAGATTTGTTTTGTGTTATTATCCAGATTGAAGGTTATCACCCACCAGATTGTGTAGTGCTAATATTTTAGTCTGACTTGCCGATATTGAATATTACGTTTTATCTTGAGGTGCTCTACATAACTTCGTTCAGTCCGCCATTACCTACCAGTCCGCCATTATCTTCTTAAGATGACTGTCAACTAAATGTTTTAATTCATAGGAAATTTATTGAATCGCTTTTAACCCAGTTGAAGACATTTGGAAAGATAATTAAAAAGTGAACTCGGAACAAGATTCTTAAATGTATTTACATTAAATATTTGTTTGTATTTATGTCACACCCTGATCTGTTTCACCTGTCCTTGTGCTTGTCTCCACCCCCTCCAGGTGTCACCCATCTTCCCCTCTTATCCTCTGGGTACTTATACCTGTGTTTTCTGTCTCTGTTGCCAGTTCGTCTTGTTTGTTCAAGCCTACCAGAGTTTTGTCTCTCAGCTCCTGCTTTTTCCAGTTTCTCTTTTCTCATCCTCCTGGTTTTTGACCCTTGCCTGTCCTGACCCTGTACTCGCCCACCTGACCACTCTGCCTGTCCCTGAGCCTGCCTGCTGTCCTGTACCTTGGCCTCTACTCTGGATTAATAACCCCTGCCTGCCTTGACCTGTCGTTTTCCTGCCCCTGTTGTTACAATAAACATTGTTACTTCACACAACCTGCATTTGGGTCTTACCATGATTCCTGATCATTTATTATTTATTACGTTTAACACACGGGGGAAAGTAAGTTCAGTGTTAAATAGGTTGCAACTTTAAATATAGGTTTGGTAATAATCAAATAAAACAGTAGGACACTGAGTCATATATTTGGTTTCAATAAATGTGGTATTTTTCACATTTACTTGTGATTTTTTTGTTTTCATCCGAATAGTTTTTTTCTTCTTCTACAGTATCTAATACAGCGAATGTGGTAAGCGGAAACATGTATGAATAATTGAGTGGTGACAGGAAAGTAAATCTGATTATATATGTGAGTCTAATTGCTCCTAATTTCTGTTCTTGGGCTCTCTCTCTCATATCATCCCCCTGTTCGATAATTTCACCCTCTTTGCTCCTTCAGTCTCGCCTTGCTCCAGTCTCACATTTTGTGCTTTTCAACTGAGGTAATTTAGGAAATAAAATTCTGATTACTGTCTCCTTCGGTCTGTCCTACACTCCCTCATGTGCTGGTCTGTGCAGTGTGGTGCTTGTAAGATGACAGCAGTGCTTATTTCTAACATAAAGGTATTTGCTAGATCCTTCTTGATACACTTAAGTCATATATTTTTTCAGGCATGAAGTAGAAATGTGCTTATGAGGCTATACTGGTCTCATAGTTTACTAAAGGGGATTGCTAAACGTCTGGACTGAACCATGAGAGCCATTTCCTCTTACTGGTGTTTAGTTTTGGACAAAAGACCTGGCTGTTTAAGTCCAGTCTAAAGCAGCAAATGTCACATAATTAACATTGATTTACCTGACGTATTCAGGCTGAGTTCTGATTTGTCATATCAATAGCTGTAATTTTGCATACTTGAAGTCAAAAGGTGATGGAAAAATTTGAAAACAGAGAAAAGAATATTGCAAGGAAAAGGTGGTGTTCACAAACCAAACGTTCCAACCAATTTCATTAGCCTGGTGTGTTGGAAGTCAATTTATTTCCACCTTGACATTAGCATATGGATGTGTGTCAAATGTAATGAATTACATCGGTAATGGCACTTGTTTGACTGGATAATAGGACTTATTTTCAAATAGAGTTTGAGTGTGTGGAGTGCATCTCAGTGCACTTCTGAACTGGCTTCTATCTGTCTCAGCATGTGAACATTCCTGAAGCTGCCTCCCTCCCAGGTGATCTACTGCAGTATACCCCAGGGTACCGGGGAGCGAGTCTGAAAGCAGATCCCTTGCAGAGACTCTTTCAGTGTGGCTTTGTTGCTAAGAATGGCTATACAGCAGAACATGCTACATATCTTCCTTGCCTGCTCAAGCTATGGTTACTCTCATTGCCTTTCGATTAACATATGAAATCTGGTTCAGAGGATTAAACTGTGTTTTCAGTATCGATTTTATGCTATATTATCAGGATCTTGCTCTTTATCAGGTAATGGTCTACATAGGTCAGTTACTCAATTTAACTGCTGCCTGTCCCCAGCTTCTTTTCCCAGGGAACATTAAAACATCATATGGTTTTGTTTTTCTAACTGATGATGATGAAAATCCTCTAGCTTTTTTCAACCTGATAGAAAAGGAACATGAACTTTCATGGGTTAACAAATGTGCTAAAACGTTCAGAGGCAGAGATACACAGACAATGCTTATTTCCCAGCCAGGTTGTAATCCTATTAAATCAGCCACTCTGCTCAGACAAATGAAATCATCTGCTCCAACTGGAGGAAGGCCAAGTTTACATAAATAAATTAAGAAACAGATTCACTTCCAACCCTGCTGTGATTGTGACTGGATTCAAACAAACAGGAAAATAACATATCAAACACAATAACTGACTCATAAATTCCTCTCACGTGGAATTAGTTCCCACTGGGTCTTTAAGTTTTAAGTTTTGACCTTTTGTAAGGTCACCTTTTCCAGTGATTTGTTTATAAGAAAATTGATCTTTGAGGCAAACAAGTAATTTGTGGTATATATCAGATAACATGGCCCGAAGCTTATTTGCCATCTCATGTCAAACATAATCTTATGTTTAATGTCTCTCCTCTGCCTTCGTCTCTCATTGAGACTTTATTAGTAACAGTTTGCCTTTCCAAATGTTTACCACTCTCACTACAGTTTTATTTGAACACACTCAAAAGGGTTAAGTAAGTATATTGGATATGGAGTTAATGTCCATAAATGTGTTATTGCATTGCATAGAGGCATCTCTTTTTAGGTCTAGTACTTATGCATATTTGTATTATACACACAAGATACATTGAGGGACTCCACATATATGTTTACAAGTGCTATTAAGCCTCTATTACCTTCAAAGGGTTTGAATCAGGCACTTTGATCCTGTGTTAGTCAGATGTGCTATTTGAAGAAGTGTGGTCCATGGACATGGTTCATGCCTCTTAGTGCTTGCCTAATTGTGAACAGTCACAAACATAGCCACTATCAAAGGCTTGGCAAGGATTGTACCTCCTATCTGCCAACTAACCCTTCATCTTGAAAAAACTTGGATCTTCTCACTCTCTGTGCTCTGGCAAAGTTCCGCTTCAAAAGACTCAGAAGTCAGTGTCTCGCCAAGTGGAGATCTTGCCTGAGAAGAGAACCGCCTGTTGACTGGAGAAGCTGTTATGTTTTGGGACCCAATATTAATGCTTTCTTCTGAAATATTATTAACTGATGAAGACTGATGAGCGTGATCAATACCCACTAGCTTGGAAATATTGAATCACTTAGAAATGATTTAATCAAATTCAAAATCCCCTTGTTGAACATTCTTCCAGTGAGCTAGGAGGGCATATAAACTGTCAATAAAGAGTATGGAGATTACTACAGAGAATTCCTCTGACATACAGTATATCACTTGCAGAGCAAAGTGGTCATTCACAATGGTAATTCCATCATATTGATATGTAGATACTATTGTGGTTCATTCCCTGTATTGTGTAGATACATCTGCCTTTTACACCCTACTTTTGCATCAGCATGTGCATAAAATACACTGCTAAAAAAAATAAAGGGAACACTAAAATAACACATCCTAGATCTGAATGAATGAAATATTTTTATGAAATTATTTTTTCTTTACATAGTTGAATGTGCTGACAACAAAATCACACAAGAATTGTCAATGGAAATCAAATTTATCAACACATGGAGGTTTGGATTTGGAGTCACACTCAAAATTAAAGTGGAGAAGCACACTACAGGCTGATCCAACTTTGATGTAATGTCCTTAAAACAAGTCAAAATGAGGCTCAGTAGTGTGTGTGGCCTCCACGTGCCTGTATGACCTCCCTACAACGCCTGGGCATGCTCCTGATGAGGTGGCGGATGGTCTCCTGAGGGACCTCCTCCCAGACCTGGACTAAAGCATCCGCCAACTCCTGGACAGTCTGTGGATGGAGTGAGACATGGTGTCCTGATGTACTGGCCTGTCTCCTGGTAGCGCCTCCATGCTCTGGACACTACGCTGACAGACACAGCAAACCTTCTTGCCACAGCTCGCATTGATGGGCCATCCTGGATGAGCTGCACTACCTGAGCCACTTGTGTGGGTTGTAGACTCCGTCTCATGCTACCACTAGAGTGAAAGCACCGCCAGCATTCAAAAGTGACCAAAACATCAGCCAGGAAGCATAGGAACTGAGAAGTGGTCTGTGGTCCCCACCTGCAGAACCACTCCTTTATTGGGGGTGTCTTGCTAATTGCCTGTAATTTCCACCTGTTGTCTATTCCATTTGCACAACAGCATGTGAAATGAATTGTCAATCAGTGTTGCTTCCTAAGTAGACAGTTTGATTTCACAGAAGTGTGATTGACTTGGAGTTACATTGTGTTGTTTAAGTGTTCCCTTTATTTTTTTGAGCAGTGTACATAATTTGAATCTGTGTTTAAAGGAATTGTAGTTATATATTTTTCAAATGGCTTACCCTAGCAAACTTACCCTAGTAAAACTGACTATCCTACCGATCCTCGACTTCGGCGATGTCATCTACAAAATAGCTTCCAATACTCTACTCAGCAAACTAGATGCAGTTTATCACAGTGCCATCCATTTTGTTACTAAAGCACCTTATAGCACCCACCACTGCGACCTGTATGCTCTAGTCGGCTGGCCCTCGCTACATATTGGTCACCCTAGAAATGGGTCCCGAATGGACTGGAGACTCCGGCGGCGCCGGACAGGCGGGAGACTCCGGCGGCTCAGGACAGGCGGGAGACTCCGGCGGCTCAGGACAGACGGGAACAGAGAGACAGCCTGGTGCGGGGGGCTGCCACCGTAGGGCTGGTGTGTGGAGGTGGCACTGGGTAGACCGGACCGTGCAGGCGCACTGGAGCTATTGAGCCCCGAGCCTGCCCAACCTTACCTGGTTGAATGCTCCCCATAGCCAGGCCAGTGCTGTGAGGTGGAATAGCCCGCACTGGGTTGTGCTGGCGAACCGGGGACACCATGCGTAAGGCTGGTGCCATGTTATACGACAGCCCGAGGAGACGCACTGGAGACCAGATGCGTAGAGCCGGCTTCATGGCACCTGGCTCGATGCCCACTCTAGCCCGGCCTATACGAGGAGCTGGAATGTACCACACCGGGCTATGCACACGCACTGGGAAAACTGTGCGCTCCACCACATAACACGGTGCCTGCCCAGTCCCTCTCTCTCTCCGGTAAGCACGGGAAGTTGGCGCAGGTCTCCTACCTGGCTTCGCCACACTCTCCGTGTGCCCCCTCCCAATACATTTTTGGGGCTGCCTCTCGGGCTTCCAGCCGCGCTGCCGCGCTGCCGTGCTGCCTCCTCATACCAGCGCCTCTCTGCCTCCAGCTCTGCTTTGGGGCGGTGATATTCCCCTGGCTGTGCCCAGGGTCCTTTGCCGTCCAGAATCTCCTCCCATGTCCAGGAGTCCTGTGTTCCTTGTCGCTGCTGCTGCTGCCCTTTACCACGTTGCTTGGTCCTTTGTTGATGGGTGGTTCTGTAAGGGCTGTCTTGGGTGGAAGAAGGAGAGGACCAGAGCGCAGCGTGGTTAGTTTTAATCTTTTTAATAAACAACTGAACACTTCAAAAATACAAAACAACAAAGTGACAACCGAAACAGTTCTATCTGGTGCAGACACACAAAGACTGAAAATAACCACCCACAAAACACAAAGGAAAACAGGCTACCTAAATATGGTTCTCAATCAGGGACAACGATAGACTGCTGCCTCTGATTGAGAACCATATCAGGCCAAACACAGAAATAGAAAACTCACCCAACTCACGCCCTGACCACACTAAATAAATACAAAATAAACAGAATAAAGGTCAGAACGTGACACATTTACATAAGTACTCAGACCCTTTACTCAGTACTTTGTTGAAGATCCTTTGGCAGCAATTACAGCATTGAGTCTTCTTGGTGATGACGCTATAAGCTTGGCACAACTGTATTTGCGGAGTTTCTCCCATTCTTCTCTGCAGACTGCAACTCAAGGACATTCAGAAACTTGTCTGAAGCCACTCCTGCGGTGTCTTTGCTGTGTGCTTATGGATGTTGTCCTGTTCGAAGGTGAACCTTCGCCCCCAGTCTGAGGTCGGGAGCGCTCTGGAGCAGGTTTTCATCAAGGATCTCTCTGTACTTTGCTCTGTTAATCTTTCCCTCGATCATGTCTCTCAGTCCCTGCCGCTGGAAAAACCTCCCAACAGCATGATGCTGCCACCACCATGCTTCACTGTAGGGATGGTGCCAGGTTTCCGCCAGACATGACGCTTGGCATTCAGGCCAAAGAGTTCAATCTTGGTTTCACAAGACCAAAGAATCTTGTTTTTCATGGTCTAAGTCCTTTAGGTGCCTATTGGCAAACTCCAAGCGGGCCATCATGTTCCTTTTACTGAGGAGTGGCGTCCATCTGGCCACTCTACCATAAAGGGCTGATTGGTGGAATGATACAGATATGGTTGTTCTTCTGGAAGGTTCTCCCATCTCCATAGAGGAACTCTGGAGCTCTGTCAGAGTGACCTCTGTGACCAAGGCCCTTCTCCCCTGATTGCTCAATTTGATTGGGTGGCCAGCTCTAGGAAGAGTCTTGGTGGTTCCAAACTTCTTCAATTTAAGAATTGTTCTTGGGGACCTTAAATGCTGCATAAATGTTTTGGTACCATACCCCAGATCTGTGCCTCGACACAATCTTTCTCCGAGCTCTAAAGACAATTCCTTCGACCACATGGCTTGGTTTTTGCTCTGACATGCACTGTCAACTGTGGGACCATATATAGGCAGATGTGTGCATTACCACAGGTGGACTCCCTCACTAGCTTTAAGCACCAGCTGTCAGAGCAGCTCACAGATTACTGCACCTGTACATAGCCCATCTATAATTTAGCCCAAACAACTACTTCTTTCCCTACTGTATTTATTTTATTTTATTTATTTTGCTCCTTTGCACCCCATTAATTTTATTTCTACTTTGCATATTCTTCCACTGCAAATCTACCATTCCAGTGTTTTACTTGCTATATTGTATTTACTTTGCCACCATGGCCTTTTTTTGCCTTTACCTCCCTTATCTCAGCTCATTTGCTCACATCGTATATAGACTTGTTTATACTGTATTATTGACTGTATGTTTGTTTTACTCCATGTGTAAGTCTGTGTTGTTGTATGTGTCGAACTGCTTTGCTTTATCTTGGCCAGGTCGCAATTGTAAATGAGAACTTGTTCTCAACTTGCCTACCTGGTTAAATAAAGGTGAAATATATATATATTTTTTTTTAAGTTGTAGAAACATCTCAATGGAAACAGGATGCACCTGAGCTCAATTTCGAGTCTCATAGCAAAGGTCTGAATACTTGTATAAATAAGGTACTTCTGTTTTTCTGCAAATTTGCAAAACAATCAAAAAACCTGTATTCGCTTTGTCATTATAGGGTATTGTGTATTGATTGATGAGGGGAAAAAATATTGAATATATTTTAACCTTCTTAATTCACATTCACACCTTCTTAATTTCCTGAAAAAGCTATGATGAGTGAATAATATGTTATACTCAAATCACAGGATAATGACACTATGTCTTTCACCTCTGGTACTACAATGTCTTCTTATGCATGAATTAGTACTTTTCTTTTGTTTTTCCAACAGAATATGCCCACTAAGATGTGTTTCACACCTGCACTGTACTGTATTTGAGTCCTGCTCTGGGATTCTGTTTCTGTTGTCATGACTGGCCTGCTCGGGTCAGGACACCATGGACCACAATCCTACAGTGAGATATCTCACACCCACCAGAGGGGAAGAGATCGAGAGGTATGGAGATGGGGGGTTTATGACACCTCACGCCCATTGTAATTCTTAAGGCAGCAGACAAAATTCCTTTGTCCTCTCACTATGGAGAACTGGCCTCAGAACATTAACATGCAATAAATGGATAACATGCAATAAATAGGTTTTGTCAGCCACAATGGTGGTAATGACTATAGATGGAATATGAAAATGAATGTAGTTTTTGTTATGTTATTAAAGGTTAAAGGATGACATTATAACGAAACCAACTTTAAGAATGTTCCTAACATGTGCCTACTGTTTGCATATTGTATGTTGTGTAGAAAATATCCAGATCAAAGAGAATGTTTTTGTAAAGATGAAATGTGACGTTATTTGTCTAAGTTGGATCTGAATAAAATCCAGACCTTGCCTCATAACTTGGTACGCCCAGAGAATTGCCCTAAAGGCGGAAACGCCCATTTCTGACCCGAGGGTATAAAACATGACTAAGGGACACTGAACTGCAGCCAAGGTCTGAGTGGTCAGAAAAAGCAACACAAGGTTGAAGAAGACAAAGGAACCTTTTAACAACCTATGCTACGGATGAGTAGCTGTATCTAAAGGGGATGAATTCAAGCAGGACCACCCGGTCACCACTCTCCAAGGAAACATGTGTCTACACTGTTTTGCTTCCCATGCTGGAACCATCCACACAGCTGATTAGCCCTCCTCCGAAAACCCCTTTACAGAGCAAGGGCGAGGAACCAGACCACTAAGAGAAAGGACACTGACGTTGTGAGGAGAAACAAAGAGTTACACCCGGTAACCAAAGACGGACCTTCATCAGAGAAGTCGGAATCCGGTCTACGCAGACACACACATTGGAGACCTTCAACACGTAATTACATCATTATATTCTGACCCACAAGAGTGGCAGTTCAGGGCAAGGTTAGGGTTAAATTAAGCACAGTTGACAAATGCACCCAAGTGTGTTTTTTCTCGTGCACTCTCTCTCACTCTCGCTCTCTTTTGAAATCCCCATTTTGTGTACACACGTCATATCGCGTTGGCCCTCTAGGGACCTGTTTTATCGTTCTAAGTTCTAATCAATAGCCTAGACTGTGTTTTTGTGTATCTTATATTATAATTATAGCTTTTTAGCAAATAAATAATCAACTCAACTGGTGTGGTACGAACTTATTTGGTGAGACTCGGGATTGTGCAGATTCCCGGATTATGAGACGTTCAGAATGAGACTGTAGAGGAAATTGATTAATTAGCAACTGTTGTAAAATCTATATTCTGATATTCTTTGAGTTAATTTGCGAAATAGAAACTCAAAATAGCTAAAACTCTCCCATGGAGCCCCAGATTAATGAGTTAATAGTTGCCTGAGTCATTTAATCACGTAATTATAAACCATTAATCATTCGACGAGCAGCAGTCGTCACATTAATCAATACAATGTCTCAACACTGTGGTGAGAAGAATCACATTTTAGATTTGGTCGCGTATTGTATCTTTATGTGTGGTGTGGTATTTGATAAAGCACAGTTTTGGTGGTTTAGCCAGTACAGAAAACTATATCAAAAGCCCAGTAATGTCCCCCTGGGAATTACATTTTAATGGAGTTATAATAGAAAACAACTACAAATAGTTATTCAGCAGAAAGGAGAGATAATTCCAAATGGCTTTGCTCCATGATATCATGATAGTAAGGGAAGCTGGCGCAGCAGGGTAACACTGTGCACTGGAAAATTTTACTCACATAGTGTCTGCTTCCATAAATGATTGCATACCAGTAACGAAGGTAAAAAAGTTGGGATCATTTTAAAAAGGGACGTTATAGACTGTTGATGTGACTACCCTCTCCATGGGTCTGCCTGTAAGTCTATTGATAAGGACATTTGTGTTGCGCTTTTTGCTCTATAATTCATGGGGGGTATCTATACTGTCACAAAGACCTGTGGCCTGTGATGGGACTAGGTGGGGTGGTTGTGATGGGATGATGTACAGCCACTGTACTAATCACCCATTCACTGACATCAATTACATTCACATGTGACAGGTAATCCTCCAGTCTCTCCTCTCCTGGTTTTATGAATTAGTCAAATTGAGATACATTTGACCATAACAAAAAGGAAGTAAGAAAGGGCACGGGGTGGTGGGTGTGGGTGTGTTGGGAGGGTTTGAGAGCTGGGGATTGACTTCTACCTACTGAATTCCTCCTGCCCTGTTTGGTGACGGTTTCATCAATCTTTCCATTTTACAGCTAAAATGACTTCAATGGTTGGAGTCCCTGGTATTTTATTTTATCCCCATACCATGCGTTCTGCTTTAAAGCACTAGGCAGGAGATTGACTAATCAGTCCCTGGCCAGTTTCACCACCATAAAGAATTGTGCAGCCTTTGTTGCTGCTTTGTTCTTGTCACTCCTTTAAAATGATACATGGCTGGCAATATGTTAAATAAATTATTCTGAATACGGCGAGACAAAGAGAGAACGACAGAGAGAAACTGCGGGTGGTTTGAGAAAGGTGTCCTTCAGTCTTTTCATGTAAGAAAAAAAATTGCACAAAGGTAGCAATTCCGCACAACAGACCACAAGTTCCCTCTTTAAGGGTTGTTCATATTACTTAACTCCTTTTGAGTTTGAAAAGCTGTCCATGTAGTTCCATTTATATACTTGTCAATTTCTCATTATCTAACTGACTAACCTGTGTCCTCACCAAACGTCCATCTAATGAGTCTGAGTCATATGCCAAACTGACTCAGAAACTGAAGTAATTTACAGATTGAGAAATCACATTTTTCTATGCATATATCCATACAGAAGACAAGTGAAACAATCATACAATCACACACAATCTGTCAATCACACAAATGTTTATTTTGTTTTGTTCACCTTCAGTTTTGTTCACCTCTCATCATACAAGGCCATGTCTGTTCAGTAAACAATCCAAAAAGACAATTATGGCAAAGGGAATAAGCAGTTGCCAGCTAAAACACAATTTCTCCAGGTAAATAACCCTAGCCAGCTCGCTCAAAACATTTCTAACCTCAATGCACTGAATCTAGCTTCCTTTTTTACAGTACAAACTTCGAAGCCTTCAGCACCATGGACAAGGCCTCCTCCACCAGCCTGCGCAGTGCCACAGACAGAGCAGGTCAATGCCACAGGCAAGTTGATATGGTAATTTGAGGTATTATTACCTGTAAAAAAAATAAAAAACTCTGAAACGATTTACTGCGGCATACTGTAAATTATGGTGCATAGTGGGAAAATTGCTGTATTTTGAATGGTACTGTAATTTCACGCCTCAAAATACAGTACCTTACAGTACCATTAGAGCGCCCAAAAACTTTTATCCACAATTGGATGCATGGTATGGTTGTTTCTGAGCGTGAACCTATTTTGAGGCGTGCCTTGTAAGAGGCTATATTTGTTACTCCTGTGAGTGTGAATGCTGTATCAAATTAACTCCTATGTGGTTATAGTGCCCCATCCATTTAAAATATAGAGGACAGTGTCAGCAAGTCATTAAATGGGTGAGCATTTTGCCATGTCATTTTCATCTGTTTTGCCCTGTAGTCGCTGCCAGTTTGAATGTCTTTGTTGAGTGCAAATGATATTAAACACCAATTATTAATTAATATGGTGTAACGTGTAAACACTTTACCTAGCAGCCGACCTGCTTGCACCAATCCCTTGTAATTACAGAAAAACACTCTAAAATCTCATAAAGAGCTAAATAAAATGTTGGAATGGTCTGCTGATCCATGTGAGAGAAGCAGACTCGATCTCAAGCTATAAGTCTTTACTGAAGACTCATCTCTTCAGTAGGGCCTATGATTGAGTGTAGTCTGGCTCAGGGGTGTGAAGGCGAACGGCAAGGTACTGGAGTGACGAACCACCCTGCTGTCTCTGCCTGACCGGCTCCCCTATCTCCATTGGGATTCTCTGCACATTACGGGGGCTGAGTCACTGGCTTGCTTGCGCTCTTCCGTCCTTCCTGTTCTCGGGCTCATACGGTGGGAAGATTTTTGCGAGCTATACTCAGCCTTGTCTCAGGGTAGTATGTAAGTGGCCTGTTGATATCCCTTTAGTGTTGTGGGGGCTGTGCTTTGCCAAAGTGGGTGGGGTTATATCCTACCTGATTGTCCCTGTCCAGGGGGTAACTTTGGATGGGGCTTCAGTGTAGCCGACCCCCCCCCCCATCTCAGTCTCCTGTATCTATGCAGCAATAGTATATGTGCCTAGAGTCAGTCTGTTGTATATGGTGTAATTCTCCTGTCTTATCTGATGTCCTGTGTGATCTTAGATATGCTCCCTCTAATTCTCCCATATCTCTCTCTCCATCCCCTCCCAGAGGACCTGAACCCTAGGACAATGCCTCAGGAATACCTGGCCTGATGACTCCTGGCTGTCCCCGTCCCTGGTCCACCTGGTAGTGCTGCTGACCCAGTTTCTGCTGTTCTGCCTGCAGCCATGGAACCCTGAGCTGTTCACCCTCAACACCCCACACATGCTGTCACATAACTGACATTAACTCCCAAGGTGCTGACCTCTTGCACCCTCTACAACCACTATGATTATTATTTGACCCAGTGGTCTTCTATGAACATTTGAACATCTTGAAGAACGATCTAGCCTTAATGACCAAGTACTCTTATAATCTCCACATGGCACATCCAGAAGAGGACTGGCCACCCCTCAGAGCCTGGTTACTCTATGTCTCCTCCTAGGTTCCTGCCTTTCAAAGGAGTTTTTCCGCGCCATGGTGCCTCTACATCTGCATTGCTTGCTTCTTTGTTTCTGTATAAGCACTTTGTGCCCATTCCTGTAAAAAGGGTTCTATAAATACATTTGATTCATTAAAATACAAAGCCCTCACCTCAATGAATTTCATTCATTAATTATTTCCGATTACGGTAGCATTTAATTTCTTACCATATTTATATTACAGCAGGTGTACTGTAATATGAAATAAAGAATTTTACTTGCCACGAGCTGCCTGTCAAATTCATGGCAATCTCTTGACAGTGTAAGCTTCCTCTGTTACATGTCAGCTGGCTGAAGTGGTACATAGCACAACAGGATATTATCAGGTATCAAGGTAAGACCCAAGTGCAGACTGTGAAGTAACAATGTTTATTGTAACAGGGGCAGGCAAACGACAGGTCAAGGCAGGCAGGGGTCAATAATCCAGAGTAGGGGCCAAGGTACAGGACGTCAGCAGGCTCAGGGTCAAGGACAGGCAGAGGTCTGTAATCCAGAGGGGGGAGGCCTAGAAACAGAAGACAAGGGGCATGGTTTTGACTCTAGACACAGAAAAGGTAGGAAAAATACGGAGGGTACGGGGCAACAGAGGACGAACAGCAGAGGGGCTAATGATCTTGGAGCGGGGGGTAAAGGTCTCGGCTTCCGGGGGTGTAGCCGCGGCACTATAGCGGCATGCCAGCGCCTCAGGCTTGACCTTCTTGGATACCGGTCGGTGCTGAGGAAGCAAAGTGGCACGGGCATTACTGAATCAAATCCGGGGGTCCTGGTAGTCTGAGGAGCTGGCGGAGAGGCCCGGGGTAATTTCCAAGCCCCCAGGAAGATGTCCCGGGTCAGGCAGAGCTGACTTCAGGCAATGAGTGTGGCAGGATGGGCTCCAGCCCACGATGGCACCAGTAGCCCAGTCAATGGAGGGATTGTGTTGCTGGAGCCAAGAGAATCACAATACCACGGGAACCTGCAGAGTCTCAACCAGCAGAAATTGGATCGTCTCGCTGTGGTTCTCGCTGTGGTTCTCACCTCTGCCACGAATACCTCCAGACTGAGGCAGGCAGCAGATTGTTGCTCCCACACCTTCGTGACCCAGGCGAGTGCCCTCCCGGACATCAGTGTAATAATGTACGCTATCTTCGAGTAGTCCAAGGGGAACGAAGAAGGCTGCAGCTCAAAAACGAGGGAGAACTGGAACAGAAAGTCGGGGTTCCCGGGAAACTGGGGTTATGGTACTGCTACCAGCCGGTTTACAGAGGGGCTCGGAGGTTATCGTCAACCATAAATCCGTAAACATGGGCACCCTCATAGATATCATCCTGACCAACCTGCACTCCAAATACACTTCTGCTGTTTTCAATCAGGACTTCAGCGATCACTGCCTCATTGCCTGCATCCGCTATGGGTCCGCGGTCAAACGACCAGCCCTCATCACTGTCAAACGCTTCCTAAAACACTTATGCAAGCAGGCCTTTCTAATCGACCTGGCCCGGGTATCCTGGAAGGATATTGACCTCATCTCGTCAGTCGAGGATGCCTGGTGAGGAAATTAAAAGTAATTTCCTCACCATCTTAAATAAGCATGCCCCTTTCAAAAAATGTAGAACTAAGAACAGATACAGCCCTTAGTTCATTCCAGACCTGACTGCCCTCGACCAGTACAAAAACATCCTGTGCACTAGCATCTAATAGTCCCCACGATATGCAACTTTTCAGGGAAGTCAGGAATCAATACATACACTCAATCAGGAAAGCAAAGACTACATTTTTCAAACTGAAATTTGCTTCCTGTAGCTCTAACTCCAAAACGTTTTGGGACACTTTAAAGTCCATGGAGAATAAGAGGACCTCCTCCCAGCTGCCCACTGCACTGATAAACCACTGATAAACCACTGATAAATCCACGATAATCGAGAATTTCAATAAGCTTGCCATGCTTTCCTCCTGCCTACCCCAACCCCGGCCAACAGCTCCGCACCCCCCGCAGCCTCTTGCCCAAGCCTCCCCAGCTTCTCCTTCACCCAAATCCAGATAGCAGATGTTCTGAAAGAGCTGCAAAACCTGGACCCGAACAAATCAGCTGGGCTAGACAATCTGGACCCTCTCTTTCTAAAATTATCCGCTGCCATTGTTGCAACCCCTATTACCAGTCTGTTCAACCTCTCTTTCGTATAGTTTAAGATCCCTAAAGACTGGAAAGCTGCCTCGGTCATCCCCCTCTTCAAAGGGGGTGACACTCTAGACCCAAACTGTTATAGACCTATATCCATCCTGCCCTGCCTTTCTAAAGTTTTCAAAAGCCAAGATAATAAACAGATCACTGACCAATTCGAATCCCACCGCACCTTCTCCGCTGTGCCATGCTCAAGGTACTAAATGATATCATAACCGCTATCGATAAAAGACAGTACTGTGCAGCCCTATTCATCAACCTGGCCAAGGCTTTCGACTCTGTCAATCACCGTATTCTTATCGGCAGACTCAACAGCCTTGGTTTCTCAAATGACTGCCTCGCCTGGTTCAGCAACTACTTCTCAGTGTGTCAAATCGGAGGGCCTGTTGTCCGGACCCCTGGCAGTGACTATGTGGGTACAGTGTTCAATTCTCGGGCCAAATCTTTTCTCTGTATATATCAACAATGTCGCTCTTGCCGCTTGTTTATTCCATGTGTAACTCTGTGTTGTTGTTTGTGTCGCACTGCTTTGCTTTATCTTGACCAGGTTGCAGTTGTAAATGATAACTTGTTCTCAACTAGCCTACCTGCTTAAATAAAGGTGAAGTAAAATATAATAAAATAAAAATGGTAGGTTGCCTAGTTGGCAACCCAAGGAATTACTCCCTCAATGCGTCCAAGGCTAGGTCGTGACGTTCGGCCACTGCCTGGAACCCTTCCATCAGACCGCGAAGCAACTCCTCGTGCCTACCAATGGTGGATCCTTGGGATGAGATGGCATTGCGGAGCTGGTCCAAGTCTGCTGGGTCAGTCATGGCCAGTTCATACTATCAGGTATCAAGGTAAGACCCAAGTCCAGACTGTGTGAAGTAACAATGTTTATTGTAACAACAGGGGCAGGCAAATGAAAGGTAAAGGCGAGCAGGCGTTGATAATCCAGACTAAGGAGCAAAGGTACAGGGTGGTAGGCAGGCTCAGGAACAGGAAAAGTTCAGTAATCCAGAGGGGGAGCAAATGTACAGGATGGCAGGCAGGCTCAGGGACAGGAAGAGCTCAGTAATCCAGAGGGGAAGCAAATGTACAGGATGGCAGGCAGGCTCAGGGTCAGGCAGAGTGGTCAGGCGGGCGTCAAAAACCAGGAGGATGAGAAAAGGAGAGGCTGGGAAAAGACAGGCGCTGACAGGACAAACGCTGGTAAGCTTGACAAACAAGACGAACTGGCACAGACAGACAGAAAACACAGGTATAAGTACACAGGGGATAAATGGGGAAGATGGGTGACACCTGGGGGGGGGGAGCACAAGGACAGGTGAAACAGATCAGGACGTGACAGATGAAACAGATCAGGATGTGACAGATATAACCATTTCATTTTCCATTTTACTCTGTAATATGAGACATAATGTATTTAAAGAAGACAAAACAGGAGTGGGCCTATAGATCATTTTTTGGAGGCATATGTCAAGGGTGTTGTGTAGCTAAAATTAACCCTCATACTGTACATGGCTGATAACTATGGCGTCTAGACAAAATGTAGCAGGGAAATAGTCTTTGAAGAAGAGAGCATTTGTCTCTTTAGGGAAAAAGGAGGCAGACTACAGCTCAGCATTTAACACCATAGTACCCTCCAAACTCAAGACCCTGGGTCTTGACCCCGCCCTGTGCAACTGGTTACTGGACGTCCTGACGGGCCGCCCCCCAGGTGGTGAGGGTAGGTAACAACATCTCCACCCCGCTGATCCTCAACACTGGGGCCCCACAAGGGTGCGTTCTGAGCCCTCTCCTGTACTCCCTGTTCACCCACGACTGTGTGGCCACGCACGCCTCCAACTCAATCATCAAGTTTGCGGACGACACAACAGTGGTAGGCTTGATTACCAACAACGACGAGACGGCCTACAGGGAGGAGGTGTGGGCCCTCGGAGTGTGATGTCAGGAAAATAACCTCACACTCAACGTCAACAAAACTAAGGAGATGATTGTGGACTTCAGGAAACAGCAGAGGGAACACCCCCCTATCCACATCGATGGAACAGTAGTGGAGAGGGTAGTAAGTTTTAAGTTCCTCGGCGTACACATCACAGACAAACTGAATTGGTCCACCCACACAGACAGCATCGTGAAGAAGGCGCAGCAATGCCTCTTCAACCTTAGGAGGCTGAAGAAATTCGGCTTGTCACCAAAAGCACTCAGAAACTTCTACAGATGCACAATCGAGAGCATCCTGTCGGGCTGTATCACCGCCTGGTACGGCAACTGCTCCGCCCACAACCGTAAGGCTCTCCAGAGGGTAGTGAGGTCTGCACAACGCATCACCGGGGGCAAACTACCTGCCCTCCAGGACACCTACACCACCCGATGTCACAGGAAGGCCATAAAGATCATCAAGGACAACAACCACCCGAGCCACTGCCTGTTCACCCCGCTATCTTCCAGAAGGCGAGGTCAGTACAGGTGCATCAAAGCTGGGACCGAGAGACTGAAAAACAGCTTCTATCTCAAGGCCATCAGACTGTTAAACAGCCACCACTAACATTGAGTGGCTGCTGCCAACACACTGACTCAACTCCAGCCACTTTAATAATGGGAATTGATGTAAAATATATCACTAGCCACATTAAACAATGCTACTTAATATAATGTTTACATACCCTACATTATTTATCTCATATGTATACGTATATACTGTACTCTATATCATCTACTGCATCTTTATGTAATACATGTATCACTAGCCACTTTAAACTATGCCACTTTGTTTACATACTCATCTCATATGTATATACTGTACTCGATACCATCTACTGCATCTTGCCTATGCCGCTCTGTACCATCAGTCATTCATATATCTTTATGTCCATATTCTTTATCCCTTTACACTTATGTGTAAAAGGTAGTAGTTTTGGAATTGTTAGCTAGATTACTCGTTGGTTATTACTGCATTGTCTGAACTAGAAGCACAAGCATTTCGCTACACTCGCATTAACATCTGCTAACCATGTGTATGTGACAAATAAGATTTGATTTGAAAAGTTGCAAGGACATGAAATTGAGGTATTGTAAATCCCACTTCTACCTGTGGCAGGCAGGCGGTGGAAATTAAAAACCTCAGATGTTCTGCTGTCCAGCTGACATTTTAATCTGTTTAGAGCCACCATGCAGGTAGCCATAGTAAGCTGACTCAGGGTCAGTGTACACTGTAAAACACTATAGAAGGATGAATTACACAGAACTTCACAGATCTCTAATCCATTCTTGGTCCGCATGGACAGTGCACCATTCTTGCATCTTGGTCATATTTTGCTTGTCTCGCCCTCAGGACAGCCTCCTTTGCTGTTTTTCTGTAGCTGCCATAGGACATTGAGCACATGGACAGTGAGAGGAATGCAAAGAGAAAAATGACTGAAGTTCCTTCTCTCTTATGTGTATCACACAGGCTGTGTACATGAAGATAACTAAAGGTATAAGAGCTGGAGTGCATTCAGTAGTTTAAACAAAGATAATTCCAATAGATACATCTCACCTTATGCATTTTGAAACTTCAGATGACTCCAAATAAACCCTCCCTTTAAGTAACTGTTGGATAAATGGCTGTGGGAATAGATTTATTTTTCAAGTGACAATCTCAGCCGAGTCTGCTTTTTCAGGCAGTGAATGTACCTTTAAATTGAGCCAGTTTGTAATATTCCACTGATCTGGATATACTTTGCAATAAGATCCCAATAAGCCATGCATCTTCAAAAGAGATGCATACTCCTCACCCAAACGAATAAGATTGAATAAACAATATTCCAACACTCTCAACCGCTCCTCTTGTGCCATCATACTATTAAGGATTTATGGGCATATGGACATACAAGATATGCCTCTTTTGTTCGAGAATATTATCTTTAAACAGTTTATTGCTATGTCATCCCTGTTTATGAACTGGGTTGTGGTGTGGCCCACTTGTAAACAAGATCCAAATATGCAGGGAGAATAGATTAGAAAATTATAGGATGAGGTTTAGTACATGTCAAGTAAGTTCTGCAACTACAGGAAGTGATTGGATGTTTTAGCATTTCATTTCCATAGAGAGTGGCAAGCACTTCTGATGAATAGGTAATGCCATCCCTGCCAGGGAGCACTGCACCGTCTGGATTGTGGGAGGATTCCTGCACGGTCTGTTTTTTAGCAACTACGTAGACTATACTTGCTTGCTTGATTCTGCTATTTCAAATGACCACTTTTTCTTCAGGCTACAAATGACCAATTTTACCATGTGATGTTTAGTGGCTGTTTTCTCTTCAGCAGTTACATACAACATCGATGGATGTGAAAATAAGACCTCCTACATACATTTTTGAGTCCTTACAAAACGACTCTAGTAGGACATTAACTATACATCACGTCGACTGCAAAAGTCTACACAGGAAAGGCTCTCAAGGTCAATGGCAGAGAAAATCACTTTTTATAAATGGAGTGACTCAATTGGGTAATTAATAAGGGCATGTTCTAATATCACACAGTGCAGTAAGATTGGCTGGGGCAAAGGAGTCTGGGGTGACCTTGATGTTGCCTCACATTCCGTATTAGTAATGACGGCAAAAAAAAATAAACACATGGAAGAAGCAATCGATTTGTCTTTTAAATATGACCCAACACATTTTAAAGGTGCCTTTTATAAAAGATTCAAACAGTCAAAGAGAAGAAAAAAACATTTCCACAGGGTCATCTGGTAAACAGATACCAGAATAGTCATTCATTTTCCTCTCCTTTCATAATGACACAAAGACATCTTGTATAACCATGAGTAGTTGCAGGGCTCACTGTTTAGAATCCTTTGAGTTTGAGTCTAACTATGTTTTTTTTTAAACACACACAGGACAGGCTTAAGGAATATCAAGAGGAAAATCCATCTAAAAAATGTTAGAAAACATAAATATTTTCCAAAACCTTTGGCATTTGGCAGCTTTTGCAAAAAATGTTGTGAATATTTCACAAAAGTAACATACATTGATACAAAGCTTTTGTATATTACATAATTGTTGCTTATGGGTTGCATGTTACTTGCATGTTACTGCTGCTGCTGCTGTTGTTGTTGTTGTTGACAATCCTTGGAAACCAAGAGAACACATCCTTTTCCTCAGCAGATAAAAATTGACAGTTTATGAGCTGCATCTTCTGATGAGAAGTCTCTGTGTTTTCTTGGGTTTAGCCTGTGAAATCTGCCCGAGGTCTACAGAGAAAAAGGCATGGAAGACAACAGCCAATCAGTGCACTTGTGACTGCCTAAAATGTCAGACTTAATTCCCTTTGATTATCAAAACCTACGGCCTCCTCATCTAATCTATTTTAATTATAAAGGGGATAAGTCTTCATTGTGATGATGGAGGTGGCTGTGTCTTTGAAATTAATATTTAAGACAAGAAAGCATACTGTAGAGATGTTGGGTCAGTAACCGAAAGGTTGCTGGTTTGAATCCCCGAGCTGACAATGTGAAAAATCTGTATATGTGCAAGGCAATTAACCCTAATTGCTCCTGTAAGTCACTCTAATTGCTCTTGTAAGTCACTCTTATCCAGACTTACTCTGGATTAGAGCTAAATGACTCAAATGTAAATGTAACTTATTTCAGAAAGTCAATAACTTGGCCAATTAAGCATACATACTCACAAACAGTGTACATTTAGTTACAGAAAAGGAAATTCTCTTTAAAAGTTTTTCTGTAGGAGAACCAAACCAGTGCTGTGAATGATCTAAATCATTAATCAAATTGCCATAAACTCTGGGAAATCAAGGCTGGTTTGGGTGCACATCAGGTAGGCCTGGAATGTTATGTGGTTTGTGGTTACAAAAAACACTCACTTAAAGAGTCCTCTATCAAATTATCAAAAATACAATAAATGTGATTGGGCATGCAGGTCTATCTTCACTTTCTTTTGCAGATATTTAAATTCTTGCATAGATGGGGAGATCAGGATAATGAATACCCTTGGCAACATGAGGTTGAGGTATTGCAGATTACAACCAATCAGGGGTATTGTCCAGAAGAAACGTTATGCAGCCATTATAATGTACAAGTGAGTAAGTTACTGGCTACAGGAATCAAATCAAATCAAATTTTATTTGTCACATACACATGGTTAGCAGATGTTAATGCGAGTGTAGCGAAATGCTTGTGCTTCTAGTTCCGACAATGCAGTAATAACCAACGAGTAATCTAACCTAACAATTCCACAACAACTACCTTATACACACAAGTGTAAAGAGATGAAGAATATGTACATTAAATATATGAATGAGTGATGGTACAGAACGGCATAGGCAAGATGCAGCAGATGGCATAGAGTACAGTATATACCTATGAGATGAGTAATGTAGGGTATGTAAACATTATATTAAGTGGCATTGTTTAAAGTGGCTAATGATAAATTTTTCC
Organism: Oncorhynchus kisutch; assembly: GCF_002021735.2. Classification (NCBI taxonomy): domain Eukaryota; kingdom Metazoa; phylum Chordata; class Actinopteri; order Salmoniformes; family Salmonidae; genus Oncorhynchus; species Oncorhynchus kisutch. The sequence continues at coordinate 26,671,809 of NC_034176.2, read as the reverse complement.
ATTATTAAAGTGGCTGGAGTTGAGTCAGTATGTTGGCAGCAGCCACTCAATGTTAGTGGAGGCTGTTTAACAGTCTGATGGCCTTGAGATAGAAGCTGTTTTTCAGTCTCTCGGTCCCTGCTTTGATGCACCTGTACTGACCTAGCCTTCTGGATGATAGCGGGGTGAATAGGCAGTGGCTCGGGTGGTTGTTGTCCTTGATGATCTTTTTGGCCTTCCTGTGACATCGGGTGGTGTAGGTGTCCTGGAGGGCAGGTAGTTTGCCCCCGGTGATGCATTGTGCAGACCTCACTACCCTCTGGAGAGCCTTACGGTTGTGGGCGGGGCAGTTGCCGTACCAGGCAGTGATACAGCCCGACAGAATGCTCTCGATTGTGCACCTGTAAAAGTTTGTGAGTGCTTTTGGTGCCTCCTGAGGTTGAAGAGGCGCTGCTGCGCCTTCTTCACAACGCTGTCAGTGTGGGTGGACCAATTCAGGTTGTCCGTGATGTGTACGCCGAGGAACTTAAAACGTACTACCCTCTCCACTACTGTCCCATCGATGTGGATAGGGGGGTGCTCCCTCTGCTGTTTCCTGAAGTCCACAATCATCTCCTTTGTTTTGTTGACGTTGAGTGTGAGGTTATTTTCCTGACACCGAGGGCCTCGGAGTCTCGTTGTAAACGGAACTTGATTACACACAGGTGGATTGTATTTATCATCATTAGTCATTTAGGTCAACATTGGATCATTCAGAGATCCTCACTGAACTTCTGGAGAGAGTTTGCTGCACTGAAAGTAAAGGGGCTGAATAATTTTGCACACACAATTTTTCAGTTTTTGAGTTTTTGTTAAAAAGGTTTGAAATATCCAATAAATGTCGTTCCACTTCATGATTGTGTCCCACTTGGTGTTGATTCTTCACAAAAAAATACAGTTTTATATCTTTATGTTTGAAGCCTGAAATGTGGCAAAAGGTCGCAAAGTTCAAGGGGGCCGAATACTTTCGCAGGGCACTGTACATTACCACACGTTGAAGCATACAAATAATAAAATGCATTTGATATATTCAAACCCATAAATATGATATATATTACACATATGTTTTATCATTGTGAGGAACAGTAATATCAAGGAACAATTGTCCTGGCAGCAAATAGCTTGAACAAAGATAGATTACACATACGTAAAATTATTTATTTGGTAACCTTGGTGAAATGGCATTCTTCAGCAGTGTAAAAATTATTTACATTTTGATCAAGGAAAGCCTCCTTGATCAAAAAAGCATATGACATAAAGATACTGGATGGCTTCCATGTTACTATGGTGAGCACAGCTTTTATATTCTAGTGGAAGCTAGAGCTGTGTAGAAGTGTTTTTTCCCACTCTTCTGTCAAATCTGCAGGCTGTTGTCAGCAAGTAACACAAGAACCAGTTTGGGGACATAGATTACATGTTACATTATTGCCATCTAGTGTTTGAAATTGTTCCGTTTTCTCCGTGATACTGGGGAATTATGGTTACAGCAGTTCATCCCATGTGATATACAGTGCATTCCAAAACTATTCAGACCCCTTGACTTTTTCTACATTTTTTTACTTTACAGCCTTATTCTAAACTTGATATTTTTAATCCCTCATCATTGTACACACAATACCCCATAATGACAAAGCAAAATCAGGTTTTTAGACATTTTTGCAAATGTATTGAAAATAAAAAACTGAAATATCACATTTACATATGTATTCAGACCCTTTACTAAGTCCTTTGTTGAAGCACCTTTGGCAGCGATTACAGCCTCGAGTCATCTCGGCTATGACACTACAAGCTTGGCACACCTGTATTAGGGGAGTTTCTCCCATTCTTCTCTGCAGATCCTCTCAATCTATGTCAGGTTGGATGGGGAGCTTCGCTGCACAGCTATTTTCAGGTCTTTCCAGAGATGTTCGATCAGGTTCAAGTCTGGGCTCTGGCTGGGCAACTCAAGGACATTCAGAGACTTGTCCCAAAGCCACTCCTGCGTTGTCTTACCTGTGTGCTTAGGGTCGTTGTCCTGTTGGAAGGTGAACCTTCGCCCCAGTCTGAGGTCCTGAGTGCTCTGGAGCCGGTTTTCATCAAGGATCTCTCTGTACTTTGTTCCGTTCATCTTTCCCTCAGTCCCTGCCACTGAAAAACATCCCCACAGCATGATGCTGCCACCACGCTTCAATGTAGGGATGGTGACGCTTGGCATTCAGGCCAAAGAGTTCAATCTTGGTTTCATCGGCCCAGAGAATCTTGTTTCTCAAAACTCCAAGTAGGCTGTCATGTGGCTTTTACTGAAGAATGGCTTCTGTGTGACCACTACCATAAAGGCCTGATTGTTGGAGTGCTACAGAGATGGTTATCCTTCTGCAAGGTTCTCCCATCTCCACATAGGGCCTTTTTCAGAGTGACCATTGGGTTCTTGGTCACCTCTGTGACCAAGGCCCTTCTCCCCCGATTTCTCAGTTTGGCTGGGCTGGGCCAGCTCTAGGAAGATTCTTGGTGGTTCCAAACTTCTTCCATTTAAGAATAATGGAGGCCAGTGTGTTCTTGAGGACCTTCAATGCTGGAGAAATGTTTTGGTATCCTTCCCCAGATCTGTGCCTCGACGCAATCCTGTCTCGGAGCTCTAAGACCATTTTCTTCGACCTCATGGCTTGTTTTTTGCTCTGACATGCGCTGTCAACTGTGGAACCTTATATAGTCAGGTGTGTGCCTTTCCAAAGCATGAATTTACCACATGTGGACTCCAATCATGTTGTAGAAACATCTCAAGGATCATCAATGGAAACAGGATGCATAGCAAGGGTCTGAATACTTATGTAAATAAAAATACATTAAAAAAATGTCTAAAAACCTATTTTCGCTTTGTCATTGTGGGGTATTGTGTAGATTGATGAGGATTTTTATTTATTTAATCCATTGTAGAATAAGGCTGTAACGTAACAAAATTATGAAAAAGTCAAGGGGTCTGAATACTTTCCTGAATGCACTGTAATTGTCACGATCGTCATCCTCCTCGTCTGAGGAGGTGTAGTTGGAAGGATCGGAGGACCAAAATGCAGCGTGGTATGTGCTCATCGTGAATTTAATGAACAGAGAACACTTGAACAAACTATACACGAATAACGACCGTGAAGCTATAATAAGAACTGTGCTGACACAAGCAACTAACATAGACAATCGCCCACAATGACAAAACAGGCAAACCTAAATATGGTTCCCAATTAGAGACAACGACTAACACCTGCCTCTGATTGAGAACCATATCAGGCCAAACATAGAAACAGACAAACTAGACATCCAACATAGAATGCCCACTCAGATCACACCCTGACCAAACAAAACATAGAAACATACAAAGCAAACTATGGTCAGGGTGTGACAGTAATATACATTATTGTTCAAAGCTTGGAAAAGAAAACCTTTTTTTTTGTCCATTGAAATGACAGCAAATTCATCAGAAATACAGTGTAGACATTGTTGATGTTGTAAAGGATTATTGTAGCTGGAAATGGCTGATAATTAAGGAAATATCTACGTAGGCTTACAGAGGCCCATTATCAGCAATTGATTTTGGATCAGTAGGAGTGAGATTTTTGGAAAGAGGCGATTCCTGCTTTTCGGCCGACCCATACATTGTTTCAAGCTGGGTATAGGACCAACTGGGAATGGTTACATATTTGATAGTTTTGAGAAGTGGAATTGTTTTGATTTTTTTGTGTAACAGCCTCCCAGAGGAAGTGGGCGCTTCGAGTCACGCGGCTAGGGGCTCAACCTGTAGTGTGTTGTGCTATTCTGTGAGGGCTTATGTTCTGAACCTGCTTCACTGCTTTAGGTGCTAAGGATTCAGACATGTTGCAGCAGTGTGTAAGAGATTCCACAATGTGAGATATTGCAGGAGGGCATAGTCAGAGGGAGTTTGCAGTTGGGATAGAGAGTGCACTGTGTCAACTGTGGGGGTGCCCATGCATCTGTGGATCAGAAGAGCCCTGTGAGAGAAAGACAGGTTGAGATTGCCAGAGTTCGAGTGGGGCAGAATGTTTCCTATGCTGAGGTAGTGAAGAGAGTAGAGGATAGCCCAAGGATGAGTGAGTCGACTGGGAGCCCCCACAGTGAATAGTCCTGTAGAGAGAGTTTTAGTAAGGTTGGATTTCTTGCATTTATAGAGATGGTGATCAACTGCATTGCACTGATGGAGCTGAAATCATCAAGATAGATGTGGTAGTTGCAGCAGCAGATAAATATTTCGGTGTACAAGATTTTAGTGCAGATCTACAGAAAGTTTTGAGAGAAGGGGTTCCATCCGCCGACGGCCTGGTGTGGGATCGTTTAGTGCTAAGTTGTGGGATGGGGTGGTGGGTTTGGGGGCTAGTGTATAGGATGGCAGGTAGGTGGAAAATCTGGTGATGTTTCCTTGAGCAAGGCAAGGCACCCTGTTTGCTCTGGATAAGTGTGTCTGCTAAATGGCTGAAATGTAAATGTATATTAGGTGCAGGGTGAGATGGTGGTGCAATTTAAGGTTTTCCCTTAATTTTTTTTATTTTGTCACAATGTGGAATGCACATTCCGAACTGAGAAAGGAAGCAATACGCCCCCAAAAAACGTCTAGTCTACCGGAAATTCACAATTTTTTGTGTGTGTCATAAACAACTTTATATCGGAGGGCCTGCACATGCACAATGTGGTGCGATACGACAGACCCTATACGTATTTTTTTTATTTTTTTTTATTAGATTTTTTATTAAAAACAAATCAATACAGAAAGTACACGAGGGAACAACAGTAGATATATATATTATATACAATGGACAATCGAGCTAGGGGGCACAATATCACATTACATTTACACAAGGACCTTGAGGGACATACATACACTGACAATTCTAACAGCTTTTTTGTTAGTAGAGTATTTAACTGTCTTAAAATACAGTTCAATTTATTTTTGTAGGGTAAGAAAATGTGTTTTGTTTTTTGTAAATTTACATTTGTGTATATGAAATTTGTCCAAAAGAATAATTAAATGAATTACATAAAAACGTTTCAGCTTATTTCTATCGTATGTAAAGAATCCAAGCTGTACATCTCTCCACAATCGTGTAAAATCTTCCTAAATGTGTTCAGTTATAAATCTACTGATGTCTTGCCACAGTTTTCTTACATGAATACAATGCCAAAAAAGATGCAGCACTGTTTCTGGGTGGTCATTACAAAAGGAGCAATTTGAGTTGATGTTTTCCTTAAACTTCTTCATATAGTGGTTAAATGAAATTCCTTAATTTTGTTAACAAGTAGGTATGTGTGGCAACATCCAAACTTTTTTCCAACAGATATTATCAATAAATCCATTCCAATAAGGCATGACATAAGGAAAAGCTACAACATCCTGCTGAAACAAGGTTCGTATCGCTCTACCGGAAATTCACAAGAAGAAGAAGTCTGTCTCTCACTGACGTCAATGCAGGACTAGGTTGCGCCATTTTGAAAGTAGAAGCAGGGAGGGTAAATTTTGCAAGCAAGCAGCCAGCTAAACAAGAGGCTTTGCAAGGTGTTCCAAGGGAGAGTTGCTGATTGTCAAAGCACTGCTAAGCAAGATAAGTGACATGAGAAGTTGAAGAATAGTAGGGGGAAAGCCACACACTCTGTAGCTTTACGATTCACCTGCACTCATCGAGATTCTGCTTGTACACACCCTAGCACGGTAAACTGGAAAGATAAGCAAGGGCCCCAACCAAGGCAAGCCCTCCTCGACAGAGATTCCCTCTCCACCATGGCAGGTAAAGTTAACTAGCAGGCTACTGTCGTTAGCTAACTATGACGCATAAATAAAATGGTCAAGTTAATCGCCCATAAAATCTACATTGTTTTGATGTTACGTTAGATTGTCCGCTTTCTTGATATTTAGAGATAATCTAGCTAGCTAAGGTTAGCGTAGTACGTCTACGAGTTGGGAGTGTAAACGTTGCTCTGCATGTGTTGTCCAGCGATAGTGGAGGCTTCGGCTAAGTTAGCTAACTCTACCATCGACATTTAGATAGCTAATGTTACCTAACTTTAAATCTGTGTTATCACTTCCACTCTTTATTGGAGCTAACGTTAGCAAGCAAGGATGTCTATTTTGCTCAATAGTTCTCTTGATGTTTTATGGAAAGTAGCTACAGTAGTCAGAAGATTATAACAAAGCATGCTGATCAATAAGATTCATATTATCTTTGACATCAGAACCACGATGATGCAGCTTTTGATTTTCAAAGCATTGCTGTTTGTGCGGTCCTAGGAGCTGGCGGCGGAGGCAATGATGTGCAGTGGTGTTTCTCTCAAGTCAAAGGAGCGATTGATGACGATGTGGCTGAAGGTATGACTGATGATTCAGACTCTAGACTGCTAACTAGCTAGTTGATGTAGTGTGCAGTTAGCAACGACAGCCACCGACTCACTTTCACTCTCCTCTCAAAACATCATACCATAACTTCAATTAAAATAAGTACCTTGGCATCATACTTGATTCCAACCTCTCTTTTAAAAAGCATGTGAAAAAGGTAATTCAAATAACCAAATTCAACCTAGCTAATTTCCGATTTATACGAAATTGTTTGACTACAGAGGTAGCAAAACTACTTCAAATCTATGATACTCCCCCACTTAACATACTGCTTGACTAGTTGGGCCCAAGCTTGCTGTACAACATTAAAACCTATTCAGTCTGTCTACAAACAGGCTCTCAAAGTGCTTGATAGGAAGCCCAATAGCCATCATCATTGTCACATCCTTAGAAAGCATGAGCTCTTGAGTTGGGAAAATCTTGTGCAATACACCGACGCATGTCTTGTATTCAAGATCCTCAATGGCCTGGCTCCCCCTCCACTCAATATTTTTGTTAAACAGAAAACCCAGACATATGGCAGCAGATCCACAAGGTCTGCCATGAGAGGTGACTGTATAGTTCCCCTAAGGAAAAGCACCTTTAGTAAATCTGCATTCTCTGTGAGAGCTTCCCATGTCTGGAATACACTGCCATCAGACACACATAACTGCACCACATATCACACTTTCACAAAATGCTTGAAGACATGGCTAAAGGTCAATCAGATTTGTGAACATGGTCCCTAGCTGTGTGTTGCCGCTCTCCATGTTGTCTGTAGCTTGTGAGGTGTGGAAATACTTTGTTGCTTTTATGAATCTTGTCTTGCTGCTTTTTGTTTTATGTTGCTCTGTCTGTATGCTACGTCTTGCTTGTCCTATGTTGCTCTGTCTGTATGCTATGTCTTGCTTGTCCTATGTTGCTATGTCTTGCTTGTTCTATGTTGCTATTGTCTATATTGTAATTGTTTTTAATAACCTGCCCAGGGACTGCGGTTGAAAATTAGCCGGCTGGCTAAAACCGGCACTTTTACTGAAACGTTGATTAATGTGCACTGTCCCTGTAAAAATAAACTCAAACTCAAATCACGGAACACAACAAGCGCTTATTAGAGACAGGCTTCTATTTGAGCCAGGCATCTATTAATGCATACTTTTGCTCATTGGCATAGCTAGTTGATTTTGTTTAGTTCCTGCATTCACTTCAAGCATGTTAATCAATCTATTCATTGCCTGCACTGTGTTATCATGTACACACAGTGTCACAGTCATTGAGTCTTAGTATGCCTATTTTGAAGTTGTTGACTGTTTTTGTGCTTGCCAGTTAACAGTAGCTTGCTGTTATCAGCCAATGTCTAGCAGTTTCTTACACGTGATAAAAAAAAAAGATCATTTCCATAATTAAAAAAAAGTCATTTTTGAATTATTTAATGTAACACATCAAACTTTAAACCTGGTAATCTATTCATGTTAACCTTGTAAACAATTATTTTAGACACAAGGTTTATTTGCTGAAATGTGTGCCTTTGCCCAGCTATTAAAAGGGACAGGTGGCTTTTTGAGACTGTTTAATTGAAGTTTTATGTTACCCACCAAACATGTCAAATAATAAAGGGACATGTTCATTTTGCGATCAGATGTGATGGTGCATAATTGATTGTCTGGAAATGGTCAGTGACCCAAAACGAAAGGTAAGATGATGTTGGGTGATTCTCATGACGGAGCTATAGTCTGTCATGCCATGCAGTTTTGGTCTGTAGCCTTTTTCATCTCATGATGCAGGTTAGTAAAGCATTGGTAAAGAGCCCATGTTAACTGTTGTATTTTTCCACTTAAACTCATTAAGTTACTGGGAACAGTGGCACTTTTGCTTTTTAATTTGAGAGCTAGTAGCCTAATTGGGTTTAGTCTGCATAGACGGTGTGCTTAGTTGCACATAAGATATAGGGATCTGTGTATGTCTGTAGCTAGGTTTCCATCCAGTTGGCAACAGATTTTCATGTGAAATTTTACAAATATGCATAAAAACAATATGAGCATTTTCCAGAGATGTTTCCATCAAATGTACTTGTTGTGGATAAAGGCTGTGCATGATGATATAGTGCACCTAAATACAGTTGAAGTCGGAAGTTTACATACCCCTTAGCCAGGTACATTTTAAACTCAGTTTTTCACACTTCCTGACATTTAATCCTAGTAAAAATTCTCTGTCTTAGGTCACTTAGGATCCCCACTTTTTTTATTTTAAGAATGTGAAATGTCAGAATAATAATAGAGAGTGATTTATTTCAGCTTTTATTTCTTTCATCACATTCCCAGTGGGTCAGAAAATTACATACACTCAATTAGCATTTGGTAGCATTGCCTTTAAATTGTTTATCTTTGGTCAAACGTTTTGGGTAGCCTTCCACAAGCTTCCCACAATAAGTTGGGTGAATTTTGGCCCATTCCTCCTGACAGAGCTGGTGTAACTGAGTCTGGTTCGTAGGCCTTCTTGCTTTTCAGTTCTGCCCACAAATTCTCTATAGGATTGAGGTCAGGGCTTTGTGATGGCCATTCCAATAGCTTGAATTTGTTGTCCTTAAGCCATTTTGCCACAACTTTAGAACTATGCTTGGGGTCATTGTCCATTTGTTTGCGATCAAGCTTTCACTTGCTGACTGATGTCTTGAGATGTTGCTTCAATATATACACATAATTTCCCTTTCAAACAATGCCATCTATTTTGTGAAGTGCACAAGTCCCTCCTGCAGCAAAGCACCCTAACAACATGATGCTGCCACCCCTGTGCTTCACGGTTGGGATGGTGTTCTTCGGCTTGCAAGCCTCCCCCTTTTCCTCCAAACATAACGATGGTCATTATGGCCAAACAGTTTTATTTTGTTTCATCAAACCAGAGGACATTTCTCCAAAATGTATGATCTTTGTCCCCATGTGCAGTTGCAAACCGTAGTCTGGCTTTTTTATGGCAGTTTTGGAGCAGTGGCTTCTTCCTTGCTGAGCAGCCTTTCAGGTGATGTCGATATAGGACCCGTTTTACTGTGGATATAGATACTTTCGTACCTGTTTCCTCCAGCACCTTCACACGGTCCTTTGCTGCTGTTCTGGGATTGATTTGCACTTTTTGCACCAAAGTACGTTCATTTCTAGGAGACAGGACGCATCTCCTTTCTGAGTGGTATGACGGCTGCATGGTCCCATGGTGTTTATACTTGCGTACTATTGTTTGTACAGACGAACATGGTACCTTCAGGCGTTTGTAAATTGCTCCCAAGGATGAACTAGACTTGTGGAGGTCTACAATGATGTCAATTAGCCTATCAGAAGCTTCTAAAGCCATGACATGTTTTATTTTTTTCCCCGGGCTGTTTAAAGGCACAGTCAACTTAGTATATGTAAACTTCTGACCCATTGGAATTGTGATACAGTGAAATAATCTGTCTTCCAATCAGAAAATTACTGATTGTTGGAAAAATTACTTGTGTCATGCACAAAGTAGATGTCCTAACCAACTTGCCAAAACTATAGTTTGTTAACAAGAAATTTGTGGAGTGGTTGAAAAACGAGTTTTAATGACTTCAACCTAAATGTATGTAAACTTCTGACTTCAACTGTATAACATTTACGGTTAAATTACCATGTACCTGTTTAAAAAGTACAAGTTCAATTGGTTTACATCGCATTTTCAACTCTACTGATGGTTTTGTCACACACAAAAGGTGCATTGTATAGCAAATGTGACCACTGGCCTTGGCACATGCGCTCTACACAGATGCATTCGGGTTTAACCTATGTGATGAGATTATAATAGACAAAAGAGAAAGCGTTTTTTTTGTCAAACAGCCAATCATCGATCCTCATGTCACCAGAATAAGACCCTCAATATTTATTGGAAAGGAGCATCAAGCTGATCTCAGTGTACTTTCACCACCCTGTGAAGTTCGTTGTTTATTTAATCTGTAGCCTAATAAACTGCATGCTTTCCCAATTCGCAATGGGAGGACAACACGATATATCATCACGTGACTCAAAAGTTTGCTTCGATATGTTAGTTATGTCGACATTTGTGCATAAGTGTTTCCACTGCCGTTTCTCTCATAATTACATTTACAGACACACAAAAGCCCTATCTTGTCTAGTGTGTTGTTGACATTTGGAACATTTTCCAACAAATTTGCAGTTTCCATCAGGCCTGTCACTTTTTCCTGGCGTGTACTTTACTCGCATAAAAAGGTTGGATGGAAACCTGGTTGCTGTGTGCCTGTCCCTTTTAAGTTAATCTAAACAGACTTTCAGACATGCGAAAGGCTGCAAGACTCAGACAGTGGCAATGTGGGACACGCAACAGTTTTCATGCTGCTGCAAAATATAGTTTATTCTGCTTGTTTCCTTTCCCCTTTGTCTGTTCCTATTGGAATTGTGGGGAGGCAGTGTGTGGCTGTGGCAGGAGCTGAGTCAAGCACTTCTCCATAGCACTCCTGTTGTGTTGGGGATAGCACTACCCTACACTCAGGCTTGTGCCAACCTCAGTCATAAGGGAGAGATTGTTGAGCTAAAGGCAGCGGGATGAGAATCCTATGGAAGCGTTTAGCTGCCGATGCTATGTTTGTTTTACATTTTCCCTCTGGTGTGGTTAAGTAGGTCTATACCTTGCTTTCCACAGCTTCTCAAAATCACATTTAGGCTACTAGTATTACGCTCTGTAGTGAAATCAGTGCACCACTGTTGGGCACTAGATGCATTGCTAAATGGAGAGCCCCCCCCCCCCCCCCCCCCAAAAAAAAATGTTGATGCATCTATTATTTTGCAATAAGCAATTTAACCTACTACTTGTCATGTTATTTGTAACAGCTGACATCATATCCACTGTGGAATTCAATCACTCTGGGGAGCTACTAGCCACTGGGGACAAGGGGGGCCGCGTTGTGATCTTTCAGCAGGAGCTAGAGGTAAGTAAAGGATCCTGCTCAACACAGTCCACTAAAATCAATTACTTGACTGAATCTTGTCTCAGAATCTGTTATGCATGTTGTCATTGAGTAGAGCAAGAACCAGCCACAGTGCCGTGGGGAGTACAATGTTTACAGCACCTTCCAGAGCCACGAGCCCGAGTTCGACTACCTGAAGAGCCTTGAGATCGAGGAGAAGATCAACAAGATCCGGTGGCTGCCTCAGAAGAACGCTGCACAGTTCCTCTTGTCCACAAATGGTCAGCAGAGCAGTGTGTGCATGTAGCCTTATCCTCCCCAGCCCTTCCTCTGGTGAAGATGGGGAAACTCTAGATAAGCTGTTTTTATTAATTTGACTCATTTGTATGATTTGAATAGGAGAGGGATCAACATAAATATTTAGCTTGTGCAGAAGCAGTGTGACATACATGTGTGTTGTCTTGCAGATAAAACTATAAAGCTGTGGAAAATCAGTGAACGGGACAAGCGACCAGAGGGGTACAACCTCAAGGAAGAGGATGGGCGCTACAGAGACCCCACTACTGTCACAACACTACGGGTGTGTAGACCTTCACGTACCCACTACCTATACCCTACACACTCAGAGACCCCAACACTGACACACGTTTGTAGACTCACCCTATACACCTAATTCTATACACGCACAACTCATACTACAGAACCTGCTAAATCTCTTCTTCACCATAGGTCCCAGTGTTTCAGCCGATGGACCTGATGGTTGAGGCCAGCCCCAGGCGAGTGTTTGCTAATGCACACACCTACCACATCAACTCCATCTCGGTCAACAGTGACTGTGAGACCTACTTGTCTGCTGATGACCTTCGCATCAATCTCTGGAACCTAGAGATCACTGACCGCAGCTTTAGTATCCTCTGTTTGGTCACCATCACGTTTCCTTTCAGTCTGTTTCAGTCTGTCTGATGAACACCGTGTCTGATGAAGGTGATCTTGATCCATCTCAATTTCCTGCTGTCTGATTTTTTTTTTAACAGTCTGTGTGTGTGTGTGTGTAGACTTTGTCTTGGATAGTACTGTAATCAATTTCACTGAGAGAGTTCAATAAAGCACAATTCAAGTAATTTGTGGGATAGGGTAGTTCAGGAGCCCCCTTATCTGTGGTGGTGTCAGAGCTGTTATGTTTGCCCTTGACCTCACTGACCTCCTCAGACATTGTGGACATCAAGCCAGTCAACATGGAGGAGCTGACAGAGGTGATTACAGCAGCAGAGTTCCATCCAAACCAGTGCAACACATTTGTCTACAGTAGCAGCAAGGGCACCATCCGCCTCTGTGACATGAGAGCATCAGCTCTCTGTGACCAGCACTCCAAACGTAAGTGGCATCTGACAGTGGAGTCAAAGATTTTAGTTTCAGACAGAAGAATGCTGTGCCCTGTGGAGACGACTAGGTAAAGTGACTAAAATGGTATATTGATTGAAATGACTACTACATGTACCCAGTTTTTTGGAGACAGGTTAAAAGTACTGAGAAGCCCAGAAATGTCAGAGACCTTGGAAGCAGAAATGTCAGAGACCTTGGAAGCAGATGTTTCAAGAGTCCATTCCTGTCATTGACTACTCAATCAATCAAATTTATGTATAAAGCCCTCACATCAGCTGATTTCACAAAGTGCTGAACAGAAATCTAGCCAATGAACTGACTAAGCGAGCACACTTCTCCTTGTCTCATTCAGTGTTTGAAGAGCCTGAAGATCCAAGCAATCGTTCATTCTTCTCTGAGATTATCTCTTCCATCTCTGATGTCAAGTTCAGCCACAGTGGGCGCTACATGATGACCCGGGACTACCTGTCCGTCAAAATCTGGGACCTCAACATGGAGTCCCGTCCAGTAGAGACTTATCAGGTCAGCTGGTGTCTGTGTGGTGGGAGATGGTGGCATCATGGATGTTGCGTCCAAAATTCTATTTGCTTGTCAAATTTGATATATATATATATATCAAAGTCTTCCAGTAGGGGGAGATATAGTGTATACATGTGTCCTTTACGTGTACACCTGTCCTGTATTGACCTTTGTTGTATTTGATGGTTTTCAAGCAAGGATACATTCAGTTGATTATTGTATCATTTGTTATCATTTGATGGTATGCTTATATTAGACTGAACCAATATATTTGCACAAAAAAATACAATGTACTGTTTTCGGTGTCTTGATAAACTATAATTTTCCTCCCAACAGGTCCATGAATACCTCAGGAGTAAACTGTGCTCACTCTATGAGAACGACTGCATCTTTGATAAGTTTGAGTGCTGCTGGAATGGAAACGACAGGTGAGAGTCAAGTTTAGCGTTAGGTTTAGAATTATGAATAGCTGTCTGACATTGATCATGAAGTTGATGCTGTATGATACATTATATCAGGGATGGGCAACTCCAGTCCTCTGGGGCTGGAGTGGTGCCCCCCCTCCCTAACAGATACAGCTGATAAAAAAAAAAATGGTATTCTAAACTGAAGATCATGATTAGTTGTTTATAGGAGTCCGGTGTGTTAGCTGGGGCAATCAATCAGGCCCCCGAGGACTGAAGTTGCCCATCCCTGCATTAGATCAATGTTAGACATTGAGGACACATTAAAGAGTAATAGTTGTATTTATTACTATGTTGTACATAGTAATGTTATGTTCCATTTGGCCTACAGAAGAAAGGCTGTAGATACTGTAAGATACAGTACATGGGGATATCCCCTCATCTGAACTGAGCGACACAGGCCTTATCAAAGGCTTCCTTTATCGCTGTCCAACAGAACTCAAGGCTCACCCTTGCATTTTCATGTGACTCCGCCTACAGTTTGATAAACGGCATTGGCACTTGGATTGGAACCGGTTGCTATGGTCAGATTACATGAAAATAGAGCTATTTGGCATTGAAAAACAGAAGCCTATGCAGAAAAGTACCTCATACCTACAGTAAATTATGGTGGAAATGGTTAATTGACCACAAAATCAACATATTTGCAATGGCCATCTGTCTCCGGACTTGAAAATCTGTACTTTGAATTGAAGAGGGCAGTCCATAGCAGCAGACAAAGTATATCAATGATCTGAACATATTTTGTATGGAATGATGGTTTAAGATCCCTCCCAACATGTTCTCCAATCTCAACATTTTAGAAAAAGGTTGTGCCATTATCCTCTCACGGGGAGGGTGTTAGACTACTGAAAACATGGGTGCCAATAGTTTTGACCTGTATCTTTTTGACTTTTTAAAAATTACTTGTTAAACAATATCTCTTTCTCTGAGCTATTGTATTAGTATAAAAAAAATAGAATTTCCCCCTTTTTGCATACTGTATAGGTTAGTGTTTATTTTTAAAAGTATTTTTGCTTATCTTTATCAAGGGTGCCAATTATTATGGACCTGACTCTACATTTATTTTTTATTTAACATTTATTTAACTAGGCAAGTCAGTTAAGAACATATTCTTATTTACAATGACGGCCTAGGAACAGTGGGGTAACTGCCTTGTTCAGGGGCAGAACAACATTTTTACCTTGTCAGCTCGGGGATTCGAACTAGAAACCTTTCAGTTACTGGCCCAATGCTCTAACCACTAGGCTACCTGTCGCCACAATACAGTTGAATTTTGTACGGTCTTAATATGCCTGAGATAAATAAGTGTATTGATTCTGTGATTGAAAGACTGATGTGAAACCACTGTCAGTCTGCCACTACCTCAGTTTCATTCCCCACCCTTGTCCTCCTCAGTGTTGTGATGACGGGCTCATACAACAACTTCTTCAGGATGTTTGACCGAGGCTACCGGCAGGATGTGACCCTGGAGGCGTCTCGGGAAAGCAGTAAGCCTCGTTCTGTGCTCAAGCCCCGCAAGGTGTGCACAGGTGGGAAGCGCAAGAAGGACGAGATCAGTGTAGACAGCCTGGACTTTAACAAGAAGATCCTCCACACGGCCTGGCACCCTCAGGACAACATCATCGCCGTGGCCACTACTAACAACCTCTATATATTTCAGGACAAACTGTAACAAATATTCAATGAACCCTTCATATCCCAGATCCCACTTTAGCCTCACTACTCTGGTCCCCAACATCTCAACTGGAGAAGTGCAGCAAAACGCCTCTGTTTTGATGGCTTTCTTAGTCTTATTTCCTGTTCAGGGGGCTCCAACAGTACCACACTTCTTCTGCCACATTGCAACTGTTGTCCACTACATCCCAAAGGGAACACTTTTTTAACACTAGTCTTTGAGATATTGATATGTTGCTAATTTAACGGTTTTGGTGCCACAAGCATTTTTTATATATACAAGCATTTTTTTCTTTTGATAGGAAGTTGTTCCCTCCCACCCCTCCATTGTTGACACAGATCACAACATTGCTATTCTTCACTGACCAAATTGGCAAGCTGACAGCTCTCAATTTTTGTCCCAGGCCATTTGTCAAATTTCCAAGTTTGCTCACCCTCTTTCACATACAGTACACACTTACTCTAAACATTGATGTAGACACGTATACACACACACACACACAATAGCTCAACTCAGTTGGTGGGCTGGGTTGGGATCTAGGGGTAATTTCGAGACAACTATGTAGAATATAGAGTTAGCCAGTCTGAGACTATAGACAAGGGTTAACCGTCTGGTAAGCACAGTGCCCTTCTCCAGAGGTAGCCTACAGTATGAAGCCATTGCTTTTCCAAGTAAACGGTAGTGGGCAGAGGCATTGCAGCCTAATCTCCTTCTTGCACTTAGAGTGCCACCATGTACAGCTCAGCACAGAGGCTCCAGTGCAGTAATTGCAGGAGAAAGACAGGCCTGCCTTGGCTGACCTGCATAACTTGTCCGTTTTTAAATGTAAGCGTGGCACCCATTTGTACCTCTGCTGCTCAGTTCCATGCATGCGTCTTGACTTATGCTTCTTGTGAATTTTTAAGTTTTCCCTCTGGATCAAGTTTTTTTGTTTGTTTTTTAATGATGTTTTGTACTTCAGATAAAGAATAATCACTATAATTAGTTTATTTTTGTATGAATTAAGAAGACAGAAATATTGATTGATATCCTTTAATCCCTTCGCACTACTTGGTGTAGTCTGATCACTGTTGTCTATTAAGCTGTAGGTTTTGGACTGGTCTATGGACTGAAGGATTACTTGGACTGGTGAAAGTTAATGTGACTTACTGTGTTAAATTCACGTGGGCTGCGGGTTTGAAGATGGAGTGCATATTAATGTGCCATTAAGAAAGGCTTTATGCATGTTGGATGTCCAAATAAGTATTTTCAGGTATGTGTCACTGTGGAATCATAATGGTTATTCGTTTTTGTATTTGGGTTACTGTAACCGATATTGACTGGAATGGATTCGGGTGCTTCTGAGTTTAAGCTAGTTCATTTGCGCTAATTGTTTTAACTCCGGTGTGGATCTGTGTGCATCCGTTTGTTTGCCATGGCTGTGTTTTCAAAAAAATTGCACTGAGTCAAATATCATTTTATTATTAATAGCCCATTGTACGTTGAGAATGGGAAAGGCATTATCTGTTTGCTTCAGTTTGACTGAAGAAATGCTCTTAACCGCATGTTCACTGAGTATCAGGTTTATTGACTAGACAGGGTTACTGACTTGAAATATTTTATGAAACAATATTTTCTCTCTTTGATTGTGCGTAAGTTCTTTATGCAGGAAACAAACGAAACTGTTAAGTGAGTCGTGTTAGTGGGTATCATTGGATGGAATTACTGGGTAATGTCAGCTCAGGGCATTGGAGACAGTATTTCAAATAAACGGCATTTCCAGCGTTTGTACTGTATTTAGTCAATGTGGCATTCTTTGTTTATTTTGGGAGGTAAATGATTTTTTCTTCTGTCTGTAGCACATGGCTACGCGAATACTTGATTGACGAGATACCAATTGTGAGCCATTTGATCGTAATAAGTTAGCATTAAGAGTATCAATTGAGTCTCATTTACTAGTAAGGCTACCAATAAGCACTATTGCAGACTGCAATAAAGGTCATTAGCTCTACTGGTGTTGTGAGGGTCACTTCCTCATGTCCTTGTTGAATACTTAGATTTTCTTATGTTTGTTTTGTGGACAGTTTATAATGGCTGTCACTTATAATAGCTGTTGTGAAAATGTGTCATGACATGAGGAACAAGAGTAGCCTACTACTAGCCTAATGTTTAGGTATGGTTAAGATGTAAAATGCTCAATAGGAGAAGCAACACGTGATACCCCTAACCCCATACCGCCATTACACTCTTGGCATTAGAACATCACGGCTCAGTTACCGTACAAATGTAATTGTTGCCACAGATCGGCTCTTATTTTATATATATATATATATATATATATATACATACAAATATACATACATACAGTTGGAAGTTTACATACACCTTAGCCAAATACATTTAAACTCAATTTTCACAATTCCTGACATTTGATCCTAGTAAAAATTCCCTGTCTTAGGTCAGTTAGGATCACCACTTTATTTTAAGAATTTGAAATGTCAGAAGAATAGTATAGAGTGATTTATTTCTGTCTTTCATCACATTCCCAGTGGGTCAGAAGTTTACATACACTGAATTTTGGCCCATTCCTCCTGGCAGAGCTAGTTTAACTGAGTCAGGTTTGTTGTAGGCCTCCTTGCTCGCACACAATTTTTCAGTTCTGTCCACAAATTTTCTATAGGATTGAGGTCGGGGCTTTCTGATGGCCACTCCAATACCTTGAATTTGTTGTCCTTACTCTGTTTTGCCACAACTTTGGAAGTATAATTGGAGTCATTGTCCATTTGGAAGACCCCATTTGTGACCCAAGTTTTAACTTCCTGACTGATGTCTTGATGTTGCTTCAATATAGTCCCTCCTGCAGCAAAACACCCACACATGATGCTGCCACCCCCGTGCTTCACGGTTGGGATGGTATTCTTCAGCTTGCAAGGCTCCCCCTTTTTCCTCCAAACATAACAATGGTCATTATGGCCAAGCAGTTCTATTTTTGTTTCATCAGACCAGAGGACATTTCACCAAAAAGTACGACCTTTGTCTCCAAGTGCAGTTGCAAACCGTATGTCGATATAGGACTCGTGGATATAGTTGCTTTTGTACCTGTTTCCTCCAGCATTTTCACAAGGTCCTTTGCTGCTGTTCTGGGATTGATTTGCACTTTTCGCACCAAAATACGTTAATCTCTAGTTAATCTCTAGGAGACAACGCCTCTCTTTCCTGAGTGGTTTGACAGCTGTGTGGTCCCATGGTGTTTGTACTTGCGTACTATTGTTTTTGTAGCTGGATGTGGTACCTTCAGGCGTTTTGGAAATTGCTCCCAAGGATCAACCAGACTTGTGGAGGTCTACAAAAAAAAAAATCTGAGGTCTTAGCTGATTGCTTTTGAATTTCCCATAATTTCAAGCAAAGAGGCACTGAGTTTGAAGGTAGGCCTAGAAATACATCCACAGGTACACCTCCAATTTCTCAAATGATGTCAATTAGCCTATCTGAAGCTTCTAAAGCTATGACAACATTTTCTGGAATTTTCCAAGCTGTTTAAAAGCACAGTCAACTTAGTGTATAAACTTCTGACCCCTGGAATTGTGATACAGTGAAATAATCTGTCTAAACAATTGTTGGAAAATTTACTTGTCATGTACAAAGTAGATGTCCTAACCGACTTGCCAAAACTATAGTTTGTTAACAAGAAATTTGTGGAGTGGTTGAAAAACAAGTTTAAATGACTCCAACCTAAGTATGTAAACTTCTGACTTCAACTGTATATCTCTGCTGTCAGTTTAGACTAAAACAATACTTGGAGACACCTGAACAAAATAAAATAATACTTTCCTCCATACACTCCTGTCTTCACAACTCTTGTCTAAAGCCACGAAATGTCATTCAGAAGGACCTAATTGCCTTTTTCATAGCAGAGGAAATTAGATAAAGTATGTTTCCTGAAGTGACTGGCGGCTTGTCAGGCAGGAGAATGCCCAGGAGAACTTAAATATAATGTATTCACAGGACTCACAACAGAATGCACTTTTTATTTTTGTGAATTTCTTTTATTTGTATGTTTTGTTTTGAGGGACTCTTGATAAAGATTGGGAAATTCTGGGTGATTTAAAAGAAAAAGGAATACAGCAGTTTTAAAGGTTCACAGTATAGGTCTGTTTGCATTTGTCAAACAGAATAAAATACAGTTTAGGTTAATGAGTAATAAAGAATGAATAAAATAATTGTAATACGTTTCTGACTTCTTTCACAGTGAGATGACTTGTATAATGTTCTCATATAGGAAAGTGTCTTGTCATTACATACACAAGCACCATTTGAAAATTGAGAAAATAAAGCAAGAGAAGACTATTTAAATGCGAAATACAAGGAATACACATCACAAACAAATGTTTATTTGCGTTGGTGCATATTTTGCACAACAAATTAAAGTTCGTGAAATAATTTGGTGACGTCTCTTCTCAGGTGAGCCAATCATATATGATACGCCTGCGCGCGCTATCGCTTGCGTGTCATGTTGACAAACGCTAAAGACGGAGCTGGCAACATGTCCGCCACTGCTGCTGCTCAGCAAAACAATAACGAGGAGCCTAGCCTAAACGGTAAGTTTCACCGACAACCTTTTTGAACAATCAAGAGTTTTGAAAACATGTCCACCAAATGTGCTTGCTTTTCATGGTAAATGTTTTTAACAAAACATCGCAAAAGTTGCCTCCCAGGTTAGAATTTATTCTGCTTCCTTAGGGCGGGAGGAGCTCTTAATATTGTTTAAACGTCACCCTTATTGCTCCAATTGATTTACTTTGAATGTTTGAGTGACAGGATTTCAACCAACCATGGAAGGATACCACTGAACTAGTTTGTCTTGGGGCGGGCTTAATCCATATCAAAACATGTCTGAAAAGAAAATTATAAATGAAATGTGTCGAATCCGAACAAATTCCCTGTTTTAAATAATGAAATGTGTTTACATAACTCCAGCTACTCATAAGCTTTTATGGTTTGAGTTGCACACATTCAGTGCATTGTCGATTTTCTGAATCCACACACAGGCGAATGGAATGCACTCACTAGACAACGTTTTTGCCATGCGAAACACACATTTCTAGACGTTTGCATACAGCATGTCTACGTATGTGCGTTTTCCTGCAGAGAACATGTGCATATAATTATTTTTTTAAATCCAGGAGGTGGGACCAATTCGCTATTATTCGAGTCACAAGCAAGTCACAGATCGAGTTCCAATTAGAACGGGTCAAATACAAGTCGTGCATTCTAAGGGCAAGTCCAGTTGTCACAAGTTTTTTAAATGTAAATTCTCAAGTCAATAAAAAATGTGCTATACGGGCAATGAATTGTTCAAATACAATTGTATTTGTCACATGCGCCGAATACAACCTTACAGTGAAATGCCTACTTACAAGCCCTTAACCGACAATACAGTTTTAAGAAAAGGGGGGGGGGGGGGTCTAATTATTAAGGAGCAACAATACAATAACAGTAGCGAGGCTATATACAGGGGGTTCCGGTGCTGGGGCACGGGTTAGTCGCGGTAATTGATTTAATATGTACATGTTAGGTAGAGGTAAAGTGACTATGCATCGATAATAAACAAGAGTAGCAGCAGCGTAAAAATGTGGGGTGGGGTCAATGCAAATATTCCGGATAGCCATTTGATTGACCCATCAACTGTTCAAGAGTCTTATGGCTTGGGGTTGAAGCTGTTATTAAGAAACCTTTTTGACCTAGAGTGGCTGGAGTCCTTGGCAATTTTTTGGGGCCTTCTGGTATAGAGGTCCTGGGTGGCAGGAAGCTTGACCCCAGTGATGTACTGGGCCGTTCACACTACCCTCTGTGGTCCCTTTGCGGTCGGAGGCTGAGCAGTTGCCATACCAGGTGGTGATGCTTTCGCTGGTGCAGCTGTTGAACTTTTTTGAGGATCTGAGCAACCATGCCAAATCTTTTCAGTCTCCGTGGTGTGAATAGGCGTTGTCGTGCCCTCTTCACGACTGTCCTAGCCTATTTGAGACAACCATACAGCCATTTTCATTATTCTATCTTCAACTCTTCAATTCTATCTTTGTTGTTCATTTTTACTACAAATTCAAATGTGAGCTTTGTAGGTAAATGCTCAATTTCAAGCACTTTTGACATAACAAAATACCAGTAGGCCTATGCTAGTAATTGTTGCTTGATGCCCCATTATTGCTGGTGAGTTTGCAAGGTAAACAGTTCATATTCTTGATCACCGAACAATTTTTTTTATCTGCATATTCATTTATGGCAATCCTCTCTCCATACAATTGGATGTTTACGCTGCACCCGGTCCTATTGCTGTAAAGTAAATCAGCAATCTGTTTGCTAGCGCAAGGATTTTCTAACTTTTTGACCCCCACAAAGGCGTACTTCAAAGCTTACGCACAATCACTGCACAGATGTAGCCTGTCATTACAGCCATAAATAGTGATGCATTTTCAAACAAGATTTTGAAATTAACATCGTTTTACACCTGCATTTTGAGATGAGTCATTCAAGAAAGCAGTCAATATCAACTAGGGATATCATGTCACGTTGACCAGATAGTAGCTCATATCCCGCTTAAGGTCTAATACTGTATAAGCTGTTTACATACATGCACCTTTTGATGTCCCGCTCAATGAGTATCCCTCTAACTACAAATAAACAGAATATTCCTAATTTAAGTTCATATGGGTTAAATGGAATAATAACTGATATATGGACACTGACTGTAGGCCTATAACATCTCACATGTAGTCTAATATATTTTCTTGCAGTAAAATTATAAAAGAAATATTCATGTTGTCTCAGGAACAGGAGTGGAGAAATGTGATTTCTTTCAGCGTCTCTTGAGAGAATGTGTGGGTAATGTCTTTGACACTGTTCTGCAAGCAGACAATTTTAACCTTAAAATATGCACCCAGTACGAAACAAAGTTTTATTAGAAATGTTTTTCTCAAATGTTTTTCTCCTTAAAACTGGTCAAACTGATGACATTTCTCACAGGACCAATTGTTCCACTGTTTTTTAAAATTACATTTTTACATTTAGCCTTTATTTGGCAAGTCAATTAACATGCATGAAACCAAGGCTTTTACATTTAGAGAAGTCAACAAATGAGAGTGCCTGGGGAATGGAAGTGGTGCTGAGGGCTGCAGGGCCTGGGTTAACCTCTACATCACCAGAGGAACAGGAGGAGGAGGAGGAGGAGGAGGATAAGGCTAAAGGCTAAGAACTTATAACTTACATTTGTTTATCAACTGTAGTTTGATACATGCAGCTTCTCTTCTATTATAACTTGTTGCCCCAGAAGACTAAATAAAGTAGTGCTTACCAGAATAATGTCTTACAACGATAGAATAAATGCATTAGTAATCTAGTTAACACCAGTGAAGTTGTCTGTTTCGTTTAGGGACAGGTGAGAAAAAGCAATAACTCAAAAACAATAACGTTTGAGCTCCCGAGTGGCACAGCAGTCTAAAACACTGCATCACAGTGCTAGAGGCATCACTACAGACCCTGGTTCAAACCCTGACTATCACAACTGGCTATGATCGAGAGTCCCATAGAGCGGCGCACAATTGGCCCAGCGTCGTATGGGTTAGGGGAGGGTTTGGCCGGGTTAGGCCGTCATTGTAAATATCAATTTGTTCTTAACATTAGAAGCCTCCTCCCAAAGTTTGTTTTATTCAATGCTTTAGCACACACTGCCGACCCTGATGTCCTAGCCGTATCTGAATCCTGGCTTATGAAGGCCACCAAAAATCCTGAAATTTCCATCCCCAACTACAACATTTTCCGACAAGATAGAACTGCCAAAGGGGGCGGAGTTGCAATCTACTGCAGAGAGAGCCTGCAGAGTTCAGTCATACTATCCAGGTCTGTGCCCAAACAACTCAAGCTTCTACTTTTGCCGCTTGTTATAGACCCCCTTCAGCACCCAGCCGTGCCCTGGACACAATATGTGAATTGATTGCCCCCCATCTATCTTCAGAGATCGAACTGTTAGGTGACCTAAACTGGGATATGCTAAACACCCCGGCCGTCCTACAATCTAAGCTAGATGCCCTCAATCTCACACAAACTATTAAGGAGCCTACCAGGTACAACCCTAAATCTGTAACCATGGGCACCCTCTTAGATATCATCCTGACCAACTTGCCTTCTAAATACACCTCTGCTGTTTTCAACCAGGATCTCAGCGATCACTGCCTCATTGCCTGTGTGAATGATGGGTCTGCGGTCAAATGACCACACTTCATCACTGTCAAACGCTCCCTAAAACACTTCAGCGAGCAGGTCTTTCTAATCGACCTGGCCCGGGTATCCTGGAAGGATATTGACCTCAACCTGTCAGTACAGGATGCCTGGTTTCTCTAAAAGTGCTTTCCTCTCCATCTTAAATAAGCATGTCCAGTCAAAACAAATGTAGACCTAAGAACAGATACAGCCCTTGGTTCACCCCAGACTGGACTGCCCTTGACCAGCACAAAAACATCCTGTGGGCGTTCTGCATTAGCATCGAATAGCTCCTGCGATATGCAACTTTTCAGGGAAGTCAGGAATCAATATAGTCAGTTAGGAAAGCTAAGGCTAGCTTTTTCAAACAGAAATTTTAATCCTGTAGCACTAATTCCAAAAGGTTTTGGGTCACTAACGTCCATGGAGAATAAGAGCACCTCCTCCCAGCTGCCCACTGCACTGAGGCTAGGAAACACTGTCACCTCCGATAAATCTACGATAATGGATTATTTCAATAAGCATTTTTCTACAGTTGGGCATGCTTTCCACCTGGCTACCCCTACCCCGGCCAGCAGCTCAGCACCCTCTGCAGCAACTTGCCCAAGCCCCCCCCCCTCCCCATTTCTCCTTCACCCAAATCCAGACAGATGATGTTCTGAAATGGCTGCAAAATCTGGATCCCTACAAATCAGCTGTGCTACATAATCTGGACACTCCCTTTCTAAAATTATCCACTGAAATTGTTGCAACCTCCTATTACTTGCCTGTTCAACCTCTTTCATATCGTCTGAGATCCCCAAAGATTGGAAAGATGCCGCTGTCATCCCCCTCTTCAAAGGGGAAACACTCTAGACCCAAACTGTTATAGACCTATATCCATCCTGCCATGCCTTTCTAAAATCTTTGAAAGCCAAGTTAAACAGATCAATGACCATTTTGAATCCCACCGTACCTTCTCCACTATGCAATCTGGTTTCCAAGCTGGTCATGGGTGCACCTCAGCCACGCTCAAGGTCCTAAACGATATTATAGCCGCCATCGATAAGAGACAGTACTGTGCAGTTGTCTTCATTTACCTGGCCAAGGCTTTCGAATGTGTTAACCTGCGTTAACAAACCTCCAAATGAGATTCAATGCCATAAAACACACCTTCCATGGCCTCCAACTGCTTTTAAATGCTAGTAAAACTAAATGCATGCTCTTGAACCGATTGCTGCCTGCCCGACTAGCATCACACCTCTGGATGGTTCTGACTTAATATGTGGACAACTACAAATACCTAGGTGTCTGGTTAGACTGTAAACGCTCATTCCAGACTCACATTAAGCATCTCCAATCCAAAATGAAATCTATAATCGGCTTCCTATTTCGCAACAAAGCCTCCTTCACTTATGCTGCCAAATATACCCTCGTAAAACTGATCATCCTACCGATCCTTGACTTCGGAGATGTCATTTACAAAATAGCCTCCAACACTCTACTCGGCAAATTGGATGCAGTCTATCACAGTGCCATCCATTTTGTCACCAGAGCCCCATATACTACCCACCACTGTGACCTGTATGCTCTCGTTGGCTGGCCATCGCTACATTTCTTCGCCAAACCCACTGGCTCCAGGTCATCTATAAGTCTTTGCTAGGTAAAGCCCGGCCTTATCTCAGCTCACTGGTCACGATAGCAACACCCACCCGTAGCACAGACTCCAGCAAGTATATTTCACTGTTCATCCCCAAAGCCAACACTTCCTTTGGCCGCCTTTCTTTCCGGTTCTCTGCTGCCAATGACTGGAATGTATTGCAAAAGTCACTGAAGTGAGAGAGACCTTTCTCCCTCACTAACTTTTTGCATCAGCTGTCAGAGCAGCTTGGGAGGCTTGGGCACTGTACCTGTAGACAGCCGATCTGTAAATAGCACACCCACCTACCTCATCCCCAAATTGTTATTTATACTCTTGCTCTTTTGCACCCAAGTATCTCTACTTGCACCTCACCATCTACACATCTATCACTCCAGTGTTAATGCTAAATTGTAATTATTTTGCCTCTGGCCTATTTATTGCCTTACCTCCCTACTCTTCTACATTTGCATACACTGTACATCGATTTTTCTATTGTGTTATTGACTGTACGTTTGTATATGTGAACTGCTTTGCTTTATCTTGGCATGGTCGCAGTTGTAAATGAAAACTTGTTCTCAACTGGCCTACCTGGTTGAAATAAAGGTGAAATAAAATAAATCAGAAACTTGTCTAAATTAGGGGTGAATGTAGCAATTATGCTCTGCGGTTCAGTACGGAGTATCAGCAAAGTGAATTATGGTGGATTGAACTGCGCAGGTAGGTAGTTATTTTTGAAGTGATTTGTTTGACAATCAGATGAAAACATCACACAACACCCATAAAATGCTAAACTCAGCCTGCGCAGACCGTGTAAAGCAACAGTAAACAGGAGAAAATGTTCACATGCCACAGTATCCCATCTAAGATCAACATATCCCAGGCATCTTATCCGGGTTCTCATAACCGGGATACAAGCTTTTAATTTTTTTTATTTAAAGGATATGATGTTTACATGTGTCCACTCAAAAGCAGAATACTTGAGATCCCGAATAATAACGGGATATTGGTTTGCATGTTAACATGGTCATTGTCACTTCTCTGGAGTCAAGAGCAAGCAGGATCATACTTGTAAGAAGCGGTTGTTGCAGGATTGAATGGAAATCATGATCTGTCTTTAGCCATTTTTCTTCCTCACAAATATCTTAATTAGTTTGCCAGAATGCTACATCTTCATCTCAAAATAATTTGAAGGGTGTGTGATGTTACAGCTATCTTTAGACTTTATATAGCCAGTACCACCACTGAGGTGTATAATTAACCCACCCAAACTAGGCCTATCTGAAATATGATCAATGAAATCACCAGGTAGCCTATTGTTGTGACAAAGATGTGTCTGTAGAAGATTGCTAAATGGTACTTAATATGGATTAATGTAGGGAGGCTACATTAATGGCAGGCAAGTGCTTTCTGGTCACTAATCTGAATATGTGTGCCCGCCTTTGCGCGCCAATGCTGATGATTGGTCAACAGTCAAGATGCACAACTTTTTGGTTCTGAAGCACAGATTAGATGATTTTGAAACAAGAATTTGGTGCATTTCCGTAGGCCTATGTGACCAGGTTGAATAAGCGAAGGTATAAATATAAAATACAAATGGTAGGCTACACTCACAACCCACCCAAAACCTTTTCACTGAGCAAGCTCACCTGATCTGTGTTGACTGATAGTTTGCTGGTCCAATTAGAGGGCCAAGTGTGTTTCACTTTTCTTTTCTTTTTTTGCAAGTGTGATACAGTGGCTGCGTGGAGAGTAATTCACGGAGACTCTATGCCACAAAGTAAGTGACAAAACATTATAAAACCTGGCCAGATAACTATCCAGTCAAATAAGAGTCCTGAGCATTAAGGCTCCAAGTTATTTTATTTTTTATATCATGTTGAGTCTCAAGTCCAAGTCATGCGACTCAAGTCCACACCTATCAATTGCCCATAATACTTAGTGATAGGTTAGTGTGTCATCATACCATATCCTTACAAGGCTTTCTCATAATAAGATTGATACTAGATAGGCTTCTCAATGTCTCAATCTAATCCGTAATAAAAATGTTAGTTTTTTTTTTTGGTAAGGGTGGTAAATCTGTTTGGGTAGGAACTGTCAAAAGTAAACCTTGCAGATAACGCAATAGGTATATTGTCTACTTCCACCCACAATGACTGCTACTGTATGCTGAACAGTCAATATTGACATGACCATCAGATGCAGTTTCTAAACTGCCCACACAGTCCACGTTGGAGGCAAAAGCACAAGATTATGATGGTATAGGTTTGTATTATCGGTGTCCTTGTATAGTACTTTCTGTTCCTTTTTGTCCCTTTTTATACAGTATGGAGATGCAGGGTGGGTTTCTGGTAGAATGCACAGGGAAAGTCCTAGAAGAGGTTTAGTTAGTTGAATGTTGCTCAGGCGTAACTGGCTAAATAGTCAGGCCCTGTATTTGATGGCCCTGGATTCGATGCTTAGCTTGGTTGCAGAGATTGCATAACTCCCCTCCCTCCTACCCGTACATGCGAGCAGTTTGGATTCCATTCAGGCAGCCTGCTGTTAGAGGCAGTAGCACTATCATTATGAAATGTAGGCTATCATCTGGATAGTGTTTATTTATAGAGAAGCAATCAAATGAAGCAAAATTATGAATAAGAGGCATACTTTTTCAGATGATGGATAGACATAACATCTCTATGCTATGTCTGTTTTATAGAATATGCACATTATGTAAGGGCCTAGATTGGCAATGGCACCACAACCTCACTGACAGTGGCATTCAGGCCACCCCTACTAACCTTGTCCCCAGGCTCGAATTAGAGGGAGAGCTGGCTGGTGGATGAGATTACCCCATTACAAGTCCAATTGATGTCCCCAAGAGAGGAAGTCAGGAATGTTTTGCTTAATAGCCGTGGGTGCTTTTTTATGACTGTGAGCAAAGACTGAGAGCATGCTTTGTTCCAGTTGCGGCTTAAAGCATACTAGACTTTTGAGTCCAGTGCCTTTTTCTAAACTGAAATCTACTGAAGTCTGCTATACTATATATACAAAAGTATGTGGACACCCTTTCAAATAAGTGGATTTGGCTTTTTCAGCCACACCTGTTGCATGGCATACAGCCATGCAATCTCCGTAGACAAACATTGTACTGCCAATGGCTTTACTGAAGAGCTCAGTCGCTTTCAATGTTGCACCGTCCTATGCCACCTTTCCAACAAGTCAGATCATCAGATTTCTGCCCTGCTAGAGCTTCCCCGGTCAACTGTAAGTGCTGTTATTGTGAAGTTGAAACATCTAAGAGCAACAACGGCTTATTCGCGAAGTGGTAGGCCACACAAGCTCACAGCTGGACCGCTGAGTGCTAAAGCACATAGACAATTTTTATCCTCAGTTGCAACACTCACTACCAAGTTACAAACTGCCTCTGGAAGCAACGCCAGCACAACAACTGTTCGTTGGGAGCTTCATGAAATGGGTTTCCATGGCCAGGCAGCCGCAAGTTCAAGCCCAAGTTCACCATGTGCAATGCCAAGCATCGGCTGTAGTGGTGTAAAGCTTGCCGCCATTGGACTCTGGAGCAGTGGCAATGCGTTCTCTGGAGTGATGTTTCACTCATCACCATCTGGTAGTCCGAAGGATGAATCTGGGTTTGGTGGATGCCAGGAGAACGCTACCTGTCCGAATGCATAGTGCCAACTGTAAAGTTTGGCGAATGCCCTTTCCTGTTTCTGCATGACAATGCCCCCTTGCACAAAGCGAGGTCCATACAGAAATGGTTTGTCGAGATTGGTTGTGGAAGAACTTGACTGGCCTGCACAGAGCCCTGACTTCAATCCCATCGAACACCTTTGGGAGGAATTGGAATGCTGACGATGAGCCAGGCCTAATCGCCCAACATCAGTGCCCAACTTTACTAATGCTCTTGTGGCTAAATGGAAGCAAGTCCGTGCAGCAATGTTCCAACATCTAGTGGAAAGCTTTCCCAGAATAGTGGAGTCTGTTATAGCAGCAAAGGGGGGACCAACTCCATATTAATGCCCATGATTTTGGAATGAGATGTTTGAGCAGGTGTCCACATACTTTTGGTCATGTAATGTATGTTTGTTTTTGTTAATGAAGGCAATCATTTCAGTAACATGCACATGCAACCGTAGGTCTACAAAGATCCTCTATTGGTGTCCTTAACATTTAAAACCCATGCATGCATGTCTATTTTTTGTTTTACAAAATTATTCTGCTTTCATGTATATGGAGTTAGGCCTAATCCTCGGCAGCATAGGGTGGTCATCCACTGACTCTCCTTGGTAACATGCACTGCTGTATGTTCCATACAGTGACTTCATTACACATACTGTGAATGGCTGAGACAAACAAGGCCAGACCAAGCACAGACATGTCTCATGCATCTGAGATAAAAGGTCCTAAACGGTAGAAGGGATGCATTCCTCTGCCAGGGGCTCTCTGCTGTAGTCTAAGATTAAATGTAAATGTCTGGATCTCTCTTCGGGCTCAGTGAGTCTTTTTGTGTCATGATGATTTCTCTCTTTTGTTGACATTGTAGCTAATTGCAAGCACTTACAGCAGCTATTTTGTGTTTTCCCCAAGTACCACTGCCTTCATTCTCCAGCTTGCTCATTTGAATTACAATCGTAGCTGCAAGTTCTCTTCTCAAAATGCAATGTTTTTGGTGACGGTGCAGTAAGCCATGCATCGCATTTGAGAACGTCACTTCATCTTTACCATTAGACTTATGTCACTAACATTTGTACTAATACACATACTTCCTCTAAACCCCACTGCCATCTTTGTTTTCAGGGTCATGGGTGGAGTTGGAGATGAATGGAAACAACAGGAACCAGGCCCTGCTGCCAAACTCCACCACACCCTCCCCTGCCCCGGGGAACGGGAATGAGGGGGAGAGTCAGGGCCCTCAGGCCCTGGAGGTGGTGCCAGAGGAGGTGGAGGAGAGTCTGACAGCGGCACTGGAGCATGTGCCCTCATCCTCCTCTATCCACAATGGAGACATGGAGAAGATCCTGCTGGACGCCCAGCACGAGTCCAGCCAGAGCAGCTCCTCCTGCGACAGGTAAGGGAGTGTCATGTTTTTAGTGTACTCCCTAAACTCTGTCCTCCATGTTGAGGTGTTTGTATAATTTGTGTATTCATTTCCTCCTGTGTTGCACCTCCAGTCCTCACAGACCTCCAAGTCCAGATCAGGATGACGGCCAAATCACCTTTGATGTGGAGATGTCCAGTCGGAGAGGGAGCCAGGTACAACAACCCAGCCTGCCCTCATGTCTCTCTTCCTCCATCCATGCCCCTGTCTACACTGTTACACTATAGGCATACAGTAATTCTCTGTTCACATGTGCTCTCTCTCTCCCCCCATCTGCAGTTAGAGGAGGAAGGTCCAGAGAAAAACAAAGAGGATATCATGATGAACAAAGTTGCAGATTGGTCCAGTCGGCCTGAAAACGTTCCACCCAAGTAAGGAGACACACGGCACACTCTAACACAGTGTTGGGCAAGCTACGATCCGGCCCGCGAGCCCATTCAATCCAGCCGGAGGGAGATATAAAGTATAAACATAGAAAATGTAGAAATTACAATGTCCATATATATCTGCTATTTTTCTTCCCCAGCAAAAAACTTTGCGGCCCTATGTGGCCTTTAAAGTTTTCCCACCCCTGTTCTAACACAAAACTGCTAGCCTAAATCATAGCAAAAATAGACGAATGCCAATTTTCTGTGGGATAACAATGCAATTTGTTTCAAGATGATGAACATGTTCAGTGATTATTATTATTATTTTTTTTTTTTGGTTTATTTTGTTTTTTTTTGTAGGGAGTTCCACTTCCGTCACCCCAGACGCTCAGTATCCCTAAGCATGAGAAATAGTGGAGCCATGAAGAAAGGGGGTATCTTCTCTGCTGACTTCCTCAAAGTCTTCATCCCTTCCTTACTGCTATCTCACATTCTTGCCCTTGGCATTGGGTGAGTGACTGTTCCATCTTACACAACTAGCAAATCAAATGGATATGTGAGTATTTGTTGATTGTCTGCTGTTGAATCATTTTCATTAGTGCTGAGCGATTAGTGCTTTTTTGTGATCTGTTCGATTATACATTTTTTGATTTTGCCCTATCACAATAAAACAATTAAAAGTCCCATGGTAGTGACTGCCCATTATTACTTATTAACCATAATTTTTCACATTATGTTAGTTGTGTATTACATTAGTTTTATTTGATAACTTGAAATGATATAATAAAGTAATCTTATTTCTCTAGAGCTGCTGCATATGCTGTCTGACAAAATCACTTTTGTATTTCTTAAATAAGGCATACTTTTATGACTGCTGAATACCAAACTATCAATCACTTAGAGC
Organism: Oncorhynchus kisutch; assembly: GCF_002021735.2. NCBI lineage: Eukaryota > Metazoa > Chordata > Actinopteri > Salmoniformes > Salmonidae > Oncorhynchus > Oncorhynchus kisutch. The sequence continues at coordinate 26,640,251 of NC_034176.2, read as the reverse complement.
ATGTCTTTTCAGGTAGACATACCTTTGCAAAGCAACAGCTGCTCTCTATATCCCCTCACGATCGTGCATTCTTCTGCCTCTTCTGTAGCAGGCATAAGAGACTGGACAAGGTAGATAGATGCGCAATGGATTACGGTCATTGTAGTTGATTACCATGTTTTTGCACTAAACAATGTGGAATATTGGCCTGTTGGAAACTACAACTCCCTACTACATCACACAGTTCAGGCTGGGTCTGATTTACCTTTTAGAGAAAATGTTCGATGTGCGCATTGAGCTCACAGAAGGAAAAACTGAATAAAATGAACCATTGTTGCTCAATTAGCTTTTTAAAAAAACTGTCAGTTAATCGCTCAGCATTGTCATGCTGTACTTACTGTCTCCTTAGGGTCTACATTGGGAAGAGACTCCCCACGCCTTCCACCAGCTCTTTCTAAACCCGAAGTGAAGCAGCACCTGGAAGTCGCATCAAAATTATCCTGTTGACTAGTTGTTACAATGTCTTCATGTGCTTAAATGTCCTCTTTTCCTCTGCATCCATTGTATGCCTAGCTATCTCCTTTTCAACTGTTTTTCCCCCTTTTTAGTTATTTGTACCACTATCTGACAATGACTTACCCAAGTTTTTTGATGTAGTGTGCTTTTGGAGGGTTCATAATTCATAAATGACTGGGAACCTTTTACCTTTTGAAACAGATTGGCTTTGAACAGTAATGACCACTAGCAGCACATAATAGCTAACAGCACCTACCTGAATCTGAGTGTTGTACTTCTGGACAAAATGATTCCTCAAAAGCTGTCTATACTGTACTGCACAAACACTGTGACTGGTATTGGATGGCACAGGGCCTGAAGGTTTGGGAATTTCTCTTAGATTTCTACACAGATTACTTGGCTTAGACCTAGAGATTGTGCTTTGCGTAATCAAGAATTCCTCTACTGCTCCCTACTCCAAGTCAGTAAATTTCATGGTGACTTTTACCTGAACCAAAATAAGCTACATATCTGCAGTACGTCTTTCAATTGGCATTGAGAATTGCAGTAACTGTGAATCAAGTGGTATTGTTGTTCGGATTTGTTAGTTTATTACATGGTTTGGAATAATATTCAGCCCAGACTTATCAATTCAGGAGAAGTTTGCTTTTAATTCCAGCCTATTCTAGTTATACCTAATTTGTGTCATTTAGTAGCCCCAAATAATTTTCTCTGAAGGTGGTCTCTTGGTGAAAGGGTGTGAATAGTGATGCTAGTAGCTACTGCAGATTTCCATTGATTAACAGGAAAACATCCCAGTAGATGGATGCAGAAAGAATGGTACATCTAAATGCAGTACAGGGTAAAGTACGGGGTAAGGGAAAGTTTGAATGAAGACTTTGTGTACAGTAGTTTATACCAATATACACAACCTGCCTGTTGTTCAACAACTCATGTGTCAATGCCACACATTCTACCTTTTGTTTTTCATATCTAATTTATTTTCTCCAAGCTGATTCTATAAACCTTTTGAATGTAAGTTTTCCTGTGTGGTAACACGCCCTCAGTGTATAGATCCAGCCACCATACAGAGTAGGATGTATTGGTGGAATGATGTTATAACTGGCCACAAATAATTCAGTTTTGTTTCCTTTTGGTACACAAAATGACTACTGCATAGTGCCAAATATAGATTTATTTTAATCTCAGCGCTTTCATTACAAAGGTAACACGCACAGTGATTTCTCAACTATTGGACAAGTTTAACTAACACAAACAGTTTCATGCACTCATATCTCCAGTCCTGATAAGTCACCTACCTGGTTTTGACATGTCCTCCGGTGAACATTTTGTGTATGCATGAAATATGTTTCCATTCCCCATAGGCATACATTTCCATAAAGCAGACCATATGTAAGTAATGATTTTTGGATAAATCTTTAACAATTACCTATTTGGTACTGAAATAATTTTATGAAATCTGATAAAGGACCCTTTTTCGTTTTTTTGCAATAGTAAATAGCTTTTTTTTTTCATACACTAAGTAATTATTCTCACATAGCGTGCGATAGGAACTCCTGAGAAAGTATCTTTACAGAACCAGCACTCCACCCCTGCTTGGTTATTTAGGGTTTTGTTTTTTACCTTTTGGGGGGGAAGGGTGAGTGGACAATGGGGATAGATGTGATGATTGTAGTAGGGTTCTTTTTTTTGAGTGGGATTGTTTTTTGTGCCTCTGTTCTTGGTTTGTGCCAACTCAAAGTAACTCCCATTGCATGCATGTCTTTAGCTTGTAATTGGCATTGATTAACTTATTATCATTCATGAGATGCCAAAGGCTGTCATAGCTTTCATTTAATATTGTCAAGTCCATCCTGTATCTAACGCAGAAGAAGTATGTGCATTATCATTGGTTTCATTTTTCTTTGATAATCCAAACTGAAAGATACTTGGTCTTTTCCTTGAACATGTTTTGTTTGTGATATTGATTCTAGTAGCAAGAACTTTCAGCCTTGTTTGATAGTTTTTCCAATTTGATGAAAATCTGACATTAAAATGAGAAATTAACCGCAATTCACTCCAATGTGGTTTTTGAATGGTGAAAACGGATATAACAGAAATGCATTGTAAAACATTGTCAACAGAAGAGGAAGGTGGGTGATGGATTAGTGTCAAGTACTCTGTATCTTGATGCATGAAAAGTAGAAAGAATAGGCAGTGGCAGAGGTGTTTCACATTAATTGGCAGATGTTTATTGAACCTAGACAGCGACTGGGTAGATGTAACAGTACCGTCTCTCCATATTTTCAAACAGTGACGCACTAAATCAATAATATGGTCAAATGAACCACTTTGCATTGATCTGAATATCGGTGAAGGGTTGTAGATTATTGTTGCAAGCAAGGTTTATTGCTGTTATCTCTGACTTGAATAATTGAAACAATGTCAAGTCAACCCTTTTACCAAGTAACTTAGCAGTTGAGGTTTAGAGGAAATATTATGTAAATAGAAAAGTACTATATTAAGATGTCTGTCCTCTTAGCCTCAGCATGCTGTCTCTAAATGAATGCTTACGTTTTTCTCTGTGTATGCCGAAACACTGTTGTGTAAGGAACAGATTCCTCTTGGTTCATCCCATTAATTCATGTTTCTATGATAAATACCTATTTTAACCCATGGTAACAGAGGAGAGGTTTGGGGACCCGCTTCAGACCCCCTCGACTTTTTCCACATTTTGTTACGTTACAGCCTTATTCTAAAATGGATTAAATAGTTTCCCCCTCAATCTACACACACTACCCCCATAATGACAAAGCAAAAACAGGTTTTTAGATTTTTTGTTGTACATTTTATTTAAAATAAACTGAAATCACATTTACATAAGTATTCAGACCCTTTACTCAGTACTTTGAAGCACCTTTGGCAGCAATTACAGCCTTAAGTCTTGGGTATGATGCTACAAGCTTGGCACACCTGTATTTGGGGAGTTGGTGGTTCCAAACTTCTTCCATTTAAGAATGGAGGCCAGTGTTCTTGAGGACCTGCAATGCTGCAGAATCTTTTTTGGTACCCTTCCACAGATCTGTGCCTTGTCACAATCCCCTCTCGGAGCTCTACGGACAGCAGGGGCGGCAGTGTAGCCTAGTGGTTAGAGCGTTGGGCTAGTAACCGGAAGGTTGCAAGTTCAAATCCCCGAGCTGACAAGGTACAAATCAGTCGTTCTGCCCCTGAACAGGCAGTTAACCCACTGTTCCTAGGCCGTCATTGAAAATAAGAATTTGTTCTTAACTGACTTGCCTGGTTAAATAAAGGTAAAATAAAAAAATTCCTTCGACCTCATAACTTGGTTTTTGCTCTGACATGCACTGTCAACTGTGGGACCTCCATATAGCCAGATGTGTGCCTTTCCAAATCATGTACAATCAATTGAATTCACTACAGGTGGATACAACTATCAAGTTGTAGAAACATCTCATGGATGATCAATGGAAACAGGATGCACTTGAGCTCAATTTCAAGTCTCATAGCAAAGGGTCTGAATACTTATGCAAACATTTCTAAACCTGTTTTGGCTGTTATTATGGGGCATTGTGTTTAGATTGAGGGGGAAAATAATTGAATACATTTTAGAATAAGGCTGTAACATAATGTGAAAAAGGGAAGGGGTCTGAATACTTTCTGAATGCACTGTTTCTACATGGACAAACTGCTACTTGGCCACATGGCTATGCGTATGAGTGAATGGCTTCCTTCCTCATTTTTAAAGCAATCTAATTGCATTTATATTAATTTCATGTAAACAGAATATGTTTAATTAAATAATTAAATCAACATGCACACCTGACTGTCATATTGTTTGATGAAACATAACAGCATTTAATCCATAAGGTTCCACACACTATATTACTAAATGCACAAGTGGTTTCAATCATCAAAGGTGTAACAAATTTAAACCTGACAGTAGATTGTTCCTATGCCACCAATAGAGGTGGTACAGGGATATATGTGTGTGGGCCTTTTTTTCATTATTCTCATTAGTCACCACTCATACATGAAAGGATCATTTCCACACCTACTAAGTCTAGACTGGCATACAGGGGTTGTATCTGTAATAATTAATTGTTCAAATGATAATTATAATGCAGTGTGTGTTTTGAGAAAAATATTTTATCTGAGAAAAGATCTTGCTTATTTCAGGTTTATTACCAGTTCATACCAATGTAATGTCACCACTTGCACTGCTATAATAAACAAATGCAGGGTAATTGGTCAAACATTGAACGCCAGTTCATGCGCTCATGTCAATCGACTTTGCTTGTCCTTTCTAATTAAAGGAAGTTGCATTGTTTCAGACAATCAGCATCAGTGTCACTCCTAGCCTCCCATCCATCCTCCAGACTTGGCCTGCAGCAGGTGAGTGGAGAGGCAAGGTGGGGCATTGCGCATGCACGGTGACCGTGGCCCTCATCACCGTTTATCTTATCGCTTGGTGACTGCTGGACAGGCTTGGCGCAGCATTGGAACGTGAGGAAAGGCTGTCAGACCTTTTAAGTTCATTCAGCAAACCTAGTTGGAACGGATTGAGCTATTTCACGAATTTAGTCAGGCGATAGCCGGAGACACAATTTTGTCTGGGCGTCGACTGGTCTCAACGGATCCGAGCATCCATCCCTTTCATTGCTAGCGGTCTAGCTAACATCAGTGAGGTGACAGCCATAATCGAGGACGCTGACAACGCGCCGCTAAAATGTCCGGATACCAGGGAAAGAAAAATATACCTCGCATTACAGTGAGTAGTGTTTTAAATGCTCATAATTTAACAATATTGTGTAAAATCTATACCTATGAATAAACTAGCCGTAGGGATTAGACAGCTAGAATGTGCTAGCGGTAGTTATCACGCTATCTGAGGAGGAGGATGGGAGGGGGGGGGGGGGGGGGGGGGAGGGGGGCATTCATACCAGTGCAATGTCACCACTTGCTTTGCAATAATCAACAAAGGCAGGGTAATTGGTCATAATTGGAACTCCAGTTCATGCGCTCATGTTATTGGAATAATCGTCAAGACGCTCATCTTATTGTGTGCATGCTATTTTTTTGCCATTCCATATCCTACCATGTTAGACGATTTAGCCCAGCCGACAGGATCAGGAACAAGAATGGATGATTGGGACAAATCTTTTATATTTTCCATCCTTATATTCAGATTGATTCTAATATACTTGTAATGCCTTATTGGTAATACTGTAGCTATAGACTATGAGGATACCACAATATAAATTAAAATTTGGGGAAAATCCCAGCAACAATAATACAATGTTTTGGGGGGAAATGTATTAATTTATTGAATACATATGTATTTGTCACAACAATTCGTCTTATCAACCCAAGATAGCAAATGGTTGATTTGCCATGATGACATTTAGGGAGGGGGTCATAACCTTAATAGTTAAAAGGGCAAAAACCTTTAATGAAAAGTAGGTCATTGGATTAAATCCATCCTTGCTGTAAACTGTTTTTTAAATTTAACTAGGCAAGTCAGTTAAGAACAAATTCTTATTTACAATTAGAGCCTAGGAACAGTGGGTGAACTGCCTTTTACAGGGACAGAATGACAGATTATTACCTTGTCAGCTCGGGGATTTGATCTAGCAACCTTTCGGTTACTGGTCCAACGCTCTATCCACTAGGCTACCTGCTGTGAAGGCCTAGCTTTTGTCTGTATGCTGCCATACTCTACATGCAGTAATGACATTTAGGCATTTAATGTCTTTAATCAAATAACACAAACCACACATTTGCGTGCGTTCCTGTCAAAAATATATGAATTATTGAAATAAAATGGTTCTAGAGATCTGTTCCTTTTTGTTTCTGCAAGGGCAACATGGAAGGGAACTGGGATTGGGGGAGGTATTTTCAGGCAGCTGTCGGCTCTCCCTCACAACTGGAGCAGACTTATCTAAGCACCTGACATCTCAGGCATTGCATACAGACGGCTCAATCATTGTGTTGTGGCTTTAAAATGGGGACAGAGCAATGTGATGTTTTCCCATCAACTGTACCAGTGGCACCACCTTGTTGTGGTGTGGCTGACTCACATCTTCCATGTGAAACACTTACTGAAGCATCCTAGGGTTTAGGCCTTGGCCCTGTTACTTGCGCACTCCTCTCTCAGCCCACCAAATGCAAAGAGAGAAGTTATGGGATGCTGCTAATGTACATGGCATTGACAGAGTGGCTCTGACTGCATGTGTAGGTATGGATGTGGGTTTGTAGATCCGCGTGCCACTGCGGCCCCTGAGTTTAGATTGTTTTGTGGCCCCCACCCCCATCAAAGTTGCCCATCCCTGACCTAGACCAATTGACCAATGTTTGTGGTGTAGCCAAAATATTTCCAAGAGAGTGTTTGGTAGAGAATCATTTCCGTGTCACAAAGATTACTCATCCATCCACAGAGCCCATCCAGCTCAGCATTTAACTGGGCTCACTGTACACGAGGCAGGAGGATGCCTTCTTATGGGCAGGATACTTCTTATGGGCTACCGTCCCACCTGGCCAACATCCTGTGAAATTGCAGAGCGCAAAATTCAAATGACAGAAGTATAAATATTTAACATTCATGAAAATAGAAGTATTATACATCAAAATAAGGCTTAACTTCTTGTTAATCCAGCCGCTTGTGTCAGATTCCAAAAAGTATTTTACTGCGAAAGCACACCATGCGATTATCTGAGGACAGCGCCCTGCATACAAAAAGCATGAAAAACATTTTTCAACCAGGCAGGTGCGACACGAATGTCAGAAATAGCAATATAATAAATGCCTTACCTTTGAAGATCTTCTTCTGTTGGCACTCAAAAAGGTCCCAGTTACATCACAAAGGGTCCTTTTGTTCTTCGATAAAGTCCTTTATATCCATAAAAACTCAGTTTAGCTGGCTCGCTTCATTCAATAATCCACCGGTTTCCCTCCTTCAAAATGCATATAAAATTAATCCTAAACGTTACCAATAAACTTATCCAAACAAGTCAAACAACGTTTATAATCAAACATCAGGTACCCTAATACGTAAATAAACAATACAATTTAAGACAGAGAATAGTATGTTCATTACCGGAGATAAATAACAAAGAATGTGCTTTCATCCACTCGCATGGAAACACTACAGCCAAAATGGGAGCCACTTAGAAAAACTACAACTTCTAGTTCATTTTTACAAAAACCAGCCTAAAGCTCTTTCTAAAGACGGTTGACATCTAGTGGAAGCCCTAGGAACTGCAACCTGGGAAGACTTCGCCTCATAATTAACCTGAAAGCCATTGGAAACAGTGGTAGGCTGAATTGTAAAAAAAAATGTATGGTTTGTCCTTGGGGTTTCGCCTGCCATATCAGTTCTGTTATACTCACAGACATACTTTTAACCCTTTTAGATACTTTAGAGTGTTTTCTATCCAACTCTACAAATTACATGCATATCCTCTGCTTCTGGGCAAGAGTAACAGGCAGTTTACTTTGGGCACGCTTTTCATCCGGATGTGAAAATACTGCCCTCTACCCTTACCTGACTAGTCATAATGCATTAGTGTAGCCTGTTATAAATGCCATTAAGTGCAATAGTTGCATTTAATTTCCCTCTCACTACATCACTGTGTCAAGCGTTTGCACAGCATGGAGTTCTCAGATTTTCCACAATTATAGCATAGGCTTATTGTTAACATCTTGTCCATGAAATAAATACATTATATGCCTGCCCTTGAGGTTGTCAGTCTCAGAGATACTGTATGTATAGAAATAGGCCTAGTTCATTTAGCCTCCGCTGGTGCTGTTAAGGGGGACAGAGACTCATGAAGTCATTCTGTTTGTGAGGTATTTATAAAGAGATCCAGTGGCAAGACATAAAAACACAGTAAGTCAGTGTTTTGCATAGTTGTGTAAATGTCATTGGATAACACATTGGATTATTTTCTGTACTCAATGTTTCCATCTTGCGAATACCCAGTGGAATCAATCACTATCATAAATGTTTGCATTGATTGCATCCTTGTTTTAGGTGCTGATTCCATCTTATTTCCTAATAGGCCTATAATAAAGATATTACTATGGATTAGAGGTCGACTGATTAATCGGAATGGCCGATTAATTAGGGCCGATTTAAAGTTTTCATAACAATCGGTAATTGCCATTTTTGGACACCGATTGTGGCAGATTACATTGCACTCCACGAGGAGACTGCATGGCAGGCTGACTACCTGATACGCGAGTGCAGCAAGAATCCAAGGTAAGTTGCTAGCTAGCATTAAACTTATCTTATAAAAAACAATCAATGTTAACATAATCACTAGTTAACTACACATGGTTGATGATATTACTAGTTTATCTAGCTTGTCCTGCATTGCATATAATCGATGCGGTGCGCGCTAATAGCGTTACAATCGGTGACGTCACTAGCTCCGAGACATTGAAGTAGTTGTTCCCCTTTCTCTGCAAGGGCAGCGGCTTTTGTGGAGTGATGGGTAACAATGCTTTGAGGATGGCTGGGGTCGATGTGTTCCTGGTTCGAGCCCAGGTAGCGGCGAGGAGAGGGAAGGAAGCTATACTGTTACACTGGCAATACTATAGTGCCTATAAGAAGATCCAATAGTCAAAGGTATATGAAATACAAATGGTATAGAGAGAATTAATCCTATAATTCCTATAATAACTACAACCTAAAACTTCTTACCTGGGAATATTGAAGATTCATGTTAAAAGGAACCACCAGCTTTCATATGTTCTCATGTTCTGAGCAAGGAACTTAAACGTTAGCTTTTTTACATGGCACATATTTTACATGGCACATATTGCAATTTTACTTTCTTCTCCAACACTTTGTTTTTGCATTATTTAAACCAAATTGAACATGTTTCATTATTTATTTGAGGCTAAATTGATTTTATTGATGTATTATGTTAAAATAAAAGTGTTCATTCAGTGTTGTTGTAACTGCCATTATTACAAATATATATATATTTTTTTTAAATCAGACGATTAATCGACATTGGCTTTTTTTGGTCTTCCAATAATCGATATTGGTATCGGCGTTGAAAAACCATAATTGGTCGACCTCTACTATGGATGGTGAACAGATAAAAGATAAGTAAGACAAGATCACTCATGGTTTATCATAGACATATGAAACAGGATATTGGAACCAATTTGCCTTATTCCCTGCACTCAGGCCTGTTATTTTCCTTTATCTGGTTGAGTGCATAAATGTGGTCTAATCTGAAGTCAACTGACCCATTTGAAGATAATAGACTGTTAGATCATGCTGGAAGAATGCAGTTTTGTGAGGCCTGTTCAGTCTTCTGTGCGACCACCACAACTATTAGTGGTAGGCTATAGGTCACTGTCTGATTGTGAAAGCGCTCAGGGCTAGCTAGGGGATACTAACACTCTACATCTTGTGACTGCTGTATGGTCTGGAGAGAGGATGAGCCTCTATCGGCCTCTTTAAGGTAGCTACTCAGCCCACACTCCCTGAGGAAGGCCAGATGAGAAGGCCTGATGAGAAGTAGGCCAGCCCGAGCCAACAGTAGAATGCTCTCCTCAGATGGAAATGGGATTATTTGTCCTACTCTTAAGTGGATGCTCCTGGTCTTCCATTAAGCCATGCTCTACTCTACACAGTCCTGCATCTCAGACTGAACTAGGCTACCCCTCAAGATCTGAGCTGTTTGTGATCAGGGTGGAATATGTCATTGTTCTATATGAAATATATGGCCAATAGCCTAGTAAAAATGGAGAAGCCAAGTGTTGTTTTAGGAGTGGTTGCTTTAATAAGGCCTTTCTGTTGGGCATTAGCCTAATCTTTGTACTCATTTTTACATTTCAGTCATTTATCAAGCGCTCTTATCCAGCACGACTTACAGTATTGAGTGCATACTTTTTTTGTACATTTTCTGTACTCACATGATATACCAAACATTAGGAACACCTTCCTAATATTGAGTTGCACTCCATTTGCCCTCAGAACAGCTTCAATTGGTTGTGGCATGAACTTTGCAATTTGTCAAGCGTTTCCCAAGGATGCTGGCCCATGTTGTCGCTAATGCTTCCCACAGTTGGGTCAAGTTGGCTGGATGTCCTTTGGGTGGTGGACCATTCTCGATACACACAGGAAACTGTTGAGTGTGAAAACCCAGCAGCGTTGCAATTCTTGACACAAACCAGTGGCACTTACTACCATACCCTGTTCAAAAGGTACTTAAATCTGTCTTGCCCATTCACCCTATTAACAACAAACATACACAATCCATGTCTTTATTTATTTATTTATTTTACCTTTATTTAACCAGGTAGGCAAGTTGAGAACAAGTTCTCATTTACAATTGCGACCTGGCCAAGATAAAGCAAAGCAGTTCGACAGATACAACGACACAGAGTTACACATGGAATAAAACAAACATACAGTCAATAATACAGTATAAACAAGTCTATATACAATGTGAGCAAATGAGGTGAGAAGGGAGGTAAAGGCAAAAAAGGCCATGGTGGCAAAGTAAATACAATATAGCAAGTAAAACACTAGAATGGTAGTTTTGCAATGGAAGAATGTGCAAAGTAGAAATAAAAATAATGTGGTGCAAAGGAGCAAAATAAATATTGTAATAAATAATAAATACTGTAATTAATTAAAATTAAATACAGTTGGGAAAGAGGTAGTTGTTTGGGCTAAATTATAGGTGGGCTATGTACAGGTGCAGTAATCTGTGAGCTGCTCTGACAGTTGGTGCTTAAAGCTAGTGAGGGAGATAAGTGTTTCCAGTTTCAGAGATTTTTGTAGTTCGTTCCAGTCATTGGCAGCAGAGAACTGGAAGGAGAGGCGGCCAAAGAAAGAATTGGTTTTGGGGGTGACTAGAGAGATATACCTGCTGGAGCGTGTGCTACAGGTGGGAGATGCTATGGTGACCAGCGAGCTGAGATAAGGGGGAACTTTACCTAGCAGGGTCTTGTAGATGACATGGAGCCAGTGGGTTTGGCGACGAGTATGAAGCGAGGGCCAGCCAACGAGAGCGTACAGGTCGCAATGGTGGGTAGTATATGGGGCTTTGGTGATAAAACGGATTGCACTGTGATAGACTGCATCCAATTTGTTGAGTAGGGTATTGGAGGCTATTTTGTAAATGACATCGCCAAAGTCGAGGATTGGTAGGATGGTCAGTTTTACAAGGTTATGTTTGGCAGCATGAGTGAAGGATGCTTTGTTGCGAAATAGGAAGCCAATTCTAGATTTAACTTTGGATTGGAGATGTTTGATATGGGTCTGGAAGGAGAGTTTACAGTCTAACCAGACACCTAAGTATTTGTAGTTGTCCACGTATTCTAAGTCAGAGCCGTCCAGAGTAGTGATGTTGGACAGGCGGGTAGGTGCAGGTAGCGATCGGTTGAAGAGCATGCATTTAGTTTTACTTGTATTTAAGAGCAATTGGAGGCCACGGAAGGAGAGTTGTATGGCATTGAAGCTTGCCTGGAGGGTTGTTAACACAGTGTCCAAAGAAGGGCCGGAAGTATACAGAATGGTGTCGTCTGCATAGAGGTGGATCAGAGACTCACCAGCAGCAAGAGCGACCTCATTGATGTATACAGAGAAGAGAGTCGGTCCAAGAATTGAACCCTGTGGCACCCCCATAGAGACTGCCAGAGGTCCGGACAGCATACCCTCCGATTTGACACACTGAACTCTATCAGAGAAGTAGTTTCTAGACTCTGTTTCTAGATCCAAGATGGCGTAGCAGTAAGTCGTCCTGTCGTGTCGTGTCCCTGTATATTTAGTTTATTTTTCGTTTATTTTTCGTTTTTTTACATAGCTATCCCTTTAAAAAAAATTGCTAAACCTAAGCTTCCAAATACGCTGGATCTTCACAACTAGCTATCTAGCTAAACCGCAACCCCGGATGATTACCCCTGGCTAGCGTTTCCACCCACTTAGCTTGAAGCTAGCCCGGCCTGCGCTACCACCGTAGCATACTCCTGAGCTACAATACCCGGGCCCACGACCGGTCTATCGATGTCACCGCATGAAGAGGAATAAACAGACTCACCCCATCGCGACGTCCCCCAAAGGCTAACTCTCTAGCCCTCGCTATCTCCCTGCTTGCTAATTCGGCCTGCTAACTGCTAGCTTGTCCAGCTCCGGTCCGCTAACTGCTACCTTGTCTAGCCCGGGCCTACAAACTGTTAGCTTGTTAGCACAGGCCTGCTAACTGCCTGAATCGCCGCGTCCCAAACGCCCACCGGACCCATATTTACTTTCTATCTCTTTTGACTTTTAATTTGTTTATACCTTCCGGAAACCTGCCTCACCCAATGTGATACGGAATCGCTATTATTTTTTATTTATTTTTAGAACACACTCAAGAACATCCAGAAGCTAACCAGCTAACTAGCTACAAGCTATTTAGTCATTGTTAGTTTTTTTTTTTACCTGGATAACACTCGCCAGTCCAGCTTCCCTGCCCCATCCACCGCTGCCCCCTGGACACTGATCTCTTGGCTACATAGCTGATGCACGCTGGACTGTCCATTAATCACGGTACTCCATTCTGCTTGTTTGTTTTATCTGTTGGCCCCGTTGCCTAGTCTACGCCATTTTACCTGCTGTTGTTGTGCTAGCTGATTAGCTGTTGTCTCACCTACTGTTTTAGCTAGCTTTCCCAATTCAACACCTGTGATTACTGTATGCCTCGCTGTATGTCTCTCTCAAATGTCAATATGCCTTGTATACTGTTGTTCAGGTTAGTTATCATTGTTTTAGTTCACAATGGAGCCCCTAGTTCCACTCTTCATACCCCTGATAACTCCTTTGTCCCACCTCCCACACATGCGGTGACCTCACCCATTACTACCAGCATGTCCAGAGATACAACCTCTCTCATCATCACCCAGTGCCTGGGCTTACCTCCGCTGTACCCGCACCCCACCATACCCCTGTCTGCGCATTATGCCCTGAATATATTCTACCATGCCCAGAAACCTGCTCCTCTTATTCTCTGTCCCCAACGCTCTAGGCGACCAGTTTTGATAGCCTTTAGCCGCACCCTCATACTACTCCTTCTCTGTTCCGCGGGTGATGTGGAGGTAAACCCAGGCCCTGCATGTCCCCAGGCACCCTCATTTGTTGACTTCTGTGATCGAAAAAGCCTTGGTTTCATGCATATCAACATCAGAAGCCTCCTCCCTAAGTTTGTCTTACTCACTGCTTTAGCACACTCTGCTAACCCTGATGTCCTTGCTGTGTCTGAATCCTGGCTCAGGAAGGCCACCAAAAATTCAGAGATTTCCATACCCAACTATAACATCTTCCGTCAAGATAGAACTGCCAAAGGGGGAGGAGTTGCAGTTTACTGCAGAGATAGCCTGCAAAGTAATGTCATACTTTCCAGGTCCATACCCAAACAGTTCGAACTACTATTTTTGAAAATTACTCTCTCCAGAAATAAGTCTCTCACGGTTGCCGCCTGCTACCGACCCCCCTCAGCTCCCAGCTGTGCCCTGGACACCATTTGTGAATTGATCGCCCCCCATCTAGCTTCAGAGTTTGTTCTGTTAGGTGACCTAAACTGGGATATGCTTAACACCCCGCCAGTCCTACAATCTAAGCTAGATGCCCTCAATCTCACACAAATCATCAAGGAACCCACCAGGTACAACCCTAACTCTGTAAACAAGGGCACCCTCATAGACGTCATCCTGACCAACTGGCCCTCCAAATACACCTCCGCTGTCTTCAACCAGGATCTCAGCGATCACTGCCTCATTGCCTGTATCCGCTACGGAGCCGCAGTCAAACGACCACCCCTCATCACTGTCAAACACTCCCTAAAACACTTCTGTGAGCAGGCCTTTCTAATCGACCTGGCCCGGGTATCCTGGAAGGACATTGACCTCATCCCGTCAGTTGAGGATGCCTGGTCATTCTTTAAAAGTAACTTCCTCACCATTTTAGATAAGCATGCTCCGTTCAAAAAATGCAGAACTAAGAACAGATACAGCCCTTGGTTCACCCCAGACCTGACTGCCCTCGACCAGCACAAAAACATCCTGTGGCGGACTGCAATAGCATCGAATAGTCCCCGTGATATGCAACTGTTCAGGGAAGTCCGGAACCAATACACGCAGTCAGTCAGGAAAGCTAAGGCCAGCTTCTTCAGGCAGAAGTTTGCATCCTGTAGCTCCAACTCCAAAAAGTTCTGGGACACTGTGAAGTCCATGGAGAACAAGAGCACCTCCTCCCAGCTGCCCACTGCACTGAGGCTAGGTAACACGGTCACATAAATCCATGATTATCGAAAACTTCAATAAGCATTTCTCAACGGCTGGCCATGCCTTCCGCCTGGCTACTTCAACCTCGGCCAACAGCTCCGCCCCCCCCGCAGCTCCTCGCCCAAGCCTCTCCAGGTTCTCCTTTACCCAAATCCAGATAGCAGATGTTCTGAAAGAGCTGCAAAACCTGGACCCGTACAAATCAGCTGGGCTTGACAATCTGGACCCTCTATTTCTGAAACTATCTGCCACCATTGTCGCAACCCCTATTACCAGCCTGTTCAACCTCTCTTTCATCTCGTCTGAGATCCCCAAGGATTGGAAAGCTGCCGCAGTCATCCCCCTCTTCAAAGGGGGAGACACCCTGGACCCAAACTGTTACAGACCTATATCCATCCTGCCCTGCCTATCTAGGGTCTTCGAAAGCCAAGTCAACAAACAGGTCACTGACCATCTCGAATCCCACCGTACCTTCTCCGCTGTGCAATCTGGTTTCCGAGCCGGTCATGGGTGCACCTCAGCCACACTCAAGGTACTAAACGATATCATAACCGCCATCGATAAAAGACAGTACTGTGCAGCCGTCTTCATCGACCTTGCCAAGGCTTTCGACTCTGTCAATCACCATATTCTTATCGGCAGACTCAGTAGCCTCGGTTTTTCGGATGACTGCCTTGCCTGGTTCACCAATTACTTTGCAGACAGAGTTCAGCGTGTCAAATCGGAGGGCATGCTGTCCGGTCCTCTGGCAGTCTCTATGGGGGTGCCACAGGGTTCAATTCTCGGGCCGACTCTTTTCTCTGTGTATATCAATGATGTTGCTCTTGCTGCGGGCGATTCCCTGATCCACCTCTACGCAGACGACACCATTCTATATACTTTCGGCCCGTCTTTGGACACTGTGCTATCTAACCTCCAAACAAGCTTCAATGCCATACAACACTCCTTCCGTGGCCTCCAACTGCTCTTAAACGCTAGTAAAACCAAATGCATGCTTTTCAACCGGTCGCTGCCTGCACCTGCATGCCCGACTAGCATCACCACCCTGGATGGTTCCGACCTAGAATATGTGGACGTCTATAAGTACCTAGGTGTCTGGCTAGACTGCAAACTCTCCTTCCAGACTCATATCAAACATCTCCAATCGAAAATCAAATCAAGAGTCGGCTTTCTATTCCGCAACAAAGCCTCCTTCACTCACGCCGCCAAGCTTACCCTAGTAAAACTGACTATCCTACCGATCCTCGACTTCGGCGATGTCATCTACAAAATGGCTTCCAACACTCTACTCAGCAAACTGGATGCAGTCTATCACAGTGCCATCCGTTTTGTCACTAAAGCACCTTATACCACCCACCACTGCGACTTGTATGCTCTAGTCGGCTGGCCCTCGCTACATATTCGTCGCCAGACCCACTGGCTCCAGGTCATCTACAAGTCTATGCTAGGTAAAGCTCCGCCTTATCTCAGCTCACTGGTCACGATGGCAACACCCATCCGTAGCACGCGCTCCAGCAGGTGTATCTCACTGATCATCCCTAAAGCCAACACCTCATTTGGCCGCCTTTCGTTCCAGTACTCTGCTGCCTGTGACTGGAACGAATTGCAAAAATCGCTGAAGTTGGAGACTTTTATCTCCCTCACCAACTTCAAACATCAGCTATCTGAGCAGCTAACCGATCGCTGCAGCTGTACATAGTCTATTGGTAAATAGCCCACCCTTTTCACCTACCTCATCCCCATACTGTTTTTATTTATTTACTTTTCTGCTCTTCTGCACACCAATATCTCTACCTGTACATGACCATCTGATCATTTATCACTCCAGTGTTAATCTGCAAAATTGTAATTATTGGCCTACCTCCTCATGCCTTTTGCACACATTGTATATAGACCCCCCCTTTGTTTTCTACTGTGTTATTGACTTGTTAATTGTTTACTCCATGTGTAACTCTTTGTTGTATGCTCACACTGCTATGCTTTATCTTGGCCAGGTCGCAGTTGCAAATGAGAACTTCTTCTCAACTAGCCTACCTGGTTAAATAAAGGTGAAATAAAAAAATAAAATTAAAATTAAAAAAAGTTGGTGAACCAGGCGAGGCAATCATTTGAGAAACCAAGGCTGTCGAGTCTGCCGATGAGGATGTGGTGATTGACAGAGTCGAAAGCCTTGGCCAGATCAATGAATACGGCTGCACAGTAATGTTTCTTATCGATGGCGGTTAAGATATCGTTTAGGACCTTGAGCGTGGCTGAGGTGCACCCATGACCAGCTCTGAAACCAGATTGCATAGCAGAGAAGGTATGGTGAGATTCGAAATGGTCGGTAATCTGTTTGTTGACTTGGCTTTCGAAGACCTTAGAAAGGCACGGTAGGATAGATATAGGTCTGTAGCAGTTTGGGTCAAGAGTGTCCCCCCCTTTGAAGAGGGGGATGACCGCAGCTGCTTTCCAATCTTTGGGAATCTCAGACGACACGAAAGAGAGGTTGAACAGGCTAGTAATAGTGGTGGCAACAATTTCGGCAGATCATTTTTAGAAAGAAAGGGTCCAGATTGTCTAGCCCGGCTGATTTGTAGGGGTCCAGATTTTGCAGCTCTTTCAGAACATCAGCTGAATGGATTTGGGAGAAGGAGAAATGGGGAAGGCTTGGGCGAGTTGCTGTTGGGGGTGCAGTGCTGTTGTCCGGGGTAGGAGTAGCCAGGTGGAAATCATGGCCAGCCGTAGAAAAATGCTTATTGAAATTCTCAATTATGGTGGATTTATCAGTGGTGACAGTGTTTCCTATCTTCAGTGCAGTGGGCAGCTGGGAGGAGGTGTTCTTATTCTCCATGGACTTTACAGTGTCCCAGAACTTTTTTGAGTTAGTGTTGCAGGAAGCAAATTTCTGCTTGAAAAAGCTAGCCTTGGCTTTTCTAACTGCCTGTGTATAATGGTTTCTAGCTTCCCTGAACAGCTGCATATCACGGGGGCTGTTCGATGCTAATGCAGAACGCCATAGGATGTTTTTGTGTTGGTTAAGGGCAGTCTGGTCTGGGGAGAACCAAGGGCTATATCTGTTCCTGGTTCTAAATTTCTTGAATGTGGCATGTTTATTTAAGATGGTTAGGAAGGCATATAAAAAAAATATCCAGGCATCCTCTACTGACGGGATGAGATCAATATCCTTCCAGGATACCCCGGCCAGGTCGATTAGAAAGGCCTGCTTGCAGAAGTGTTTCAGGGAGCGTTTTACAGTGATGAGTGGAGGTCGTTTGACCGCTGACCCATTACGGATGCAGGCAATGAGGCAGTGATCGCTGAGATCTTGGTTGAAGACAGCAGAGGTGTATTTAGAGGGGAAGTTGGTTAGGATGATATCTATGAGGGTGCCCGTGTTTAAGGCTTTGGGGAGGTACCTGGTAGGTTCATTGATAATTTGTGTGAGATTGAGGGCATCAAGTTTAAATTGTAGGATGGCTGGGGTGTTAAGCATGTTCCAGTTTAGGTCGCCTAGCAGCACGAACTCTGAAGATAGATGGGGGGGCAATCAGTTCACATATGGTGTCCAGAGCACAGCTGGGGGCAGAGGGTGGTCTATAGCAGGCGGCAACGGTGAGAGACTTGTTTTTAGAGAGGTGGATTTTTAAAAGTAGAAGTTCAAATTGTTTGGGTACAGACCTGGATAGTAGGACAGAACTCTGCAGGCTATCTTTGCAGTAGATTGCGACACCGCCCCCTTTGGCAGTTCTATCTTGTCTGAAAATGTTGTAGTTTGGAATTAAAATGTCAGAATTTTTGGTGGTCTTCCTAAGCCAGGATTCAGACACAGCTAAAGTGTGCTAAAGCAGTGAATAGAACAAACTTAGGGAGGAGGCTTCTAATGTTAACATGCATGAAACCAAGGCTATTACGGTTACAGAAGTCGTCAAAAGAGAGCGCCTGGGAATAGGAGTGGAGCTAGGCACTGCAGGGCCTGGATTCATCTCTACATCGCCAGAGGAACATAGGAGGAGTAGAATAAGGGTACGGCTAAAAGCTATGAGAATTGGTCGTCTAGAACGTCTGGAACATAGAGTAAAAGGAGGTTTCTGGGGGCGATAAAATAGCATCAAGGTATAATGTACAGACAAAGGTATGGTAGGATGTGAATACAGTGGAGGTAAACCTAGGTATTGAGTGATGAAGAGAGATATTGTCTCTAGACCAGGAGATGTGTCTCTAAACCAGGAGATGTCATTGCATGTGTGGATGGTGGAACTAATAGGTTGGATAAGGTATAGTGAGCAGGACTAGAGGCTCTACAGTGAAATAAGCCAATAAACACTAACCAGAACAGCAATGGACAAGACATATTGACATTAAGGAGAGGCATGCTTAGTCGAGTGATCAAAAGGGTCCAGTGAGTGGAGAGGTTGGTTGGGGGTCACGGTGATTTAGACAGCTAGCAAGGCCATCGGTAGCAAGCTAGCATAGGATGGAGGTCTGTTGTTAGCCACCTCTTGCGTTCCGTCAGTAGATTAGTGGGTTTCCGTGTGGTAGAGGGGATTAATCCAAATCACACAACAACAACAAAAATAAAAACAATAGATATATTTATAGAGGCCCAAGAAGAAAACATAATAATGATAAAAATAAATAAATTGTCCGATTCTCTATTCAGATAGCAGCCGGTAAGACAGCTAACGGTTAGCAGGCCGCAGATGGGCGTTCAGGTAACGTCGCGACGGAGGAGCCAGACGGATCTCCTTCGGGTAGATAATGTCGGTAGTCCAGTTGTGAAGGCCCGGTGGGGCTCCGCGTAGGCAGTAAAACGGGTCCCTATAGGTGACTGCAGCCCAGGAGTGATTGATGGAACTCAGGAGTGATTGACGGAGCTGGCTAGCTCCGGAATAATTGATGTTTGCTCCGGAATCGACGAAGGCCGATAGTCACACGGATAGCAGCTAGCTAGCTGTGAGATCCGGGTATGAATGTCCAGAGAGCAGTCGAAATCCAGGGACATGGAGAGAAAAATTGGTCCGGTATGTTCCGTTCCGAGCCGCGCTGCGCCGTACAGAACTGGCGAAAGATTTTCGAGCTAAAGGATAGCTGATGACCACAAACCGTGGTTAGCTGAAAACTAACGATTTGCCAGTAAAGGAGCTAACTAGCTTCTGAACTAGCTTCTGATTAGCTTCTGGATTAGCTTCTGGCTAGCTTCTGGCTAGTTACAGGCTAGTTTCAGGCATGTCTCAATTGTCTCAATGCTTAAAAATCCTTCTTTAACCTGGCTCCTCACCTTCATCTACACTAATTGAAGTGGATTTAACAAGTGACATCAATAAGGGATCATAGCTTTCAGCTGGATTCACCTTGTCAGTCTATGTCATGGAAAGAGCAGGTGTTCTTAATGTTTTGTATACTCAGTGTAGAGACATTCTGAGTAGGTGTCGGAATTCCCCTTAACTGCATCGCGGGTTTGACAGAGAAAGAAACAGCTCTTGTTACTTAAGAAGATAACTTTGCAGAAGGATCACAAAAATAAAGAAAATTGTGGCCATAAGCCTGTGTCCTTTTGTTTGAATTTAGATAAAACACTTAAGAATATATTGTTGAATACAATTGGGTGTTACTTTGTTTCTGATTTACCTCTGCTTATGCATTGTTGGTTTGGGTTTCTTGGCAGACAAGACAATGGCCATGTCTTGGCCAAGCCCTAGTGCTGTTTTATACAGGAATGCATACTACGGACTCTATCCTTGTGTGGAGCTTTTTAGTCCCTTATGGTAATGCCTCTGATGTGCTTCTATTCAGTTAGGTTCTGTTGATGCTCTCCTGGATGTGCTGGGGTTGAGTATTGGCTAGCTTACCTTTCATGCCAAATTTGTCCAATATGAAGTATGCTTTTTAAATCTATCATCAATGGGTTGTGGTGCTCACTGCTGTTAACATAATTAAGTCACAAATTAAATTCTGTCTCTTCTCACAGAGTGATCGTCTCCTTATCAAATGTGGAAAGATTGTAAATGATGACCAGTCTTTCCTTGCTGACATCTATATCGAGGATGGAGTCATCAAGTAAGTCTTATTAGTTTGAACGCCATTGTTGGCACTTTTGTTGGCTACATACACTGCTCAAAAAAATAAAGGGAACACTTAAACAACACAATGTAACTCCAAGTCAATCACACTTCTGTGAAATCAAACTGTCCACTTAGGAAGCAACACTGATTGACAATACATTTCACATGCTGTTGTGCAAATGGAATAGACAACAGGTGGAAATTATAGGCTATTAGCAAGACACCCCCAATAAAGGAGTGGTTCTACAGGTGGTGACCACAGACCACTTCTCAGTTCCTATGCTTCCTGGCTGATGTTTTGGTCACTTTTGAATGCTGGCGGTGCTTTCACTCTAGTGGTAGCATGAGACGGAGTCTACAACCCACACAAGTGGCTCAGGTAGTGCAGCTCATCCAGGATGGCACATCAATGCGAGCTGTGGCAAGAAGGTTTGCTGTTTCTGTCAGCGTAGTGTCCAGAGCATGGAGGCGCTACCAGGAGACAGGCCAGTACATCAGGAGACGTGGAGGAGGCCGTAGGAGGGCAACAACCCAGCAGCAGGACCGCTACCTCTGCCTTTGTGCAAGGAGGAGCAGGAGCACTGCCAGAGCCCTGCAAAATGACCTCCAGCAGACCACAAATGTGCATGTGTCTGCTCAAACGGTCAGAAACAGACTCCAAGAGGGTGGTATGAGGGCCCGACATCCACAGGTGGGGGTTGTGCTTTACAGCCCAACACCGTGCAGGATGTTTGTCATTTGCCAGAGAACACCAAGATTGGCAAATTCGCCACTGGCGCCCCGTGCTCTTCACAGATGAAAGCAGGTTCACACTGAGCACATGTGACAGACGTGACAAGAGTCTGGAGACGCCGTGTAGAACGTTCTGCTGCCTGCAACATCCTCCAGCATTTACCGGTTTGGCGGTGGGTCAGTCATGGTGTGGGGTGGCATTTCTTTGGGGGCCGCAACAGCCCTCCATGTGCTCGACAGAGGTAGCTTGACTGCCATTAGGTACCGAGATGAGATCCTCAGACCGCTTGTGAGACCATGTGCTGGTGCAGTTGGTTCTGGGTTCCTCCTAATGCAAGACAATGCTAGACCTCATGTTCCTGCAAGAGGAAGGCATTGATGCTATGGACTGGCCCGCCCGTTCCCCAGACGTGAATCCAATTGAGCACATCTGGGACATCATGTCTCGCTCCATCTACCAACGCCACGTTGCACCACAGACTGTCCAGGAGTTGGCGGATGCTTTAGTCCAGGTCTGGGAAGAGATCCCGCAGGAGACCATCCGCCACCTCATCAGGAGCATGCCCAGGCGTTGTAGGGAGGTCAAACAGGCACATGGAGGCCACTAGCACCACTGAGCCTCATTTTGACTTGTTTTAAGGACATTACATCAAAGTTGGATCAGGCTGTAGTGTGGTTTTCCACTTGAATTTTGAGTGTGACTCCAAATCCAGACCTCCATGGGTTGATACATTTGATTTCCATTGATCATTTTTGTGTGATTTTGTTGTCAGCACATTCAACTATGTAAAGAAAAAAGTATTTAATAAGAATATTTCATTCATTCAGAACTAGGATGTGTTATTTTAGTGTTCCCTTTATTTTTTTGAGCACTGTGTATATATATATATATATATATATATATGGGGAATTTTTTAAAATCTTATTTTGTAATGACTTTAATCATTTCTGGTCTCTCCCTCTCTTAATACATTTCTTCTCCTCAGGCAAATTGGAGAGAACCTGATAGTTCCTGGTGGGGTGAAGATCATTGATGCCCATGGACGCATGGTGATGCCCGGGGGCATAGATGTGCACACACGCTTCCAGATGCCAGACAGGGGCATGGTGTCAGCAGATGACTTCTACCAGGGCACCCGTGCTGCTTTGGCTGGGGGAACCACCATGATAGGTATGTACTAATGAAATGCTTCATCCCCAATGACACACTTTACAAGACACCCCTAGATTCTGAAATACAGATATCAACCAGCCAAAACATTTGTTACTAATTTACCCTTTGCAGATGTTCATGTTGCCTCATGGTTTTGAACATTATGCCTTCTGTAAAACGTGATAATGTTATTGCTAAGGTGGTTTCAATGACAATGGTCTGTGTGTGTGTGTGTGTGTGTCTGTCTGTCTGTCTGTCTGTAGTTGATCATGTGGTTCCAGAACCTGGTGTGAGCCTGGTGGCAGCGTTCAACCAGTGGAGGGAATGGGCCGACAGCAAGTCCTGCTGTGACTACTCCCTGCATGTGGACATCACTAACTGGCACAAGGGCATGCAGGAGGAGATGGAGAGCCTAGTGAAGGACCACGGTACGCAACTAACACAATTACACAAACCATTGTCACCCATTCACTCATGACAGTTGGGGTGGGGGAGCTATGATTTCTACTAAGACTCTCCTTGTGGTTTATTTCCTTCCTGTGACTGTCCTTTCCTCTCCCTTTGCTAACCCTTTGTCTATTGCTACTATTGCTCATAAGTTTTCTATCTTTAGGTGTCAACTCTTTCCTGGTCTATTTGGCTTATAAGGATGTTTTCCAACTTTCCGACTCCCAGGTACGATTTGAAGCATTTCAGATTGGTATGATTTACTGGCGACGGATGGAGGAGTCAACATTTGTGGAGGCTTGTGCATGCATTTAAAGTTGTGATTGCATTGCACTTTGCGTAAATGCATTGCATGAAATTATATTCTGTATGATCTTGCTTGGTAACACTTTACTTGACATCCAGTGTCATAACCATGTCATAATATGTCATAACCTGTTATAATATGTTCAGAAACACTGTCATGACATATATATTTATATTTGTCATGATATATATTGTGTTATTTTATGGCTGGTTATGACACCTACATAAGAGTGTAAAAACCCACAAAACCTACCACACAAAGCAAAAACATTCCATTACACCATAGTCTGTGTCAACAGTATCTCTATGTTATCTATTTTTTTTGTTGTTGACCATATTAAATTATCATTGTAATTGTGTGCACATTGATGTCAGACATGCAGCTTACCCCAATGCTCTGTTGCTGATGACTGAGATGAATGCAGGAACAGATTTCAGGAGCAGGACAAGACACCCTCTTTTTGACTGATGACTGATATAAGGGTGTGTACGAGATAGGCCTATCTGGCTTGTATGATTATTAAGGTCATAACGCTTTTTGACAGTGTAATAAAGTGTATTTTCATAGTCCAAGTAAAGTGACACAGTATGGTCATAATTCTTCATGAGTGTCATAAAGTTATTTAAAATATGATGAATAAAGCATGACTATAAATGTATTACACCAACAACAAAGGATTTAAGAAACAAACTTTAAAACGAAAGGAAACTTCTTGGCAGGGAAAAAAAACTAGTTTGAATAAATGTGGGTTTTGACACTTCCCGTGTCATAACCAGCCATAAAATAATGCAATATATGTCACAACAGGTGTAAAAATGGGTTATGACAATGTTATGACCATATTATGACAAGTTATGTCAGCTGTTATGACATTAGCTAATGGTTATGACCATGTTATGGCACTGCGTGTCAAGTAAAGTGTTACACATTGCTTAGAAACTCTTTGAAGGCTGAAACCTATTTTGAGATTAGTACGTGTAAAAAGTAGTTGATGTCAATGGGGGATTTGCATGGATTTATGCAGAACACTGCTCCAACAATTATGAGATTATTGAAGCCTTCTTCACCTCCTCTGGAATATCTACTGCTATCTGACTGCTAGATAAAGGATTGTGGGGTGATTGATCTCTCTCACGTTGCACATGTATTTCTGGGAAAGCTTTGTTAATGGCACTGTATTGAGTTTTCCCACTCAGTACAGGCCGGTTAGTGGTTAGGACTGCCACTGGGGATGACTCTTGTAACACGTGCTGAAAGATTGCCTGACAGTTTCCTGTGGCCTATTGCAGCTGTCAATTCCTAGTTGATTGCCATGTGAAATCTGAGTTGAACCATGTGGTCAACCTAAAGAAGTAGAGTAAATGAATTAATCTATGCATTTAACATTCTCATCCAACATGTCTTGCTCTGACAAAGATCTCCACTAAAGCTTGGACCACCAAAAAACACATTGTAAATGTCCTCATTGGTAAAACCCCTTGTTCCCAGGCCTGTGTGTTGAAAGGATGCTTTCCTCTTCCTGTAGATGTACGAGGTGTTCAATGTCATCAGAAACTTGGGAGCAATCGCTCAGGTGCACGCAGAGAACGGGGACATCATTGCCGAGGTAACAGAACTTCTAATAAGTCCTATCACCTTGTCCCAGTTTGCTGTCTCCACAGGCCAAGCCACTAAAGCTGTTGTCTGATGTGTTTGCAGGAGCAGCGTAAGATCCTGGAGCTGGGCATCACTGGCCCTGAGGGTCACGTGCTGAGCCGCCCGGAGGAGGTAACTACGACCTCTGGCCAAGTGCTGTGCTTCTATTAGTCTTCTACTTGAACTTGAAGTGTTCCTTTGGTTGTTTTACATGGAAAGCAAGAAAGTGGCTATATGATGTTACAGGAAAATGTTGCTTTTTTACAACCAAATCTAAATTTTTAATGTAAATCTCATGTTATAGATGGGTCCAAGTGGAAGCCCTGAAGCCCTTGGCAAAATAAAATAAGAACTTAGACTCTATTAATTATCTTGTTTGAACAAGTTAGTAAAAAATATATATGAATGTTTAGTCTAATTAGACCTAATTTGTTATGCAGCTTGTCAGACCGTGTAATGGTTGCTGCATTATTAATTGACAGTTTTTTTATTGGCATTCAACAGCAGCCCTGCTTTAGCCTGAGCATGTAAGTGGGCGAGTGTTGAGCGAGGAGCAGAGTGTAATTTGAGCAGATTTGAAAAATGGTGTGTACCTTCTCCTGCTTCAATTTCGCTCTGCCCTGCCTAGCATTTTTTGTTTCCTTTTTTACTGTTCTTTTAATTAGGCCTATTTGGTTGTAATTATTTAGCCTACCCCACCCAGAGTAGCCTATATCTAGTTTATATTCTACTTTAACATTAGGATATGTAGTTTCTATTTTAAATGACTAAATGTATTCAGGGATGTTTTAGGTAGGCAATCCATAGGTGACTGTAAAACGTATTTTTGTTTTTCTTGGAATAGGAACACCATAATATAAATAAATCAATTTAATTCATCTAAAATATCAGAAATAAACCGTAAATATTAAAGGCCAGTATCAGCTTCTTTTCATAAATAAAATAGATAAATAAATAAATCGTCTCAAACTGCAGCAGTCAAATGATTTGCGCACAGAAGCAAACGCCAATAAGCTTCACATGCGCATTAAGCATATAGGAAATGCGCTTTACAAATTAAATAATATTATTATTATTATAAAGACAGGTGAGAGAATGAAAACAAGTAGGCCCTCAGGTCATGACACAATACTGTCTTCTGCAGGAAGATAATGAGATTTCAACATACAATAGGGACCGGCACAGAGTCCAGTAGGACAGTGTCACAAGGCTACATAGTCATATGCCTACACTTCACTGCTGGAGAGAATACACTAGAGAACGAGCGATGTGGATTTTTTTTAGGGCTGATTCCGATACCATTTTTTGCCGGTAAAGTAGGCCGATATTTTATATAATTAAATTTGAAAATGTTGATGACAAAATCATTTTATTTGGAAGGTAAATCTCTTAATTAACTAGGTAAATCAAGATGCCATACAATAGGCTTACTCACAGTACAGGTGAATGCATATTCAATAGGAGTGTGTGCATGCATTGAGTTATTGAGCTTGTTTTGACTGATTGGTGGTCTGATGCTTCAGATGACAAACAAATAGGTTTGCCTTCCATTTGGGACTGATATTATCCTACTGATCAACAACATTCTCATAGAAGCATCACTACAGCATGTCACGACTGTATGGAAGGACATCATAATGGCACTGCTGTTAGTTTGAGAATATAAAATCACATATTCAATGCACATGGATCCAACATAACGTCATGATTTGTGATCGCAGATGTTTATGAAACTATAATTTGTCATGATCAGTGATCAGGATTCTTAAATGTATTCTTAAATTTATTTTGCTGTCAGGCCGCATCTTGAAACAACTCAGCTGCCAGGACGAAACTCGAAACAGCTCAATTGGCCAGTTCAGCTCTCTGTCAAGAAATAGGCGGGTTATAACTTGATCCTACTGCTACGATTGGTTGAGCGACTGTAACTTAGTTGCCATTCATATCTCCTCATCCCGTGTTGCGAACTTTGCAGCTAGATTTAACGAGGTTTCAGACCCCTCCAGTGACTTTTATTGACAAAAGAGTATAGCGACAAATGTAGCTACTTATTAAGGCTGCCTCAGCGACTTTTGTTTGATCTTTATCGACTTCCCTGTTTGTGCCCGCTCGGCTGAGTGTGTGCACCCATCCCTTGTGCCCGATCTCCGGCCTCTTCGTTCCGCCCCTCCCCCACCTCTCGGGAATTCCCCGCTGCAGCAGCGAGTGAGGTAATTAAAAAATATATATATATTTCTTTATTTCACCTTTATTTAACCAGGTAGGCCAGTTGAGTACAAGTTCTCATTTAAAACTGCGACCTTGTCAAGATAAAGCAAAGTTGGGTGGGCTATTTACAGATGGGCTATGTACAGGTGCAATGATCTGTAAGCTGCTCTGACAGCTGATTAAAGTAAGTGAGGGAGATATGAGTCTCCAGTTTCAGTGATGTTTGCAATTCGTTCCAGTCATTGGCAGCAGAGAACTGGAAGGAAAGGCAGCCAAAGGAGGAATGGCTTTGGGGGTGACCAGTGAAATATACCTGCTGGAGCGTGTGCTACGGGTGGGTGCTGCTATGGTGACCAGTGAACTGAGATAAGGCAGGGGCTTTACCTAGCAAAGACTAGATGACCTGGAGCTAGTGGGTTTGGCGACGAATATGAAGCGAGGGCCAGCTAACGAGAGCATACAGGTCGCAGTGGTGGATAGTATATGGGGCTTTGCTGACAAAACGGATGGCACTGTGATAGACTACATCCAATTTGCTGAGTAGAGGGTTGGAGGCTATTTTGTAAATGACATCGCCGAAGTCCATGATCGGTAGATCGATAGGATGATCAGTTTTATGAGAATATGTTTGGCAGCATGAGTGAAGGAGGCTTTGTTGCGAATTAGGAAGCCGATTCTAGATTTAATTTTGGATTGGAGATGCTTAATGTGAATCTGGAAGGAGAGTTTACAGTCTAACCAGACACCTAGGTATTTGTAGTTGTCCACATATTCTAAGTCAGAACCGTCCAGTGTAGTGATGCTGGACGGGCGGGCAGGTGCGGGCAGTGATCGGTTGAAGAGCATGCATTTAGTTTTACTTGAATTTAAGAGCAGTTGGAGGCCACGGAAGGAGTGTTGTATGGCGTTGAAGCTTGTCTGGAGTTCAGTTTGGACACTGTGTCCAAAGAAGGGCCAGAAGTATACAGAATGGTGTCGTCTGCATAGAGGTGGTTCAGAGAATGACCAGCAGCAAGAGCGACATCATTGATGTATACAGAGAAAAGAGCCGGCCCGAGAATTGAACCCTGTGGCACCCCCATAGAGACTGCCAGAGGTCCGGACAGCACGCCTCCGATTTGACACACTGAACTCTGTTTGAGAAGTAGTTGGTGAACCAGGCGAGGCAGTCATTTGAGAAACCAAGGCTGTTGAGTCTACCGATAAGAATGCGGTGATCGACAGAGTCGAAAGCCTTGATAATCCTTAAGATGTTTCTACAACTTGATTGGAGCACACCTGTGGTAAATTCAGTTGATTGGGTGTTTTGAAAAGGCACACACCTGTCTACATAAGGTCCCACAGTTGACAGTGCATGTCAGAGCAAAAACCAAGCCAGAGCTTCCTAGAGCTGGCCGCCCAGCCAAACTGAGCGATCGGGGGAGAAGGGCCTTGGTCAGGGAGGTGACCAAGAAACCGATAAACACTTACAGAGAGATGGGAGAACCTTCCAGAAGGATAACCATCTCTGCAGCACTCCACCAAGCAGGCCTTTATGGTAGAGTGGCCAGACGGAAGCCACTCCTCAGTAAAAGGCACATGACAGCCCACTTTTGTGAGTTTGCCAAAAGGCACCTAAAGGACTCTCAGACCATGAGAAACAAGATTCTCTGGTCTGATGAAGCAAAGATTGAACTCTTTAGCCTAAATGCCAAGCGTCACGTCTGGAGGAAACCTGGCACCATCCCTACGGTGAAGCATGGTGGTGGCAGCAACATGCAGTGTGGATGTTTTTCAGTTGCAGGGACTGGGAGACTAGTCAGGATCGAGGGAAAGATTAGCGGAGTACTATCCCTACGATGAAGCATGGTGGTGGCAGCATCATGCTGTGGGAATGTTTTTCAGTGGAGGCGACTGGGAGATTTGCCAGGATCGAGGGAAAGATTAACAGAGCAGTCCCTGCCACTGAAAGTACAGAGAGATCCTTGATGAAAACCTGCTCCAGAGCGCTCAAGATGTCAGACTGGGCTGAATGTTCACCTTCCAACAGGACAACGACCCTAAGCACATGGCGCCAATAGATAGGGTCGCCATGCTTCCAGCCCCTAGGCAACTTTTTAGTATTTTGTTTTTTTATGTGTTGTTTCTTACATTATTTGCCCAGATTTGTTTTGTGTGATTACAGACAGCCGGGAAGAACTTTTGCATTTCAGAGCGGCGGTAACTCACCAGCATTACGACCAGGAATATGACTTTACCGAATTGGATCCTTTGTTCTTACCCCCCAGGGCAATTAAACTGATTCCAGAGGCTGATCCAAAACACCGCCGGCGGAGAAGAGGTATTTGGAGTGGACTTCTAGGTGCACACAACACCCGCATCTGAGTATATTGCTCGCTAATGTTCAGTCTTTGGATATTGAAGTTGATGACCACAGGGCGAAGATTTCCTTCCAGAGAGACATCAAGGATTGTAACATACTCTGTTTCACAGAAACATGGCTCTCTCTGGATATACTGTCTGATGGGTTCTCAATTCATCGTACTGACAGCAATAAATATCTCCGCGAAGAAGAAGGGCGGGGTATATGTTTCATGATTAACTACTCATGGTGTGTTTGTGATAGCATACAGACACTCAAGTCCTTTTGTTCACTCAGCCTAGAATACCTCACAATCAAATGACGGCCGTATTACCTCCCAAGATAATTATCTTTGGTTATAGTCACAGCCGTGTATATTACCCTTCAAGCCGATATCACAACAGCCCATAAAATAACTTCACTGGACTTTATGCAAACTGGAAACCACATATCCTGAGGCCGCATTTATTGAAGCTGGGGATTTTAACAAAGCACATTTGAGGAAAATGCTACCGATGTTCTGTCAACACTTTGACTGCAGTACATGCGCTGCTAAAACACTTGACCATTGCTACTTCAACTTCCTTCAGCAAATCTGATCATGACTCCGTTTTGCTCCTCCCTTCCTATAGGCAGAAACTCAAACAGGATGTACTCGTGCTATTTTTTATCACTGGGACTGGGATATGTTCCGGGTAGCATCTGAGAATGACATTGATGATTACATTGATACGGTAACTGAGTTTATCAGGAAGTGTATAGGAGATGTTGTACCCACTGGGACTATTAAAACCTACCCTAACTAGAAGCTGTGGATAGATGGCAGCATTCGCGCAAAACTGAATGTGCGAACATGGCAGAATAGAAACAGGGTAGTTATTCCCTCCGTAAGGCAATCAAACAGACAAAACGTCAGTATAGAGACAAAGTGGAGTCGCAATTCAATGGCTCAGACACGAGACGTATGTGGCAGGGTCTACAGACAATCACGGACTACAAAGGGACAACCAGCCACGTCGTGGACACCAACGTCTTGCTTCTGGACAAGCTAAACACCTTTTTTGCCCGCTTTGAGGATAACACAGTGCCACTGACGCGGCCTGTTACCAAGGACTGTGGGCTCTCCTTCTCCGTGGCCGACGTGAGTACGACATTTAAGCGTATTAACCCTCGCAAGGCTGCCGGCCCAGACGGCGTCCCTAGCCGCGTCCTCAGACCAGCTGGCTGGAGTGTTTACGGACATATTCAATCTCTCCCTATCCCAGTCTGCTATCCCCACATGTTTCAAGATGGCCACCATTGTTCCTGTACCCAAGAAAGCAAAGGTAACTGAACTAAATAACTATCACCCCGTAGCACTCACCTCTGTCATCATGAAGTGCTTTGAGAGACTAGTCAAGGATCATATCACCTTTACCTTACCTGGCACATTAGAACCCCTTCAATTTGCTTACTGCCCCAATAGATCCACAGACGATGCAATCGCCATCGCACTTCACACTGCCCTATCCCATCTGGATAAGAGGAATACCTATGTAAGAATGCTGTTCATTGACTACAGCTCAGCATTCAACACCATAGTACCCTCCAAGCTCATCATTAAGCTTTGGGCCCTGGGTCTGAACCTCGCCCTGTGCAACTGGGTCCTGGACTTCTTGACGGGCCGCCACTAGGTGGTGAAGGTAGGAAACAACACCTCTACTTTTCAACACTGGGGCCTCACAAGGGTGCGTGCTCAGCCCCCTCCTGTACTCCCTGTTCACCCATGACTGCGTGGCCACGCACACCTCCAACTCAATCACCAAGTTTTCAGATGACACAACAGCAGTAGGCCTGATTACCAACAATCACGAGACAGCCTACAGGGAGGTGAGGGCCACGATCGGCTCCTTTGTTTTGTTGACGTTGAGTGAGAGGTTATTTTCCTGGCACCACACTATCCTATTCTACTGTATCTTAGTCTGTGCCGCTCTGACAATCCTCATCCAAATATGTATATATTCTTAATTCCATTCCTTTACTTCGATTTGTGTGTATTGTTGTAAAATGGTTAGATATTGCTTGTCAGATATACCTGCACTGTTGGAGCTAGAAACACAAGCATTTCGCTACACCCGCAATAACATCTGCTAAACACGTGTATGTGACCAATAAATTTGATTTTGATTTGATGACAATGCAGGAGTGGCTTTGGGACAAGTCTCTGAATGTCCTTGAGTGGCCCAGCCAGAGCCCGTACTTGACCCCGATCGAACATCTCTAGAGAGCCATGAAAATAGCTGTGCAGCAATGCTCCCCATCCAACCTGACAGAGCTTGAAAGGATCTGCAGAGAAGAATAGGAGAAACTCCCTAAATACAGGTGTACCAAGCTTGTAGCGTCATACCCAAGAAGACTTGAGGCTGTAATCGCTGCCAAAGGTGCTTCAACAAAGTACTGTGTAAAGGGTCTGAATACTTATATAATTGCAATATTTCAGTTTTAGAATAAGGCTGTAACAAAATGTGGATAAATTTGTGGGGTCTGAATACCTTCCGAATGCACTGTATTTTGTAAATATTTTCTCTAAATTGTTAACTAAAGTTTATTGCACCATACTGGCCATTTACTTGTTTTCTTTCTCCAATCAAAATAATAATAATAATGCATAATAGACACTAAGATGTAAAAAAATTAAAATTGTATTTTTATGTATGTATAAATGTATGTATGTATAAATGTATGTATGTATAAATGTATGTATGTATAAATGTATTATTTAATTGGAGGCTTCTCATATATATTCCATTCTCCTTTTTCTTCTTTATATTTTGTATATATTCCCAGTAATATTCCTTTATGTAATTAAGCTTTTACATGTGTTTGTTTTATTTTTCTTTCATAATAATAATAATGATATTTAATTCGTAGAGCGAATTATGAAGCTTATTGGTGCTTGCTTCTGTGCGCAAATCATTTGACCGCTGCAGTTTTCTATTGTTTATTCTCATTTAAAAAAGAAGCTGATACTGGCCATTAGTTATTTATTGTTCTCTGATATTTTTGCTTTATTAAATTGATTTATATTATGGGGGTGTCTATTCCAAGAAAAACCTAAATACATTTTACAGGAGTTTATGTATTGCCCACCTAAAACAGCCTTAATATATTTGAAGTCCTTCAAAATAGAAACTACAGAAAGTAGAATATTAAATAGATTTAATAAGTAGACTAAATAATTACAAAAGAATAGTGATAAAGAAACAAAAAATGCTAGGCAGAGCAGGCCCAGAGTTTGTTGCTGAGCAGGCCCAGAGTTTGTTGCTGAGCAGGCCCAGAGTTTGTTGCTGAGCAGGCCCAGAGTTTGTTGCTGAGCAGGCCCAGAGTTTGTTACTGAGCAGTACCAGAGTTTGTTGCTGAGCAGGCCCAGAGTTTGTTGCAGAGCAGGCCCAGAGTTTGTTACTGAGCAGGCCCAGAGTTTGTTGCAGAGCAGGCCCAGAGTTTGTTGCTGAGCAGGCCCAGAGTTTGTTGCAGAGCAGGCCCAGAGTTTGTTGCAGAGCAGGCCCAGAGTTTGTTGCAGAGCAGGCCCAGAGTTTGTTGCAGAGCAGGCCCAGAGTTTGTTGCTGAGCAGGCCCAGAGTTTGTTGCAGAGCAGGCCCAGAGTTTGTTGCAGAGCAGGCCCAGAGTTTGTTGCTGAGCAGGCCCAGAGTTTGTTGCAGAGCAGGCCCAGAGTTTGTTGCTGAGCAGGCCCAGAGTTTGTTGCAGAGCAGGCCCAGAGTTTGTTGCAGAGCAGGCCCAGAGTTTGTTGCTGAGCAGGCCCAGAGTTTGTTGCAGAGCAGGCCCAGAGTTTGTTGCTGAGCAGGCCCAGAGTTTGTTGCAGAGCAGGCCCAGAGTTTGTTGCAGAGCAGGCCCAGAGTTTGTTGCAGAGCAGGCCCAGAGTTTGTTGCAGAGCAGGCCCAGAGTTTGTTGCTGAGCAGTACCAGAGTTTGTTGCAGAGCAGGCCCAGAGTTTGTTGCTGAGCAGTACCAGAGCGAAATTGCAGCGTGAGAGAAGGCTACAGCGACACTGGAGCAGGAGGGAAGGCCAACACCATTTTTTAAAAATCTGTTCGAATTACGCTCTGCTCCTTGCTCCACATTTGTCCACTTACATGCTCTGGCATTCAAAAGCAGCCCTGCTTTAGGCTATCAAAGAGCTGTCAATTAATAATCATATCAATCGATCAAATCAGTGAATGAATGGCTGCAGCAACCATTACACAGCCTGACAAGCTGCATAACAAATGAGGCCTAATTAGACAAGATAACAATTAAGTCGTTCAAACAAGATAATAAGTCATTAAAACAACTTAGTATCTCTTAGTGTCTTGTTTAAACAACTTTTTTTTACTAAGTCATTCAAACTAGATGATTCCAAGAGTCTTCTTTTTCTTTTTTTGCCTTGGGCTTCAGGGCTTCTGGAGGTCCACACACTTTTTTTGGCGAAATAACAAAAAGAAATGTTTGAAATGTACCACAACCAGCAATTCACTTTCTATTCCTCGTTGCGCAGTACAGGTGCTCCGAATAAACATGAACAAAAACTAAAAAAACACAAAAATAAGTCATTTTAGAAACGCAAACGCTCTCAGTTAATAATGCAGGTCTTTAGATGTTGTACACATAAAATTGTGTCATTACGAACTTTATCCGCAACATTATATTCCATTTTATTGCGACTCGAGCTATACCTCTCAGTTCGTTCTATTAGCAGGTTACACAGTGAATGGAAATGCTGGATGGGGGAAAAGCTTGAGTCGCAATGAAATGGAATATACCATTGCGGATAAAGTTCAGAATTACACGATTTAATGTGTACAACATCTAAAGACCTGCAAGACGTTTGCGTTTTCTAAAATGACTTATTTTAGTGTTTTTGGAGCCTTTGTTCATGCTTTTTCGGAGCCCCTGTACTCCACAACAAGGAAGAGAAAGTGAATCGCTGGTTGCAGTATATAAAAAATATAAAAAGTTAAATTGCAAAAATTAAGTGTCTGGATTTTTCTATGACATGCTATTTAGAGATTTGGTTATTAAAAAGCTAACTTTAACAGAACTCACAACAGAAGTAACTGAACAGCGAATGTGAGAGTCAAGTCTCTTGAGTTCTTTTCCTATGCTTGCTTCTTCCAGAATGCCTACTCAGCATTTTGGTAAATGCTGCAGCAGTGAAGAAGTCCGTAACTCAACATGAAGGTCACTGAGTCTGGTCTGAACTCCCTTTCTCTGTGTCTGTCTCTGTTGTGTAGGTGGAGGCAGAAGCAGTCAACCGGTCAGTCACTCTGGCCAATCAGACCAACTGCCCCCTCTACATCACCAAGGTGATGAGCAAGAGTGCTGCTGATGTCATCGCCCTGGCCAGGAAAAAGGGTAATAGTAAAGAGAAAGAAGTGTGGTGATGGACTACTGTAACATGTTTTCTATTGATTGCTCTCTGTGGTTTGTGTATCGTAACTACTGTTTAATAATAGTTATGTGTGTGCTTACATTTGTCCTATTTCACACGTGCGAATTGGAAATTCTTTTTTTGCATACCCCATTGCCCCTGAGAAACCCCTGGAGAGTGTGGTCAGAGCCAAGGATCAGCCATTATTGACGGCGATCCTGAAGCAATAAGGGTTAAGAGGGAACATTGACAGATTTTTCACCTAATCGGCTCAGGGATTTAAACCAGCAACCTTTCGGTTACTGGCTCAGCAGTCCTAACTGCTAGGCTACCCGTCCGTTTTAAGGTACACTAAATGTCAAATCGCATATAAATGATTCCCCTTGTAAATCAGTCCTGCTTTGGAGACAGGGCACAAGCCCCCTGACCTGGTGTTTTGCTGTGTTCTGTGGTACTCTAGGTGCTGTGGTGTATGGAGAGCCTATCTCTGCCAGCCTGGGCACGGACGGAACCCACTACTGGAGTAAGAACTGGGCCAAGGCAGCTGCCTTCGTCACCTCCCCACCCCTCAGCCCTGACCCCACCACCCCTGATTATCTCAACTCACTGCTCTCCTGGTAGGTGCTCCATTTACACTATGCACCTCTACTTAACACAGAGATATGCAGTAATCATGTGTTACTTACACACATCCTCCACCAGGTGATATGTCATTCTAGCCTCCTGGGGCTTCATTCATTAAAGTTTCAAAAAAACGTCCAGTTTTCCCACAAAGGCTGGTATTTATCGATTTTGAAAAGTGTGTATCTCCACGCAAATACCTTGATGTTTCTACTTTTTAAGACTTGAACATTAATTCCCCCCATGCACATTCTCTCAGGCAGTCTTTGCCACTCTTCACACTTTACTATTCAGTTCATTTAAATAGTAAAGAAAAACAATCCAGATGACTATGCTAAAGTCCCTAAGAGGAGATCGCATAGCATCTAATATGTTTATTTAAATTTTATTATATAGGCCTAAATCATAATCAAATTGCAGGACATGTCTCTCCTTTTCTGACATAACTGGTTTGAATTATTCCCATTACACAACAAATAGTAGGCTACCATTTATCAATCGCTAATTCAATAGCCAAGCATGCTCAAAAGTAAATAGGCCGTTAGCCTACCCGTACTGTCACTTACTGTCGAGGTTACAGTATTTTTGTGAGATAGGATTAGGAGCGTGACATCGTAGCCAAGCCTATTTTTTATTTCAGATGCTATACCAGGGGTGTCAAACATAAGGCCCGCGAGGGGGTCCAATCCGGCCTGCCGGTGGTTTTAGTACAAACAATAACGTTTTATACATTTTTGGCGTGGAGAACGAACTCGGTATACTATAAGATGACTAATCCAATCAAAACTGTGTAGAAAATGATAATGGACCAACATTCATACAGTTTCTTGACTGTTTCCAGCTCACTAATAATCACAGAAATGAAAACTAGACAGTCAGGGAGAATGCTTTAAAGAAATGTACGCACAGTTGATAAATGAGACCCATGGAAAGACATATTACTCAAGACAAAACATGCAAACGTAAGACCTATGAGTGGAGTGTCTCATTCTCTCTCTCCCTCCATCCTTTGTTCCTCTCCAGTGGTGACCTGCAGGTGACTGGTAGTGCTCATTGCACGTTCCACACCTCTCAGCGTGCTGTGGGCAAAGACAACTTCACCCTCATCCCAGAAGGCACCAACGGCACTGAGGAGAGACTCTCCCTCATCTGGGACAAGTGTGTGGTGAGGCACATTCTACTGACCTTTTTCTGCTGGTTTTCCTACAATCAAACATACCACAATCAAACATGCTTCTTTCAAATTGATCCTGTATATGTAAATAGATATAGATTTTGTAGAATTAACAATGAATTTACTTTCCCAGTTTGTGCCGCAGTCATTCATGTCATCAAGGGGTTCTCAGTTGTTCAAGTGAACATTTGCAGCTGTCTTGTTACTCAGGAAGTGACAATGCCTTTTCTTCTGATTCCCTTAGGTGACTGGAAAAATGGACGAGAACCAGTTTGTGGCTGTGACCAGCACCAACGCAGCTAAGATCTTCAACCTGTACCCCCGTAAGGGCCGCATTGCAGTGGGCTCTGACGCCG
This sequence comes from Oncorhynchus kisutch, assembly GCF_002021735.2. NCBI lineage: Eukaryota > Metazoa > Chordata > Actinopteri > Salmoniformes > Salmonidae > Oncorhynchus > Oncorhynchus kisutch. The sequence goes on along the minus strand of NC_034176.2, from coordinate 26,603,053 downwards.
ACCTGGTCCTCTGGGACCCAGACGTCAGCAAGATCATCTCTGCCAAGAGTCACAACCTGGTGAGCCTGGCCAACCCACACTGTACTAACCATATCATAACTGTGGTGTTTATACATTGTTTTAGTCCCACCTACTGTATGTAGGACTCAGTTTGGATCAAACAATTCTTCCACATTTTCATATGAAACATTGAAGCCTTTTTCCTACGAAGCGTCAAGACAAACCATTAAGTAAAATCTACTGACCTGAAAAGACTTGTTAGAGAACAGCTCATGCAGACAGGGCCTGAGTTATCCCTCAATGAGTCACCACTTTCTTTCATTTAGAGGATCTAGCTGGCTACATCAGCACTAGTTTCTCCTGATGATGTCAGCTGAATGCCACAGTTACCATGCTGGCACAATTCATTGAATATATAAGGGCCTAGACTAAAGTTCATATGGAAAAAGGCCTCAAATCTTTGAAATGTTTTTTGGGGGTTTGCAATGTGCATGTGAAAGTAGAGTAAGTGCTGTCTTTCTCTGTGATTTGCCCTCTTGTACTTTGTCAGTCTATTTGAAACTCTTCTCATCAGAGCTCTTCTTTTGCAGGCTGTGGAGTATAATATCTTCGAAGGCACCGAGGTGCGTGGAGCTCCCCTGGTGGTGGTCAGCCAGGGCAAAATAGTGTTGGAAGAGGGCAACCTCCATACCACTGAGGGCTGTGGGCGCTATGTGAGCCGTAAGCCCTTCCCTGACCATGTCTACAGGAGGATAAAGGCTCGCAGCAGGGTGAGTCTATAGTGCAGTGAAACTGACATTGAATAGAATAAAGATTGTTGATTGTTAATTACCATTCTCACTGACAGTGATGAACAGTCGAACTGATGCTGTTATCTCGTCTGTCTTTCTGTCCTCCCAGCTGACGGAGCTGAGTGGGGTCCCCAGGGGTCTCTATGACGGGCCAGTGTGTGAGAATGTGACACCTAAGGTCATGACCCCGGTCACCTCGGTGAAGACCTCTCCAACCAAGCTGCAGCAGCAGCAGCAACAGCAGCAGCAGGCTCCCCAGCCCGTCCGTAACCTGCACCAGTCTGGCTTCAGCTTGTCTGGTCAGTACAGCTCAACGTTTCTCTCACAGCTCCACATGGAATACCAGTAGGAATAGCATAATACTAAGATGTGTAAGCACACAAGTATTATCATTTGGCCTGAAATTGTACCATATTGGGTTTGGCAGATGCCTGGAGAACACTACCTGCCCCAATGCATATTGCCAACTGCAAAGTTTGGTGGAGGAGGAATAATGGTCTGGGGCTGGTTTTCATGGTTCAGGCAACGCCCCTTAGTTCCAGTGAAGGGAATTCTTAATGCTACAGCATGCAATGACATTCTAGACTATTCTGTGCTTCAACTTTGTGGCAGCATGACAACGCCCCCATGCACAAAGCAAGATCCATATAGAAATGGTTTGTCGAGATCAATGTGGAAGAACTTGACTTGCCTACACAGAGCCCTGACCTCAAACCCATTTGGGATGAATTGGAACGCAGAGTGCGAGCCAGGCCTAATCGCTTTTGGTCATGTAGTGTAACTGACTTTCTTTTCTCTTATCTCTCATGCCCAGGTGCGCAAGTTGATGATAACATTCCCCGCCGCAACACCCAGCGCATTGCGGCGCCCCCTGGTGGTAGGTCCAACATCACCAGCCTGGGTTAAGCTCTACTGTCAGCTGAGCTAGGGAGGAGAGGAGCGGAGCAGGAGGATCCGCCTCAGCTCCTAGACCAACCATCACAACCAACAAAGCTTCATCTATTGTGGTCCCGTCTCCCTGACTTAACTGCAAGCTGGTGGTCAAAAACACTCCATCCATCTTCATCCATACTCTGCCACCTCATTCAAAGAAAAAAAAAGAAATAGCACTCAATGTTTTGTTTTGTATTACCTACATGCCATATGCAATCTTTTCATTTTTTTTTAAGGAAGAGTCAAGTGAATTTAGAGAGTTCTTGATGTTTTTCTGTATATACACTGAGTGTACAAAACAGTAGGAACACCTTCCTAATATTGAGTTGCACCCCCTTTCGCCCTCAGAACAACCTCTATTTGTTGGGACATGAACTCTACAAGGTGTCAAAAGCGTTCCACAGGGATGCTAGCCCATGTTGATTCCAATGCTTCCCACAGTTGTGTCAAGTTGGATTGATGTCCATTGGGTGGTGGACCGTTCTTGATACACACAGGAAACTGTTGAGCGTGAAAAAGTACACCTGGCACTTACTACCATACCCAGTTCAAAGGCACTTTTGTCTTGCCCATTCACCCCATTAACAGCAAACATACACAATCCATGTCTCAAATGTCTCAAGGCTTAGAAATCCTTCTTTAACCTGGCTCCTCACCTTCATCTACACTAATTGAAGTGGATTTAACAAGTCACATCAATAAGGGATCATAGCTTTCACCTTGCCAGTCTGTCATGGAAAGAGCAGGTGTTCCTAATGTATTGTTAACTCAGTGTTATATATATATATATATACACACACAATTTAAGTTTAGTCTTTGATTACATTTTGGCTTTTAATTGTACAAGAGGAGCTGTGGATTGTGGTCGTGTGGCATTTGATGTATCTACACTCTTAGAAAAAAGGTTTTCAAAAGGGTTCTGTGGTTGTCCTCATTGGAGAACCCTTTTTGGTTCCATTTAGAACCATCTTTCTAGAACCGAAAGGGTTCTACTTGGAGCCAAAAAGAGGTATACTATAGGAACAGCCAAATAACACTTTTAGGTCCTTTTTTTTAACATCGTATAATTTAAGGGCAATTCTTGGTTTGACACCAAACAAGAAGAATCACTTCTGATTCCAAGAAGTGAGCCATTGCATTAGATCACTGTCAAAGACACATGGCATATTTAACTATAGTACATTGGTTATTGTTTTTCTTCCATCCTATAAGTAAATGGAAGGTTTCACAAATGTTTTTACATTTTCGAGGCTGTAAAATAGTGTTGAAGGAACTCGGATTACGTTTTTACCTCACTAAGTCAGTTTGCAGTATTTGTATGATTTTAAAACAGCTGTGAGTTTTAGTTATTGTCCTTCCATAGCCTTTCTGGTCAGTATTACAACAGAACTTTCAGCTGAACAAATTCAATTCTATCTTCCTTTGTCTCATTGCTGCACTTTTTGTATTGTTGTAATGTTTTTGTTGTTAATATTATACATTTTTGATCGTGTCTAGAGCTAAAACATTACTGTAATCTGAAATATTGACTCTTAGATCTTAGCTTGTCTGCTGATGGAATGCGCAGAAGTCAAGGGAGATGGTTAAACCATTCATCTCCTCACTCCCCTCAGTCTGAACACCTTTGACACAAAGCATGCACAATACATGGCAGCAGGGAGAACCTTCACCCCCCCCCCCAAAAAAACTGCAGAGACATTGCCTCTTTTTCCTCCATTTTCTTCTCTATAATCACACTGCTGTTTATTTTCTTATGACACTGACAGCCATGCTCGATAGAAGGTTGCCCCTAACAACCTCTCTGCACCAGGTGCTATTTGATCAATGCTGTGTATGTGCAGATGGTGGTGCCTACTTTTTCCACTCAACCACAGCAATTCAAGCTTTGTGAAACTACTTTACGGGGGAGCGGAGTCAGCTATTACATGACACGGGTCTTGGTTTTCTATCTGCTAAAGTGCAAAAGGTGAATCTGTGGAAATGCAATGTTGATTTGTATTTGATATGTTTGTTTTTGTTGTTTTTTCAGAATGTTTGTTCAATATCACTTGCCTGCCTATTCTATAAAGTATTGATTGATAGTATGCTTTAAGAACCATGTATTTATGAAAAATACCTGTTAAGCACTGTCAGTGACCAAGCTAGTACAAATACCTGTTAAGCACTGTCAGTGACCAAGCTAGTACAAATACCTGTTAAGCACTGTCAGTGACCAAGCTAGTACAAATACCTGTTAACCTCTGTCAGTGCCCAAGCTAGTACAAATACCTGTTAAGCACTGTCAGTGACCAAGCTAGTACAAATACCTGTTAAGCACTGTCAGTGACCAAGCTAGTACAAATACCTGTTAACCTCTGTCAGTGACCAAGCTAGTACAAATACCTGTTAAGCACTGTCAGTGACCAAGCTAGTACAAATACCTGTTAACCTCTGTCAGTGACCAAGCTAGTACATGTAGTGCTTTGAGATCCAGTGAAAAAAAGCTGTGATAATGAAATCCATTATTTACACTAATGATGTGGTTTGACTCCTGTCCTTATTGTTGGAGTCACTAGAATAGCACCTCCTCTTAGCCCTGTGAGTGTTGACGATGGGAGCCACTTTTAACCGGTGCTCGCTCCATCATCACTCGCGTTACCCTCTTACCTATTCACATTAGACCTTACTGTTAGTGCCACGCATCAGAGTATGAACAATGTTACACTAGACCACAAGCCAATGTTTATTAACCACTCACTCGACACTGTGAACGGTACAGTAGGGACATTTACAGTAGGCTCCTCATTTCTCTGACCAGTTCTCTGTATACTGTACAAGCATTGTATTCTTTCCTCCTCCTTGCCTTGTCAGGTATAGGTTGTTATGCCAAGCTATGTGTTGTAAGTAAATTGCCGGTGAGGAGGTTTCCTATAGTGTTTGTTTTTTATTTCAGATTTTTAGCACTGTCGTTGCCCTCCCATCTTGTGATGAACTGTTGATCATGTATGTTTTGGGATTTTGAAATACTTATTCCTGACGACGTTGAATACTATCAGTGTTGACTTAAATGGTTTTAAACATAAAAATAAAAAATAAAACAATTGATGTGTCTCACTAATAACAATTATTGTGCTATCAGATACTGTTTTAGTTTTGGTAGTCAAAATACTGTACATACATACCAGTAAATAAACACAATAAATATGTATAAATTAAAATAATGTCAGGAATCTCATGTTCCCATTGTATTTCAATTCAATGTTACATTTAATCCAGTCAATGTTGTTCACTGTAGTAGTTTGCTGTTCATTAGATTTGTCTTGAATGGCGAAGATGCTTGAAGAAGACGACCCCCATGTACTTTACCACAAACAACTAATTTGCTAAGTTTGCCGTATTTTACAGTGCTCTCCGTTACCCATTTTTTGTTTGGCATTAGCACAGCATACATGATCCCAATTTTAGCTCCAAGACGGCAGGAATAAAATTTAAAAAATAAGAAAAAGTAAATTGTGCTGATTTATAGGCACATTGAACCATGTCGTGCTACGTAGTTTGAAAAGTCTATGGATAGTGTTCAAAACAAAGACGCATATCTGATTTCCTCCGTCTTTATGCGCCGTCACCATTATTTTGAGAGTTCAGGTACTTTAATTATACACTGAGTGTATTAAACATTAGTAACACCTCTTTCCATGACAGACTGACCAGGTGAATCCAGGAATAAGCTCCCTCATTGATGTCAGTTGTTAAATCCACTTCAATCAGTGTAGATGTAGGGGCAGGTTAAATAGGGATTTTTTAAGCCTTGAGACAATTGAGATATGGATTGTGTACGTCTGCCATTCAGAGTGTGAATGGCCAAGACAAAAGATTTAAGTGCCTTTGAACGGGGTATGGTAGTACGTGCCAGGCGCACCGGTTTGAGTATGCCAAGAACTGCAACACAGTTTCCGATGTGTGTCAAGAATGGTCCACCACCCAATGGACATCCAGCCAACTTGACACAACTGTGGGAAGCATTGGAGTCAACATGGGCCAGCATCCCCGTGGAACGCTTTCGACACCTTGCCCCGACGAATTGACGCTGTTCTGGGGGCAAAAGTGGGTGCAACTCAATATTAGGAAGGTGTTCCTAATGTTTTGTACACTCAGTGTATGTATTTGCTAATAACCTCAGATCTTGGAGTCGCAGAAATTATGTAGATTTGTTTTTATTGTAGGCTACAGGCAAGCACACTAGGTGGAGACAGTCTGCTTTGTATGGTCAGGGTTGGCTCTTTCTCCCTTCTCCAGGCTCCTTTCCTATGAGAGACACAGTGGTGAGAAAGATGGGGGTTATGAATCCTAGCAACATGGGGAATTAGTCCACCAGAAGCATCATGATTTCCCTGAACCATGCCCCATGGCAGCAGTGGTATCTAAGCAGTTGTCCAATTATGACTGAATCTAGTTATGACTTGCCTTGTTAAATTAAGGTTCAATAAAATAAATATGAGGGCACACTAACTGATAGTGGAGTGGAGAAGGGAGAGCATTGGGTTGAAAACAAACAGTGTAGAAGAACTCTAGAAGAAGCTCCGGGGGAATCCTTCACAGGAGCATGTCATCATCAGTGTCTTCACTCTTAGGAAAAGAATGTGCTATCTAGAACCAAAAAGGTTTGTTCAGCTGTCCCCATAGGAGATCCCTTTGAAGACCCCTTTTGGTTCCAGTTAGACCCCTTTTGGTTCCAGGTAGAACTCTTTCCTCTGTGGAATGGGGACACCCTTTATTCAAAAAGTGTTCCTAGAAAACAGTGAGAATATGACAGTCACTAATAGGGAGCTATTATTATGATTATGTTCCAATTCTGCTCACTCTCTCTTTGCCCTTGTGGGAACCTTGTATCAACGTATTTCGATGGAAGTCTAGCCTTCATATGTCACCAGCATGTCACATTGGGCTTAGTCAAGAACAAAGTCAGTCATTGCAACAGAAGATTTTGTATTTTTCCACTCTGATCCCTTTTCAGCCAAAGCTCTATTGCATTTCAAAGACTCTAGATTAGAACATTAAAATAGAGTAGCAGGGGTGTATAGCATAGAGAGACATAGTATTCTTCTCCGTTGTTCTTCTAAAAAAATCAATTTGACTGACGATACTGGTGGGTTTCACCTCCATGACTAATGTATCTTTCTTTAGAAACTACAGCCCGAGCATCTACCTGGGAACGGTGTCGACTCGGTACTGATAGTAATCCCACAATCTCCACCCGGCACAGCCAGAAGAGGACTGGCCACCCCTAATAGCCTGGTTCCTCTCTAGGTTCTGTCCTTTCTAGGGAGTTTTTCCTAGCCACTGTGCTTCTACACCTGCATTGCTTGCTGTTTTGGGTTTTAGGCTGGGTTTCTTTACAGCACTTTGAGATATCAGCTGATGTAAGAAGGGCTTTATAAATAAATTTGATAGTACGTTTTTACAGAACCCACAACTTTTCTATGATGTTATTACATGATCTGAAAAAAGCTACTGTGTGCTTGTAATAATACTAATGCAGGTTTAATTGAATTGGACTTCCCTTTGTGTCTCTTGGCTCTCTGTCTCTTTCTCTCCCTCATTCACCCCCCCCCCCCCCCCGCCATACTCCAGATCACTCATCAATACTATCTGTGGTTTGATGACCAGAGCCAATAGCCTCTCGATGATGTCAGTACTGAGACAGTATGACTCACAGAGGGGCACAGCCATGTCAGCCAATGTCAAGTATTTCTGGCCACTCCCCTCAAGAAAGCATGTCCACTTGGCTACCAAGACTTGCTGGAGATACGTTGTATCAGAGGGGTTGTATCAGAGGGGTTACATTTTATATTTCATCTTTATTTAACCAGGTAGGCCAGTTGAGAACAAGTTCTCATTTACATCTACGACCTGGCCAAGATAAAGCAAAGCAGTGTGACACAAACAACAACACACATGGAATAAACAAATGTAGTCAATAACACAATATAAAAAAATCTATATACAGTGTGTAAATGAGGTAAGATTAGGGAGGTAAGGCAATAAATAGGCCGTAGTGGTGAAAATTACAATTTAGCAATTAAACACTGGAGTGATAGGTGTGCAGAAGATGAATGTGCAAGTAGAGATACTGGGGTGCAAAGGAGAAGAAAAAAATATATATATATGGGGATGAGTTAGTTGGATGGGCTATTTACAGGTGCAATGATCTGTGAGCTGCTCTGACAGCTGATGTTTAAAGTTAGTGAGGGAGATGAGTCTCCATCTTCAGTGATTTTTGTAATTCGTTCCAGTCATTGGCAGCAGAGAACTGGAAGGAAAGGCGGCCAAAGGAGGAATAGGCTTTGGGGGTGACCAGTGAAATATACCTGCTGGAGCGCGTGCTGCGGGTGGGTGCTGCTATGGTGACTAGTGAGCTGAGATAAGGCAGGGCTTTACCTAGCAAAGACTTATAGATGACCTGGTGCCAGTGGGTTTGGCGACAAATATGAAGCGAGGGCCAGCCAACGAGAGCATACAGGTCGCAGTGGTGGGTAGAATATGGGGCTTTGGTGACAAAACGGATGGCACTGTGATAGACTGCATCCAATTTGCCGAGTAGAGTGTTGGAGGCTATTTTGTAAATGACATCGCCGAAGTCAAGTATCGATAGGATGATCAGTTTTACGAGGGTATGTTTGACAGCATGAGTGAAGGATGCTTTGTTGCGAAATAGGAAACGGATCCTAGATTTAATTTTGGATTGGAGATGCTTAATATGAGTCTGGAAGGAGAGTTTACAGTCTAACCAGACACCTAGGTATTTGTAATTGTCCACATATTCTAAGTCAGAACCGTCCAGAGTAGTGATGCTGGACGGGCGGGCAGGTGCGGGCAGCGATCACTTGAAGAGCATGCATTTAGTTTTACTTGCATTTAAGAGCAGTTGGAGGCCACGGAAGGAGAGTTCTATGGCGTTGAAGCTCATCTGGAGGTTAGTTAACACAGTGTCCAATGAAGGGCCAGAAGTATACAGAATGGTGTCGTCTGCATAGAAGTGGATCAGAGAATCACCAACAGCAAGAGCGACATCATTGATGTATACAGAGAAAAGAGTCGACCCGAGAATTGAACCCTGTGCCACCCCCATAGAGACTGCCAGAGGTCCGGACAACAGGCCCTCCGATTTGACACACTGAACTCTGCGAAGTAGTTGGTGAACCGGGCGAGGCAGTCATTTGAGAAACCAAGGCTGTTGAGTCTGCCGATAAGAATGTGGTGATTGACAGAGTCGAAAGCCTTGGCCAGGTCCATGAATACGGCTGCAAAGTATTGTCTTTTATCGATGGCGGTTATGATATAATTTAGGACCTTGAGCGAAGCGGAGGTGCCCCAATGACCAGCTCGGAAACCAGATTGCATAGCGGAGAAGATACTGTGGGATTCAAAATAGTTGGTGATCTGTTTGTTAACTTGGCTTTCAAAGACCTTAGAAAGGCAGGGTAGGATAGATAGAAGTCTGCAACAGTTTGTTTCTAGAGTGTCTCCCCCTTTGAAGAGGGGGGATGACCACGGCAGCTTTCCAATCTTTGGGGATCTCAGACAATACGAAAGTCAATACTATCTGCTCTCCATATCCTGTTCACTACTCGTTGTTTTTCCTTGACATAAGTCACAGATAAGCCGATGCAAAGACTATTATGCCCACACTATGGCCAGTGCATATCTATGCAATCACTGATATTTGTGTGCTTGTGCGTGTAAGTGCATATGGATGCAATCTACAAATAGCTCATTTCTTACTTGTTCATGGTGGATTTAGAGGTTTAGGGAGCAGTTATGAGGTCAAAACCCATGAAACCATCCCTCAGAAATCCACAGGAAGAAGTTAATCTTCTATCTGGCAGAGGAAAGGGGTATCGTGGGAATGTTGGAGTACAAAGTATTATCGTCCATGCGTGTTTATGAAACGTGTGTTCATGAAATTACTGAGAATGAAAGAAACTGAGAATCTCATATTCTTTTTATTGGAGTACGTGACATGGAATGACAGTATCCTTCTGGGTTCCTGCCTGCTTTAGACACTGTCATATACACTATTCTCACAACAGGAAAAGAGTTTGGTAAATGGTAAGACACTGGGAGAAAGGTAATCATTTTGAACAACATATGAGGTTACCTGTAATGGCTTTCTTCCTCTTCTGAGGAGGAGTAGCGATAAGGATCGGAGGACCAATGTGCAGCGTGGTAAGTGTCCATAACGTTTATTTACAGACATAAACTGAACACTACAAAACAATAAACGTGAAACGAACAAACCCGAAACAGTACCGTGTGGCAACAAACACACACACGGAAAACAAACACCCACAACTCAAAAGTGAAACCCAGGCTACCTAAGTATGATTCTCAATCAGAGCCAACTAACGACACCTGACTCTGATTTAGAACCATACTAGTCTGAACTCAAAACCCCAACATAGAAAAACACACATAGACTGCCCACCCCAACTCACGCCCCGACCATACTAAATAAAGACAAAACAAAGGAAATAAAGGTCAGAACGTGACATTACCATCAATAACCTATGTACAGACCTGTTAAAACTTGTAAACATTACCCAAGGAACAAACAATTTGGCTCTTTTATGAAATACCTTCACAAACCTCAGTATCTTCTTAGGAATATCTGGAATAAATAATCCATATATAACTCAAGTGTAGGTCCCAGTAAAATGACGGATCTCCCTGTGAAAAACCGGGAGGGGGAAATAGTTTGCTCTTAGCATAGTAATTTGGACTGTTTTTCTTTACTATTTAAATCAACTGAATAGTAAAGTGTGAAGAGTGGCAAAGACTGCCTGAGAGAATGGGCACGGGGGGAATTCATGTTCAAGTCTTAAAAAGTAGAAACATCTCAAGGTAAAACCTTGGTTTATAGTGTACGAAAACAAACTTTTATTCAGTCATTAATTCAAATCCACTGGCATTGTGTAACTGCAGTCAGAATATTACAAATATTAAAATATTTCCACCATCTCCTCCAGCTATTATTACTATTCCATCCTTGTAAAGTCCACTGGGCAGAGACATGTATTCACTATTCACTTCAGTTTCCTTTAATAGTGCTGGACCTTGAGGGTGGATCGTTGTTAGGGTTAAGAGTGAGGAGCTACAGTACATTCATACCAGAGACGATCCAAATCACTTATTATCTCTGGTTATACAGCCTCTCCATTTTCACACAAAGACAGCTGGTGGATCTTAATGATGGGCAGAGTCCCGTGTTGAGGGGGCTGGGGATGGCTGGGCCCCTGGCTGGGCCCCTGGCTGAAGCTCCTGTCTCTGATGCAGCAGCAGGTTTTCAGCAGATTCTTACCGCACAGTTGGGCCACCTTAGCCCGTCCTGTCTCTACCGCTGTCCCAGACCCTGCCACGGAGCTTCCAGAGAATACCCTCCACTCCCTGCCATCCCTAGAGGAGGGTGTGCGGGACAGGGCTATGGAGGAGGAGGGGCTGAAGCAGGAGTGGTCACCTTGGCTATCTAGTCTCAGAGTGAGAGAATGACCCTGAACCTGGGCTGGACCCGGGTGATGAGTGGCTCTGGACTGGGCTCTCAGACAGCGCACTCCCAGAATACTCTGGAAGGCCTTCTTAAACTCCTGGTTGGAACAGGGGTAGATGATAGGGTTGATGCAACTGTTGAAGTAGCCTAGCCAGAAGGTGATCTTGAAAACTGTGTCCGAAGGTCTGTATGCTGGGAATATGGAACCTATAATAGGCCACACACACCACACATACACACACATGTGCACGCACACACACACACACACACACACACACACACACGCACGCGCACGCACGCACACACAGACAGACAGACAGACAGACAGACAGACAGACAGACAGACAAAGGGAAGAAAACTGATTAACATACTGTAGCTCTTTATCACAACACAATGCACAACAACAAGTGTTTAACCCAGATTGTTATTTCAGGGTCTTTGGTGATGATATGACTACGTAAATCAGGAGATCAACATCAGATAAGAAGAAACAAATAGAGGAGCATATTTCCATTAAGATTTTGTGCCATACTTTATAACATTCCTAATACATCTAAATCCAATCAGGGTTAATGTTGATCACGTGTGAAAGAAGCCGATACTTTGTACACACTCAACAGAAGAGCCAAAGACTATGTTGAGAAAAACACATTTATTTCCACTTGGGTTCAATTGATAGTTTTATCATATTTCTAGAGCTACCAATGTCAAGGTATTGACATCAAGGTATTTGTTGTATTAAAATTGCCTTCATAAATCCTGCTGCTTCTGATTAGAGGGACTAATGTGAGAAAGTGTGAGAGTGTGTGAGCTGCACACTTAATAGTGCAGTAGAGGAAATGGTTTAAGATACACATTACATGCAGACTTTTCCAGTTCTTTAGAGTACTACTAGTACTTAAGTAGTTTTGGGTGTATCTGTACTTTACTATTTATATTTTTGACAACTTTTACTTCACTACATTCCTAAAGAAAATAATGTAGTTTTACTCTGTACATTTTCCCTGTCACCCAAAAGTACTTGTTACATGACAGGAAAATGGTCCAATTCACGCACTTATCAAGAGAACATCCCTAAATGCTTAGTTTGTAAATTATGTCTGAGTGTTGGAGTGTGCCTCTGGCTATCCGTAATTTTTTTAATGAATCATTGTGCCATCTGGTTTTCTTAATATAAGGAATGTGAAATGATTTATCATATTACTTTTAATAATTAACAAGATTTGAGCAATAACATCTACTTTTGATACTAAGTATATTTCAAATCAAATGCTTTTAGACTTTTACTCAAGTAGTATTTTACTGGGTGACTTTCACTTTTATTTGAGTCATTTTCTATTAAAATAATTAAATGGCTGAGGTCTTGGATAGCCTTGAAATTGAGCATCTATCTTCAAAGGCAGGATGGGATGAGCTGTCTTGTGAAATTCTTTATTGGAGAGGCCGTCGGAGACAAAAATGAAAAATGACAGCGTGATGTGGAGATGGATAGAGAGAGAGAGGAGAGAGAGGAGGTAGTTTGAGCGATATGATTCCGTGCTAAGTACATCTCAGATGACTCCTACTGTGCAACGAGCAACAATAATTATATTACTCTGCTATTGACTGAATTCATACATTTTGGAGCCTAAAACCTCCTAAGGGGGAACTTGATTGGTATTTGGTATTTTATTAGGATCCCCATTAGCTGTTGCAATAGAAGCAGCTATTATTCCTGGGGTCCACACAAAACATAAAATATGAAATAATACAGAATATGAATGGAAAATAACAGCTCGAGGACAGAACTACATACATTTAAGATTGCCGCTACTCAAGTAGCCTCATTTGTCTATAAAATGTTGAATCCATAAAAAGACAGTGACGCAAAACATGCTTTTTAAAGAAAACAGAGGGTTTATAGTGATGAATAGCAAAGGAAAACAAGATAGATTGAGCAATAAATCATGGAGGACCAATAGATATGTGCTTACTTCCCAAGAGAGACGTTGTCATACTGTACATCCAGGAAGACAAGGATACTATTGCTATAGTACTGTAGGTCATTATCAGAATCACCATCACCACCATCACCAAATGCGATTCATATTGTTGATAATGATTTAAGATAACAATACCAAAGATACATGGCTGGCACCATAGCAACTACTGACTAACAACCCCAGCAGCAGCGGGAAGGGTGCAAAATACCACTACCCTTGTGAACATGTGAGTAAACCGTTGCTATGCTCTTGGTCATGCCTTCAGAAATGGCTCCTGGAATGTCAAGAAGAAGCAAGAACAAACCAGTCTCAAAATAAACACACTGCCAAGACAGTGATATGCCTCCTTAACCTTTTGACCCACTCAAATCCCCACAAGGGTTTGTTTATAAAGCCTGTCCCAATAAAACAAGCAAACAAAAATAACCATCCCCAGCCTAACACAATCAATCTTAAATGGAAAATCGTTATATTTAACAGGATAATAATAGATAACATTGTGACATGTTGTCCTTGATGCCTCCATGGTTTTGTTAGAAAGGGCAGCCAGCATGGTTAGGGAGTAGAATAACCAACAAGAAGACCCAGCCCTCTGCTGTGCTTGCTATATTTATGAGCATGAGAGAGTGTAATAAATCTGAACCCTGAGGGGTTAGGAAGTCCGGACGTTGGACAGATAAAAAAAAAATTTAAACACTTGATTTGTCTTTCATTCCCACATTCATCCTATACTAAAATTATGAAACTAACTAGCAGTGAGTGTAGAACACATTTGTGCTTTTGCTGAACTCCATATTGTTCTTTATTACAGTTTTTCTCAATTGCTAAAACACTCAAACACATTGGCTGAACAAAGTTCTCAGTTGCCTGGACTCATTTAGCTAATTATGCCGTCTGTTCTCAATACCTTAAACCATTTCACATGGTAAAACACAATTTGCAGATCTCACTTAGACTTTTCAGCAAAACAATGAAATACAAATAGAGAACACATGTCATTGATTGAACACAACCACTCAAAATTGATTTAACCTGTTTTAAATGATGCGACACAACCAATATAAGCTAGTTCAGAGAGCAAACAGGTTGTTGAAGGTGGGAAGGAGAAAGTCTGAGAATGGATAGAAGAAACCATGTGAGAGGACGAGGACGAGTGCGTATGCGAGGTGGGCGACGAGGAGGAAGAGGAGGAGGGCAAGAAAGAGGAAGAGGAGGATGAAGAGGAAGAGGAAGACAAAGAGTGGAAATATCTGATGAAATTCGAGCAACAGTTATAGACCATGTTCTTGTCCATGGACTGACAATGAGGGAAGCAGGACTTAGAGTGCAACCCAATTTGAGCTGATTTTATGTGTCCACCATTGTAAGGACATTCAGAAAAGAGAACAGCTACAGTATACTACTGTATTTTTGTAATTGCAAATTTACTGTACTACACTATATGCAGCTGTTTCAATAGACATTTGTAAAGTTAATCACTGTATGTATTGTACTGCATGAATATGTTTTGGAACTGCACAACTACTTTTTGTAGAATTGCAAGGCTGCCACATGCAGGTGGAAGGACAGCTATATTCACTCGGGAGCAAGAGGCCGTTATAGTTGGCATGGTCCTTCAAGATAATGCAATACGACTCAGAGAAATCCAGGAACGACTGATACAAGACAACACACACTTCCAAGGGATCGACAGTGTGAACATTTCCACAATTGACCGTGTCCTCCATCGTAACAGGATGCGAATGAAACAAGTATACAGAGTACCTTTTGAGCGCAACTCACCAAGGGTGAAAGAACTGCGAGCTCAGTATGTGCAAGTAAGTGTGCATTCAGAAACATTTACTGTAATCCAGATTGTCTACAGTACTAATACATACTATGTGAATGACATTACTCTTCAGTACATACAATGTATGTGAATCAGAAGCCTAATTGTACTCTACAGTATAGCACTGTCTCTGTACGACTTACACAATCCTACATACAGTATATTGTATTTCTACACAGACAATATTTGACTTGGAATCCTTGGACAGACCCCATGAGTTCATCTTTGTCGATGAAGCAGGCTTCAATCTAAAACATGAAACATG
Source organism: Oncorhynchus kisutch (assembly GCF_002021735.2). Lineage (NCBI taxonomy): Eukaryota > Metazoa > Chordata > Actinopteri > Salmoniformes > Salmonidae > Oncorhynchus > Oncorhynchus kisutch. The sequence continues at coordinate 26,587,730 of NC_034176.2, read as the reverse complement.
ATTGGACAGCGGGCCATTGTTGAAGTCCCTGGTCAACGAGGTGGCAATGTCACAATCTGTGCTGCTATCAGCAACCATGGTGTTCTACATCACCATGTTACACTCGGGCCATATAACACCCAGCACCTTCTAAGATTTATTGCCAATCTAAGAGATATTTTATTTGAGCAGCAGGTTCAAGAGCAGCAGGGTCAAGAGCTAAATGAGAATCCCATTCCCACCTATGTGATAGTGTGGGACAATGTCAGTTTCCACCGAGCTGCTCAGGTAATGGAATGGTTTAACATCAATGGGCAGTTTATGAACTTGTACCTCCCTCCATAGTCGCCTTTCCTGAATCCGATTGAGGAGTTTTTCTCCTCTTGGAGATGGAAAGTGTATGATAGACAACCCTACACCAGAGTAAATCTGCTGCAAGCCATGGATTTAGCCTGTGGTGATATAGGTGAGGAATCATGTCAGGGCTGGATACGGCACACAAGAGGCTTCTTCCCCCGTTGCCTCAGGAGGGACAATATTGCTTGTGATGTCGACGAAGTGCTCTGGCCTGACCCAGCCCAAAGACAAGAAGAAGCACATTGATCACATGTTTACTCCTTTGATTTTTGTACCTTTTAGTATTGTATACTGTGGTACAGTGCATTGTAGACTGTATACTGTACAATGGACAAATTGTATGGCCCTGAACATTGTGCTTTCCATGTATTAACAGTACTGACTGCTCAATAGATTTTGACTGGTTGCAGGTTCATATCAACAAAGAACAAGAATTTCAGTATCACAGAGACAAAGGACAAGTTTGTGAGATGCAGGGTACAGTACTGTAAAAATAGGGGTACAAGGAGGAGGAAGAACAAAAAACAAAATTGCCAAGAGCAAAGCAGAGTAGTAATTTCTGATCAATTTTGAGCTACTGTGATAGAACATGTTTTCGTTCACCAAAAGACAATGATGGAAAAATATGTTTTTTTTTTTTAAATGTACTTCTCCCAGAGAATTGTATTATTTGAACAATGTGTTTTCTATTTTTCGGTGTGTTCAGGAAATGGAGCAAGGTTTCAGAAATGGTGTTTTAGCAATTGAGGAAAACTGTAAACAACCACGAAGGGGACCCGAGGTCGACCTTCAATAAAAGCAATGATGTGATGACTATCTGTCCTTCCTGCTGTGATCACATTGTTGAGAATGCCTCTATGTGATAAGTGAGAGAGAGAGAGAGAGAGAGAGAGAGAGAGGGGGGGGGGGGGGGAGAGAGATGGAGAGGCAGAGAAAGAGAGAGCCAGATAGAGGTGGTGAGAGAGAGAGACAGATGGAGAGAGGCAGAGAAAGAGAGAGACAGATAGAGAGATGGAGAGAGGCAGAGAGAGAGAGAGAGCGAGTCAGACAGACAGACAGACAGACAGACAGACAGACAGACAGACAGACAGACAGACAGACAGACAGACAGACAGACAGACAGACAGACAGACAGACGGACGGACGGACGGACGGACGTAGAGACGGAGAGATGGAGAGAGGCAGAGAGAGAGAGAGAGAGAGAGAGAGAGAGAGAGAGAGAGAGAGAGAGAGAGAGAGAGAGACAGATGAGAGAGAGCGGTGGAGAGAGGCAGAGAAAGAGAGAGAGCGAGTCAGACAGACAGACAGACAGACAGACAGACAGACAGACAGACAGACGGACGGACGGACGTAGAGACGGAGAGATGGAGAGAGGCAGAGAGAGAGAGAGAGAGAGAGAGAGAGAGAGAGAGAGAGAGAGAGATGAGAGAGAGCGGTGGAGAGAGGCAGAGAAAGAGAGAGCGAGAAAAAAACAGTTATCTTGTCAAATGCCAGGAAGACTTATTGGCTCAGTGGGGGCTCAAGTGTGTTATTGAAATATGAGCAGCTAACAGGTCCGGCAGCGTGTGCTCAGCTCTCAGCAGCAGCATTATCACAGCAGCTCTTTCATCACACTGAGAAGATGACTGGGACAGAGGCTGACTGAAAGGGACTACCCACCCATGCTGAGAGTATCTCTATTACCTGTGGAACCCTATGATAGCTTAGCGCCTGGCTAGCCTAATGCTAGACCAGACCACAGCTTTTACCTGAGTTAGCTGCACTGCATCACTGAGACACCTGACACCCAAATTACAGTAACCCCTCAGTGGCCTTCTGAAAAACCAAACTATTAATTTGAAAAGCACTTAAGGCTGTGGCTGGATAGCAAATCAATAAGAGTGTCTGAAAATGAAAAATGAACTGGAAATGAATTAATAATGTCAATGTATACTGATAAAAAATATAAACGCACATGCAACAATTTCAAAGATTTTACTTAGTTCCAGTTCATATGAGGAAATCAGTCAATTGAAATAAATAAATTAGGCCCTAATCTATGGATTTCACATGACTGGGAATAGAGATATGCATCTGCTGGTCCCAGATACCTTTAAAAAAAATGGTCCTCACATTGGGCCTCGGGATCTCGTCACGGTATTTCTGTGCATTCAAATTGCCATCGATAAAATGCAATTGTGTTCGTTGTCTGTAGCTTATGCCTGCCCATGTCATAACCCTACCACTACCATGGGGCACTCTGTTCACATCGGCAAACTGTGCACCCACACAACGCCATACATGTGGACTGCGGTTGTGAGGCTGGTTGGAGGTACAGCCAAATACTCTAAAATGACGTTGGAGGCGGCTTATGGTAGAGGAATTAACATTAAATTATCTGGCAACAGCTCTGGTGGGCCTTTCGCGCAGTCAGCATTCCAATTGCATGCTCCCTCAAAACTTGAGAAATCTGTGGCATTGTGTTATGTGAAAAAACTACACATTTTAGAGTGGCCTTTTATTGTCCCCAGCACAAGGTGCACCAGTGTAATGATCAGCTTCTTGATATGCCACACCTGTCAGGTGGATGGATTATGTTTGCGAAGGAGAACTGTTCACTAACATTTGAGAGAAATACACTTTTTGTGCTTATGGACAATTTCTGTAATCTTTTATTTCAGCTCATGAAGCCAACACTTTACACTTTTTGTTCAGTTTAAATGGGTGTTCCAAACGTACTTTAGGTCTCTCAGTAGCTCTCTATCACTCTCACTCTTTAATGTGTGAGCGTGCGTGTGTGTGCACACCACAGGAGGTTGGTGGCACCTTAATTGGGGAGAACAGGCTCGTGGTAATGATTGGAGTAGAATCAGTGGAATGGTATAAATTACATTAAACACATGGTTTCCAGGAGTTCCATGCCCTTCCATTTACTCTGTTCCAGACATTATTATGAGCTGTTCTTTGACATCAATAAAAGGAAATCTTTGCAGATGCAGCCCAATACTGATTAATGGAAGAATAGCACATAGCTCAATATAATTTTTTGCATCATCCACATCGAACAACCTCACATAACATAAACCTATTTATTACACATGTAAATAAAGTTGTTATACTTCTATGGTTGATACCGTATGACATGAGAAAGGTATGCATGATACGGCACCAGAGACTGTTGTGAAAATCTATTTTGGGAGTCATCCAACACTCCCCCCCTCAACCTCCCTCCCGCCAACAGCCATCTTTGCAATACAATTTAATTACAAAACCTCATAAATTCTTTTGCCAAGTATAGATACAAGAGGGGGTGGCATTAACAGCATGACATGGTAGCTGTGGAGCACGGTCGACAAGGTAAGGAGCCTGGGTACAATGGGTAACACTCACCTATGGGCAGAACCAGGAAGAAAGGGAGCCAGCAGAGCACAAAGCAGCCAACCACAATGCCCAGGGTCTTGGCTGCCTTCTTTTCTCTGGAGAACTTCAGGAGACGCAGGGCGAAGTGTGTGCGGCTGTGCAGGGCCTCATCCTCAGACACGGCCATGTTGCCACGGTGGATCCTCAGCGTGATGCTCTCTGAATCTGACTTGTCTGTTTTGTGCCCCTTTCTCAGGCCCCGGCTCTCCTGGCGGGCCACCACATACACCCTACAGTACATAGACAGTATGATGGCCAGCGGGAGGTAAAAGGAGCCCACAGCAGAGAAGATTGCGTAGGCAGGCTCCTCTGTGATCTTACAGATTGACTCGTCTTCTGGCGCCGGCTCTTTCCAGCCAAACAGAGGGCCAATGGAGATGGTGACGGACAGAGCCCACAGGCCAACCAGGGCAAGCAGTGCCCTGCGCTCTGTCACGATGGCTGGGTAGCGCAGCGGGTAGCTGACCCCGATGTAGCGGTCCACTGAGATCACACACAGGCTCATGATGGAGGCTGTGCAGCACAGCACGTCCACCGCTGCCCACACATTGCAGAAGGGCCTTCCGAACACCCAGTACCCTAGGATCTCAAAGGTGGCAGAGAAAGGCAGAACGATGGAGCTCAGCAGGAGGTCTGCCACCGCTAGGTTGACGATAAAGTAGTGTGTGACTGTTCGTAGGTGTCGATGACAGACCACCGACAAGATAACCAGGATGTTCCCAAAAACCCCACATACAATAATTGTCCCAAGTATCAGTCCTAGCACGACAGCCTTAACCACATTGAGCTCTGGGACAAACGCCTGGCTGCAGTTGGAGCAGTTCTGTGTTGGATGCTCTGGGGTCATGTTCATGTTGTCTGCTATAGGAACCATCTGTTCTCTAAATAGTATTGATACACTGTCCTGCCCTGTACTGAACAGTAGACTGACAGATAAACTGCAGACAGTTAAGTTCGCTGAGAGAAGACAAAGACATCAGGGCACTTTCCTGAGAGCCATTCAAATAGTGATCACATTAAGTCTGTCATGTCAAAGCATCATTTGACTCATGTTGTCTTAATCTAATGGGCAATTACAATTAATCAAAAGTAGAAAGCTATGAGCTTGTTTAAAACACTGATAGAGACAAACATTGTGTATGCAGAGGAACGCTATTTAACAAACAAAAGCTAATCCATCTTGAGATTATCCTTGATGTTAAACCATCAAATATATTTGATGGAGTGTGGAGTTGACTCCGACAGTCTGACCTATCAGAGTAGTATTTGGTTACTGAGGATCATTATCATAGGCATAGGTTCTGGGGTCCCTCTCTCTGATTTTCCCAATAGCTAGATCAAAGTGAACAAGTGCAAGTCTGTATCATATAAAAAATGTTGAATAGTGGGAAGAGGAAGTGAGGCATATGAAATCTGTAAAAGCATCAATGCGAGTAATTTGTTTTTAGCTTGGTCCAGTCCAACTGGAAGTGAATACTGAACGATGTCCTCCCTGTTAAAGCTTGAGCTCCAGACCAGACCCCTTACCAGGGTAGGAGGTAGAAGGGTTATTACAGGTGAAAAAAACAGGCCAGTCCCAGGGCAAGTCTTCTGAATGTTGGGACAGCCTCAGTCTGGACGTGGATGAGTTCAGTAGTCACTGTGTGTCTGTGGCGTGACTCCCCCTGTAACAAAGAGATACAGCCACAGTGATGCTTTGCTCGAGTAAGGAAAAGTGTAAGCTGGTTTGACATCCAATATCCACAAAAGATCTAATGCAAAATCAACTCTCATCAGACAAGTGCATCTTATAAAAATGTTCAGACAGCCACATTTTGCATTCTGCAGCATGTTTCAATATCATTAGCTGTTCAAAAAACTGTCTCCTATCCATCGCTATTGTTTGGGAGCGAGAGCATGTCTCAAGAATGCCCTCTCCTCTGGCTGATCAATGGAGCTGTGGCCTCATTTTGTTGATTGGACATGTTGGTTGAAGAATACAGAAGCAGATCCAGCCATGGACACGAGTGACCAATAAAGTGCAGAGGCGTCATGCCCACAGGGGCACGTGCCCCCTCAGATTTGTCCTGTATGAAAATGATTGTTTTGTTAAACATTGTGGTTTTTGTTTCTTTGTAATACTACTAGCCACCCAGCAATTGTAACCTCAATTAGCTACCAAGAAGGTATTACAGGCTATGAATCAAGTCAGAGTTGTCTATCTTAGCTGGCATGCCTGCTGGCAAGGTTGGTAGAAAATCAAGTAATAACTAAATGTACTGAATAAGACACATTCCTTTCAATCTTTTACCCAGATTTTATCAGCAATGCAGAGTATATTTTGTTTATTTAAAAAAAAGAAACGCCAGTCAGGAGGATAGAGACAGATCAAGTGGGAGGCTTAGATATGCAAAACGTCAGTGCAGAGACAAAGTGGTGTCGCAATTCAACGGCTCAGACAAGACGTTTGTGGCAGGGAATCCAGACAATCACGGATTACAAAGGGAAAACCACCCACGTAGGGGACACCAATGTCTTGCCCCCAGACAAGCAAAACATCTTCTTTGCCCGCTTTGAGGATAGCACCACCCCCAAGGACTGTGGGCTCTCGTTCTCAGTAGCCGACGTGAGTAAGACATTTAAGATTGTTAACCCTCGCAAGGCTGCCGGCCGAGACGACATCCCAAGCCGCGTTCTCAGAGCTTGCGCGGACCAGCTGGCTGGTGTGTTTATGGACATATTCAATCTCTCCCTATGCCAGTCCTCTGTCCCCACTTGCTTCAAGATGTCCACCATTGTTTCTGTACCCAAGAAATCAAAGGTAACTGAACTAAATGACTATCGCCCTGTGGCACTCACTTCTGTCATCATGAAGTGCTTTGAGAGACCAGTCAAGGATCACTCAACACACGTGCTTCGTTTGTAAATGATGTCTGAGTGTTGGAGTCCCTCTCTCTCTCAGCCCCTGGCTGTCCGTAAATTCAAATATAAAAACAATAAAATGTTGCAGTCTAGTTTGCTTAATATAAGGAATTTGAAATGATTTATACTTTTACTGTTGATAAGTATATTTTAGCAATTACATTTACTTTTGATACTTAAGTATATTTAAAGCCAAATACTTTTTGACTTTTGCTCAAGCAGTATTATTTACATACACCAAATATATTTAAACTCAATTTTTCACAATTCCTCACAATTCCTGACATTGAATCCTGGTACAAATTCCCTGTCACGTTAGTTATAATGATTGGACCAAGGCGCAGCATGTGTAGAATTCCAAATGTTTGTAACGGATTTCCTCCTCTTCGTCTGAGGAAGAGTAAGGATCGGACCAAAGCGCAGCGTGGTTAGTGTTCATTTTATTGAATAATAATCCAAACTGAACACTGAATAACAAAAACAACAGAAACAGTTCTGTCCAGTGCAGACACACAAAGACTGAACATAAACACCCACAAAACCCAGGTGGAAAAAGGCTACCTAAGTATGATTCTCAATCAGAGACAACTAACGACACCTGCCTCTGATTGAAAACCATACTAGGCCGAACACAAAAACCAACATAGAAAAACAAACATAGACTGCCCACCCCAACTCACGCCCTGCCCTGACCATACAAAAACAAAGACAAAACAAAGGAACTAAGGTCAGAACGTGACAATGTTTAATAAATAATAAACTCCCCAAACAAAACAGAAGAAAAACAAAACGTGCCGCTAACAATAGTTCTAACAGGCAACTATCCATAGTCAAGAGCCCACCAAGCACAATGGGGAAATGGCTGCCTAAATATGATCCCCAATCAGACACAATGATAAACAGCTGCTTTGGGATCCATACCAGGCCAACATAGATCATTAAACACCTAGATGACCCACCCTAGTCACTGTCACGCCTCAACCAACATAGAGAATAAGCAGCTCTCTATGGTCAGGGCATGACAGTCAGTTAGGATCACCACTTTATTTTAAGAATGTGAAATGTCAGAATAATAGTAGAGAGAATTATGTATTTCAGCTTATTTCTTTCATCACATTCCCAATGGGTCAGAAGTTTTCATACACTCAAGTAGTATTTCGTAGCACTGCCTTTAAATTGTTTAACTTGGGTCAAACGTTTCAGGTAGCCTTCCACAAGCTCCCCACAATAAGTTGGGTGAATTTTGGCCCATTCCTCCTGACAGAGTGTAACTGAGTCAGCTTTGTTGGCCTCCTTGCTCACACACGCTTTTTCAGTTCTGCTCACACATTTTCTATAGAATTGAAGTCAGGGCTTTGTGATGGCCAATCCAATACCTTGACTTTGTTGTCCGTGTGCCATTTTGCCACAACTTCGGAAGTATGCTTGGGGTCATTGTCCATTTGTAACCAAGCATTAACTTCCTGACTGATGTCTTGAGCTACTACAGTCCCTCCTGCAGCAAAGAACCCCCACAACATGATGCTGCCAAATCCATGCTTCACAGTTGGGATGGTGTTCTTTGGCTTGCCTCCCCCTTTTTCCTCCAAACATAACGATGGTCATTATGGCCAAACAGTTCTATTTTTGTTTCATCAGACCAGAAGACATTTCTCTAAAAAGTAAGATTTTTGTCCCCATGTGCAGTTACAAACCGTAGCCTGGCTTTTCTATGGTGGTTTGGGAGCAGTGGCTTCTTCCTTGCTGAGCGGCCTTTCAGGTTATGTCAAAATAGCACTCGTTTTACTGTGGATATAGGTACTTTTGTACCTGTTTCCTCCAGCATCTTCACAAGATCCTTTGCTGTTGTTCTGGGATTCATTTGCACCTTTCGCACCAAAGTACGTTAATCTCTAGGAGACAGAACGCATCTCCTTGATGAGTGGTATGACGGCTACGTGGTCCCATGGTGTTTATACTTGCGTACTATCGTTTGTACAGATTAACGTGGTACCTTCAGGCATTTGGAAATTGCTCCCAAGGATAAACCAGACTTGTGGAGGTCTACAATTTTTTTTCTTCTGAGGTCTTGGCTGATTGACTCAAATGATGTCAATTAGCCTATCAGAAACTTCTAAAGCCATGACATAATTTTCTGGGATTTTCCAAGCTGTTTAAAGGCACAGTCAATTTAGTTTATGTAAACTTCTGACCCACTGGAATTGTGATACAGTGAATTATAAATTAAATAATCTGTCTGTAATCTTTGGAAAAATTACTTGTGTCAAGTAGATGTCCTAACCGACTTGCCAAAACTGTAGTTTGTTATCAAGATATTTGTGGAGTGGTTGAAAAATGAGTTTTAATGACTCCAACCTAAGTGTATTTAAACTTCTGTCTTCAACTGTATATACACTACCGTTTTAAAGTTTGGGATGACTTATTAATAATGTCCTTGTTTTTGAAAGAAAATCTAAAAACATTGTCCATTCAAATAACATCAAATTGATCAGAAATACAGTGTAGACAATGTTATTATTGTTGTAAATTACTATTGTAGCTGGAAACTGCAGATTTTTAATGGAATATCTACAGTTGAAGTCGTAAGTTTACATACACTTAGGTTGGAGTCATTAAAACTAGTTTTTCAACCACACACAAATTTGACGAACTGACTTGTTGGAAAGGTGGCATCCTATGGCAGTGACACACTGAAAGTCACTGAGCTCTTCAGTAAGGCCATTCTTCTGCCAATGTTTTCTATGGAGATTGCATGGCTGTGTGCTTGATGATACAACTTGTCAGCAGCGGGTATGGCTGAAATAGCCGAATCCACTAATTTGAAGGGGTGTCCACATACAGTACCAGTTATTTTGACTATTTTCTACATTGTAGAATAATAGCGAAAACATCAACACTATGAAATAACACATATGGAATCATGTCATAACTTAAAAAGTGTTAAACAAATCAAAATATATGTTATATTTGAGATTCTTCAAAGTAGCCACTCTTTTCCGTGATGACAGCTTGGCATATTCTTGGAATTCTCTCAACCAGCTTCATGAGGTGGAATGCATTTCAATTAAGAGGTGTGCCCCGTTAAAAGTTCATTTGTGGTATTTCTTTCCTTCTTAATGCATTTGAGCTGTGTTGTGACAAGTTAGGGCTGGTATACAGAAGAAAACCCTATTTGGTAAAATACCAAATCCATAAGAAGAAGATAATTGCTTGGGCCAAGAAACACGGGCAATGGACAATTAGACCATTTGAAATCTGTCCTTTGGTCTGATGTGTGCAAATTTGAGATTTTTGGTTCCAACCGCCATGTCTTTGTGAGACACAGAGTAGGTTAACAGATTATCTCCAAATGTGTGGTTCCCATGGTGAAGCATGGAGGAGGGGGTGTGATGGTGTGGGGGTGCTTTGCTGGTTACACTGTCTGTGATTTATTTAGAATTCAAGGCACAGCATTCTGCAGCGACATGCTTTCCCAACTGGTTTGCACTTGGTGGGACTATAATTTGGTTTCAACAGGACAATGACCCAACACACCTCCAGGCTGTGTAAGGGCTATTTGACCAAGAAGGAGAGTGATGGAGTGCTGCATCAGATGACCTGGCCACCACAATCACCCAACATCAACCCAATTGAGATGGTTTGGGATGAGTTGGACCGCAGAGTGAAGGAAAAGCAGCCAAAAAGTGCTCAGCATATGTGGGAACTCCTTCAAGACTGTTGGAAAAGCATTCCTCATGAAGCTGGCTGAGAGAATGCCAAGAGTGTGGAAAGCTGTCATCAAGTCAAAGGGTGGCTACTTTGAAGAATATCAAATCTGAAATATATTTCATTTGTTTAACACTTTTTTGGTGAATACATGATTCCATATATGTTATTTCATAGTTGTGATGTCTTCACTATTATTCTGCATTGTAGAAAATAGTAAAAATAAAGAAAAACCCTTGAGTGAATAGGTGTCCAAACCTTTGACTGGTACTGTACATGTGCATATATAGTGTATTTCAATATCAGTGACAACCTTTTATAAACACATTATCTTTGAAATGCTTTAATCCTTGATTTCATCAATCTCTATCCCATGTCCGTGTAAATCAATGTGGGATAATCAATACATCACATTGTGACAACTGTAAGCCATGTTGATTACGATCTGGATTCTAAATAGTGTACTGTCCATGTTTAACTCCTCACACTGCACCCTATTGTATGGCATCAATTTACTTGCTTTTGGTTTTACTCGCTCTTGTCTTTTATAATTACCAGAATGCACTGATAAATAATGGCAGTCTATGCAAAATATGTAGCATTTAGAATTTTTTTACTAAGCTTTCGTCACGCTTTTTTTCAGTTACCCACTGGTCACAGACGCCAACTCAACGTCTATTCCACGTTGGTTCAGCGTAATTTCATTGAAATGATGTGGAAACCTTGTTGATTCAATCCGTGTGCCCAGTGGGAAGGGATAAAAACACAAAAAAAAACAAGCTAAAACATAAAACTGTTCCATCACAATAACAGCCTTAATCTTTCTTCTAACCTTTCTTTTACATTTGTTTTCTCTCGTCCTGATTTTAGTTATCTTTTGAATGAAAAACAGATGCAGAATTTGCACCTGCTGCAAACGCTTAGCAAATATGTCCCTTTATCTCAATTTATCTGTGTAGACTAAGAACAGAAGAGAAAATTGGATTTGATTGTTGACTTTAATGACGTCAAAAATCTTAAGACATGCCGGGCTAGATCCTTTTATATAATTCATCTTGACTTTGATGTATGGCGGAAATGCAACAATCCTTCTGGCTGTCTCTCCTTCTGTTTCAAAACAAACTTTCACAATGTCTCACATAAAATGCCCACTGTCTCACTGCTCAATGGCAATTGGTACATGGACGTCATCTATGGAATATGGTTTTGATAAAATGCCTGACATTGACAACAGGATAGAATACTAAAAGTGGAGGGAAACGGCCCTAGTGGATTTATATTGGGTTATGATAAGCAGCTTTGACTGAGAAGATGACATTAGAAGTTAATCTGATTGCAGCTCTTAGACTATATGTCCATCAGTGTCAAGGTTTATGTATTCTAACCAAACCCCCTCTCTTGCACTTTGCACGCACCCTATCCATTAGACCTGCCATGCAGAATAGGTGAGCAGGGGCGGACTAGCCATGTGGCATTTCAGGCAAGTGCCAGATGGGCCGGTCCATTTTTAGGCCAGTGGGCATGTCTAACTTGTCTCTTTTTTTGCGCAATGTGATCATTATTTGGCTAATTATGGGTACCTCAAGGAAAAAAATGGGCCGATGTGTTAGAAATGTCAGGGCCAATTTCTGGTCCCAGAGCTGATACAATGGGTGGGAAAAACGCAGATGTGTAGTGATGGGTCTAAAGTATCACTTGGTCCGCTACTGTCCTCCCCCGATATGTCACATTATTAACCACAGCATGACCTTTCCTCTGTGCCCCACTGAGTCCTGCTCCACACTGGCTGAACAGCTGCCGAAGCAGCCTGGTGGACTCCTGTGTGCAGTCAGCTGCCATCCACATTCACACCTCCAACCAGCTCCTGCCTGTGCTGTGCTGCTGGAGCTAACACTGGGATGGTGCAGCCATATTACTCACAGTGTGGTTATAACAGACAATAGCACTTGGCTTGTGTCCTACAGATGTAGAATATTAATTTGATCACCCTGTCGCAGGAGAACTGTCCAGCAACACAGGAAATTTAAAACATGTAGTGTATTTGAGGTTTTAAAAAGCTTCTAAAGTTAGCAATTTCCACTTTGAAATTTCAGATTAGATTTGCATTTACGAAAAATATGTCAACCCCTACAAACATGTCCATTAATTATAATCCACATAATAATTCACATTTCCTGTTGGTGCATGATTATTTTCCTGCTGTAGGAAACTGGCTCAAATTAAAATGCTACATCTGTAGCAGGATGAGAGTGCTCATTTGCTTTAAGGGCAATATAGGGTGCTAAGACTGTAATATATCTTGGGTAGTGTTCTAGCAGGATAAGAGAGTGCTAATTTGCTTTGGGGGCAGTATAGGGTGTTAAGACTGTGTCTGATTCTCAACCACTGAAGTGTGTGGAACAAATTAAAAACAGCCCATGACAAAGTTATGACATTTGCTAGTTCATTTCTCCAGAATAATCAACAATGACAGTTGCATCATCGTCACCCATGAAAGCTCAGTTGTCCTCAGCCTAGTGCCTTGTAGGCAACATCTGGATGTTAGATATTAGGTGCATACCAGACTCAGGTGCACAGGTCTCCTGAAATGTCTCAATAAATTACCACAAACCCAAACTGCAAACACATGGTACTAAAATCAAGAAAACAGGGATAGTTTGAGTCTAGCAAGTCAAGATAAGTCATGGATGGTAAAAGGCAAGCATTACATTAAGCCGGAAACATTGTGTCCGCAAAACTGCAGTCGTGACTGCCCCTACAGCAAATTCCATTCTGTCCAAGATTACATTACAAATACTGGTACGCTTTAATGAACAGCCATCAAATAGTATGGGGCTGCTCAGTTATCACATGGCATGGGGTGGCAGGTAGCCTAACGGTTAGAGCGTTGGGCCAGTAACTGAAAGGTCACTAGTTTGAATACCCAAGCTGATAAGGTGAAAAATCTGTCAATATGTGCTTGAGCAAGGCACTCTTAACACTTGATCATTTGACCAGAATTGTGACCCCACTCTCTCTGAGGGTGTATCACAGGGAGTTGGGATATGCAATAAAACACATCCAATTTGCATGTGTTAAATAAACACTTGTACCTGTGTGAAATAGGACAAATATAAGCACCAACCAAATTATTAGTATGGTTGTATTCACTGTCCCTTACCAATAGCTCTAATGCTCAATAGTCACACTGTTTGTTTTTCACGTACATTATTGGACTAGACCTATTTCAGCCCAATTTTATGAAATAAAACTAGGAAGGAAGTAAATTAATACAGTATGTGGGAAAAAATGCATCAAAGAAATACAAATACACCATTTGTAAGAACATACCATTTCCTCTGCAAAGAAAGAAAGATAGAAAGAAAGAAAGAAAGAAAGAAAGAAAGAAAGGAAGACATAGAAGCCATAGCCTAACAAATAACTGTTTCTCCTTACTGCTCTTCGAGGCTAATGTAAAGTGCAATGCAATAAACAATTAAACATATTATTTCAGGTATTGTTACTAGCCTACTGCAGTATACTGTTATTGTACACATTTTAACTACACAAGCCAGGCTCTGCAAAAGCAGCAGATATCTAACGATGATTATGCTATTAGACCAGTATTGAAAACGACAAAGTTTATGAAAATGCAGATATTTATGATGAACTGTAGACACTAGAATGAACCGTTTTCATTCTGTACAAAATAAGAAGAATGAGAGAATGAAAAAGTCGAGTAGATAATCGGTCTTTTGTCCGTGACTGTGATTCTCGTAAATGGAACCGTGTTCAATATAACTGGGTGTAATTTTATACCAAAATTAGACTATCCTACATTGAATCTCCTTAGCCTATTATTCCAATGCAGCCCCGCGTACAAGTAGCCTATGCAATGCATGCAAACGTTAATAACATATCTGTTGACAATCAACCAAAATATATTGCAATTAATGGAGCCATCTGGGAAACAGATAAGATTCTTCAAAAAAACTTAAACTCGATCCCATTGACAAAGGCAATCAATAAAACATTTTTACCGGACCGGCAGGCTACTCACCTAACTCTTTATCCTTGTACGGATGGTTTGAACATCAACAAATGTCAAGTATACGGTAAATCGAAAAGGAATATGAAAAGAGGTATTGTTAGGTGTACTCATGGTGTAATGACTGCGGGCTTATGTGAAGTGCTCCGCTATCTTGACGGAGGTGAGGTATTTGATATTTACGCAGATAGCCAAGTGCGCTCCTAATGGAAAGCCCTGGGATCCCGCATTATAATTGCTGCTCTTCAAGAGCATTAACTCCTTGAAACGATGACTACGGAATTAGTCATTGCTACAATCACCCCTTCACTCACCTGCCTCCGCATAGGCTTCATTATAACCTATACCTCTCTTTATTTATTTTATTTATTTATTTTTTTAACCTTTTTCTCCCTCTTTCCTTCATCAGATTAGCATTCCTTTGCGTCATCACTATTTATACAGAACTTTTGATTTCCCCAGCAATATAAACAGGGTGGCACAGCAATGTTCCATGATTTCCAGAAAAGTATGGTTCATTATAACGCGATCAAACTAAGGAATATAATAAAACAGATTTGGAGAGCCTGTTTATTCGTTTATTCCTTAATTAATTGCTGTACAGTTATGTTTCTTTAAGCTCAAAACTATTGAGGTGGAAGGTCCATAAAGATGAAATAAAGTTATACAAAATGCCTAAAGCGCTCCCCCTGTTTTTAATGCTAAAATAAATATGCCTGCAAGTCTTTTAGTTTGTGAATGTAATTTCACTCGCTGCACAATTAACTTAATGGCAAAAGGCAAAGCATGGAATCTCCCTTGACTTGTACATTTGCTTACTCTTTAGAAGAGCTGCAGAACAAAGCAGATGATTATGTGTTGTGAATCAAAAATATTGGTCTCAAATCTCTTATGGGCCTCAAACAAACACACACACACACACACACACACACACACACACACACACACACACACACACACACACACACACACACACACACACACACACACACACACACACACACACACACACACGCACGCACGCACACACGCACACACACACTATGTGATTGAAATCTTATCTGTTTCCCAGATGGCTCCAGATATAAGGGGTTAATGGGTGCTGGGAAATGTATGCTATCTCAGTTTTACAGTGAGAGATGACTGTAGTAGGACTCTAAATTACCTAATCAGGGATAGATGTCACTGTCCCTGAAAAAAACATCTGACCATCTCTGGCTTGTCCTATACTCTGTCTCTGTCTCTCTTTCTCTCTCTCTCTCTCTCTCTCTCTCTCTCTCTCTCTCTCTCTCTCTCTCTCAATTCAATTCAATTCAATTCAATTCAATTTAAGGGCTTTATATTGTCATGGAAAACATATGTTACAGTTTTTCTCAATTGCTAAAACACAATTTCTGAAACCTTGCTCCATTTCCTGAAAACATTAAACACAAAACCTCATCTTCAAGCACTATTTACATAACCTCTGACTCCTCTTGCAAAATGAAACATTCACCTCAAAACAGTTTTACCTGTGTTCAAAATCAAGCACTGCTCTCAAATCATAAATAAAGTGATCAAAATGATATACACTCTCAAGCAGTCAGTAAACAATACACCGAAAAATAGAAAACACATTGTTCAAAACATACAATTCTCAGGGAGAAGTACATTTTTTATCAAAAAAAATATTCATATATCCGTAAAAACGAAAACATGTTCTATCATAGTAGCTCAAAATTTATCAGAAATTACTACTCTGCTTTTCTCTTTGCAATTTTGTTTTTTGTTCTTCCTCTTCCTTGTACCTCTATTTTTACAGTATTGTACCCTGCATCTCACAAACTTGTCCTTTGTCTCTGTGATACTGAAATTCTTGTTCTTTGTTGATATGAACCTGCAACCAGTCAAAATCTATTGAGCAGTCAGTACTGTTAATAAATGGAAAGCACAATGTTCAGGACCATACAATTTGTCCGCTGTACAGTATACAGCCTACAATGCACTGTACTACAGTATCCATTCTCAGACTTTCTCCTTCCCACCTTCCACAACCTGTTTGCTCAAAGACCTGGCTTATATTGGTTGTGTCACATCATTTGAAACAGGTTAAATCAATTTTGAGTGGTTGTGTTCAATCAATGACATATGTTCTCTATTTGTATTTGATTGTTGCCACTTGTGTTTACCAGTATGGATGACATGTGCATTAGAGTGCAGAATGTGTTTTGAGAATGTGTTTAGAGTTTTGCTGAAAAGTCTAAGTGAGATCTGCAAATTGTGTTTTACCATGTGAAATGGTTTAAGGTATTGACAACAGACTGCATAATTAGCTGAATGAGTCCAGGCAACTGAGAAATTTGTTCAGCCAATGGGTTTTAGTGTTTTAGCAATTGAGAAAAACTGTAACATTGCCAAAGCAAGTGAACTAGATAATAAGCAAAAGTGAAAACAACAACACAAATGTACAGTAAACATTACATTATGTACTTATGTGCCAAGTACAAAAGGGAAAATAAATAAACATAAATATGGGTTGTATTTACAATAGTATTTGTTCTTCACTGGTTGTCCTTTTCTTGTGGCAATAGATCACAAATCTTGCTGCAGTGATGGCACAATGTCGTATTTCACCCAATAGATGTGGGAGTTTATATCCAAATTTGGTTTGTTTTCGAATTCTTTGTGTATCTGTGTAATCTGAGGGATATATGGGTGTTTAATATGGTCATACATTTGTCAGTTTCCACCTAATTGTGTGGGCAGTGGGCACATAGCTTGTCTTCTCTTGAGAGCCTACGGCGGCCTTTCTCAATAGCAAGGCTATGCTCACTGAGTAGGTACATACAGTGGGGTAAAAAAGTATTTAGTCAGCCACCAATTGTGCAAGTTCTCCCACTTAAAAAATGAGAGAGGCCTGTAATTTTCATCATAGGTACACTTCAACCATGACAGACAAAATTAGAAAAAGAATCCAGAAAATCACATTGTAGGATTTTTAATGAATTTATTTGCAAATTATGGTGGAAAATAAGTATTTGGTCAATAACAAAAGTTTATCTCAATACTTTGTTATATACCCTTTGTTGGCAATGACAGAGGTCAAACGTTTTCTGTAAGTCCTCACAAGGTTTTCACACACTGTTGCTGGTATTTTGTCCCATTCCTCCATGCAGATCTCCTCTAGAGCAGTGATGTTTTGGGGCTGTTGCTGGGCAACATGGACTTTCAACTCCCTCCAAAGATTTTCTATGGGGTTGAGATCTGGAGACTGGCTAGGCCACTCCAGGACCTGGAAATGCTTCTTACGAAGCCACTCCTTCGTTGCCCGGGCGGTGTGTTTGGGATCATTGTCATGCTGAAAGACCCAGCCACGTTTCATCTTCAATGCCCTTGCTGATGGAAGGAGGTTTTCACTCAAAATCTCACGATACATTGCCCCATTCATTCTTTCCTTTACACGGATCAGTCGTCTTGGTCCCTTCGCAGAAAAACAGCCCCAAAGCATGATGTTTCCACCCCCATGCTTCACAGTAGGTAAGGTGTTCTTTGGATGTAACTCAGCATTCTTTGTCCGCCAAACACGACGAGTTGAGTTTTGACCAAAAAGTTATATTTTGGTTTAATCTGACCATATGACATTCTCCCAATCTTCTTCTGGATCATCCAAATGCTCTCTAGCAAACTTCAGACGGGCCTGGACATGTACTGGCTTCAGCAGGGGTGGGAATCGCTTCCTTTTAGGTGACTTTAGAATTGAACAGCTCTTTTCTGGATTTTGATAATTAGTGGGTATCGGCCTAATTCTGCTCTGCATGCAATATACGTTGTACACTGAGGATATTTTTGCAGAATTCTGCATGCAGAGTCTCAATTTGGTGTTTGTCACATTTTGTGAACTATTGGTGGGTGAGTGGATCCCAGACCTCACAACCATAAAGGGCAATGGGTTCTATATCTGATTCAAGTATTTTTTAGACAGATCTTAATTGGTATGTCGAATTTTATGATCCTTTTGATGGCATAGAAGGCCCTTCTTGCCCTGTCTCTCACCTCTTTCATAGCTTTGTGGAAGTTACCTGTGGCGCTGATGTTTAGGCTGAGGTATGTATAGTTGTTTGTGCGCTCTAGGACAATGGTGTCTAGATGGAATTAGTATTTGTGGTCCTGGCAACTGGACCTTTTTTGGAACACCATTATTTTTGTCTTGCTGAGATTTACTGTCAGGGCCCAGGCCTGACAGAATCTGTGCAGAAGATCTCGGTTCTGCTGTAGGCCCTCCTTGGTTGGGGACAGAAGCACCAGATCATCAGCAAACAGTAGACATTTGTAGTAGGATGAGGCCACTTTGTGTACATGGATTTTATAATGTTGTTTTTCCCCCAACTCCACTTTCCATCAATTTGTATAGCAGACTCTCATGCCAAATTGATTCGAAAGCTTTTTTTTATCAACAAAGCATGAGAAGACTTTGCCTTTGGTGTGGTTTGTTTGTTTGTCAATTGTGGTGTGCAGGGTGAATACGTGGTCTGTCATACGGTAATTTGTTAAAAAGCCTATTTGACATTTGCTCATTACATTGCTTTTATTGAGGAACTGTACGAGTCTGCTGTTTATGATAATGCAGAGGATTTTCTCAAGGTTGCTGTTGACGCATATCCCACGGTAGTTATTGGGGTCAAATTTGTCTCAATTCTTGTGGATTGGGGTGGTCCTTTGTTCCAAATATTGGGGAAGAGGCTAGAGCCAAGGATGATGTTAAAGAGTTTAAGTATGGTCAATTGGAATTTGTGGTCTGTATATTTAATACCATTGAGGATACCATCAACACTCTCTCTCATTCTCATCCATTGTAAACTGTTCACAGCTTGTTTGTTTTCAAACTCATAAAGATTCAACACCAACCCAAGCCTTTAGGACGCTATCATAGCAGAGCTTTGGAAATCCTCTTTCTCCTGGCAGATGAGCAATGAACTGCCTCTCAGTACCTGCTGCTACTGCTTTGGGAAGATTCACTTTCCCCTCCTAACACTTACATAACCATGACAACTCCTAGTTGTTAATCACCATTCATAATTACTAGCAATGGTAGTTATCTACAGTAAACATATTTCACAATGACAACATTTGGGTTGCACATTTGGGATCATGCAGAGTAAAGCTGGTCTGACCCTTCGTTCCTGCACATCTGCCATTTAATTTCACTGATGTGATATTATCAGTGATGAAAAAATATCAAAGACATCATTAAATTGAATGATGGAATACGAACACATGTCAAAAAAAAGAGATTCATTTGGTTAGAGATGAGAGATTTCTCTAAATGTTAGAACAATAGCAGACTATTATTAATACAGATTGTATCTCTTTCCCTCCCTTTCCACCACCTCTCTCTGTCTGTCTGTGTGTGCATCTTGTCAAGTTCCATCTGTAAAAGACCTGTCAGAATGGCAATTATCAGTCTGAGCCTTTCAGACACCAGGGCAGACTGCTGAGTTTTGACAATTCTAAAAGCAATTAAATTAGACAGGTAGAGCACGTTACACTTAATTTAGGGACATATCTTGTCTAAACATTCCTACAAATATTGCAATTTACACTGACACTCACCTTAATGACTTCCCTTAGATACCCAGCTAGAACATTTTGTTCATTGGAAGTTGTGGGTACAGATGTTTTTGGTTTCACAACAGTTGTGGGAATGAAGCCATACGTTTCCTGACTGATAAAACTGAAATTTTGCCTCTTCTGGGAATGTTTATTTCTAGGTTGCAGGGAGGTTCTGAGAATGTTTTACTCTGGTTCCTTGAAAGTTTTCCTGTATTTGTCACGCCCTGCCTTTAGTTATCTCTGTTTTCTTTATTATTTTGGTTCGGTCAGGGTGTGACGAGGGTGATATATGTGTTTTTGTCCTGTCTATGGTTTTTGTATGTTTATGGGTGTTTTTATGTCTATGGTTGCCTAGATTGGTTCTCAATCAGAGGCAGATGTTTGTCGCTGTCTCTGATTGGGGACCATATTTAGGTAGCCATATGCCTTGGATAGTTTGTGGGTTATTGTCTGTGTAGTTGTATGTCAGCACTTGTGTTTATAGCTTCACGTTTGTTTAGTGTTCTTCGTTTAAATAAAGAAGAATGTTTTCATCTCCTCGTTATGACGAACATGACAGTATTTTTTCAATTGTTTTATTTAACCTTTATTCAAGTAGGCAAGTCAGTTAAGAATCAATTCTAATTTACAATGACAGCCTTTATTAATTCTCTGAGAATGGAAAATATAGGTTAAATTAATTTCCTAGGCATTAATCACGCAAACACATTTTTAAAAATGTATTGTGACACAGCCTCAGTATGATTCAAACCTATGTTTTCTATAAATGGAATTAGCCCACTGTGCCACCAGGATGGAGCTAGCATGCCATATTTTTTTAAAGCATACAAAGCTGTTCATTTTAGCCTATTCAAACAGACTCATTTCAAAGGAGACAAGAACCCATTAAGATCAGGTGTGGCCAATTAGTGGGCATGGGCAACACACCCGAACACACTTAACAAGATAGAACATAGAGAAGGGTGGGATTAAAAGCTCATGATCTATAGTTATGACTGAAAACACTATAATGTATACCGAATGTTTAAGTACTATCCATCCAGATGTAATGCATATCAAATAAGTAGAGTTTTGCTATGTAACTATTGTGTAAAGAAGTACCATGTGTGTAGAATGTGCATGTAACAACAACAAAAAAGTTATAAAAGCAAAGTTATTTGTGTCATCCAAAGATGGGGGTGGTGGAATGACCAATAACATTTTTTATAAACAGTAACACTCAAAAGTTTGGACACACCTACTCATTCATTTTTCATTATTTTTACTATTGTCTACATTGTAGAATGATAGTGAAGACATCAAAACTATGAATTAACACATATGTAATAACCCAAAAAGTGTTAAACAAATCAAAATATATGTTATATTTAAGATTCTTCAAAGTAGCCATCCTTTGCCATGATGACAGTTTATAAAATATCCCTAACTTTAGATGAGACCACGTAAAAATACTTAACTAATGATTAGTAAATGATTTATGAGGACCTATTTTAAACATCTTATAAATTATCCTGTGAATCACTATTTTGTACTTCAAAAGTTTGTGTTAATAACTAGATTACTAGCATTTACAAATGTCAGAGTAAAATAAAATTATAAATAAATGATTTACTATTCCATTATAAATGCCTTAGTACAAGGTGTTATTATATACAAAAATATAGTGTTTTGTTAATGCTGTGAACGGCATGTATATGTTTTAAATAGCATTCTTAGAATGTTCTCTGAACATTACTAAAGTTTTCTTTTGGTTTTTATGGAAGGTTTTATAATGTTCTCGGAACAATTTAAGAACATGACTTAGAACCATGAGGAAACCTGTAGGAAACGTTATGCTGATGTACTGAAATTCCCACAGAATAACATTGTTTCTTAACATTCTCTCAACTTTTTGAAAACATTCCCAATGTCAAATCAGTTGGAGAACATTCCTTGAACATTGCCAAAACGGAAATGTTCTGCGGAAATGTTCGGTTAAAGTAATGAAATACCAACATTTTTTGGTTTGTTTTGTCAAGTTCCTTAAAACCTCTCTGGGATATGTGGGACGCCTGCATCCCACCTCGCCAACAGCCAGTGAAATTGCAGGGCGCCAAATTCAAACAACAGAAATCTCATAATTAAAATTCCTCAAACATACAAGTATTTTACACAATTTTAAAGATAAACTTCTTGTTAATCCAGCTACAATCCAGCTGATTTCAAAAAGGCTTTACGGCGAAAGCACACCTTGTGATTATGTTAGATCAGCGCCTAGTCACAGAAAACCATACAGCCATTTTCCAAAGAAGGAGAGGTGTCACAAAAGACAGAAATAGCGTTAAAATGAATCACTAACCTTTGATGATCTTCACCGGATGGCACTCCCAGGACTCCATGTTAGACAATAAATGTGTGTTTTGTTCGATAAAGTTCATCTTCAAACCTCATTTGAAATTGGTGTGTTATGTTCAGAAATGCATTGTCTCAAACAAATATCCGGTAAATGTGCAGAGAGCCACATCAAATTACAAAAATACTTATCATAAACATTGGTCTAAGATACAAGTGTTATACATACGATTATAGATAAACTTCTCCTTAATGCAACCGCTGTGTCAGATTTTTTTTAACTTTACGGTAAAAGCACACCATGCAATTATGTTAGGTCAGCGCCAAGCCACAAAAAAACAGACAGCCATTTTCCAACCGAGGAGAGGTGTCACAAAACTCAGAAATAGCATTAGGAATCCCAGTTCCACAATAAATGTTTGTTTTGTTCGATAACTTGTTATGGCTGGGGGCAGTATTGAGTAGCTTGGATGAATAAGGTGCCCAGAGTAAACTGTCTGCTACTCAGGCCCAGTTGCTAATATATGCATATTATTAGTATAGTTGGATACAAAACACTCTGAAGTTTCTAAAACTGTTTGAATGAACTCAGAAAAAAATCCAACCAGGAAGTGGGAAATCTGAGGTTTGTAGTTTTTCAACTCATTCCCTATCAAATGCACAGTATCTATGGGGTCAAATTGCACTTCTTAAGGCTTCCACTAGATGTCAACAGTTTTAGAACCTTGTTTCAGGCTTCTACTATGAAGTGGGAGCGAATAAGAGCTGTTTGAACCAGGTGTCTGGCAGAATGCAATGAGCTAAGTCTCACGCGCGGAAGTTAGAGCGAGCTGCATTCCCTTTAATTTCTAAAGACAAAGGAATTGTCCGGTTGGAATATTATTGAAGATTTATGATTAAAACACCCTAAAGACTGATTCTATACATCGTTTGGCATGTTTCCATGAACTGTAATGTAACTTTTTTGACTTTTCATCTGGACTTGTTGTGCATTTGGATTACTGGACTAAATGCGCGAACAAAAAGGAGGTATTTGGACATAAATGATGGACTTTATCCTCTTTGGGTTGATCGATATGACAACAGCCAGTGAAAGTGCAGGGCGCCAAATTCAAAACAACAGCAGCCCCATAATTAAAAAAGTATTTTACACCATTTTAAAGATACACTTCTTGTTCAGTGTTTCAAGAAGCAGTGCGGCTTGGCGGGGTCGTGTTTCAGAGGACATATGGTTCTCGACCTTTGCCTCTCCTGAGTCCGTAAGAAGGTTGCAGTGATGGGACAAGACTGTAACTACCAATTGGCTATCAATAAAAAGTACAAAAATAAATACAGGTGGCAAAACAGTGTCTCAGTATCTCACTCTCTGTGAACCAATCACTTTCGGTAAGATCACCTTTTCTATTCCTTTAAGAGGAATTTAAAAACCATCATGTTCCATGTAGCCTATGTAATGGCATCTATGGGGAATGAAAGGGTCATTATTGTTGTCATACTGTTCTATACCCACCTAAATTTAGCATATGTGTCAGACACACAGAATGTCACATCGATTGATGTCTGGGGCCCAGCAGTGAGTTTAAAGTGACAGCAGACCGGCACAGGGCAATAGTGTGACGCTGAAGTGGTGTAATGGTCAAGCCAGCGGTCAAGCCCCTCTCTGAATTTCTGTAATGAAGTCGGCTTAAAAAAAATTTTGCTGATGGAACTCTGCCCCCAAACAGGACTCTAATGATGGCCCTGCTGCAGCTCCCTGACTGCTGTGCTATGTCACGCCCTGGGTTAAAGGAGGGATGATACCACACACACACACACACACACACCCAGGGCTATGTTCATCTGGTATTATGCTATAACTGACAGTTGGGGAATTATGCTCTAGTGGTTATCATCTAAAATGACAACACTCCATGTCTCCTTCGGACAAACTATTTTAGATGTTGACAAACTAACTCTTGAGCAATTTAGAGCTTGGTTTCACACATCTTTATCAAGTTTTATCATGTCTAGTGTTTAGTGTCTCACTAAACACCCGGAGCAATATTTTCCAAATAAAATTCCCTTTACATCTGTATGTTCAAAGTAACATTTTCATCACATCCTTGTCAATTAAGTATTCCCAAGGTTACTCTGAACTCTAACCATATGTTGTATTATCTTATCACAGAGTAATTAGCTAAAGCATCTTCAAGATTCAAATACCTTTTCAGACAAGATATTAATGTATTTTATATAAAGCAACACAGATTTTTTTTCAGATAATGAAATCATATATTCCCTGTTTAATTTGCTAAAGCACATTTATCCATAAGAGTATTCATAATCTACTGAGCATTTACTCCATGAATGCTGTGCGTGACCCTGACAAAGTGCTCATATCACTGTTTCCCAGCTACCTTGCTGGAGGGCTTTATGGTGAGGTTGTTATCAGACACTCCTGCCTACAGGGGGCTCTCTATTTTGTCTATGAGATTGTCCAATTTTCCCAGGACCAGAGGGGAAATGTGAATAACCCAGCTAGCACATTTGGTTCCTTGGAAGTTGTGGGAATGTCTGTTTTTGCTTTCCCATTGGTTCTGGGAATGAAGCTATAAGTATCCTGACCAGTAAAATGTAAAGTTTTTTAATCGTTCAGAGTACGGAAGTGAACATTTAGCCTGTTCTGGGAACGCATATTTTTAGGTTGCAGGGAGGTTCTGAGAACATTTGACTATGGTTTCCTGAAAGTTTTCCTGTGAGGTTTTATTAACATTCTGAGATGGTAAATTACAGGTTATTTTAAGGTAATTAAATAATGTTCTGGGAACATGTTTCAATAAGACTTAATAACACTGCTAGCTTAGGTTAACTGTTTCAAACTCCAAGCACAAAGAGGACACATTGTAGGGTTTAATTATGCAAACATTCA
Source organism: Oncorhynchus kisutch (assembly GCF_002021735.2). Classification (NCBI taxonomy): domain Eukaryota; kingdom Metazoa; phylum Chordata; class Actinopteri; order Salmoniformes; family Salmonidae; genus Oncorhynchus; species Oncorhynchus kisutch. The sequence goes on along the minus strand of NC_034176.2, from coordinate 26,562,534 downwards.
TTTTTATTGTGGTACGTCGTAAGTGAGATTTAATCTGATCTTCTGTTGTCCATGCATGGAATTAGTCCACTGCGCCACCAGGATGGAGCTAGCATGATTTTTTTTGTACTCATACAAAGCTGTTAATTTTAGTCCAGTCAAACAGACCCTATTTCAAAGGAAACAAGCACTCATTAATATCAGGTGTGGCTAATTAGTGGGTGCAGCCAACACACCTGAACACACTTAACAAGATAGATGATAGACAGAGTTTTGGTGACACAGAACAGAATGTAAAGTATATGTTTTTAAATAAAATTCGTACAAAATTATTTAAACGTTACTAATGATTTCTTGTGGTTTTTAATGGAAGGTTTTCTTAATGTTCTAAGAACATGAGAAAACCTGCAGAAAATGTTATGCTGAAATACTGAAATTCCCTCAGAACATTGTTTCTTAACGTTCTGAGAACAATTTGAGAACATTATTTGAAATAGAACCATGAGAAAACCCGTATACTGAAATTCCCACCTCAGAATGTTATGTGCTAGCTGGGTATCCTGCACCATTCCCAGAACGTTGTGGGAAGGTTGTGAGCAAAATAACCATAGGACAACCACACTCTCACCAAGCATTCAAAAACATATGATTCTCAGAACATTATTTACTAGCTGGGAATAAAGCAATTTTCAGGGAAGGAAGACAATTACCCTCTATCAATGGCAACTACATTAATTATTTATCAGAGGGTAAAAGGTGTGCAGTACTGCTTTATGTGCCATCCAGGCCATTGCTGTGCGTGACCAGAGAGATGACAATCCATTGTAGGGAGAATCAGTCAGACAACCGTAGTCACAACCAGATGAACATTCATACATAATGTCATCAAAGCTTTTGTACAAGTTACCTGGTGTGCTTCTGTTTCTAATCTCCCTGAATACACCACACTGTAGAGGGTAAAAATAACATTGATGTCACTCTGCTACCTGATAAGAATCATCAGATAACCTGAATAGACTGTCTGCCTCTGCCCTTCTCTGCTTTCTCTTCTCAGACCGTGTATCCACTTTATTGACCTGTGCAGAGTCATCAGGCACAGCTCTTATTGCACGGACACTGGATGGATAATCAAATGGTTTGTAGTCTGTTAAACACTCTCCGAGACAGAGCCATGGTAAACACGAGCAACATCTTCTAAGAAGTGGATGGCCTTTAATTGTTTTTTTGACACAATATCACCATTCATTGAAAAAGTAAACTTCTTGTATCACAATGCATGAATGTACTAAAGGGCTATTGATCTAAGGCGATATGTCATTTTATAGACCACAGTGTTCTGGACAAGATTGACACTGCAGAGTTTTGTTTATTCTGAGGCAATTTGATGAAAACAGACATACAGCATGGGAGTGGATGGTGCAAATGTAATGCACCTCAGTAAGTACGTACACTGAGTGGACAAAACACTAGGAACACAGGCTCTTTCCATGACATAGACTGACCAGGTGAAAGCTATGATCCCTTATTGATGTTACCTGTTAAATCAATCAGTGTAGGTGAAAGGGAAGAGACAGGTTAAAGAAGGATTTTTAAGCCTTGAGACATGAATTGTATGTGTGCCATTCAGAGGGTGAACGGGGTATGGTAGTAGGTTTCCAGGCGCAATGGTTTGGGTGTGTCAAGAACTGCAATGCTGCTGGGTTATTCAGGCTCAACAGTTTCCTGTGTGTATCAAGAATGTTCCACCACCCAAAGGCCATCAATTCAACTTGACACAACTGTGGAAAGAATTGGAGTCAACATGGACCAGCATCCCTGTGGAACACTTTCGACACATTGTAGAGTCCATGCCCCGACGAATTGAGGCTGTTCTGAGGGCAAAGGGGGGTGCAACTCAATATTAGGAAGCTATTCCTAATGTTTGGTACACTCCATGTATGCCTATTAGGACACAGAGATGGAAACAAAGCAGTGAAACACTGAAGTATATTAAACAATAAAGTCCTTTTTACATCAGCAGATGTCACAAAGTGCTTATACAGAAACCCAGCCTAAAACCCCAAACAGCAAGCAATGTAGATGTAGAAGCATGGCGGCTAGGACAAACTCCCTAGAAAGGCAGGAACCTAAGAAGAAACCTAGTGAGGAACCAGGCTCTGAGGGGTGACCAGTCCTCTTCTGGCTGTGCCGGTGGAGATAAGAATACATGGCAATCAAGGCTAGATTGTTCTTCAAGATGTTAAAATGTTCATAGATGACCAACAGGGACAAAAAATAATCACAGTGGTTATAGAGGGTGCAACAGGTCAGCACCTCAGGAGTAAATGTCAGTTTTGCCCTTCATAGCCAAGAATTCAGAGGTCGAGACAGCAGGAGAGAGAGAGAGAGAGAGAGAGAGAGAGAGAGAGAGAGAGAGAGAGAGAGTCGAAACAGCAGGTCTGGGACAAGGTAGCAGGTCTGGTGAACAGGTCAGGGTTCCATAGCCGCAGGCAGAACAGCAGAAACTGGATCAGGACCAAGTGGACAGGGGACGGAGAATGCCAGGAGTCGTCAGACTAGGTAGTCCTGATGGAATGGTCCTGAAGGCTATATTTACACAGAAATCTATATTTGAGTACCAGTCTCAAGGCAAATGATGATGTATGAGATAACCATATTAGATAATCATTTCAGATAACAATGATTGCCAATTCAATGTGACGTGCTGTCGTCGTATGAAAAGGAATGTCTAACATGGATTTTATACCATTTCATGTTTAGTTACAAATACTTTTGTGCAACTGTGTAGGGGTGGGAGGTGATCCCTGAATAGTTTTGATTGTTATTTCAACAGACCTTCTTAATCTTATTCGCACAAACAACAGGAAGTGACAGATGCAGTAGCTGGAGGTCTGGAAGCCTATCAAGAGTCATGTTAGGTGAACTGTTACAAAAGCCCTCCCAGTTACCATCTGTTGGTTTGGTTTCTTTTCATATGCTCACAAAAGACACGAGTCAATACTATGCACTATGCTGTGAACATGCACAGTATAATCATGTACGATCTGACAACTACCTCAAGGTGTAGCCAGGGTATAAGTAGCGTAGCTCTAGAAAACCCTTCTCTCTGTAAGGTTTTCAGAGGTTAGCTTCGCCCTTGGCTGGCTCTGTGTGAACTACAACTCAGACACTGTGTTTTAACGTTTAGAAATGTCAATAATCATCACTTGCGAAATGGTTTTCGCAAAACATATGGCCTTTATCTTTCATATCAGAGTGAAATACATTTTCAAATAAACAAGATACACTTACTGTAGGTGATTTTCACAGATCCATACACGGTGTGTGCCTCCAGTTGACGAACTACACTTACTCCCCAGTTACGCTTACACACAGATGTTTGGGGCACACTTCTGTCTTCCGTCTGTTTTCCGTAAACAAGCACTGTAACATGGAGATATGGCCATGTGGGAACACTAATCCTAACCCTATAAAAGGTGTGTGTAGTAATTTAACCTTTTCTTTTTATTAATATTTCTCACTGATATGAAAAATGCACTGAGTGTACCAAGCATTGGGAACACCTTCCTAGCATTGAGTTGCACCCCCTTTTGCTGTGGTGGACCATTCTTGATACACAGGAAACTGTTGATCACATCTGCATTGCTTGCTCTCTGGAGTTTTAGACTCAGTTTCTGTATAAGCACTTTGTGACAACTGCTGTTGGAAAAAGGGCTCAATAAATACATAATTGATTGAACGGAAAAACCAAGCAGTGTTGCAGTTCTGGACACAAACCAGTGCGCCTGAAACTTGCTACCATACTTTCTCCAAAGACACTTAAATCTTTTGTCTTGCCCATTCACCCTGTGAATGGCACACATACACAATCCATTGTCTCAAGGCTTAAAATTCCTTATTTAACATGTTTCCTCCCCTTCCTGATTGGAGTGGCTTTAACAAGTGACATTAATACCGGAATACCGGAGAAAGCTACACTAAAACCACTACAAAATCACAAAATACAGAAGATAAAAACGCTAACTATCTAACATCAGTGTCACTATTACAATATGTGGACTCACACGTGATAGATCTATTGATTTTATGAAAAGACAGATACTGACATGAGTGTCTCCTAGCCTACATGTGTTGTGGTCCACTTGAGCTGCACCAACTTGTTGTTCAGATGTGATACGGCACCGCCTCTTAGTGGTAGCCTAGCCTACTTCCATTCCAGTTCAGGGACGGTTCAGAGCATTGCGCAGGCGTTGTACAGACTAAACAAGGAAGAGGGCATGAGTGCGGACGTTTTTATTGCAACAAAATGTTATGTTTATGTTAACTCCTGATCTGAAAAGGCGGTATCCCTCTTTCTATTTTCATTTGGTTGCAACATAGGCTAATTGTAGTGAGTCGAGAGGAGCTGACACACTGATTAACACGTTCGTTGCAAGTTGACAACAGTGTATCTGAATAGGCAAGTGTCATCATTGTAGCATTTCTCAATATGAAATGATACAATGTACCGGCTGCCAATGTAACATAACAATGCAACAGTTTTAGCAAGTAATTTAAAGTAAAGATGAACGCTCGCAGCAGTTTAAGACAAGGAATACTTAACACTAAGGTCAGGTACTCCAAATTAGCCAATGATGATGACGGCTACATTGACCTGCAGGTAAGGGCTTTAGTGTGCTAGAATGGGCCTGGTAGGGTTGGAATAGAATATATATCGGCTTAGTTTTATTTGAAATGAACTGCCCATGGTAATTATGGGATTGTGTAGCCTATAGACATAGTCCAATGTTGTTATTGCATCAAACAACCCTGTAGATAGAATAATGTTTTCATATCAGTATTGAAAAAAAGCTTTTGGGATGGTTTGGTGATACACAAATTACAAAAATGTACCATTCAATATATTGAACTTCTGTGGTATGTTGTTATGAAGTCATGTTTGTCCCCCCCAGTTCAAAAAAAGCCCACCAAAGGTCCCATACAAAGCCATTGCACTGGCAACTGTCCTCTTCTTGATTGGCTCTCTGTTGATCACCATTGGAGCTCTCCTTTTGGCAGGATACTTTGAAGTCACAGTGAGTATGAACTTTGAGTCCATCTGTACATTCCTGTCATGTTTTACAACAGCACAACAAATAGATTTCACATAATGAACTTTGACACATTCCATTGTGTTTCTTAGATATCTTTTTTCTTCTTCATTCATTTCAGCATGCTGACCGGACTGTGCCCGTTCTCATAATTGGAATCTTGGTTTTCCTTCCTGGATTCTATCACCTGCGGATAGCTTACTATGCATCGAAGGGCTACCGTGGTTACTCCTATGATGATATCCCAGACTTTGATGACTGAGCCACTCCTAACTGAGGCAACTCCTTTGTTATTTTCACATAACATTGTTGAATACAGTAAACAGACTGGGATCCAGGGTAGTCCCAAAGCAGATGTCCTTTTGATGTTTGTTCATCATGTCATGTCTGTTCACTTCTTGTTCTTTGACTGGATTACCACCATACTTCATTATGAATGACTACTATATTTAGATAGGTTTGTGTTATTGTTTCTAACAAATAACATGCACATTTGTATTTATTTCATGACATATGCATACATTTTACATATACATTTGACATACATGGCACTTTCATATACAGCAATCACATAACAATAATACATAACCGAACAGAGCTATTTAATCCCACCTCTCAGCCACTCTCATCCCACCTATCACTGTAGACCACCCTTGATTTTTAGTTGACTGACCAATTGGAAATGTGATTCTAGGATGCATTTTTTTCCCCACATGATTTGCAGTTTGAGGTTTAGAGCCAATTTTGTTTATTTATTCCCATAGTTTTGGCCTCGTGTAGGTATACCCACACTTATCTATAAAAGTGAAGGACGTAATTTCTGATAAAATACATAGCTGTGCTGTAAGGGAGGCATGAGTTTAATTGTATTGTCCAACTGAAAGACCTGATCAGTGTAACCGTAAATCAATTTACTCTCACTCTGGTTGGTACCCCAACAGAACCAGTTTGAGATATTATGGCTAAACTTGAAAGTTGACTTTGTTTTTCTGTTGAAATGTCGCTTATGCTTTCCTGGAGGGTTCCTGGTAGGAGTATTTTATGTGATTAATGCCAATCCTTTGATCTCCATATGGTGTGCTGCTAGGCCTGCGAGAGTCAAGAAGGAATAGTTGTCACGCCACAATATAGTGTCTGGTGTAGTTTTCCACTGGCTGATTTTGAAAGGCATTGTCACTTGCAATGAAGTCTGTAGTGTATCCATATATTCAATTTAAAGGTATTTGTGGTTGAGCATCATCTCCAATAAAGACTGTATCATGAACTACTCTCCACTTTTGTGTCAACTCACACCCCCCTGTGGTGTGCCAAAGTTTACTTTGTGGATAAAAAAAGAAATAATTATATATATATATATTCTACAGACAACCATTGATGTTGTCTGAACCGAAAGTGTAATATCTGTGAGTGTGAGAGCTGTTATTATTGGATATTTTCTGGGTCAATGGTGCTACTGGCAGTGTAGCAAGTCCACAGTAGTTTTTCCTAAATCAACTGAGTAGGGGGTTGCTACTTGGGCAGGTCTAGGATCAGTTTACCACAACTCCAGACCCCAAACAAAGCAAAGCTCACAGACATTACATGTAGTTCTTTGAGGGACAACACTGTTGCATTTGTTCAAAGTAAAACTATCCCACTCCCATATTGATTGGCAAACGTGTGGTGAAGGAACTTTATTGTAACTTTTGTGACAAAGTAGCCTAGTTTCTCCCAGTAATAACGGCTTTATTAATAACTGAATATACACGGAAAGGCACACGGAGGGGAACAAAAGCTTAACACAAGGACTTTTGGATAACATTTTGATCATTTAAAAAAATGTAGAACTGTTGGATATGCAACATTACATTGCCATTGTCTAAGGACGTGTTCCGTTGCATAACATTTGTCTTTTGTCAGGGACCCTGACACGTCCTCTATACGTTGGACTTTCCCACGAAAAGGCGCTTTTGTCTGGAGCGCTCAAACTGAGTGCATGTGGTAGGGAGGAGAAGAAAGATACGACGAAGGGACGAAACCGCGAGAAACGTAGTAGATGAATAGACGACAGTATTCTGTCTACACACTCCGTCATTGCAGTGGGGAACTGGCGGGCATACATCATTTTGGGGTATTTTGAGCAACGTATCATTTAAATGCGCTCTATGGATTCGGATAGTATTTTTTCTACTGCTCCTTTTTACAACACTTTGGGTAACTTTGGACAAAGCAACACGAAGAAGAGCAATATAAAATAATGCTCGGAAACTTTTAAACGATTCTAAACCAATCTAGGTACTTCTCTATCTTTATATGGGATTTAAAACCTGAGAATTGAATGAGATAGTGCAACTGCTAAATCTACTAGGAGCTTTTCCTACAACTTCCCTGGTTATGTTTAACAACTATCATGTGGCGCGCGTGAGACAGTCTGCCACGCTTTTATAAACTATGCGACCACCTGCCTTTGTCGAACACCTGCATTTTTAAGGCAACCTTATCAAACTTTAGAGTAACTAATGAATGCCCAAATACGTCAACCTGCATGCTGAAAAAAAGCAAAGGACCCGATGGACTGATTTTATTCTGGTCAAGTCAGAGAAGTGTCTCAAGCAAGGTAAAGGGACTTTTAAATCGGGCACAACCTACATGTGAATAACAGCCTCTGTGAGTTTCACACGGGGTCCACTTTTAATGCAAATGTAAATAGGGGCCATTCACTTACAATATACTATTATATTAAATGTTTTTATTTCACAATCACAATTCCTCATTCTAGTTTTAGTCTAGACAAAACGTATGCTGTTGTAGGCTATACCTTTGTCTCGAATATTCAACCGACCATGGAAACAGTCTGACAAGCAGAATATCTCCTGTAGTGCATTGTGTTGACGTCTGTTCTTGTTGATTATTTAGCTCGTGACATGTTTCTTTATCCACTGTAATTACAGGTTGATAATTGCTTAAGCGTGAGTTAGCATTTACTGTAAGTGAACGTTTAGAACCAGACAGATTATTCATAGCCTTCAATAAATTAAGATTAATTAATGCATTACGTTAATGCATACAGAGAAAAATGGTCAATCAATCACAGCAGAATAGTAATTTCTTATAGAGGTTGGGTCCCTTTCCTATCAGTCCACGTGACTGCACATCAGACAATAGAGGCAACTGTTTTTGCCTGATATGGAGACTATGACATGGGCACCCATGTAAACAAACCATCTAGTTACTTAATTGAGCTCTAAAGTAACCATTTCAGAAATGTTTTTGATATTTGATTTAATTATTATTCTTGACTTATTTATAGCATGCAAATATAAGCCTGACTGCTACACATGATCTTCTTTCTTTATGTTTGAAAACTGATAAATCAGAACAGCATCTACTACTAAAATATGATGTATAATTTCTTACTTCATACTCTGAATGAGTCGCCAGTTCAGTCCACACGTGGTTATTGAGACTGGTTTCATTCTGAAAGACTATGCGTTGTGTCTTTCATTTCTTCTGCTTGACATGGGTATGAGTTTGATACTGGAGATCCTGACTGTTGGCACTGTGGTGCTTCATCATGACAAAAAGTTTAGTTCTCTAACATGGCACTTATTTCATGGTTTAGTAAAAGTTTCCATTATAACAGAGTGATGGGGGATTGTTATTGCTAATTTTGTAGATTTAAATATTCAGGGTTTTGACCTTTGTGACCGAAGTCCAACTGTAACGCTCAGTTCATCCATGGGCCTTAGTTATTTACCAGACTCTGTGGTTCAATGTTCTGCATACTTGTTTAGAGAAGGTCTAACTTTTTACACTGTTTTAAAATGTTGGGTAATGACTTATTTAGCATTGAGGTGTACTAAAGCATATATAATTGACTTTTTTGTTTCTTGCATGGATTTGAAACAAAACCGCTTATAGTTTTTTGGGGGAAACCTAAAGGAGATTTAAGAGAAGGAGCAAAGAAATAAATATTCTGCTGAATGCAGTGTCAATAGCACCATAGTATAGACATAGCTATTTCAATCTGCAGTGTTGTTGGCAACTCTGAATATGTTCCTCATTCTTAGACGGTAAGAGTTGACCTGGTTAGGTACAAATGAACCTCCAGAATCAAATGGGTTCATTCGTGTTATTTTAGCTTTCTTTGGCTCAACCAAGACATTGGGGTAGCATCTTGATTTTGTCTCTCACCTTCTAACAAAACCGACGTGGTCATTCGTGTGAACTATTCTAGCTCAGGTGCAGCAGTCAGCTATCTATGCCTTGAGACACTTTCTGTTCACCTCAGTTCAGTGTCTGTAAGCAGCTTTATGTCCCCATGGTTTGGCCTGAATTAGGATTTGCCTGGCCACCAGAGGTCATAGGGTGGGACAAACCACTCTAAAGGGCTGGTCAAATTAAAGGAGGATGTCGGTACACAACATTTAGACCTAATGGGTCTCAACTGATGCCAGGCTGATCCACTTCTCCACTGAGGGTTTTATAGACTTGATAAGAAACACACTTCTGGAGAGGCAAAATAGCACATTCAAAATGAAGCATTTCACTGTACTTGTGCATGTGACAATAACATTTCAACTTGAACAGCATAACTGGTGGATGTAATGTTGTATAACTGGTGGATATGCAACATTACATTGCCTTTGTCTACGGACGTGTTTTGTTGCATAACGTTTGTCTTTTGTCAGGGACCCCGACACGTCCTCTATACGTTGGACGTTCCCACGAAAAGGCGCTTTTGTCTGGAGCGCTCAAACTGAGTGCATGTGGTAGGGAGGAGAAGAAAGATATGACAAAAGGACGAAACCGTGAGGAACGTAGTAGATGAATAGATGACTATACTCTGTCTACACACTCCATCATTGCAGTGGGGAACTGAGGGATACACATAATTTTGGGGTATTTTGAGCAACGTATAACTTAAATGCCCTGTATGGATTTGGAGAGTACTTTTCTACTATTCCTTTTTACAGCACTTTGGGTATCTTTAGACAAAACAACACTAAGAAGCGAAAAATAAAAGTCTACACACTCCACACAATGAGTTTGTGCTACAGCTTCATCTACTAGGAGCTTTTCCTTGAACTTGATATCAGAGTGGAAATGGTGGAACCTTCAGACCTTTTAAGAAGTAGGAAATGCTTCCTCCGATGTCTCTTTTTCCATTACATCTTGAAATAAGAGTTTGGTCTCAGTACTCCCTCATTGGGTCAGTAAAGTTTAGGTTGTTGGCCTAAACCTTTTGCTTTTAAGAATTAGTCTCGTGGGATGTGGAGTGGATGAATTGTTTCCTTTGTTTATGATTTACTAGTAGGTGTGTTCTTTCTTTGCACCTGTGATATGGTCCTCAGTTTGTCAAGTTCCCCCCTCAAACCCAACTGGCCTGTTCTGAGGCCATGGCCCAAGCAGGATTAACCAGGATTACTAAGAAAGTAATATAGCTGCTTATCAGTTCCATCTCTGTCACCACCATCACTGATGGGCCTTGGCCACTATGCCAATAGGATTTCCTTAGGGTTAGGGTTATGTATTGCCAGATGAGTGGAAGTAGAGAGTAAAACAGATGGATAGTGTCAGGTAGATTTTTCATGAGTTTGATGTATAAATTCACAATATCGTCTGGGTGTGATTCTAGCTGCAAAGCTGTGATCTCAATGGAAATCCTTTTGATCTGAACTTTTCAGGTCTGCTTTCAGTGGGCTCACTACTGGCCTGGCCTGGGGTGGATTATTTCCCTCCACATTTCGACCTTTTCACATCTTAATGTAGGGCTCTTCAAACTGTGCTGCTGCCTACCTGCTGGTATGTGATCCGGCTTGGCCCTCTTCGTTGTCTGCTCCCTTAGCTCTACTGCAAGTGTGTGACACATTTGGATGGGATAAACCGTCCATGTTATTTATAATGCGATCAAAATGGCAAGCATTCCTGTAAACAGAATGTTCTAGAGGGTTAGGGTACAGTATTTGCTGACATGATTACAGCACTTTACTTAGGAGTAGACACAACAGTATTGATAGATTATGGATTTTATGTATGATGGCTCTCTCACAGGTGATGGATGGAAGGGGAGAGTTTTGGTTTAGTGCATCTGTCAGCTGGATCAAAGACTGTCAGTCTGCTAGGGGTAGCAGTGCCAAATAATAAATGCACCAAGTGTTTGTACAAGCATATCCAGGACAGTGTGCTGCTGACAGATGCCCTCTAACTTTGAATTCTAATTTGATTACACTATTAAGGTTGGGAGCGGCAGTACTGGATTAGACTAGGTGTTCACAAGTGTGCAGTCCAAGGTAATTTGTCTCATTGAAGACCAGTAAGAGATGCAACTAGTCTTAACAAGGTTAAAAATCCTTACACTGTCATTGCAAAGTAAAATGTAAGTGTGTATTAGTCTACTGCATTGATTGCCAAACTTATGGGAGCAAAAGCCCAGACTATATGAGTGTCTGTGGTTGTGTATCAGTTATGTATCAGCTTACTCAGTTTGGCAGAACGGTCCAGATCACCCTCAATGGCTTCTTAGACATTATTATGTCATTTCTGTCTTCCCCTAAAGATACCCCCAGGTTCCCCTCTCCTCAGTTCCCCAGACCCCTGGTTCATCTGCTCCCTGTGTTGGCAGAGCTGCATTTGTCTGCTGTTCAGGACTGTGTAAAATGGTCTTAGCTACCACTCATTCCCAACCCTCTCAACTAAAGCTAGTTTTTAGTGAAAGGAACTTAAGTTACTGTTGGGCAATATGAACATAATTCAAAAGTAGACGTCTAAGCTGATAATTTATAATCATTTACAAGGTGTATTAGTATGAATCCAGCTACTCAAAAAACTAAAAGAAAAACTCTTGTTGAGCAGGTCCCATAATTGCAATGATGTCTGAATATATGCTTTCAGAAAGAACTCTGAGTCCTCTGTTTAGTTAAAAATAGAGAGATAATCATTGTAAATGCACCCAATTTTCTTTTCAATTGTGAGAGGAAAGACACTTTGACATTATGGAAGATGGTGTACTGTGCATCAGCAGATGACTAGCACTATCATTTTATATACATACTATCAGTGACCTACAGTATGTAACCCCTCATTACTACATACAATGTATGTAGCGTCTTGAGCTAAACTTGTAGGCCTCATTTGTTTGCACTTAAAGGACTTTGTGCCTTGTTCTGTTGCCATGGGAAACAGGTTGTACCTGAAGCCACAGAATAGTGGTGGGGGCTGTCCTATGTCTCTCATGTCTACACTTGTAGACTTTGACCCCTACAGGCCCTCTCTGCAGGGTCTGTAGACTGGACACTCCCCTGTCAACGGGTCTCTCACAAGACATGTCAAATGTTGTCAATAAGCAACATTAAATTCAGTAGGCCTAAAAAGTCGGTATTATGAAACAACAACTTGTTTTAAATAGGCTATGCCTAAATACAGTTACAGAGGGCCTCTCAAGTGGCGCAGCGTTCTAGGGCACGCGTCCAGGCTCTGGGTTCGCGCCCAGGCTCTGGGTTCGCGCCCAGGCTCTGGGTTCGCGCCCAGGCTCTGTCGCAGCCGGCAGCGACCGGGAGGTTCGTGGGGCGATGCACAATTTGCCTAGCGTCGTCCGGGTTAGGGAGGGTTTGGCCGGTAGGGATATCCTTGTCTCATCGCGCACTAGCGACTCCTGTGGCGGGCCGGGCGCAGTGCACGCTAACCAGGTCGCCAGGTGCACGTTGTATCCTCCGACACATTGGTGCGGCTGGCTTCCGGGTTGGATGCGCGCTGTGTTAAGAAGCAGTGCGACTTGGTTGGGTTGTGTTTCGGAGGATGCATGGCTTTCGACCGTACGGGAGCCCGAGTTGTCGCGATGAGACAAGATAGTAACTACTAACAATTGGATACCACGAAAAGGGGGTAAAATAAAATTTTAATAAATACAGTTACAGGCACAATAATTGCTCCCTGTGGGCGTATAATACAGACAATGGAGACTATGGAGGGTTTTACACACATCCAAACTTTTCTCAGGAGCTCCGGAAATAGACAAAATTGCATTGCATTTGAGCCATGTACTGTACATCCTCACCATAAACCCATAGACAGTGAATTTTTATAATAAGTTTGTTTTTTTATCAAGTTAAACGAAAAATAATCAATCAAACAATATTGCTAAATATGATCGGGTCAGAAACATGATATCATAAATTGCTTCTCTCATTCTATGGCACTCTGTGCAGACTGCACACGTACTGTAGGCCTAAATGTATTTTTGCATAACATTTGCACATCTATACAAAACACTAGGCTCCTGTTAATTGTAGGGCTGTGACGATACCAATACCGTAATATTCTTTCCATGGCAAAAATGTAAACATGAAGTAGACCACACTCTTTGGTCCTTTAAAAACTTGCTGTATTTAAAATATTGTGTGCTATAGATGGGTTCGCTGACAACGTCACGAAAACGATGTGCGTGCTTCAAGAGGCAGAAGGCCGTGTGTTGTTGTGATTCTGGACGGCCAGATATCTAGCAACAATGACTACCATGTGGGAAATCGTAAGTGGCTCGTTCCAGCAAGTTTGATCTTGTTCTTGATACCATGTCTTGTGTTGAGGTGTTTTGACTAACGTCATGTCTTTGGTAATATGGCTCAAATTCGCTGTAACAGTGTAACAATGTTTTTTAGAGACAACAAGTGCTCATTGTGCAAATTGATTAATGTTATCAATAAACATCGTGGACTAAATATAGTTTACATGTTGTCAACAATCTAAGGCAAGCCTGTCTGTGTTGCACCATTGTTGTACACACGTCGGTTTTGTTGCTAATCAACCAACGATGACAACATAATGATGTTTGTTTCCATGAAACATGCTGTTTTTCTAAAGAAGTTAAATCCACCTCCCAAGTGGCGCACCGGTCTAAGGCACTGCATCTCAGTGCTAGAGGCGTCACTAGAGACTCTGGTTCGATCCCGGCCTGTGTCACAGCTGGCCGCGACCAATAGACCCATGAAGCGGCGCACAATTGGCCCAGCATCATCCGGTTTAGGGGAGGGTTTGGCTGGCTGGGATGTCCTTGTTCCATTGCGCTCTAGCAACTCCTGTGGCGTGCCAGGCTCATGCACACTGACAAGTTTGCCAGTTGGACAGTGTTTACTCCAACACATTGGTGTGGCTGGCTTTGGGTTAAGCGAGCAGTGTGTTAAGAAGCTTGGCAGTGTTGTGTTTCCCGAGTCTGTACGGGAGTTACAGCGATGGCACAAGACTGTAACTTCCAATTGGATATTGAAAAATATATAAATATATAAAATATATTATTTATAAAAAGAAGAAGTTAAATCCGCTTTGTGTTTGGTTTCCTTGCCACGATACTAATGACTATCCTGATACTGGTATCATCCTAGTCAATTGTATCAATTCCTATGTGCGAGGAAGATTCTCAAAAACATCAGAAGACTGAATAGTAGTGTGTCTTTGGTAAACGGACGAGAGGTCCTCTCAGTGCTAGAGGCATCCCTAGAGACTCTGGTTCGATCCCGGCCTGTGTCACAACTGGCCGCGACCAATAGACCCATGAAGCGGCGCACAATTGGCCTACTGGATAGCCTACTTCAGGATTAGGCAGCTAGATTCAGCCGCTGGCCAATTTTTGTCCGAGTGATTTAAATAATTTGTACACTGCCAATTGACCACAATTAATCCCAAAAAGAGATTGTATTTGAAAATTACAATAATTTCATAAGTTAATTACATTGAGACACAATCACCTTTGTCTCTTTTTTTTTTAAATCGTGGTAATACCTTTTAGCTGAATTCCTGGTGATTTTACAGTATTTCTTTTACCAAAAATGAAAATTCTAAAGACTTTAGTCAGCCTCAAAAAATCACTTTCGGGACAGTTTTGGCCCGCGGGCCACCTATTGCCATCCCCTGGCCTACTTGAACAAGTGAAATTCAGATATGTGAATTGTGAGGGAAAAAACCTCAAAGCACTCTCAGTAGACCATATTAAAACCCCTTTATTCATAGGGTACTTTTGGCTAATGGTCAGGATAAAAAGACACACCTATGCGATGCTGCTAAACCAGCCTCCTAAAGGGAGGGTAGGCTATGCTTAGTTTTTAATCAAATTAAACAAAATGGGGGGAAACCTATATATTTTTTATGTTTCTAAAAACAAGATTCACCGGCGCAAAAGGCACATCTCTCCTTCCATGCAAACTGTGGGTCATGGCTAGATAGGTCAAGGCCACACCTCAAATATTGACACTCCTCCCGTCTCAGCACAGGTAAATTGCCGAACCTGGAGTTAGGGCTGGATAATACAAGTGCGCCAGTTTTTACACGATGAAATGGCAAACTAACATGCGACACTAGAGCACCAAATGTGTCACGTGAGTTGAGTTGGCGTAATATGCTGTTGTTAGCTTTCCAAAAATAGCCTCCTTATATTAGTGTAATTAACTTACACTAGTGATAAGCTGGTATTAGTGGCTCTGAATAAAGTGTGTGGGAGAATACAGTGTGTATGTGGGGATGCGGGGGGTCATTCCATTATTTTCTAAGAAAGGGAAGGGGATCATTTAAATTGTAGATTTTAAGATGTAGGTTGCAACCTTAACACATCACTGACCAGACAGTGTAGCACAGATTCAGTTTTCCCAGCTTTATTGACCCATTTTATTGTCAGGCTCTAAACATTTTACTTTCTAGGAAATTGATTATTGAGCAGTCTGGTTACAGTAATATCCTGTTCATATTCAGTGGGTCGGAGCAATACTGCACAATGTCAGAGATATAAATTAAATTCCCTTGCATTTACAGGGTTCACTTCTCAAAAACTCTGGACGATACAATTTTTTTTTTACATTGAAACTCAAGAGGAGAAATACATTTAAAGTGCATTGAAGACTGGGGTTGGGATGAAGACTAGACTGGGTTTGGGATGAAGACTAGACTGTGGTTGGGATGATGACGACTGGGGTGATGACTAGACTGAGGTTGAGATGATGAGATCTCCTCTATACCATGTTTCTTGTAGGATGACAATGTCTGTATTTCCAATTTCTTTGATAAAGTCTGGGTTCCTGCTCTTTAGGCCAAAGGCAGATGACCTCAGATCTTGTATATTCCAGGTTGAGATAGCCAGTCAGTAAACAGAGATGTCGCTGGTGTTTTCCTCTTGCACGTGTCACGTGTCTATAGCTTTTAGCCCAGTTAGCATGATAGGAGACCTACGGTATGAGCTGAACCAATCAGAGGCAGAAGGTAAATCTCTTTGACCGTATCAGTGACAGGGACACACACACACACACACACACACACACACACACACACACACACACACACACACACACACACACACACACACACACACACACACACACACACACACACACACACACACACACACACACACACACACACACACACACACACACACACACACAGACACACACACACACACACACAAACAGGGCATGATGTCCACTCAGAGGAAATATTTCCCCTCCCAATGCTAGTTTGAATAAGCATGTTTCCCAAATCCCAACCACAGATCAGACATCACATTTGCAGTGTGCAAAGATTATTTACAGAATGCAGTCAGTTATCAAGTGATCAACAGACTGGAATCCAGTTTAAAGTAGGGATTATGAAATACTTTAGGGTTGATGTTAACTTGGACGATTACCTTGGTCTTGTCTGATGCCAGATGCAGTGGGAAGGTCCTTGTACAGTATTGAAGGCTGTGTGTTACTGTGTGTCAGAGGTTTGAATTGAATGTGTGTGTTTCTGTGTTTTCAGGTTGGGAGATGTGTGAAGGAGTGTGAGGGACGGCCATGGGATTGGAGAGACTGTGGCTTCTGGGTGTCACCACTGTTGTTGCCCTCTGTCTGCTGCGTAAGTATCATACTGTACATCTGGGAAGATGCTCATCACATTTTTATTGGTTTCTCTCCTTACACCTGCCTTGCTCTCCTAGCTACCCAAGTAATTCACTTCATACATTTCTATTAGAATGGTACAACACTGTAGTTAAATTATACACTGTAAAAACGTATCATGTAAAATGTACCTCTAGAGAAAATCTTTCATCCAATTCACTATCAGAGAAACCCTCTCATCCAATTCATTATCAGAGAAACCCTCTCATCCAATTCATTATCAGAGAAACCCTCTCATCCAATTTATTATCAGAGAAACCCTCTCATCCAATTCATTATCAGAGAAAACCTCTCATCCAATTCACTATCAGAGAAACCCTCTCATCCAATTCATTATCAGAGAAACCCTCTCATCCAATTCATTATCAGAGAAACCCTCTAAATCCAATTCATTATCAGAGAAACCCTCTCATCCAATTCATTATCAGAGAAAACCTCTCATCCAATTCACTATCAGAGAAACCCTCTCATCCAATTCATTATCAGAGAAACCCTCTCATCCAATTCATTATCAGAGAAACTCTCTCATCCAATTCATTATCAGAGAAACCCTCTCATCCAATTCATTACCTTCCGTTTCTGTCTCTCTGCATCCTTTTCTACCCTTAACTACCAATGTATTTTCCTCTGTAGTTTATTTCACTCTCTTTAGATTCATTGTTCACATAGCCCTTGACTCTCATGTACTGGCCAGTGGAATTTTCTGAATGTTCTCCCTAGAACATATGATTCACAGCATCATATGGATAAATCTCTGACATCTGCCACTATGTACACATGGCCTGGATTGGGGAAAGTGATGAGGAGGGGGTCTGGGGGTCTAGACACAAGTGTGTACAAGGGAATGGGGTGAAATCCTACTCTAAAAAATATCTACGGGTGCGGATTAAGATCAATCTGGGATTTATACTGGCCCCATCCCAAAGGCACGCTTCTAGGGGGAGGGGAGTTTTGTGGAGCGCAAGCCATGTGTGGACCCCAGGGGGTGGCAGAGTGGGAGGGAGCGGTGAGGGGCCTGCTGCCCTGCCCTCTATCAGGGAGTGTCCCCCTTTGAGATTAGTGCTTAATCACTAGGCCAGACGAGGTACAGAGACAACACAACACTGCCAGGCTCTCAGGCTCTGGCCCATGTGTCGTTAATGGAATTGAAACATGTTTAAAGAGTTGCAGTCCAGCGGTCTTGTCACCAAATGGAGTGTCATTGTTTTACATGGCCCCTGTATGTCTGTTTTAAACTAAGCATACTCTAGAGATTAACACAGTCATTGGAAATATGCAGGCTGACATCCAATATTTATTGACATTTAAATGTGTTTCTGCTATTTACTCTAATCTCTTATCCTTTACTGCATGTTAGTTTCTCAATGTCCTTCCATTTTTTTTCCATCCTTGCCTTTTGGGTTTAGTCTTGTTTCTTGTCCTCCCCTTCCCTCCAATAAAGGAGCCAAGCTGTTGCTGGCTGCTAAACAATTTTATCATCGGTTCTCTGCCCTGCAAAAAATCAAGTGAATATTTACTCAATATCTTCAGAACCAGAAATTCCACAGAATACATTTGGGAGAAAACTCAGCATGTATCTGGCTCTGCATGAGACTCAACCCTATGTGGAACAGATCCACATGTGGATCTTGACTGTTGACTCTTCAGGCATCAACATGTTTTACTGACGATTCACCAGTCATGCTCAGCCTACCACCATTGTATTATTGCAACCTGTGCACAGCCAGAAGAGGACTGGCCACCCCACATAGCCTGGTTCCTCTCTAGGTTTCTTCCTAGGTATTGGCCTTTCTAGGGAGTTTTTCCTAGCCACTGTGCTTCTCCACCTGCATTGCTTGCTGTTTGGGGTTTTAGGCTGGGTTTCTGTACAGCACTTTGAGATATCAGCTGATGTACGAAGGGCTATATAAATAAATTTGATTTGATTTGATTTGTGTGCTTTCTCCTCAGGTACGTCCCAGGGTGTGGAGGCGGTGGTACGAGCCAGGGTTGGGGGGACTGCAGAGCTAGGTTGCAGTCTTAACCCCCTTTCTACAGGAGTAACCACCCCAAACTTGTTCCCACTGCATGTGGTGGAGTGGGTTCGTCTGGGTTACAATGTTCCCATCCTCATCAAATTCGGAGTGTACGCACCACGTGTGCATCCCAACTACAAGGGTGAGTCCTCTTGTCCCAGATCTATGTCTTATCACTGCTTCTTTCAAATTACACAATGCATAGCAAATACACTGTGGCAATTGCAGTTATACAACATGGCTGAACATTTGAACCTTTTGGGTCTCACTTTAAGTCCTGGTGCAATTTAATCTTTTGTCCTGCTGGTTTATTGGGAGCCATTTGCCTGCATACAACACCCCAGTGCAGTCTCTACATTCCTCAGTGTATCGTATGGGAGAAGGACAAAGGAGAGTTTAACCTCAAGACAAGGACCTGAAAAATACGCATTTCTCTGATTATATCTGAAGAGATTCTGTGCAACAAGGTCACATTGTCTTAAAACAACTTTCAATTACCTTCCTTTGAGCCTTTCTTTCCCCTCACTAGTAGCTCGCTGGGAATGTGATTTAAGTACAGCTGTTTTGTTTTGAGTGGGGGTGGGGAAGTGGAAGGGGGCTACAATGGTATTTATGAATGCTGGGGGGTTTAGTGGTGAGAATACCCCAAATAGGTAATCCACCCAAACAAGAGCCCTGTAATTACACTGTGTGTCTGGGTGTGTGGTAGGGCCTCCATAGTACCGGGGCGGGGACTGGGGCAGGGGACTGGGGCAGGGCTTGGGTGAGGACGTAAATATGTTAATGGATCAGTCAGGGAGGTGGGATGACAGACGGGGCTGTGTGTGGGTGTGTGCACATGCATGTGTGTATGTTTTTGTGTGTGCATGCATATGTGTGTGAGTGCAAGGGGGGGGGTGATAAAAAAAAGTATGGTTGAATTGAGACAGGCTTGGTTGGGGTGGGGGCTGGTGGTCTGATGACAGTTTTTTATTGGTATTCAGTGGGGTGACCCAGTGAAGAGGTTGCTTTGCTGTATGGAGAATGAATGAAGTATATGGAATAATAGAGTTTTCTTACCTAGAGTACCATAATCCAGTCATTGTCTCTCAGAGAACAAAAGACAAAGGTCTATATCACATCCACCCCTTCCTCTGACGGAGCCCACGACAGTACTTGTGCCTCCAAAATCCCATATTCTCTCATCGAGGTCACTGAACCTGGCAGGAAGCCTTTCAAGTCCACCTACAGTTGGTTTTCACTTAAAAACAATCAGTAGATGATTTCAGCTATCACACTAAAGATCAAATGTACCCTGGTGTGCACTGGACACCGACCAGGCTCTGACAATTCAGGAATGGCCGGAAGAGCACTAACCAACAGATGTCTGGCCGTCTTTCTGACCCACCCATAAACCCCAGTGTTATTGTTTTAAGGCAATCATGTGATGCAACATAAACCATAATTCATCACTGAGGCTATGGGGGTAAAAACAACAGAAAAGTAACAACAACAATCTAACGGTTTGTTAGAAATCAAAAAGGACTTGGTTTTGATGAGGGATATTCTCCCTCTCTGTGTGTCTGGGGTCTGCTTAACCCCTGTCTGCCTCATATCCTCTCAGCTCCCCTCCTTTTGGAGGCAGGTGGCAACATGTGAAGCGTATCAGCACTGCGGATCTAATGTATTCTACCATCAAATAAAAATGTATGGGGGATTTCAGATTGAACCACAGCCCCACCTCACTAGACAGTATGAAACACAACCACTTCCTGATCTTTGTCTCAAGCTGTCTATGCTCAGGGACTAACAAGCACAACAAAACGTTTTAGTAATAGGAAGAAATGCCTAGCTTTTTTTCATCCTTATTAAGAGTTTATGAGACTGCTCTATCTCTCATGTACAATCTTGCACTGACGCCATCCGCCAGTCTAATAGTGTCTCATGAAAGAATGAGAGGAAGCATTATCTTGGATGGGGGTATAATAAAGTAATACGTTTAATCTCTAATTGTTCAGATAGGATATCAAGTGTATTTCAGATTACAGTGAGTGCTTGAGGAGTGCTTGCTGTGTCTGTGTCTGTGTCTGTGCCACAGAGTAATGTCCTTCTGTTGACCCCATTAGAAGCCATTCGCTCTGAAACAGACAGATTACTTGTGCAGGCTGCTCTGCAAATCTTTTATTTCTGGAGAGAAACCATTTTGAAGGAGTCTGCCCAGTGCCACATCCTTCTTCCTCCATGTCTCTTTTCTAAACATGCCCTGGAGGGCTGAACATCAATCACCTGAGAACAAAGAGGAAGAGACAAATAAATAGTCACTGAAATACTGAAGTAGAGTGAACTCGGCTAGTGAAGTCTGTTGGAGTTGTGCTTTTTGAGTAAATGTGAGTCTCCATTCACTGGCCGCGCTGTCAGGGGCACTTGCTCTAAAAAGGGCAGATCAAATGTGTCCTCTCCGCTGAAGTAAATGAGTGGAGACGGTGTGGAGGGCACACCCTCCTGGGGGTAGAACGACAGCGGCAAAACCCCAGACTCAGCCCAGCAGGCCCCCATCATTCTGTCTCAGTGTGAGCCGTGAACACCGGGGGAGTCATGGCCTTGTTTGGCCCTCATACAAATACACACATTAAAGAACCTCAATTAATGAGCCTTGTTCCTCCACCATCTTTTAATTGGAATTGACATTTTACAGTTGGTCAACAATGCCTTACTAAACATGACCCTATTCGACCAACTCAGCCAGGAGAGAGCCAAACAGAGAGGTGGCAGCTGAGGCTGACCCACATGATCCAGCAGCAATCTGTATTTCTACTAAAACTGGACCAGGGAGACGTTTGCCAAACAGTGACACAATATGAGAAGAATGCAGGCTAGATCCGTGGATCTCATGTTCTCCAGCTCTAAGTTACTCCATCAGGACAAAGGTTCTGTTACTTCATCTCACAGCGCTGTAGGTGTGTCCCATGGGAATGAGATCAGGCCCAGTATTGTGCAGCTTGGGAGCTTTTGTGTGAAGTCCTTCTTTAAGCCCCAAGCACTGCCTGGGAGGTTCTACCTTATCCCAGACCTGTCCCAGACTTGGCTTGAGTTTCACACATGAGAAGAGAGGAGCTTTGGTTGAGCCAGGCCTCTGTTACCTACAGATATAGGATCTTAATCTGAGTTCATCTAAGTTTCTCACAGAAGGAAAATAATCATGCAGCAACAGGAAATGTGCATTTTTGTTTGGATTATAATTTTAAAAAATTAGGGGTTGATGCAGTTTTGGATAGGGAAAATCAAGTCTGAAATGTTAAAGTGGAAAGTTTAAACCTTGAATACACTACAAATTTGCATTTCCTGCAACAATAGGATGATCAAATTAAGATACAACACCTGTACTGTTGGAAGAGTAGTTTACAACAAGGAGAGGGTTATAAATTGAAAGTATCAGAACTCAGGATAAGACCCAGATGCAGACAGCTAGAATCACAGATGTTTATTGACCAAACAAGGGGCAGGCCATAGACAGGTCAAGGGCAGGCAGAGGTCCGTAATCCAGGGCAGAGTCAGGTAGGTACAGACCGGCAGGCAGGCTCGGGGTCAGGGCAGGCAGAATGTCAGAACTGGGAATATTAGGAAACAGAAACTTGAGAAAACAGGAAGACGGGAAAGCACGCTGGTAAAACCTGACAAGACAAGCTGTCAACAGACAAACAGAGAACACAGGTATAAATGCACATGGGATAATCGGGTAGATGGGCCACACCTGGAATGGGGTGGAGACAAGCACAAAGACAGGTGAAACCCATCAGTGTGTGACAGGACCCCTCCTCCTCTAGGAGCGCCACCTGGCGCCCTGCCTGGGCACATATCTGGTTGACCAGGGTGCCGACGGTGGAATTCAGCAATGAGGGCTGAGTCCAGGATGTTCTTAGCAGGGACTTAGCACCTCTCCTCTGGGCCATAACCCTCCCAGTCGACCAGGTACTGGTATCCCCTGCCTCGAGGTCGAACACTCAGTAGGCGCCTCACCGTGTAAGCCGGATGGTCATCGATGAGATGGGGGAGAGGAGTGGACCTGGAAACACAAGATAAAGGACAGTGAGACACAGGTTTTTTCTTGGACACAGGAAACGTAGGATGGATACGGAGGGTGTGGGGCAACAGAAGGCGAACAGCAGAGGGGCTAAGGATTTTAGAGTTGAGGAATGGGCTGATAAAACGGGGGGAAAGTTTACGGGACTCCACTCGGAGGGGCAGGTCCCGAGTGGAGAGCCATACTCTCTGCCCAAGCCACTAGCGGGGAGCAGGGGTCCGGTGGCGATCCGCTTGTTGCGATACCTGGATGTAGTCTTCAAAAGAGCAGCCCGGTACGGCGACAGCGGCGGATGAACATCTGGGCAGAGGGTATGCTGAATTCCTCTTGCTCGGGGAAGAGCGGGGGCTGATATCCCAAGGAACACTCAAAGGGCGAGAGACCAGTGGCCAAGCAGGGAAGGGTGTTGCGGGCGTATTCAACCCACACGAGTTGCTGGCTCCAGGTGGTTGGGTTGGTGGAGACGAGGCAACGAAGGGCCGTCTCCAGGTCCTAATTGGCTTGTTAGATTGGGGGTTGAAACCAGAGGACAGGCTGGCCGACGACCCAATGAGGGTGCAAACGCCTTCCAGAACCAGGACGAGAATTGGGGACCCTGATCGGAGACCATGTCGCCCGGAAGTCCATGGATCCAGAAGATGTGCTGCACCATGAGCTGAGCAGTGTCCTTGGCTGAGGGTAACTTGGGAAGGGGAATAATATAGACGGCTTTAGAAAACCTATCCACCACCGTCATGATAGTAGTGTTGCCGTCTGATGGGGGGAGCCCAATATATGGGATCAGGGGCGGTGAGGAACAGGGAGTGGTTGAAATAGGCCAGCCATATCTTGCTGCAGGGTTATTTTGTGCACACACCGTGCGGGCGGTGGCGAATGCGGATGCGGCACCATGGAAGGCCACCAAAAGCGTCGTCGAACAAAAGCCAGGGTCTGACTGGAGCCTGGATGGCAGGTCAGTCGAGAGGAATGCGCCCATTCCAGGATCGGGGACAAACATCCGGGACAAACATCTGGTTAGCCGGAACCCCTCCGGGTGAATAACAGGGCCCAACGAGCCTGCCTAGAGTTGAGGTGCTTGGTGGTGCGGAGATATTCCAGGTTCTTATGGTCCACCCACACTAAGAATGGGTGTTCTGCCCCTTCCAACCACTGCCTCCACTCCTCCAACGCCATCTTGACAGCAAGGAGTTTTCGATTTCCGACATCATAGATTCTCTCAGCAGGGGTAAGACGATGGGAGAGGAAAGCGCAGGTGTGCAGCTTTTAATCCTGGGCAGAACGCTGGGACTGGACGGCCCCAACTCTGACATCCGAGGTGTCGACCTCCACCACAAACTGACGGGATGGGTCCGGATGGACTAAGATGGGGGCTGTAGTGAAGAACGCCTGGTCAGCTGTTGGAGACTACGTGAAGGGAACCTTGGGGGTTGTGACTGCTGAGAGATGGGAAGCCACGATGCTGCTGTAATCCTGGATGAAGCGGCGGTAGAAGTTAGCAAAGCCCAGGAAACGTTGCAGCTGCACTCTGGATGTGGGTTGAGGCCAATCCACCACCACTCTCACCTTGTCTGGATCCATCTGTATATGTCCTGCAGCGATGACGTATCCAATGAAGGAGATGGTGGAGCGATGGAACTCACACTTCTCTGTTTTAACTAAAAGCTGGTTCTCCAGGAGACACGGAAGGACTTGTCTGTCGTGGAGGACGTGTTCTTGAGCTGACCGGGAAAAGACCATGATATCGTCGTGGTAGACAAACACGAACCGGTTCAGCATGTCCCGGAGCACATTGTTGACCAGGGCCTGGAACACAGCGGGAGCGTTGGTCAGCCCGAATGGCATAACTAAGTACTCATAGTGCCCGCTAGCTGTGTTAAAGGCTGTTTTCCACTTATCTCCTTCCCGTATCCGAACCATATGGTAGGCGTTCTGAAGGTCCAACTTAGAGAAGATGGTCGCTACCTTAAGAGGTTCGAAAGCCAAGGAGGTGAGTGGTAGAGGGTATTCTTTACCCATTAACCCCTGTAGTTGATACATGGGTGCAGGGTTTTGTCCTTCTCCACAAAGAAGAACCCTACGCCAGCGGGGGAGGCCGATGGGCAAATACTCCCTGCAATGAGTGAGTTCTCATTGTACTCCTCTATAGCCTTGGTCTCCAGACCCGACAGGGTGTAAAGCCAACCCCCGAGGGGGTGTAGTGTCTGGGAGAAGGTCAATGGCAGGTATTGCGGGTGACTCTGCCAATAGTTTGCCCATCCAGCACTCTGACGTCCATGGGAATGGAGATGGGCTGAGTGGAGATACCAAGCTCCGACACCAAGGGAGTATTGATAAAGCTCTCATTTGCTCCAGAGTCAATGAGCACCCAGAGTAATTTGGCCTGGTCACCCCATAAAAGGGTGGCATTTCCGAGAGAATCAGATGTCACAAGAGTGCTCACGGGAATTGCAGAGGGCGGACGCCTCCTCCAGAGCCCAAGCTACTGGGAAGGGCTTCGATTATCTCCAGATGAACGTAAACGCAGACTGAACACCAGGAGCTATCTGTATTGCGGGACAACAGGACATTATATTTCCATCTGTCCATTAAAAAGTCCAGGCTCATCAGTAGGTATGAGTACTCTGTTGAGCCAGACGAGGAACCCATTACTCGCACCCGAGTAATGGGTTCCTCGTCTGGCTCAACAGAGTACTCATACCCACACCGCCGTAGCCCAGGCGAGTGCCCTCCCGGACATCAGTGTTATGATCTACGCTATCCTCGAGCGGTACAAGGGGAATGAAGACGGCTGGAGCTCAAAGATGAGGGAGCAGTGGGAGAGACTGAAATCAAGCCCCATCGGCCAATGGATGCCGAGCCCTCCCTCAGAAGCCCCACCTTCCTGGCTATAATAACTGGGCTCGCATCCATTTCCTTAATTCTTCGCACTTCAGCTCTCCCGAAGGAAGAACATGTCACGTAATTTACAAATGTTTTAAGCACACGAAGTCTACGAGATTTGGCTCCGAGTTACAATACGTGTCTGTTAGTGGAGAGAGAGTACTCATCACTGTAGATGTTGTGAGTTTTGGGTCTTGGCATTGATTTTTTGGATTTGCTAAAAGCAAACTACTTTGCTCTGCTTGTGTAGCTAATGCTTCCATGCTTGAGTAAGATGGTCAGTGGCAAGAGTAAGTTCAAAAAGGCTAACCAGCTGAGTTTGAACCACTGACCGTGGCTTATGGCATGTGGTTTCACAATGAAAATGAATGATACTCATGAGTGCTGTCCTGTTTGCCAGAGGTGG